>NC_091474.1:168675597-169362264 GCF_036971445.1 Narcine bancroftii | reverse complement strand
ACTGCACGGTGACCCTCACCATTGGAGGCATAGGGTACAAATGCTTTAGACTGCTCATCATGCCACAACTCTGTGGTCCCTTGCTAATAGGGCTGGATTTCCAGTGCCAACTTCAGAAAGTCACTTTGCAATTCAATGGGAACCTCTCCCCCCTCACGTCTGCAATGAACAGTTCACAGACAGCCCGTTGCAGGCAATGTATGTTCTCTCGACCCTCAAAGTCGACCTCCCTTCTGCTGTTCACCAACCTCATTCCCGATTGAAAGCCTGTGGCCACCAGGAGTAGATGGTACTGTGCAGCTGACAGGGCGTTAAGTCAGAGGTTCAGCACTTAATGGGCAAGGGCATCATCGAGGGCAGCAATAGCCCTTAGAAAATAATAGTATGGTCATAGACTACAGCCAGACAAGAACCAGTATACGCAGATGATTGCTTACCCCTTTCCCCACATATCCAATATGATCAACCAGATTGCACAATATCAGATATTCTCCATGATTGATCTGAATCCACCCAAAGGGCCACCAGTATACAGCGTTCGAGACAGATGGCCACCTCTACCACTTCTTCCAGGTCTCTTTCTGTGTCACAAACAAGATCTCCATCTTCCAATGGGTGATGGACCACAAGGTAGACTGCTACGATGAACAGGCCACTTTCCCAAACCTAGATAATGTAAGTATCTGCAGCCACATCCTGCAGGACCATGATGTCAACCTCTGTAAGTTCCTCTGGGCAGCAAAATGCTTGAACCTTACTTATAACAAGGATAAATGTGTGTTCTGGATGGCATGACTAGCCATACTTGGCTGCATCATTGAGAACGGCATCTTGGGCTCAATCCTGACTGCATATGTCCGCTGATGGAGATACCCTTCCCATGTACCCTCAGACCACTGAAGAGATGCCTCGGATTCTTCTCATACTACGCTCAATGGGTCCCCAACTATGCAAACAAAGTATGCCTATTGGTTAAAGCCACCATGTTTTCCCTGCCTGCAGAGACCCAAGTTGCATTTGACAGTATCAAAGACGACATCCCTAAGGCAACCATGCATGTCATAGACGAGTCCAATTAGAGAACGATGCATCTGACTTTGCCCTGGCTGCCACACTCAATCAAGCAGGCAGACCTGTCACCTTTTTCTCACGCACCCTTCAAGGCCCTGATGTTCGCCACTCCTCCCTCAAGAAGGAGGCCCAGGAATGGAGTACAAGAATGATAAGATCCTCAGGTGAAGAATTGAACTGTCCACTTACAACTATGACCTCCTCTAACAGCCTGACAAACTTAACGAGCCCCTGCCCACTCTATGCTGTGGAATCTGTGCTAGTGAAGACTCTCCACAATGACCTTTGCCATCCCAGAGTAACTGGGGTTTTCTATTTTATCATATCTCGGAATCTACCATACTCCATTGAGGAAGTATGGACAATAACTAAAAATTGCTAGGTCTGTGTCGAATGCAAAACACAATTCTACCAGCCAGACAAGGCACACCTGATCAAGGCTACCCACTCCTTCGAATGCCTCAGCATTGATTTTAAGAGGTCCCTACCCTCCTCCAACAGGAATGTCTACCTCCTTACAATCATCAACAAATACTATCGTTTCCCCTTCGCCATCCTATGCCTGGACCTGACCATGGACGGCCACAGTCATCAGGGTCCCCCGTAATATCTTCACACTCTTTGGCTACTCTGGCTTCATCCACGGCAACTGGGGGACATGATTCACGAGTGATGAGCTGCAGCAGTACCTGCTGGCCAGGGGCATTGCCACGAGCAGGACCACTAGCTACAACCTTAAAGATAATGAGCAAGTGGAAAGGGAGAATGCCACTGTCTGGAGAACTATCCTCCTGGCACTAAACTCACTGGGTTGTAGCTAGTGGTCCTGCTCGTGGCAATGCCCCTGGTTGCCATGGATGAAGCCAGAGTAGTCAAAGACCATTGGAATTGAATCTTCTTTGTTATCTACGACAACCAATTTTCGTGTTTATCTGCATACTTACTAATCACACTCACTATTTTCACATTGAGAGCATTGGTATATATTACAGACAACAAAGGTCCCAGTACTGATCCTAGCAAAATGCAGTTTGTTCCAGATTTCCACACAAAAAAATCATGATCTACCACTATCCTTTGCCTCTTATCTCTATGATAATCTTGGATGCCATTTGCCAATACATCTTGGATTCTTTGAACCTTATCTTTCAGGTCCAGCTTATCCTGCAGGATCTTGTCATAGAGAGGCAAGATAGTCAGAATTTTTTTTCCCTGGGCAGGGGAATCTAGAGCTTGAGAGCAGAGGTTTAGTGGACCACTATTTAACCCCAGAATCCTGCTAGTGATGTCCCAGAGATTTATTCAGTCCTTGAGGACTGGGAATGACAGTGACAGCCAAGATTCACTTCATTTTTGAGAAGGTGAAAATAAATGATTTAATATAATTTAAGTGCTGATGAACTTGAAACTGACCTAAAATGAGTGAGCATTATCTTTGGAAAAGGACAAATTGATGTTGTTGAGATCCATAAAATGAATGGCTATGAATTGTGTAAAATTTCATGGGGTATTGTTACCTGTCTGTTTTCCTTAGTGAAGTTCAAAATTAAAACTAGTTTCTCCAAGTATATCATTCTGTTTAAGCTATGTCATAATAATGAATTTATAAATCCTTTCTATTCCTGAATTATTAACTCCTTAAAAATAGGTGTCCAGGGTTAGCAACAAAATTATGAGTGAGAGAGCCCACTGTTGGCATCTTTGCCTCCCTGCTTGTGACTGGGTCGGTATTGCTTGCCCAATCGTGCACAACATTGAGTACATTTGTTTCATGTGACAGCCATGATGTTCGAAGTGCCATCAGCTACTGCAGAATTCCTCAGGTTGACGCAAACAACATTGAAAAAACATTCTATTTTTTTGAATTGACTTCTGCACAAAGGCCCCTCATCCATTTCAGTTGATGTATAAGAATTGAATTTGTTGTGCATTGGGGTCCAGAGACATGTATAATCAGGCTGTTGAACAAACACCCTCTGTCATAGATCAAGGAAACTCAGTCAGAAATTCCACCCGTTTCTGAACCTTAACAAAATCTGGAATCACAACTTATGAGAAGATTAGCTGTTGGCTGCCTTAATAGTCTGAAAAAAAGGCGTCACTCAGTTTTTCCAGAATAAGATTTTTTTGAAGCTTTACAAGTAATGTCTTCTTGTGTTTGAGACGTTCTCTTGGGAGCATATTTTTAAAACACATCCTTCTTTGAGAAAAAGTTGAATGCAAGCCAATATATCAGGGAATTTAGTCTCCAGTAACTGGAAACTGATAGCTAACATTTTTTCTCCTTTTTTTTCCAACATTGAGTCCTTGTTGGGCACAATTCAATTGACCAAAGAGGCATGTGGGTACTTTGGACAAGTTCCCACTTTTACTGGTGTCAGAGGAAGTGAACATAGAGAGGATCTTGGACAATAAGGACTTCACATTCATGTCCAATTGTGTGTGAACCCAAATATTTGGAATAAATGAGAAATAAATCAAAAGCAGGAATCATACGCTTTTTCCTTCTTTAAGCCAAGGGTGCTTAACTAATTATTACAATTTTGGATGAAGTAGGTGAACAGATCAGGATCTGAAATTTGTAAAACCAATGTACATTACTGGATCCACATCAGTATCTTTTGGGAATGGAATGAGAGATTCTTGTATGCATACAACACATGAAAACTAACTGCACACACTCTGTGTGAATTGTTAAGAGACACACAATATAACATAGTCATGATCTGCCAATCTAGTTGCCAGTACATGTTGTTTCATCAGTAGCAATGGGAAGGTGACAGGTGGAAGTGGTCAACTAAAGGACATTTTGGATGCATCAAGGACCAAAATCAAAGACATCAGAAAAGTCAAATAGTCTTCAAACTAAAGAGTACAGAAACGGGCCAGTTGGCCTGTTTCATCCATGCCAATCAAGTTACCCCCTGGGCTAGTTTAATTCGCTTTCATTCAGCCCATATCCTTCTTAACCTTCCTTGTCCATGTATCTGTCTAAAAATTTTTAAATGTCAAAATAGTACCTATCACAGTCTCATCAGACAGCTCATTCCATTAGCCACCACTCTGTGCCCTCTCACAAACCTATGATCTATAGTTTCAGATTTCCCTATCCAGGGGAAAAGACGATGACTATTTACCATTTTAATACTCTTCATAATTTAATACGTCTCCTTACGGTGCATGGCAGGGGGGAAAAAAAAAGAACAGGATTTACTTCCCAATGTTCCTAAGCATCTATATCTTTCTCTATTGTAAATAAGATGGGAAATATTCATTTATGAGCTCATCTATCTTACATGGTTCCACTCAATGACAACCATGCTGATCTTTAAAGGGCCTTAACCTCTCCCTAGTTACTCTTTTAATATACATAGAATCTTTCAGGATTCTCCCTTACCATCTCTCCCTAAACTATCTCACGTTCCTTTCCCTATATTCCCCTAGGAATTCACTTTATCCCACCTGTCTCCTTCTTTTTCTTAATCTGAGCCTCAATGTCTATGGTCATCCAGGGTTCCTTAAACTGGTCGGCTCTGCCCTTCACTTTAACAGGAACATGCTGTTCTTGAGGCCTCATGATCTTACTTTTAAAAACTTCCCACTTGCCTGTTGTCCCTTTACCTTAAAACAACTTTTTATCAATGAACTTCTGCAAGTTCCTGTCTAATGCCATAAATAATTAGCCTTGCTCCAATTTAGGACTCTAAGTTGTGAACCGCTCCTATCCTTTTCCATAACTATTTTAAAATTATCTTTGCCAATATTTCCTGCTATGTTTCCCTCCTCGCTCACTTCAACTGTGCTCTCTTGGCACAATCTGAGCTTTATCAATTCCTTCTAAAATGATAAATAAGGCAGAGAAATAAAAGACTATTAATTAGAAACAGTTTGGCTCAGTAGAGACACTCGTCCTGCTTCAAAGGATTGAGCATTAAAAAAAATCCCTGCTCCCATTCCTGGCCATTGCTGTGCAAGTGCTGGAGTTGTAGAACTGTCTTAAACTCTCAAAGGTAAACATGAAAAAAAAATCTATTGTTTATAACAAAAGAATGGGAATACTCTCACCAGTGTGCTAGTCATTAATTTTTGTTTAGCATTTATCAACACCTAAGTCGGGATGATCTGATTATTTTCACAATTGGTTCAAGGGAACTTACTCTGTAATTAGCTGTTGTGTTTTCCACAGTATAATTGCTACATCTCAAAACTGCTGCTTAAAAGGCAGTTTAGGGTCTAAAATTGCAAAAGTTGTTATAAAAATACGTTCCATTTTCTTTTGAGACATTCTTCAGATTAAATATAATTTTCAACAAAGAATATACCCAATGGTTGCCTGATGCTTGAAACAATAAAAGGCAGCTCAATTGAAAATTACTTGCAAACAATGTTTGAGATCCTTGTGAAGCATACATTGGGAGGATGTTTTCTCTAAATATTTAGCATATTTCAATTACATCACACAGACATTGTAACTTCCTGTATGTTGCAGAACCATTTCCATTTTAACCTCCATGCATTTATGAAATCTTAAATTTGTTTGATGAAATTAAAAGGTTATAGAGTCAAGTCAAAAGGTGCAAGCTGGACAACAGTAATTGTTGATGAAAGATTGTATAGTATATGCGATGCTGGAGGGTGAAAAACGGTTACAGGCCTGCTGTGAGTTAGCGATTAGATGGTGTTCAAGAACTCAGATGAGGATCTGAATGATTACACTAGGGACATTACTGACCTATAAAACTAGTTGTGAATGAGTGTCCCCCCCCATCAAATCATTCAGGGTTTTACCTAACCAGAAGACCTGGATGAACAAACAAATCCAGAACATGCTGAGAGCCAGATCACAGTCATTTAAGTCTGAAGATCCAGAACACTACACAAGGAGCAGGTACCACCTATGAAAAGCCATCTCCCAGGTGAAGTGGAGATTCTGAACAAGAATGAAAACAATGAAGGATGTGGCAGGACCTAAATGATGTAACCTGCTACAAAACCAAATCTGGTGCAGTAGGAGACAACAAAGCTTCACTCCCAGATGAACTCAATGTTTTTTATGCCGGATTTGACCACCAGAACAAAGAAGAGCAACCACAGCACACTCCCATATCCCCTGATGATTCTCTACTGTCAGTATCCGAAGATGATGTGTGGAATGCCTTTAGGAGAGTGAATCCAAGGAAAGCATCCAGTCTGGACAGAGTATCTGGCCAAGCACAGAAAACCTGTGTTGACCAACTTGTCAATGTATTTACCGAAATCTTCAACATCTCACTCCACTAGTTTCAAATAGACCTTAATCATACCTGAGCCTAAGAAAAGTGTGATAACCTCCTAAATGACTATCGACCAGTGGCACTCACACCCATGGTGATGAAGTGTTTGAGAGGTTGGTGTTGAAGCATATCAGCTTCTGCTGAGATCTATTCCAATTTGCCTGCCATAGCAATTGGAATACAGCAGATGCTATCTCACTGGCTCTACACAAAGCCCTAGAACACCTAAGATGCATACACCAGGATATTCTTTTTTGACTACAGTTCAGCATTCAACACCATAAAACTGATCAGAAAAATCCAAGACCTGAGCCTCAATAACCCACTGTGTAATTAGATCCTGGATTTCCTCATATCCAGACCACAGTCAGTGAAGATTGGCAAGAACATCTCCTCCGCCATCTCTATCAGTACTGGTGCACCACAGGGCTGCGTTCTTAGCCCCCTACTCTACTTACTTTATATCTATTTGCTGATGATACCCCTGTAGTGGGTTTGATATAAGGGTCAATGAGTCCACATTCAGGAGGGAGATTGAAAACTTGGCTGAATGGTGCACTAACAACAACCTTGCATTCAATGCTACCAAAACCAAAGAACTGATTGTGGATTTTAGGAGTGGAAACCAGAGATGGAGAGGATGAGCAAATTTAAATTTCTTTGAGTTACTATCTCAGAGGAACCTTCCTGGACCTAACATGCAAATATAATTGTGAAGAAAGCCTGTATACATATTTTTTGAGTATAGTTTTTAAACACTACTAAGTAGAAATTCTGCCAGGCCTGCAAGAAAAATAATCTCAGGGTTGTATGTGATGTCATATGTACTCTTGACAATTTTTCTGAATTTAAACCTGAACTTTGATGCTGGAGTGTAGTCACATGCTAAGAAGTTCCGCATAAATCACTAGATAGCAATACTCAACAAATTATTAAGAGTCTGGACTTTTCCCTGTGAAACTAGCAACTGAAAAGATTTGCAAGCAATTTTGCTGGGCTTTCTAGAGGCAGCCAGCATCCATAAAGCAGCACATTATGGGGTGAGGAGCATCAACACACCAAGGTGATGTCCTGACCCATCAGACTAGATCAGCTGTAATTTCCACGGCAACATGATGGAGATTAATTTTTTAAAAATTAGATACAGCACAGTAGCAAGCCCTTCTGGCTCATGAGCCCTTCTGGCACAGCCCAAATACATCCATGTAACCAGTTAACTTACCAATCCTGTACGCCTTTCAAATGTGGGAGGGAACCGTAGCAGATGGAGGAAACCTATGTGGTCATGGGAAAATGTACAAAGTCCTTACAACAGCAAATTTGACCCCGGATCACGGCACTGTAATAACTTTGCGCTAACTGCAACTGCAGTACTTGTTTTTAAGTATTTTTTTGTTATGATGTAATCAATCATTTTAACTTCAAATTTATGCCTTGTCTGAAAAATTGAACTTAAGTGAAGAATAAAAATGGGACTCCTGAAAAGGTATAAACCTGCCAAATGTATGGGCTAAGATTACGTATTATTTTTCATTGTTTTTGGTTCAGTTATCTCCCCTACGGGGATTGTGTCATACTGTGTTATATTCCTCAATGTGCCTACAGCCTCTAATAACTTATCCAACAGGCCAATTTTATGTGTGAACCTGAACAGTTTAGGAGTCAATTTGTGCTAACTTGATATGTTGAAATCCTAAGGGATCAGGTGCAACAATGCTTTTAAAGTCCCTCAGTATATCACTGCCATGAGCCTGAACAACTTCTGTCCAATTGCAAAGTGCTTTGAGTGACTGATTTTATCACATTTGAAATCCTGTTTTCCCAACACCCTGGACTCCCAACACTTTTCCTATCACACCAACAAGCTGACTGAGGATGCCATCTTCACAGCACTTCAGTCTGCCCTGATACACTTGGACAGCCCCAATTCTTGATTTTAGTTCGGCATTCAATACTGTAATTCTCTCCAGCTGATCACCAATCTTTGCCGGCTTGGTATCAGACTCATCCCTCTGCAATTAGACCTTGGACTTTCTGACTAACAGACCGCAATCTGTTAAGTTAGACCTCCATTCTCACCCTGAGCACCAGCATGCTTTAGGGCTGTGTTGAGCCCTCTTCTGTACTTCCTTTTCACCTATGTCTGTGTTCCTGTACATGGCCCTAACTCCGTAATCAAGTTCGCTGACAACACCATGGTGGTTGACCTGATTAGAGGGGATGATGAGACAGCCTACAGGGATGAGGTCCAGCACCTGGCCACATGGAGTGCCAACAATAACCTGGTCCTTAACACCCAGAAGACCAAGGAGTTCATTGTGGACTTCAGGCATGCTGGGAGCCACACTCATGCCCCTATCTACATCAATGGAGCTGTAGTGGAATGTGCATTAAGCTTTAAGTTCCTTGGTGTCCACATTTCTGATGATCTCACCTGGCCCCTAAACTCCTGAATCCTGATCAAAAAGGTGAACAGAGCCTTTATTTCCTGTGAAGCATCAAGAAAGCTCATCTCTGTCCCAGGATACTGATGGATTTTTATCGCTGTACCATTGAGAGCATACTCAGCTATGGCATCTCATTGTGGTATGGCAAATGTCCCATATTGGACCATAAAGCACTCCAGTGTGTGGTGAAAATTGCTCAGTGGATTATTGGCACCCAATTCCCCACTATTGAGAACATCTGTCAGAAACGCTGCCTGGGCAGGGCAAAAAGCATCATCAAGGATGCATCTCACCCTAACTATGGACTTTTTACTCTCCTTCCATCTGGTAGGAGCTTCTGCTCTTCAACCAGCAGACTTAGGAAGAGTTTCTTTCCCGAGGCTGTCACCCTGCTGAACCTTACATCACAGCACTGAACAGTATTGTACTGTACTATCAGTACTTTTATATTTGTTTGTTTGCTGGAGCATTTGCTTTTATTTATAGTTACTTGTAAATAGCATTATTCTTTGTACTTCTAGTTAGATGCTAATTGTATTTCATTGGTTTTGTATCTGTACTTGGCACAATGATAATAAAGAATCTATCTATCTATATTACTCTCCACTGATGTAAATTTATCAATGGTTGGATTCAATTAAAAATGTTTCCCATGAGTTATCAAACTATTTGACTGCAGAAGCATAAAATCAAGTACAAACTCAGTTTTACAAACAAATCAAAAAGGGACCTCAAACCTTAATGGGTAAATTAAAATAAAAAAAATAATGCAGATGTGGGAAACCTGTAACAAAATCAACATCAGTGGAAAGAGAAACAGAGTTAACATAACTGTTTCAGGTCAAAACCCCTTCTCTGACCCAAAGTTTTAAATGTTTCTCTTTCCACAGAGGCTGGTTGACTTGCTACACATTTCTAATATTTTGTTTCTATTTCAAACTTTGTAAGTACAATTGGTTTATTTTTCCTGAGTCAAAGAATCTCGAGGATCGGCCCAAATCTGATACATCATTGCCCATGAAGTAGCCACTTAGTACCAGGTTTGGGCACTCTTGGCATCTTTACTCATGGGTTGAAAATGCATCAGCTTGTGCCATCTTTGTAATCACATTTTCAATGCTTTTACTGTATATTTGCTTTGGATTGCACTTTGATTTATTGGCTATTTGCATGAAAACTTTGCTTTTGAATAGGAGACCGATATAAAATTGTCCTTAAATCACCTTTAATGAAGACTAAAGGTGCATAACCAGACATAACAATGATTGAAAAGGCTGGTGGGAAACTGGAAACTTTTAAATAAGTTTCAATTATTTAAAGAAAACATGGTAAAGATCATGGATACAACAATTAATTTCTACTGTATATATGTGGAATTGCACATGTCTTTTTTTCCTAAGATGTTCTTAGTATCAATCATTTAGGATTTCTGGCAATGTGTCAGGAAGTAAAACAGAGTAATGGGTAATCACACAAACTGATTTTATTTTCCAAAGCCTGATGCTTATCATTATTTGGTCTAAATCTTGGAATTCTCACCATAATAGCAGTATGAGAATACCTTCACCAGAACAACTATATCAGAGCCCAAAGATGGCTCACTACCATCTTTTCAAGAGCAATTATGAATGCTCATGAATGAATGATAATACTGCCTAAAAAATTAATTAAAATAAGTACACAAATAGGCAAAAACAGAACACTGACACATTGCTTAGTGAAAAAGAAACCAGTTAACTCGACCCCAGATTATGCAGACTTTCTTGTTTAAAACAAGTTAATGTTCAAGTTTATTTCCACAATGCAGGCAACTTTGTTTTTATTTTGTAAAGTTTCAGGTTCAATGGGTTCAAAGCGAGAAGTGCCTGGACACAAGGGTTTGCAATCAAATGTATTAACACAACAATTAATAAGAGAGACAATTTATAAGGGAATGTGGGAACATATGCACAGAATTTATAAGTGTGGGAACATATGCACATAGTTTATAAAGGAGTGTGGGAAACGATCATAACGAGAAACAAACAGGGAATAAAATTTCACAGTACACAAGTATTAATTTACACAGGCAATGCAGTCATTCGCCCCCTATACACACCCTTCAGGTCGGTCCCCTGAATAAGTGGGGGGGGGGGTGGATCAGGTACCACTGTATCCACAGGGGTATTCGCACACCCTTGGACCCCTGATCAGTGGAGAGTGGTTGCTCTACTGCCAGAATTGATCTATAGCAATTTGAGCTACAGCAATACCACGACTCAATTTTAGTGCAGTGTGCACCTTACCTGCCACCCTTCCTAGTGATGTCTGCAACAGCGACCTGGCATGGAGTGGTGTCCAGGACTATCACCACAAGGCAGAGAATGCTAAATATAGGGATCTAGCCAATAAGGATGCTGAGTGATTTGAACCAACCCATGGCAAGGTATACACTGACCAATGATCTGAGCCCAATCGAAACTGGCATTCCACCTGCAGTTTGTAACGCTGTCTATAACTTTGAGTGGAACAAAAAGTATACCATGTACTGATATGTGGTGTGACCTCCAAATGAGTTTTAGGCAGGGAAGCCATGTGACCACCAACAATAGGTAGGGTGCCTCCCCCACACACAATAGCTTTGAATTAATTTCTCAATTTAACTGCTGTGGTCAATGTAACCTTATCTCCTCTGCGGGGGCTGAGTCCTACCTATTATCATTGATGGAAAACTAATGAAGTAGTATATTTTTAATGCTTTCATGGTATTTTCACAGAATAATAAAAAATCATACACATTAAGGGGCTATTTGGTTCATATGTCCATCCCAATCTAAAAGAGGAGCCATCCAGTCTAATGAAACCTTTTAGCAATTGGTCCATTGCTACAAGTTCCTCAAGTACACATCCAAACGCCATCAAGTGTGATGAGAGATTCTGCCTCTAGCACACTTCCGAACAATGAGATCCAGACTACATTAATCTTTTGGATAAAAATTAGTTCCCCTCTTAACCTTCAAATGATTACTTTAAGCCAATGGCTGTTCATTTTTAAACCTTTTGCTAAAGGGAATAGATCCTTTATATTTCTTTTCCTGTGAACCACTCAATCTTAAAGTCTCCACTCAGTCTTCTCTGCCTTAAAAAAGTCCAAATTCAGCCAATCTTCCTCCATAGCCTCAATTTTCCATTCCAGGCAACATCCTCATGTCTCCTCTTTGCACTCTCCAATGCCACTACACCTTTCCTGAAAAATGGGAAGAAGAACTGAATGCAGTAATCAACCTAAGATAGAACTAGCTTTATATTGCATTGCATGGTATTCTGGCATAACCTCTTGTATCTTATGATTGGGTTATAAGGAAAAGTTTCTGTGTCTTCCCATGAGCGAGAGGTTCACTTCTCATTTTCAATCAGAGGTCCAATGTTTTATCTTATCTGCAAACCTCTATCATGCCATTTATTCTCAAGACAATAATATGATAAATTGATTAGGTATCGATGAATGTGGAATTCTATGAAAAATCAAGTTTTCAATGATAAAAACACTCAACAGCACTCTTTTTTTTACTGCAGACAATTTTGGATCAAAAATGTCCCTTGGATCTCATAAGCTTTTAGTCTTTTAACTAACCTACCAGTTGGAACCTTGTCCATAGGCTTGCTAAAATCTTATTCGACTGCATTAAATTATTCTCTGAAATACCTCAAAAATATTCTCAAATTAATCTATCCTTTCTATTCTTGATTAATGTACCTTTCCATATGACAGTTTATCATGCCCTCAGAATTGGTTCCAACAATTTGTCTTGCAGCAAAGCTAATTAATTTGGACTGTTCTCCCTTTCTTAATAATGGTTTAACTTTTGCAATCCTCCAGTCCTCTGCTACCAGCCAAGGAGAGTAAAAAAATAAATAAAAAGTTGAACATAATTTCTTCCTTGCCACTTTTAACAAGCTTTATGTATTCCATCTGGTCTTGGTGATTTATCCACTTTCAAAGATATTAAGCCCTCATATAAGTCCTCAATGAAATTATCCTTACTATATTTATCCTATCCAATATTTCACATATTGCTGGGTTGGTCGATTAATCACAGATTTAGCAGATTGGCCTGAACTCCCTTATGTTTAGAAGTACAAGAAGAAACCTCATTGAAATGTAAAGCATTCTCATGGATCTTGATGGTAAATGGAGAGTTGGTTTCCCTGAAGGCATGTCCAGAATCTGGAAACAATAGAGACTTTTAAACAGCCGCTTCGTTCTGGGAAATTTGTGGCTTTTTATGCTATGCCTTCTGTCTAAAAAGCACTGACATGGAATGGTGGTATCATTCTAGTCCTGGCTTTTTTCCAACAGCAGGCGCAGTGTCAGCCCCAGAATGCCGGCTGTACTAAAGGGCACTCCAGGACCAACTCGGGTTAGGATGTGTATGTACCATTTTTTTTTTAAAGTGCATTTACAAGTAAGCATTTAAAACTTGGACACAAACAAACATGCATGTAAGACAGCAGGAAAAAAATCTTTTTAATAATAATACCGCTGTCCTACTCTCTCCCCGTTGCCTGGAATTATACAGCAAAGGTAAAATGCAGAATCGATCTGGCTGACAGTTCACTAGGGAATACCTGACCACCAGGCAGTAGGGCTTTAGCTCACATAAATGCAGGTCTGAAATGAGTGGTGGATAAATTGGCAGGAGCTGGAGATAAAATGAGCTGATGGTGCATCCTCTACTAGACTCACCATTTCATTAGGTGGATGAAGCATTGATGTGTTGCCGGGAGGAGAATGAGATGATTTCATTCATCAGTACATAATTCATGGTCTTGACATGACTGAAGTGGGTGGTTGTTGATCTTTCAAAATAGGGATTGATCATTCATCAATAAGATAAAAAGTATGTATCTAAGGGTGCTGAATCTGGAACTCTACAGAAGGAGGGCATGAATGCTTAGTCACTAAAATATTCAAGACAGTCACTGACAGACCTTCAGATATTAAGGGAGAGGAGATTAGTGTTATTGAGTAGCATTGTAATAAAAGACTAGCCCCCACACTGATCTCTCCACCCCACTCTCAGATGTCTCTAGTTTCCTTGAGCTGTGAACAAGCTGATCTGTGGGTTTGTCCTCAGTTTCAACAGTCTGAAGCCCATTTCCCATTCCTCTTGACAGCCTGCCACCTGTCCCCAGTGATAGATAGTGGTGATTAGTAATGGATTACATAAGGAGGTATGTAAGTGGAAAGAAAATGTTTGAAAATCCCTGTTTTAATCGTAACTAATTGACTCGTTACGTGCATGGTTTCATAACTCCAAAGGAAATGGGCCAATGACAATTGTTCTAAAGCAAAATATTTCAGTAACAATTGGGTCTAGAGCAGTGGCTCTTAACTTTATTTTCCCCTCACTCACATACAGTACCACCTTAGGCAATCCCTTGCAAATTACAGAGCACCTATGGCTTAGGAATTACTTAAGGTGGTATGTGGGTGGAATGAAAAAGTTTGAAATCCATTGCTTTCGGTCAATGCTTGTAGAAGAATTTCTCCCACTCTTTTATAAATTTTGCACGTTTTATTCAATTGTGCCCATATTTTCCCACGCTTTTATAGATTGTGTGTGTTTCATTCCCACTATGATTTTCCCACACTCATCTATTAATAAAAGTAACGTTTGATTGGAAACCCTTGAGTTCAGACTCATCTTCCTTGAAGCTGACACTTTCTTAACACACCAATGACCAGTGCGGGGACCGATAACGGTGATGCTAGTGAACCTTGCAGCGACAGTGATCACTGTTGCTGTCATTCACCATTATCATCCTAATTTCAACTTCACATAAGACTGGGGGAATACTTTTGAGCCATATTTTGGGGAAAAAGTGGGTCTAATATGTCGTCAAATATGGTATTTTATACATTGAATTACATATCCCGTCTCTTTTGCTCTTGGAATACTGGCTTGTCGTGTAAAAAGACACACTGACCAGGCATTACGGCAGCTTTGTTTGGTTCAATGTAAATGACCAAAGTTGGCTTAATGTCGGGTCTTCCTTATGAAAATATCATGGGATTTCTGTGTAAAGATCTCTACTGTCTCAAAATAATGGGTTGTCTTTCAGAGCAGAGTTGAGAAGAAATTTCTGAACCCTTCAGCCTATAACTTGAGCCGACCTATATAAACTTGCTCCATGTTCAATCTAACCCTTCACTTCCTCATAGCCCATAACCCTCTACTGTCCTCAAATCAATGATCCTATCTTAGAGTCTTTTCAATGAAGAGACTATCTATCATTCCTATTGTAATGTGCTTGAGACACCTTCTACTCTCTCTGTAAAAAAAATGTGCCTCTGACGTCTCCACTAAACGTTCCCCCACTCATCTTAAACGGATGTTCTCTCATATTGAACACCCTGTTGTTCATTCTTCAGAATCTTTAGAATTCGCCACTTAATAACACTGTGGAGTTTCAGTTGTTGGGTATATACAAGATAGAGGTTGATAGATTTTTAGGTATTAAGAAAATCAAAGGATATGGGGTGAGGGCAGGAAAGTGGCACTGAAGTAAAAAGATTTTGTTGAATGGGAGAATAGACAAGGTGAGGTCAAGTAACCTACTATTTCTTCTATTCCTTGTGTTGTTTATTCTCACTCCTTAATTATAAATTTTGACAAAAGATCAGAAATATTTTCTGGTAAAATCCACAGCACTTATTGTGTCACGTCTCCAGAATGGAGGACCATCGCCTTCCCAAGATCGTATTATATGGCGAGCTCTCCACTGGCCACCGTGACAGAGGTGCACCAAAGAAAAGGTACAAGGACTGCCTAAAGAAATCTCTTGGTGCCTGCCACATTGACCACCGCCAGTGGGCTGATAACGCCTCAAACCGTGCATCTTGGCGCCTCACAGTTTGGCGGGCAGCAGCCTCCTTTGAAGAAGACCGCAGAGCCCACCTCACTGACAAAAGGCAAAGGAGGAAAAACCCAACACCCAACCCCAACCAACCAATTTTCCCTTGCAACCGCTGCAATCGTGTCTGCCTGTCCCGCATCGGACTGGTCAGCCACAAACGAGCCTGCAGCTGACGTGGACTTTTTACCCCCTCCATAAATCTTCGTCCGCGAAGCCAAGCAAAGTCATTGTGTTTAAATGAGGCTGAAGTTGTTGCATGTTAACTTCATTAACCTCAGCTCTTCTGGTAAATCAGCAGTATAGAATTCATTGGTAAATTCCAGTAAATGTGAATTCATAAGTAACTCCTTCCCTGCTCTCAGTTGCCCTAATCCTCTTTGTTGGTGAGAATTGAATTAAAACTGATTAGTTAATACATTGGTTGAAAATACAGTGACAATGCTTTGAGCATTGACAGTTTTAGGGGATCATGAACAAAACTCTGAAATCCTTTTTAACCGAGCAATCACCATTTTTACGGTATAGCAACAAAATGGTATGCAATAAAAAAAATCTAGAAATTTTACAATTTAGTAGAATTCTGATTTGGCACTCCATTGGAATTATGGTATATATCTTTTTAAATTTAGACATGTAGCACGGTAACAGGCTTGTTTGGCCCACAAGCCCATGCTGCCCAATTATACCCAATTGACTGACACCACTGGTATGTTTTGAAAAGGTGGGAAGAAACTGGAGCACCTAGAGGAAACCTATGCAGACTAAGGGAGAAAGTACAAACTTCTTACAGACAGCTCTGGATTTGAACCCCTGTCCCTGTTGCTGTCATGGTAACACCGATGTGCTAACCGCAGATAGAAATTTTCTTCTGCTTCCTATTTGAAATCTGGCCTCTGTGAAAAGGATTAAAAGCATACAGCTGAGTATTAATGTAAACACAGGTAAATATTAATTGTGGCATTTGTGTGTCTTTGCTATTGTTCCACATGCCTCAGGAAAATACTAAATTTTGGAAACGTATCTTAAATCTTTAGCTTTTGCTGTGATCATTAAGAAACAAGTGGAAGAATGAATGGATCACATTTCCTTTTCATGAATATTTAATGTCAATTTAAGAATCTGAAAAAAAAGTACTCCTAACCAAGATCCCTGTTGGTTTTAATTATTCACATAATTTTTAAACTTCCATTTGAGTTGTTTTTAAGGCCAGGTCTTCCACCTAGCAATATATTTTCAGTAGCTTTGGCCAAAAGTATGTGATTACACTATCAGTGAAAGGCTCTTTAGAAAAACATCATGTGAAGTGAAGGACTTTTATAACCTTTGTCAATAGTCAGTAATTTCTTTATGGCTGTACAAAAATATTGGAGGTGTGGGATTTGCACTGAAATTCAAGAGATGTCAGTCCCCATGAAATCTGGATTCCATTTTGATGTTCAAGAGTTAATTTTCAAAGGAGGTTGTATCAATGGGAGTTAGTGTAAAACCGAGACAGAATTGTCAAGTCTAATCGTGATTTGCTTAGAACAGTCCAATTGGTCTAAAGCCCAAAGTTGTGTTGTTTTTACAGGTGGTTAATTTGCAATAAATTTATTGGAGTCACTTTTCAACTAAAATTTAATCCATTTTGTGCCTCTACTCACATTTTTCCATATCAAGACAGTAAAGTTATGATTGACTTTGAAATTCTGGGAGCTCTAAGAATCGGTGTTAAAACAGAAAGGCTCTTTGCACCTCATTGGACTTGGAAAATCACAATGTCAGAAAACCATAGAGAAAATGTCTTCAAGTTTATTTTTATAACCCTTGAATACTTGAATTCAATAAACACCTGAGTGATCTATTTGTAATACATACTTCAATGTGCTGTGAAACTTCATGAATGATGTTGACAGGAGAAGAAAAATAATTAAAAATGAAACTTGTCAAAGGTTGATGATAGTTATCAACAGTGAAGAAAACATCACTCCCTGCTCTGAAAAGGGTTTTATATCTCTATTATGTTACTTACATCTATAGCTTGCCTTGTCTCACTGATGAATTATTATCATATGTAGAGAATTTTTTGCTCTTAGTGGTTTTACAAACCATGCCAACTCTAATCCACCTACTCAAATGGTTTTGGTCAGATGTGAATTCAGGTACATTGTGAAACCAATCCAAATTTAGAATGAGGTTTAGGGTTCTGATGTAAGGTCATCTACCATAAACATTATTTCGCTTTATATCTTCACAGATATTCCCTGCTTTTTTGTGTATTTGCTGTATTTTCTGTTTTTATTTAGGATTTCTAGCATCTGCAGTATTTTGCTTTAAGGAAAATGACAATCTTCAATATTTATATGGAAATATATTTGATCTATAGCTTGCTCTGTTGAAGTTTACAATATATGGACATTATTAAAATCCTGCAGTCCCAGTGTTGAAGATACACTCACAGTAAGGAAACACTAGTAGTGGGTCACAAGGATAATGCAAGTTGATGAAATATCAGGCTGGAATTGACGGAAATGTGACAATAGGTTACAGGGAATATTGGTGAGGAATTGGATTTCTTTGCATGCTGGTATAGACACAACAGTCTAAAAGAGCCTTCTTCATGTTGAAATGAAGTATGGAATCTCAGGACCAATTCTGATTATGAGGGCATTTGCTCCTGGTCAGAGAGATAGAAATATTCTGTTACTAATTTAAATTTAGAGATACGACAGGGTAATAGGCCTTCCTGGCCAATGAGCCTGCACCACCCAATTACACGCATGCAACCAATTATGTACATCTTTGGAACATGGTCTCGGTAGAACATAAAAACTCCTTAGACAGTGCTGCATTAGAACCTCAGTCACTGGCACCATCAAAGCCTTGTGCTAACCGTTACGCTAACCACGCTGCCTACAATTTCTTTCTCATATCTAAAAGTCAGGAAGCAGATGGGGCCACAGAATCATACAGCATGCAAATAGACCTTTTTGCCCAGCGTGTTTGTGCTAAATGTCTGTAATCAGCACTTATTCTGTAGCCATGGCACTGCAAGTGTTCATCTAAATCAGTGGTTCTCAACCTTTTTCTTTCTACTCAAATACCATTTTGAGTAATCTCAATGCCATCAGTGCTTTGTGATTAGTAAGGGATTGCTTAAGGTGGTATGTGAGTGAGAAGGGAAGGTTGCGAATCATTGCTCTAGACCTAATTGTTACTGAAATATTTTGCTTTAGAACAATTGTCATTGGCCCATTTCCTTTGGAGTTATGAAACCATGCACATAACAAGTCAATTAGGTACGATTAAAACAATGGTTTTCAAACTTTTTCTTTCCACTCAGATGCTATGGCATAGGGAATACTTAAAGTAGCATCTGAGTGGAAAGAAAAAGGTTGAGAACCACTGATCTAAATACTTAAATGTTGAGAGAGTTCTTGTCACCACCACATCCTCAGGCAACGTGTTCCACCTTTTTGATGGAAATCATCTTACTCAAATCCTCTCCAAATGTCCTACCCCTTATCTTTAACCAGTGCTCTTTGCTCAGAGGAAACAGTTCTCCTTTTATACCCTTTCTTTGCCCCTTATAAGTTTTATGCCTCATTAAAGTCCTTTCTCATCATCCTCTACTCCAAGTAAACTATCCAGTCTCTCCTCCTAGCTCAAACATCCAGGTAACATAACCATATAACCATTTACGGAGCGGAAACAGGCCATGTTGGCCTTTCGAGTCCGCATCCTGGTGAATCTCCTCTCCACCAGAACTGCACACAGCACTCCAGCTGTGGCCTTATTAATTATATTGAGAAAAAAAGGTAAAATTACTCAAAATATGGGTTGCTGATAATGAAGGAGGTAATTGAGACGTATGGGACCAGGAGGCCCTCTGGTTCGAATCCCAGTCTGCACTGAGTTGGCTGCTTTCGGTCTGGTTGGTTTCAGAATTACTACAAAAGGCTTCTGTGTCCCTGGGCTGGAAAGGGAAACATCAGTCAGGGTCCTCTCTCCCACTGTTGAATAATCTGTCAACACTCACTGTCTAGGATTACGGGTGTAGAATGATCTAAAGATGACTTATGACCATTGAATAGTATCTGAGCATGAGCTAGAAATTCTGGGAAGAAAAATATGAATCAAAATGCAGTGCAATTGATGATTTTGAAATGAAAAAGTGTTTGAGCAATTTAATATTTTTCTGCAAATCCTTGCTTATTATATTTAATGCAATGAAGTAGAAGAGAACAAAAATGATTGAGGTGATAGGTGGACTGGAATATGAATGGTAATTATGTACTTTGAGCATGTTCTCACCAGAAAAATGGCTAAGATTGCTGATTTTGGGATTCTGATAGGAAATATGCTAAATTAAAGAGTGATGAAGGGGAACTTTAGCTGGACTATACTGGAATAATTTACACATGGTCTTTGAAAAGGCTATCCCTTAAGTCGCTTCCCATTGCCATTTCCACATAGCTCTCTCAACGTTTTTCTCCAAATATTGCTCCAATTGCCTTCTGAGAGTTACTGTTGAAACAAGTTTCAAAATCCTTTCATTACATTCCATGTCATCATAACATGTCCCTTAAAAGTAAAAAAAAAAAAATCTTGTCTCCCTTTTGGTTCTTTTACGTTCAACCTGTAATTTCTGGTTATCGATCCTTCTGTTGCTAGAAATAGCTTCTTCTATTTACTTTAAAGATTTTGAAGGGTATTAAATCTCTCAATCTTTCAAAGGAAAACTTCCACATTTTGTCAAATTTTTTTGCAAAACTAAATTTCTTAATCCCTACTACCATTCTACCACTCCCTTTCAGGCCTTAATATCACTGCTAAATTGTGCTACTCAGGATAGAGATTATATTCCATTTGATTCCTAAATGTTTGCTCAATGCATCTGTGTCTTCAAAGGTCTGTGGAAGAACAAACTGAACAGCTCTGCTCTTGAACCTCCTCTAATCTGTACCATCTACTTTATATTGCCTCTCCTTCTTCTTACCAAAAGGCAATACTTTCCTATTTTATTGTTGTTTCTAAATACATCTGTCAATTTCATTTGTCCAACATCTTTGGTTAGTTTATTCATTGTTTACTATTTTCCAAGTCCAGATGATTTTATAAAGAGCTCCAAGTTGAAATCTGACCCCTATGAAACACCACTCCAACCATTTTGGGGGAAAATACCACATTTACACTTTGTTTTCTGTATTTTACCAATTTTCTATCCAAGTTGTGAATGCCCCTTTAATTCTGTCAGCTTCATTTTTACTTCTATATGATACTTATAATGCATACATATAATGTCAAATATAGCATTTAGCGGTCTGAAATTTATCAATTAATTCATCAAAATGTATCATATTTTCCTTTAACAGATCCACACTGGCTCTCATTTATGGACCTGTACTTTATCAAGGGACAGTTATATTTATAGGAGCCTGTGTTCCTTAACAAATACCTCACTACGACATAAGGGCATCTGGCTTGGACTTGCTGCTGACACTTCCTGGATAGTGATTTTTTTGATTAATAGCAGATGCTTTGGAAGTAAAATTTTTTTTTTTAAAATCAGGTTCACTGGTTGAACATTTGTAATTCTTAATATCATTGTGGAAAAAGTCAAATGCACGATTTTCAAATGTTTAAAATAACAGAAGAATTAAACTGAAGGTTATTGTGCAGGTTTAGTATTTAGCAAGGCTAATGGTATCCTGGCTTTTATTGCAAAAGGATTTACAATAGTGGATATGCATGGTTGCAATTAATAATGGTACTAGTTATAAACACTTCTGGAATATTGTGTACTGTGTGGAAGAATGGTAGGGCAGGTAAACCTGCAGCCTCACAGCAACCCCCAGGCAGGATTAGTCCTCAACCTCCATGGTGCTTGAGTGTAATTTGGAGATGTTTCCTTCAAATTCCAAAGATTCACATGTTGTTAAGATAGATAGAGACTACAGACCCCAGAATCTAGATAAATAATAAAAAAAATTGCTGGAGGAAATTAACCAGGTCAGGCAGCATCTATGGACAAGAAATACTTCAAGTCTAAACCTTGCTTCTGGACTGAGAAATGCAAGGAAAAATTGCTAGCATTCCATTCAGTATCAGTGGATCAACCTCTCCCCTATCCACTTTAACATTATCTGTATTCCCTCTTTTTTCTCAATCCTGAGGCAGGATTTCAGCTTGAAACATTGACTATTCATTTCTTTTCATGGATAATGCCTGACCTGCTGAGCTCCTCCAGTCGTTTTATTTTTTTTAAATCCCTGGTTGTTAAGCTGAATGGCTATTGTTAATTAACCCTCCTGGAGACAGAGGGCAGGAGAATCAGGGTGGAATTGATTTCCATTTCCATTTATCTTCCTTTTGGGTGACGGCGGTGAAAATCGACCATTTCCTCGCAACTCTGGTAGTGAATTAACAAAGATTAATGCATCATGGTCATTTTCAAAAAATTGAGATTGAAAATGACCATAAAAGACTTTTAACACTGCAGGATAACGAAAAGCAAATTTATAACCCTTCCGCCACAACACTTCTTTAGCCGAATTGAATTCCCAACGTCGCCTAATAATCTCCTGACTCAGATCTGCGTTAAAAAATACTCTGTTATTTTGAGTCATCATTGGAGATTGACTTTGTCGTCCCTTCTGCACCGCCCACCGTAGTATCATTTCTCTATCCTGATATTTCAGACAACGGATTAAAACCGCCCTTGGCGGTTGTCCCGGAAGCGGTTTCTTCCATAACGCTCTATGTGCCCGGTTCAACTCTAGGCCTTCCGAAAAAATCTCCTTGCCCAACATCTCGGGAATCCATTTTAAAAACATTTTTATTGGATCAGAACCTTCAATATCTTCTGGATGACCCACAATCTTCACATTATTTCCTCTGACTTTGATTTTCCAGTGAATCAATTTTTTTAAATAATTCCTTCTTCTGAATTCCCCAATCCACAAAAGAATCTTCCACTTTCTCCATTTTTTCCTTATTACGTTCAATCTGATTTTTACATTAAAAAAAGCTGTTTCAATTTTTAAAAAATTTTCTTGCACTGTATCCACTGATTTGATACATTTAACATCACTCTTAACTGTAGTCATATCTTCAAACAGTATTCACTTTAGTTGTCACTTCCAAAAATCCTTGAGTCATTTGTTTAAACATATTATCCATTTGATAAGCAATCCCTTCCAAAATAGCACATATAGACTCCTTTCCAGATTCCAGTGCCTCTTTTTGAGGCCTACCTTCTCTAGTTTCCACTTCCAGTTGCTCCTGCGTGCTGCCCAGTAAAGGTAAGTCTTCTTCCTCTTCAGATATCATCGGTCTCTTTCCAGTGTGGCTGCGGGTCTGAACACCCGATGACAGCACCCCGACCATGTTGGGACACCGCCGCTTGGGCCCCCCCCCCCCCCCCACAGCCCACACCCGATCCAGCAACTCCCGAACCTTAGAGGCACCGCGCATGCCCGTTAAGGCCAGGGACTGCGCAGGTGCAGCTTCCAATGTCACTCTGCGTGTCCCCGGCTCACCCGAAGGCAGCGCGGGCTCACTGGCTCCTCTCTCGGCTGAGTCGCCCGTAATGTCAGGCGCGCGGTTCGCCATCAACCCAGCTCGTCGTCGAGCCGTGCCATCTTGCGTAGGCAGGATCGGCACCGGCGTCATACTCAGCCAGGCAGGGGTCCTCTGTGCCTTAGGAACTCCCAAAATCGACTCCATGGCTTCATTTAAGCAGGTAGGCCTCAATTCTTCAGCACTCTTAAAAGGTAGTTTCTTCTGCAATTGAGTTTTCAGTTATTTTACATTCATAGCCATTGTAACCCACTAATGTTCCAAAATATAAAAAATACAATTTTTAATCACTTTTATAAACTTTAAAAACGGGTACTTAAAAAACTAGATCGCACATCTGTCCTCTATGCCATCTTGCCACGCCCCCAGGGTTGATGAACATAAAAGAAAGAATAGTTACAGGGAAATGGGATTGATGGGTTAGCTCTACCAGTCAACAAACAATTTGGATGCATGTCCTTCTTCCTTGATATGGGTACCCAAGGATAAATATAACTGTGTAAGGGGGAATCTGGTAAAGATACACAAGATTAATTTCTAGAAAGGTGGTTTATCAATAGGAGGAGAGATTATGGAGACAAGTCTTGTTTAATGAGGTTTGATCCCACTAACAGGTACAAAATCCTGATGGTGCTTGACAGAGCACAAATGATGTTTTATCTGCATGGATGTCTAGATCCAGGAATCACAATATGAAAAGGTGTCACTAAAGTTGGAAAGAAACTTCCAACTCTAGAGGGTAATGAATCTTGGGAATTCTCTACAAATAAGGCAATGGAAGTTCTGTTGTTAAGGATATTCCAAACAAATATCAATAGATTGTTAGATATTCAGGGAATTGAAGGCTATCAGTTTGGTGTGGGAAAGTAGCACTGCAGCAAAAGATTAGCCAGGATCTTGTTGAATAGCAGTATGAGGGGCCAAATGGTGTACTCTATTTATGATCAGAAACCTTCAACAAGTAAATGCAACAAGACTCCACCAATGCTCTTTTAGTGGCAAGTTGGGAACGAGATAATGTTGTTTTACAACTCCTAGCATCCATCTGCACTTGCCGTTTTCAGGCCTTCAGTTGCCTGTCAAGTCTTGTGAGATTTCCCTTTATATTTCCAAACCAGATGGTGGCTGTTTCAGCACAGCTGTTCACATTGCCACTCAGGGGTAGAATGAGGATTTAATATAATTAAAGAGATATCAGAGAGAGAATAAAATCTCTGCTGATGGACTTGGTCTCTATTTTAGCACTGCATTAATACTACTGGCTGAATACAAATCAAAAACAATCTCCCATTGTAAGTCAACACTTCATGATAATGTTCATGTACAACCCCAATACAACAGCTCTCTTGAGACAAATACCTCAAAAGCAGAGAGAATCATAAATATCTAAATTACATTTTTTTTTAAAACCAAGGTATTCTGTTCAGTAAAGAGAGAACTTGTGAATACTTGGTATTAAATCCAGATGCTTCATAGAGTTTAAGGCTATGGTCTTTTAAATTACAAGTAATTCAAAAACTGAAAGAGGATTAAATTATTCTAGCAGTACATATTCAGAACTAGGTCAAATTTTAATTCAGGAAATATGGTTTAGAGTAGAACCATATTACAAATATTCATTTCACAACATTTATCAAATACAATCAGGCATGATGTACTTACATTTCTGTTTTGACAATTCACTAGTTATGATGGCATCTTGAAAAAGTACAGTTTCTTATGTTTATTCAGCAAATTTTTACCATGTAGTTCACTCTTGTATACTTAGACCACCCTGAAGTATGGAGTATTAAGTTTTGTAAGGAAACAGAACAATTCTTAATTGAACAGGAAACAATTCATTGTTATGTAGTTGACATACAGGATAAGTACTAGTTGCAGTCCACTTCCTGCGTAATAGTTTTAATACAATTAAAACTATCTTAATTTGAAAGTTAAACATATTTTCATCATTACAGTTAAAAATATCAGAAAACATTGCAGCCAATTTCTCATGCAGTTTTCCTTGAAGAGGTTTCATTTTTTTTTGTTCAATGTTTAGTACTGTATTATATCAAGTAGTATCATCTCATATGCAGTCTTCTAGCACCTGGCAACATATTATTTAACATGTAAAGCTCAGATATTTGAGCATATATAACGAAAATTACTTTCTGTTGATCCAATCAATAATGATTTGTCTCCAATATCTCAGAAAAAATTTAAAAAAAAACTCCAACTATTTCTGGAGCCTGACGAGAAGAAGAAAAAAAAAGAAGTGAGGTCTACCTTGATAGTGAAGCATGAAGATGGAGTCCGCACTGCTTCCCGATCTCGTGAGTCACTGGAGAGGACCTTTGCCGGCATCTCCCATTCACTACAATGGAGAGATGGTGTCAGAGAGGGACCTGGGGTTGAATTGCGCTTGCGCGGTCCAGCCATACCCAAAGCATTACTGGGAGAAAAGCAGTTACTTACTGTAAAGTTGGGGACCTCAACCTCAGCAAATGAGGAAGAAGAATTGGGCTCCAGAGGAGGATTGTTGGGTGAAGATGATGAAGAAGAAAACTTACAAGAGGAGTGAAGTGCCAGTTAATGAAGAAGACAAAGGCTGTGTAGTTAACCAGGAATCATGGCTTTTATTAGCAGAAACTAGTGGTACAATAATGAATGATAATGGGTGCACACACAGTTACACCCAAGGGGAGTGTCTTTAGTGGTAGAGATAATATACGTCCAATGTCAGTAAAGCAGACTAAGCACAGTTAAAGACTGACAGCACGACACAGATTCACCACAGTCTCCCGCCGGCAGAAGTAGGGTTAAAATTAAAAGAACAGCTTCTAGAGTAGTATTCAAGCAGGTAAGCACATCTACTGTAAGCATAATACAACAGTAAAATAAATGGCATTGAGAATTTACTGACATAGCCAAAACAAGTCTAATAACTATCAGAGCAATCAGAATATAATGAGATGTCTATGAATAGTGGAGCCTCTCAGGTTGTTTGCGAACGTGAGAAGACCTTCTTATCGGAGCAGGTGGTGGTTTTGAAGGCGTGACAACCTTGGGAATTGGGGGTGTTGATACAGTTCCCTGGTCTGTAGTGTGAGATGGCAGGACTTCTGGACCCGCTCCAGAATCACCAGTGTGAGGCAGTGGGGCCTCAGCATGGCCATCTGAATATATACTAGGGATCACAGGCTGGGATGGTGAGTCCAACCTCTCAGGATCACTCTGAGTAAGGGCGTGTGAAAGGGGTGAACCAGGCAGGGTCAGATCTCTTGGGGGTACAGTGTCCATGCTCCCAACTGGAAATTTAACGTGGGCATAATTGGGATTAGTGTGCAGTAGTTGAACTGGCTGGACTAGAGGGTTTGTTTTACATGTCCGAGCATGTCTCTACAGCAGTACGTTTCCAGGCTCAGATGGATAGGCTGGCCAGTCCATCACAGTTCCTGATTTCCTAGGAAAAGTAAACGTATGTTCATGAGGTGTTTGATTTGTTGTTGTACATAGTAGGGACCGAATAGAATGTAGCGCCTCAGGCAGTACCTCCTGTCACCGAGTAACAGGGTAACCATGTGTCTTTAACGCGAGGTTAACAGTCTTCCAGATTGTGGCGTTAGCCCTTTCAACCTGCCCATTGCCCTGGGGGTTGTAGCTCGTGGTGCGGCTGATGGCAATCCCCTTGCTTAACAGTGCTTGGCGCAGCTCTGCGCTCATGAAAACTGAGTCTCTGTCTATATGAATGTAACTGGGAAAACCAAATATACTGAAGATTCTGTCAAGTGCCTTAATGACAGACGTCGTTGAGACGTCAGGGCAAGGTATCGTGAAGGGAAGACTTGAATATTTATCGATTACAATAAGGAAAAATACAATTTTGTTGTGAGAAGGTAATGGCCCTTCAAATCTAAACTGATTCTCTCAAAAGGTTGGGTCGCTTTGATGAGAGTGGCCCCCAGAGCTTTAAAATACTACGGTTTGTATTCCACACAAACAGGGCAGTTTTTAGTCAGTTTTCTGACTTCTTCGAGGGAATAAGGAAGGTTATTGGCCCTTATATAGTGGAAGAATCTTGTGACCCCCTGGGTGGCACAGTCTGCTATGGATCTTCTTTATTCCTTCAAGCTGAGCACCAGCAGCAGCCCGTAACAATGTGTTGGAGAGATTATTTAACTTGCCAGGTCTGTACAGGATCTCATAATTGTAAGTTGAGAGTTCTATTCACCAGCATGTCATCTTGTCATTTTTAATTTTACTTTTGTGTTTAGTATTAAACATGTAGGCTACGGATTTCTGATCAGTGATCAGGGTGAATTTTCTGCCAGAAAGTGTCTCTAGTAGTGAACAGCTTCAATGATAGCCTGGGCTTCTTTTTCAATGGCCGGATGTTTAAGTTCAGGTCCGCGTAGCGTGCGGAAGAAAAATGCCACTGGTCTGTCCTTTTAATTAAGGGCTCCTGCTAAAGCACAATCTGAGGCATTGGTTTCCACTTGGAATGGGACATCCTCGTCGATGGACGAGAGTGCAGCTTTGGCAATATCAGTTTTAATTCTCACAAAAGCTTTCAGAGCTGATGGAGAGGGAAAGATTTTGTTTCAAATAGAGGGCGTGCCTTCGTAGCGTAGTCACGTACCCATTTGTAGTAGTAGGAAAAAAATCCCATACGCCTCTTAAGGGCTTTTGCTGAGTCTGGGGGCGGCAATTTCTTAAGGGGAGCCATTCTTTCAGGATCGGGGCGGATTTCGCCCTCGCGAACAATGTACCCAGAATGGGTAGTTCTGTTGCATTGAAAACGCATTTACCCTCGTTAAATGTAAGGTTGAGTTCTTTAGCTGTTGCTAGAATTTTTTTTAGGTTGTTAATATGTTCAGTCTGAGTCTTACCACAGATAGGGACATTATCCAGATAGGGGAACGTACCCTGTAACTCATACATTCTAGTGATTTTATCCATCTCCCTTTGAAACACTGACACACCATTAGTGACTCCAAAAGGTACCTTCTTAAACTGATATATCCCCCCATCAGCCTCGAACACCGTATAGGGTCGTCCGCTTTTTTTTTTAATGGGGATTTGGTGGTAAAGTTGGCTTAAGATCGATAGTTGAGTACACTTTACAATGAGCTATCTGATTAACCATTTCATTAATGCGTGGCAGAGAGTAGGCGTCCAATTTAGTATAACGGTTAATTGTCTGGCTGTAGTCAATAGACAGTCGTTTCTTAGTGTGATTTTTCACCACTACCACCTGGGCTTGCCACGGACTCCTGCTGGGTTCAATCATCCCCTTTTCAAGTAGTCTCCGAGTCTCAGACTTAATAAACTCACGGTCCCCTTTGCTGTAAGAACGGCTCTTAGAGGCAATTGGTCGACACTCGGGAGATAATTACTGAACAGGGAGGGAGCTTTGATCTTTAGTATGGGCAGACCGCAGTAACCAGTGTGGGGGGTAGTAAGTGTGGGTAGTGGCCCATCAAAATTTAACACTACACTTTTCATCTGAGATTGAATGTCCAACCCCAGTAACACGAGAGTGCAGAGATCAGGCATTATGAAGAGCCAAACATCAGCAAGACAATGTCCCTGCAAGTTCAAAGTAACCTTACACTTGTCCCAGGTAGCCTTTTTAAGTTAGCTACAAGCCATCGATATCTGTCGGTTCACTGGATATCTCCACAAGTTTAAGGCTTTGGCAACCTTTTCATGAATGTAGCTGTCAGTGCTGTTGGAGTCTATTAAGCAATCAAAAGTCTCACCATTCACCTCCCTCTTCATAGTCGACCGTTCCAGTCCGTAACAACCCCCAAGCTTTACAGTCAATTGAACTATCACAGGGGTACTTTGTGTTGATCTCACCTCGCAGTCACTTGAAGTCGATTCAGCTGGCTCGTCTGAAGATTCCCCCCCCCCCCCCACCTTTCGCAGTCATCTTCCATTCCAGTGGCTCGAGGATGAATTTTCTTGGTGCTTTTGTTCTTCTTCTTATTGGTGGGAGTATTCTTCTCCTTGCATGCTTTAGCAAAGTGGCCATATTTCCCACAGTAGCTGCAAGTAGCGAATCGAGCCAGACACTTCTGTCTGGAGTGCCACCTCTTATTACAGAAGTAAAATTTGCCAGGAGTTTGTCCCTTCCTCTTCTTTGGGGTTCCAGCACACCTGGATGTTTCTTTTTCAGTTTCCAGCATTTCGCTGGATTGTATAGCACTTTTCAGTGTTTTGGCTAGTGTGACTACCTGGCCATAGGTCAGGGGCCCTGTCTCTAGTAGCCTCTGACGGATGTAACTGGAGTCAATTCCATTGACAAAAGCATCCAGCTTCAAAGCATTATGGTGTTGTTCCACATGCCCTTTGGGGCAGACTGGTCGATTATCAGCCACTCTGAGGCTGCATCCATTTCTGCTAATAAAATTGAAGTGCCAGTTAATGAAGAAGACAAAGGCTGTGTAGTTAACCAGGAATCATGGCTTTTATTAGCAGAAACTAGTGGTAAAATAATGAATGATAATGGGTGCATACACAGTTATACCCAAGGGGAGTGTCTTTAGTGGTAGAGATAATACACGTCCAATGTCAGTAAAGCAGACTAAGCACAGCGAAAGACTGACAGCATGACACAGATTCACCACAAGGAGGTCATTGAAGAGATTAAAAATAATCCAATAATTAAAGTAGATGTGTTATCCACAATGATAATGCATCGGTTTAAAGTGATGACACGGGAAATTAAAGGAGTGAAGGGCTTGAAAACTGAAATGAAAGAAGAAACTAATAAATTGCTAGATGCTGTGAATAAAATGAAGTTAAAGAAAATGGATAGCAAGAATATAGGATAATCTGCAACATGTTGAAGACAGGGTGCAACTGTGGAGAATACAACCATTAGTTTAATTGTAGTAAATCAAAAGATTTTAGACAAAGTGGATGTATTGGAGAATTTTAACAGAAGAAATAATATTAAAATAGTAGGCCTTTTAGAAGGAAAAGAAGGTCCAGATGTGATTCATTTCTTTCAAGATTGGATTCCTAAAGTATATAATTGTAATTGAAAGAGCTCATAGAGCTCTGAGACCGAAACCTCTCCCTCACCAAAGGCCGTGTCTTATATGATAAAATTTCTGCATTATCAAGATAAGGAAAAAAAATTAAGTCTTGCTGTGGAAGGAGTGAGGGAATATAAGGCCCATTGTTATGGGAAGAGGAATAGAATTTTGTTCTATCCTGATTTGAGGGAAGATTTGTTGAAGAAAAGAAAAGAATTTAAATCAGTTAACAAAGTCCTTTTTCATAAAGGATACAAATTTGTTCTTTGTTACCCTGTGACTTTGAAGATTTTTGGTCTGGGAGAACAGAACAGATTCTTTGTTAATTCTGTTGAAGTGGTAGAATTTGCTTGGAGTCTTCCCGAAGTGCAGTCTCTAGAAAGCCATGCATCTTTTGTGCAATGAACTTTTTCTTTACTCCAATTTTTAAGTGAGATGGAAGAAATTGAAGAAATATTCTCTTTTACTTTCTCTCATTTCTTTTGATTTTCAGGAAGCTATTTTAATTGTGGTTAATTACTTAATTAAATTCTAATTAATAAAATGATCAAATCCTATATATTGAATATGAGATGTAGATCAATTAGAAGAATAAATCTTTTAAGAATTTTTTATTTGAAATTATATAGTTCAGAGTCTTTAAGGGATGAAGATAAAATAAATAATTATTATCACAGATAATGTTGCCTAGGTTAAGTTTGGAAGAGCAGACTGAACATAACACCCCATTTACTGAGGTAGAAATAGGGGAGCTATTGTTTCCTTATGGAGTAATAAATCACCAGGAAAAGATGGATTTTCACCTGAATTTTATAAAGAATTTAAGATTTATTAATACCTATATTTGTGCAAGTATTAGAACAGGTTTTAGAAACCCATACTTTTCCAGAATCATTTTTTAAAAACTTTATTTATTTAAAAGATCATTAAGAAAAAAACAGTATACAATCCAGTAAGAACAATTTTGTATAAGTATATATATATATAAAAAAGAAAACACAAAAAAAAAACCCAAAAAACCGCACCCCATCAGCCATCTCTCTTAAGGAGAGCCAAGAATATAAACAAAAAGAACTAAAAGTATTTAATAAATCAAAGCATACATTCCAAATAAGGTAGCCACTTATTAACAAAAAAAGAATAATTATCATGCAGATTATATGTAATTTTTTCCATAATAATTCAAGCTTTCAATTCATTATGCCAATGTATTATACTAATTATCTTTCCATGTACTAGCTACACATTTTTGTGCCACAGACAACACTAATTGTACAAATGCAATTTGAAACTTATCCAACCCTAATCCCCTTAAAGGAACCATGTAGCCCATTAGAAAAATAGATGGGTCTAATGGTAACTTAATATTATATAATTTTTCCAAAACTAACCTAATTTCTTCCCAAAATGGTTGTACTTTAACACAGGACCAAACAGCAAGTAAAGAAGTTCCAGTACATAAACTACATTGAAAAAAAAATCCAAATTACTAAAACCATATTTTTTCAATTTCTCCAGAGTTAAATATAACTGATGTAAAAAATTATAATTAACCATTCCATATTGTACATTTGTCAATTTAGTTACATTATCATAACACATATCCGCCCAGTAATCTTCCGGAAAAATAAAAGTTAAATCATTTTCCCATTTAAGCTTAGACTTCTCCCAGTCTGGTTTATCCATACTATCTTGTAACACTTGATACATAACTGAAATATAACCCTTTTTTGGTATAGAGGAAATCAAATATTCAAATTTCGTCAATCAGGTACAATCATCTCTTATAGATATCTTTTACCAAAGCTCTAAGTTGGTAATAAACAGAGAATTTTCAGAGATATCAAATCGTTCCCTCAATTGATTAAAAGAAAGAAGTTGTCCTTCCTCAAAACAATCCTGCAATATCTTTATACCCTTAGAATCCCAACTCTTTAAATGATTATTAAACATTGAAAAAGGAATAAGCTGATTATTTTATAATGGGGCTAAAATTGATAATTTACCTTTTGATCCTAGAACCTTATTTCTTCTTGTCCAGACCTTTATCAAATATTTTAATACCGGCCTATTATATTCCTGCAACAAATTCATATTCCATCAAAATATAAATTGATGCAGCTCAACTTCAGAAATACAAGCCATCTCCACTTTTGCACAACTTGGAGATTGGTCCAAGTCCATCAATCTACTAATAAATTTCAACTGAGCTGCTTCTTAATAATTTTGAAAATGAGGTAACTGGAGTCCACCTAACGCATATTTCCATGTGAGTTTATACAATGCTACCCGTGGTAATTACATAAAAAATTCCCTCACAACTTTATTTAAATCCTGAAAAAAACCCTTTGAAAGAGAACATGGTATTGATTGAAATAAACATTGGATTCGAGGAAAAATGTTAATTTAATACAATTTACTCGACCAATTAAAGTTAACAGAAGGTCTTTCCATTTAATTAAATCTGCTTTAATCTTTTTTAATAAAGAAGCATAATTTAACTTATATAATGATTGATAATCAGCATTTGCAATTATTCCTAAATATTTAATTTTATCGGACCATTTCAATTTTATAATATTTTTATACTCTGAATAATCGCCCTCTCCAACTGGCAAAATTTCACTATTATCCCAATTAACTTTATATCCAGATAATTTTCCAAATTGTAATAAACATTCCTGCAAATGTGGCAATGACTGTTTTGGTTCTGTCAAGTATATCAAAACATCATCTGCAAATAGATTAATCTTATTTTCCTCATCCATAACTCTCATCTCTCTTATCTTTTCATTCTGTCTTATTGTCTGAGCTAACGGTTCAATAGCCAAAGCAAACAAGGCTGGTGACAATGGACACCCTTTCCAGGTTGAAAGTGTCAATTTGAATGGTAAGGAAACTTGACCATTTGTCACCACCTGAGCAATTGGGCATGTATATATAAAGCTTTAACCCAACCAATAAAAAAGGGCCAAATTTAAACTTCTCTAACACCTTAAATAAAAAATCCCATTCAAACCTATCAAAGGCTTTTTCCACATCTAGCGCAACCACCATTGGGTGGTTGGGCTGCTTTCAATATGCATTGACCAAAGTTATCAATTGAAGAATATTATCTAATGCATTCCTAGTCTTAATAAAACCTGTTTGATCAATATGTATCAACTTAGATAAATACTTGGCAAGTTGATTTGCTAACACTTTTGCTATAATTTTATAATCTACATTCAATGAAGAAATAGGTCTATACGAAGACACTTTTAACAGATCTCAATCTTTTTTCGGAATTACAGTAATTAAAGCACTCGAACAAGATTCTGGTAACACCTCTTCTTCAGTTATTTGTGGTAATACATCCCCAAGTACAGAAGATAAGTCTTCATAAAAAATTTTATAAAATTCCACAGAGAATCCATCATCCCCCGGTGACTTTCCATTTGGCATCTCCTGTATAGCCTCCTTAATCTCAAAATCTGTAAATGGAGATTCCAATTCCATAACATCTTCCTCCCCTAATACCGGTTAACATTAATTTAGATAAATAAGATTCAATAGAACCATTATCCTGTTTCCCCTCAGAAATATATAATTTTTGATAAAATGAATAAAACTGGTCATTGATTTCCTGAGGTTTATAAGTAACTATTGAATTCTTTTTAACAGCATTAATATTCCGTGAAACCTGTTCCGTTTTTAATTGCCATGAAAATACCTTATGTGCCCTCTCACCCAATTCATAATAACGCTGCTTAAATTGATCAATTAAACGCTCAAATTGATAAGTTTGCAATGTATTATAATGTAATTTCAAGTTTGCCAAAGATGCTTTTTTTTATCTTCTGAAATTCCTTCTCTAACTCAGCAATTTGTTTCTCCAATTCTAAACTCTCTACCATATATTGTTTCTTAACTCTCGTAGTATAACTAATAATCTGCCCTCTTAAATAAGCTTTCAATGCATCCCATAAATCAAAAATGACTATCTACAGAATTAACATTCTCAGCCAAAAACAAAGTGATCTGTTCTTTAACAAAAGTAACAAACTCTGGTTTTTTCAATAACATTGTGTTAAACATCCATCTATAAGATGAATGTACCACTTCCGACTTGCACAAGAAAAAAACAATAAAGAATGATCCGATATAACCCTACTTTTCCAGAATCATTTTTGATGCCAATAATTACAGTGATTCAAAAAAAAAGATACTCTTTAAAACCTTCATCATATTGACCTATTTTATTATTATATGCAGATTATAAAATTGTTGCAAGAATTTTGGCAAGTAGGATGAATAATGTTACCTAAATTAATAAATATGGACCAGACAGGTTTTGTTAAAAAGAGACAACTGTCAGAAAATTTAGCTAGATTCCATAGTATAATTCATTTGGTGCGAAGAGGTGAGTTGATTGTTGCAGTGGTCGTATGCAGAAAAAAGTATTTGATAGATTAGAATATGATTGGAGAAATTTGGATTTGGCTTGAATTTTTAAAAATTGGATTCGAGCATCATATAACAATCCGAAAGCTAAAGTAGTAACTAATGGACAAGTATCCACTCCATTTAAATTGGCGAGATCTAGTAGACAAGAATGCCCTTTATCCCCATCTTTATTTTAGTTATAGAACGACTCACCCAAGTAATTCACTCTGATTTATAAAGGGTTTCACAATAGGTCAAGAAGAATTAGTTTATTTGCCGAAGAAATTTTAATATATTTGACTGACCCTGAGACATTTTTACAAAGATTATGTCCAACTGGAAGAATATGGAAAATTTAGGGTTATAAAATAAATTGAGATAAAAGTGAAATTTTACCCTTAATGGAAGATGATTATACTCAATGTCAAAAGGATACTCAGTTTAAATGGCCAAATGAGGGCATTAAATATTTAGGTATATGTACGGTCAGAAATTTGAAGAATTTATATAAATTATTTATCTTTACTTAAAAAGATTTGAAGAAGATTTGGAAAAATTGATAAATTTACCTGCAACTTTAGTTGGAAGGGTTAACTGTATAAAAATGAATATATTTCCAAGAATACAATTTATTTTTCCAAATATTACCTATTTTAATACCTCAAAACGTTTTTCAAGAATTAAGTAAACAAATAGGGAAATTTTTAATGGCAATGCAAAATGTCAAGAGTGTCAATAGAGAAATGAACATGGAAATATGAACTTGGAGGTCTACAGGCTCCTAATTTTAGGAATTATTATCAGGCAGCACAAATGAGATCTTTTTGCTTCCTTCTTTGAAAATAAAAAAAGCTGACATGGGTTAATATAGAACTGAATGAGATAGGAAAGAGGAGAGCAGATGAATTTATATACAAGTGACAACTGAAATTGATGGTTGCTGATAAGGAGACACCATTATTGAAACATTTACTTAATATTTGGAATAAAATAAATGATATTGGTTTAAGAAGGTCTACATTACCTCAAATGCCATTGATTTAAAATCCCATTATAGTTTTTTTTCAAGGGATAATATGGGAACATTTTTGCAAAGAATGTATGACTAATACTGTAGTGGGGTGCTATACTCAGAGCTAATGGAAGAACACATACATCACTGTGGCTGGAGCAAGAAAGATTTAATTTTAAAAATGGCGCCACTTTTAAGTCACTTCCTGTCCCAAGCTTCTCAGCCAGAAGTGATGTCATTACATCATCCCATCATGCCCAGTTTATAGTCTTCTTGGCTGTTGAAGAAAGAGAACCGGTGCAATATTGAGCACAGCTCCCCCCAATCCTGTGTCCAACATTTTGACCTGCGGTTCGCGTGACTGTGATATCGGTGCCGTTACACGTTGCCAATGCCGCTACAATATTATTAATGTTAGATATAGATTAGTTCAATACAATTTTTTTACATCAGCTATATCTTACACCACAGAAACTGAACAGATTGAAATCGTATTGATCTGATCAATATTTTAGATGTGCTTCAGATATAGGATTTTTTTTTACATTCAACTTGGTCTTGTACCAAGGTAAGGCCTATTTGGACATATTTATGGAATTTTTTGGAATAAGTTACTGGAATTGTCTTTCTGCAAAGTCCTGATTTATTTTTATTGGGAAGTATTGAAGGTACAAGACCTAAATTAACATAATCAATTGGAATTTGTTAAATTAGCCTTAGCAGTAGTGAGAAAATGCATTGCAGTTACTTGGAAGTCTGATACATATTTGGGCAGGTTAAGGAGGCATGCAGAAATTCAAAGTTGCATTCCTTTGGAAAAAAAATACATATAATTTGAGAAATAAGTATTTTATGTTTTTGCAAATTTGATGCCCGTACACCCAAATAATGGGATTAAATTGTAATGATATCCTTCCTAGGCATCTAGACCTGTGAGGTTCTCCTCTGAGTGGTTATGAAGAATTTGGAGAAATGTGCCGGACAATGTCTCTCTATGCAATCCAAAAACTTTTGTTATGAGTCCAGAGGACTCCAAAACCCAGCAGCAATAGATATCCACCACGACAAAAGGTTACTTAAACAAAAGTTGCTTTTAATTATCTTTGAACATAAAAATAGAATCAAACATTAACTTATCTCTTTTTTTCTTTGGCTTGGCTTCGCGGACAAAGATTTATGGAGGGGTAATGTCTATGTCAGCTGCAGGCTCATTTGTGGCTGACGAGTCCGATGCGGGACAGGCAGACACGGTTGCAGCGGTTGCAAGGGAAAATTGGTTGGTTGGGGTTGGGCGTTGGGTTTTTCCTCCTTTGTCTTTTGTCAGTGAGGTGGGCTCTGCAGTCTTCTTCCAAGGAGGTTGCTGCCCGCCGAACTGTGAGGCGCCAAGATGCACGGTTTGAGGCGATATCAGCCCACTGGCGGTGGTCAATGTGGCAGGGACCAAGAGATTTCTTTAGGCAGTCTTTGTACCTCTTCTTTGGTGCACCTCTGTCTCGGTGGCCAGTGGAGAGCTCGCCATATAACACGATCTTGGGAAGGCAATGGTCCTCCATTCTGGAGACGTGACCTACCCAGCGCAGTTTGATCTTCAGCAGCGTGGATTCGATGCTCGGATGCCCCCCAAAATTCCTCAACATGGTTAACCAACTGCACGAAAACCAACAAGGTCGGGTCAGATACAGCAATGAGCTCTCTGAACCCTTCTCCATTAACAATGGCGTGAAGCAAGGCTGCGTTCTCGCACCAACCCTCTTTTCAATCTTCTTCAGCAAGATGCTGAAACAAGCCATGAATTTATCTCTATTGACTCACTTAACCCCCTTCTAATTCTAAGCGCATGTGTGTGATGTGTAAGTTCAGCAAATTTCTTTGGTTCACAGTCCAATCTCACTGGTTGCAGGCAATTCTTGTTCTGTGCACAGAAATTATCATTAATAAAGTTCACCAGGCTTTGGTGCTTAACAGGAAAATGGTTACCACTCAGAAGGGCTCTTGTTGGTTTTCAGAGAGAGTTTTTCTTGTTCCAGGACATCCACAACTGATTTCTTTTTAATCAACCACTCCAGTGTCTTGCTGACAAAACTTGCTCCCTTCAGAGTTCTCAAGATGATAACCTCTTTCTTTCAGGTCACCACAGAGTTTCTTTCTGTTTCCCTATTCCAGGGGAAACACCGGACAGCCAGTCCTCTCCTTTGATCAGACTGTCTTCCAAAGCTTGCCAGCTTGTCCCTCTAGAACTGATGTCTCTCCTCTCTCACTCACTCCAACTCTCAGAGGAAAGCCTGCTTTTTTCTGTTCTCTGTCTGCAAAGCACATGACCTTCCAGACAGTAAATTCTGTTTTCCAGACAAGGCTGCCACTGCATGTTGTTACATTTGCTGCCTTTTGCAAACAGTCCATCATAAGTCTCTGAGCACTCTTGCAAAAGCTCCTGCAAAAATTCTGTTTTAAAGTGTTTGTGTGACCTGCTCTAACAAACCTTTCCCAATTTATCTCCCAAACACCTCTACATACTCTGTCACACTTTCTTTTTTTATACATAGAGTTATTGAATATAAATTATCATCTTTTGAGGTGGGAAGTTGGGTGGAAGGGGGTTTTGGGATGGGGTGAAAACCATCATGTATGAAACTTTATTTTGGTTGTTTTCAAGTCAATTATGATTACAACATGAATAGAAAAAAATAAAATATTCAAAAAAATAATGATTTGTAAATAGTATTAACTAGAAAGCACAGGCGGCACTGGTGAGGCAGGAAATGATTCGAGCACTGTTTGATTATTGCTAATAATGGACAGAGATTAGGGCAGAAAGGATACTTTTGCATGTGGAAAATAAAGTAAGCAAAAGAAAAAAGAATACCAAGCTATTTTCTTTCTTTGGCTTGGCTTCGCGGACGAAGATTTATGGAGGGGTATGTCCACGTCTGCTGCAGGCTCGTTGGTGACTGACAAGTCCGATGCGGGACAGGCAGGCACGGTTGCAGCGGTTGCAAAGGAAAATTGGTTGGTTGGGGTTGGGTTTTTCCTCCTTTGTCTTTTGTCAGTGAGGTGGGCTCTGCGGTCTTCTTCAAAGGAGGTTGCTGCTCGCCGAACTGTGAGGTGCCAAGATGCACGGTTGAAGGCGAGATCAGCCCACTGGTGGTGGTCAATGTAGCAGGCACCAAGAGATTTCTTTAAGCAGTCCTTGTACCTCTTCTTTGGTGCATCTCTGTCTCGGTGGCCAGTGGAGAGCTCGGCATATAACACGATTATAACAAGCTATTTTAGATGTCAGATTATAAACCAATGTGAAATTCACCTTTCAAAAGAACTTTTAATTACATCAATGTTCTACTTTATCTTAAGCAATTACTCTCTATAAAAAAATCTATTTACAAGTCAAGATGCTGTTACAGCAAAAATCTGATAAACTTTAAGATAATTAAACCTAAATATATTTTATAATCATTGTTTTAGTCTTGACAATGGGACTATCCCATGCTTTATATACAGAACAAGTGAAAATTGAGGTCCTGATAATGAAAGGAAAAAATCTTTCATGTATGAAAGTACACTTCAATGCACAGGAGACCCAAAATAGTTTGGAGTCATGCTGAAAAGGAGCAATGTTCTCCTGTCTCTGATGCAGTGTGCAAAAAAAAAATCTAAATTTCACCCTTTATCTAATCTTTACAGACAGCAGCAGATTTGAATCCAGGTCGCTGGGGCTGCACTAATCGCTACACTAAACATGCACATAATGCAGTTATGGCAAGACTGCTGGGGAAGTACTAGTCTGCACCTAGAGAGCTTGTGGGAATTACTGGTACATATTAGGGCAGAGAGCTTGAAGATATTTCAGCGTACAGTCTATGGACGAAGCATTTCTGATGCCCAATTAGATGTGATGCTTTCAGAGATGGATTCAGAGGAGTTCTCCTCGCCACAATATTTGTAACAGTGAGGTAAATCATGTATGGCACATCAATTGACATAATTGAACTGATGCAAATGAACATCATACACCTGAAATGATAAATGAATCTTTGGTTGATAATGCTAAAGGCAGTTGAAAACAGAGATTGTATTAACCTCCCACTATTTGGGTTCCATTGAAGTTAATGGAATTGAATGCAGAGAGGTGAATTTAAAAAGTTGCTAATTACCTGTTGCATTTAGTGGTAGCGACTTGTCTTCAGTATCTGAAATTACCTAGACAACGGATTAAGCATTTTATTGCTCTTAAGAAAATTGAAGGCTAAAATAAAATTGTTTACATTAAAAATCTAAGTCAACAAAGTAGAAATTTTGGGTTGAACATGAAAGCTCATACCACTAAACTGCACCTGCTCAGGAACAGCATGTCCATTCACTTGGAGGAGAGGGAATGATAAGGGTAGACACTAAGAAACTTGGATTTTTTCCATTTGAGTTGATTACAGTTTCACTGTATATTTAAGACAATGTTTTATTTTGTTGAACAGTAAATGGTTTTGAAATGTTTCAAGAACATCAGTCACATACAGAAAAGTTCCTTGCACTTGGACAAGTTGATCACCAGCAAACCTTAAAGTGCATGTGACTTTTACAGTGTGAATTATTTTCTCCATTTTAAAGATGAACTTGCGCCACATCACCCTGCCAGGCCCCACTAGTTGTCTCTGTGGCTTTGGGAAGCAAATCAATATCGAGCTAAGAACATGGTTAGTAGATACAGTGCCCTTCATAATGTTTGGGACAAAGACATTTTTTCCTTTAATTTGTCCATGCTTCACAGTTTTAAATTTGTAATCAAATAATTTACATGTGATTAAAGTACACATTCCAGATTTTGTTAAAGGGTATTTGTGTGCATTTTGCTTTGACCATGTAGAAATTACAGCATTTTTTTGTATGTAGTACTCTCATTTCAGGGCATCATAATATTTGAGACACAGCAATGGTCTATCTATCAAAATAGTCATGTTTAGAAATTTGTTGCATATCCCTTGCATGCAATGACTACTTGGTCTGTGATTCATATACATCACCAGAACCATTTGCTCTGGTTGTGCTCTGCCAAGCCTCTACTGCAGTCATCTTCAGCTCCTGCTTGTTTCGGAGACTTGTCCCCATATTTTCTCTTCAGCATATGGAAGCCATGATCAATTGGATTTCGATCAGATTACCGACTTAGCCATTCAAGCATTTTCCAGATTTTAGCTTTGAAAAGCCCCTTTGTTGCTTCAGCTGTTTGCTTGGATCATTGTCTTGCTGTAGGACAAATTGCCATTCAATGAGTTTGGAGGCATTTGCTCGAACGTGAGCAGAATAAAATGTTTCTATACTCCTCAGAATTTAGTTTGCTACTGCCATTAGCAGTTACAACATCCATGACAGTGCCTGTGGTAACCATACATACATAGGCCATTACACCCCCACCACCATGTTTCACAGATGAGTACCATTCGCCTCCACACTTTTCACTTGCCATCACTCTGATACAGGTTAATCATGGTCTCATCTGTCCACAAGACCTTTTTCCAGAATTCTGGAGGCTCTTTTAAATACTTCTTGGCAAACTAACCTGGCCATCCTGTTTCTGTGGCTAACTAGTGGTTTGAATCTTGCAGCAATAGCCTGTGTATTTCTGATCATGAAGTTTTCTGCGGACAATAGTCATTGACATATCCACACCTGCCTTCTGAAGAGTGTTTCTGATCTGTCGGACATGTGTTTGGGGATTTTTCTTCATTATGATGAGAATTCTTCTGTTAGCAGTAGTGGAGGTCTTCCTTGGCCTACCAGTCCCTTTGTAATTACTGAGTTCATCGGTACGCTTTCTTCTTAATGATATTCCAGTTATTTTGGTAATCCTAAGGTTTGGGTGATGTCCCTTACTGTTTCATTCTTGTTTTTCAGCCACATAATGGCTTCTTTGACTTTCTTTAGCACAACACCTATCCTCATGTTGAAAATGGCATCTACAGACTCCAAAGGTGATCAAAGCTAAGAAGCAAGCCTAGCTCTCTTATACCAGCACCAATTAACCGATTAATCTTACCTGAGTACTCACAAACATCTATGAAGCCAAATGTCCCAAACATTATGGTGCTCTGAAATGGGGTAATTATCTATAAAAAGTGCTGTAATTTCTACATGGTCAAACCAACATTTATATAAATAACCTTGTATAAAATCTGGAATGTGTTATTTAATCATATGAATTATTTGAATACAAATTTAAAACTATGGAGCATATTGGCAAATAAAGGAAAAAATGTTTTTGCCCCAAACATTATGGGCAAATGTTTTTGCCCCAAACAAGGCACTGTATATACTAGACGAAAGTGCCAGCAGCTTATTGCTGGAAACAACTTGGCAATAAAATATTAAAAAGTAAAACACTAAAGTCTGCAGATACCATGGTTAAAGTAAAAACACAATTCTGGAGAAACTTAGCAGGTCTAAAGTGTCCTTTATGTAGCAAAGATAAAGATACATTGCCGATGTTTCAGGCTTGCGCCTATCATCAAGGTGGGGGAGGGAGGACACAGCAGCAAGCAGGTAGGAGGAAATGCCAGGTGTGTAAAGAATGCAGAAATATCACACAGGAATGTCAAACACTAAGGGAAGTTTCCTTTGCTTTGTGTGTGATAAAGATTTGATTATCCCTGCAAATAAAGAATTAGCATTACACAATAAGACCAAAACCAAAGCTGCACTGATACCTCTCAAAAACAAAACCTTGAGACATCACCTTAAATATGTTAGGACCAAAATTTAAAAGCAATTAACTGTTAAATGCAATCAACTTACATTCATAAGCAAAAAACACCAAGACATATGCTAATGAGAAACCTCAAAAAAATCTGTATAAGAAATGTGAAAAATGCACTGACAAAAAGGACCATGTAAGGTATACCAAGATGGCATACACTTTGAGAACGGCTCAATGCAGGGAATGAGTGACACTGCCTACTCTTCTTTGTACTCGCTTCTGCTAGCGTTATATAATAAAGTTGGTTGTATGCTCCGTGGTTCTGCTGTTTGTTCTGTTAGACTATCACGGAGGGAGGGGTTGGAGAGCCGAGGAAGAGAAGACCGGCAGAAGAGAAGGGAGGAAGAGAGCAGGTTAGCATAAACTGAAGAAGTCTATGTTAATGCCATCCGGCTGGAGTGTGCCCAGACAGAAAATCAGATGTTGTTCTTCCAATTTACGGGTGGTCTTAGTTGGATAGTACACGAGGCCATCGACAGACATGTGAGTATGGAAATTGGACGCAGAACTGAAATAGTTGGCAGATGACCGACTGTCCCTGTCATTAGTGCGGAAAGAGTGAAGGTGTTCAGCGAAGTGATCGTTCAGTCTGTGCCCAGTTTCTTCAACGGAGAGAAGGTCACAAAGGGAGCACTAGATGCAGTAAATCAATCCTGTGGTTACACAAGTAAAGTGTTGCTTCACTTGAAAGGCCTGTTTGGGGCCCCAGACTGTGGTGAGGAAGGTGGTATGGGTGTAAATATAGCACCTCTTGCGGCTACGGGAGACAGTGCCTGGGGTGGGGGTGATTGGTGGGGGGGGGAAGATGAGTGCAGGAGGGAGCGGTAACTACAGAAGGCAAAGAGGGGAGGAGAGGGGAAGATGTGTTTGGTAGTGGGATCCTGTTGTAACTGCCAGAAATTCCAGAGGATAATGCATTGCATGCAGAGGCTAGTAGGTAATGACAAAGAGAATCCTGTGTTCGTTGAGTCTAGGTGCAAAGGGGACCAGAGCAGATGAGCGGGAAATGGAGGAGATGTGGGTGAGGGCTGAGTTGATGGTGGTGGAGGGGAAGCCACATTTGTGGAAGAAGTCAGACATTTTAGGTGATCTGCATGAGAAGACTTCATCTTGGGAACAGATGCTGTGGAGACGGACAAAAGACGCAACTAAATTAGAATTATGTGGTGTAATTAGTAATCATATAGGAAAGTTTTAGAAAATTATATAAATTTTTTATAGTGTGTATATTTCCATCTTTTTTTGTCATCTCTCAATTTCTTTTCATGATCGTAGCAGTCAAACTACAATTTTCTCAGCGCGGATATAGTTTAGAAAAATTACTCAGATTATTTTGAATATTTATTTTAGTTTAGAACAAGTTGTAAGCTGAGTATCAGGAAATTAAGTCTGAATATACAAACTCAGTTTGCTTTAATTGACTTATTTCATTCATGCTTATTTAGATCAAGCTCCTTACAAGTGGTTTCATCTTTATTTAATGTCAACTACTTTCTTCTCACAGTAATATTTCACAAATTCTACCACTGATAAACGCTCGGTATTAACCCTTAATCTACAATATACATATCAAACGTCGTGCTACACTTTCATGAATGAAGAGTCATGAAAATATAAAGGATCTCTCCATAGACAAGCTCCTGATGAACCAGGAGATGCATTAATCTGCACTGTGATTTAAGAGTTTATGGTTTCTTTCTTTTTTCTTTTTCTTTGGCTTGGCTTCGCGGACGAAGATTTATGGAGGGGTATGTCCATGTCTGCTGCAGGCTCGTTGGTGACTGACAAGTCCGATGCGGGACAGGCAGGCACGGTTGCAAGGGAAAATTGGTTGGTTGGGGTTGGGTGTTGGGTTTTTCCTCCTTTGTCTTTTGTCAGTGAAGTAGGCTCTGCGGTCTTCTTCAAAGGAGGATGCAGCCCGCCGAACTGTGAGGCGCCAAGATCAGCCCACTGGTGGTGGTCAATGTGGCAGGCAGCAAGAGATTTCTTTAAGCAGTCCTTGTACCTCTTCTTTGGTGCACCTCTGTCTCGGTGGCCAGTGGAGAGCTCGCCATATAACACGATCTTGGGAAGGCGATGGTCCCCCATTCTGGAGACGTGACCCACCCAGTGCAGTTGGGTCTTCAGCAGCATGGATTCGATGCTTGCGGATTCTGCCAGCTCAAGTACTTCGATGTTGGTGATGAAGTCATTCCAGTGAATGTTGAGGATGGAGCGGAGACAGCGCTGATGGAAGCGTTCTAGGAGCCGTAGGTGATGCCGGTAGAGGACACATGATTCAGAGCCGAACAGGAGCGTGGGTATGACAACGGCTCTGTACACGCTGATCTTTGTGTGTTTCTTCAGGTGATTGTTTTTCCAGACTCTTTTGTGTAGTCTTCCAAAGGCGCTATTTGCCTTGGCGAGTCTGTTGTCTATCTCTTTGTCGATCCTTGCATCAGATGAAATGGTGCAGCCGAGGTAGGTAAACTGGTTGACTGTTTTGAGTTCTGTGTGCCCGATGGAAATGTGGGGGGGGGGGGCTGGTAGTCATGGTGGGGAGCTGGCTGATGGAGGACCTCAGTTTTCTTCAGGCTAACTTCCAGGCCAAACATTTTGGCAGTTTCCGCAAAACAGGACGCCATGCGCAGGAGAGCTGGCTCTGAATGGGCAACTAAAGCGGCATCGTCTGCAAAGAGTAGTTCACGGAGAAGTTGCTCTTGTGTCTTGGTGTGAGCTTGCATGCACCTCAGATTGAAGAGACTGCCATCCGTGCAGTACCGGATGTAAACAGCGTCTTCATTGTTGAGGTCTTTCACGGCTTATTTCAGCATCATGCTGAAGAAGATAGTAAAGAGAGTTGGTGCGAGGACGCAGCCTTGCTTCATGCCGTTGTCAAGGGAGAAGGGTTCGGAGAGCTCATTTCTGTATCTGACCCAACCTTGTTGGTTTTCGTACAGTTGGATAACCATGTTGAGGAACTTGGGGGGGCATCCGAGGTGCTCTAGTATTTGTCAAAGCCCTTTCCTGATCACGGTGTCAAAGGCTTTGGTGAGGTCAACAAAGGTGATGTAGAGTCCTTTGTTTTGTTCTCTGCACTTTTCTTGGAGCTGTCTGAGGGCAAAGACCATGTCAGTAGTTCCTCTGTTTGCGCGAAAGCCACACTGTGATTCTGGGAGGACATTTTCGGCGACACTAGGTATTAGTCTATTAAGGAGAATCCTAGCGAAGATTTTGCCTGCAATGGAGAGCAGCGTGATTCCCCTGTAGTTTGAGCAGTCTGATTTCTTGCCTTTGTTTTTGTACAGGGTGATGATGATGCCATCACGAAGGTCCTGAGGCAGCTTTCCTTGGTCCCAGCAGAGCATGAAAAACTCATGCAGTTTGGTATGCAGCGCTTTGCCGCCAGCCTTCCAGACCTCTGGGGGGGTGGGGGGGGGGATTCCATCCATACCTGCTGCTTTGGCACTTTTCAGTTGTTCAATTGCCTTATATGTCTCTTCCCGGGTAAGGACCTCATCCAGCTCTAGACTCAAGGGTTGTTGAGGGAGCTGGAGCAGGGTGGATTTTTGGACTGAGCGGTTGGCACTGAAAAGGGATTGGAAGTGTTCTGACCATCGATTGAGGATGGAGATCTTGTCGCTGAGGAGGTCTTCGCCATCTGAACTGCAAAGAGGGCTTTGGACTTGGGGTGAGGGGCCGTACACCGCCTTTAGTGTATCATAAAAACCCCTGAAGTCGCCAATGTCGGCGCTAAGCTGGCATACCAAGTAAAGCTACTGGACGCCATATTTCTGGGCCAATTGAACCAAAGGCATTAGATAGTATTCTATTATAACTTCCATAGTATTTAAATTCAGTAATTAGCTACTTGTAGAATTAAATAAAGCAAACAATAATAAATACAGGTTAATTAATATTCTTCTGACATCCTTAACTGTATAGCAATTTTATAACTGCAAAACTCATGTTATAACCTACTGGTGTTAAAGTGGTCATTTGAAAACAAATACAGCTTCACAGATTTTTAATCACTTTGCAAAGCATGAGAATTTCTTTCCAGCAAGAACCACTGCCATAAGCACCCAGTCACACCCCCAAGAGAGTCTGCCTGATGGCTTACAAATCATATATTTATACATTCTGACCCCTAGGTTTCTTGAACATTCAAACACACTGTTTCGTACAGTGTATACCCCATGTTATGAAACTAGAGCATCTCTACTGAACCTTTCAGAAGCCAAAATGGCATAAAGTAAAGAAGTAATTACCATCAATTTCTATGGGAAAATATTTTGAGCATTCCCAGATCCAAAAATAACCCATCAAATTGTGCCAAATAACACAAAATCTGAAATATCATTAACATTTAGTAAAATCGGGAATGATATGATAAATACACAGCCTATGTAAAGTAAAAAGAATGTATGTACGGTGTAGTTTCACTTACCAGGATTGGAAAGACAGCGAGTTTTGACAGCCCCACCTGCAGCCCTGTGACCACCCCACTGACTGCACGCTGACAGCCAAGCCGCCTTTTCATAAAAGCAAAAATCCTTTCATAAAAGTGAACACAGGTTTCTTTGTAAAAAGCAAATTTGCATAAAGTGAGTATTCGTAAAGCAGAGTATACCTATACATATTTCTGATAAAGCTCTTGGGATTTGTCAATCAGAGTCATGTCCCTTACCCAATGGTACTACCTTACCAAATAAGGAGGGCAAAAGGAATGTAGCCAGCTTCTCTCTTCCAGCCAACATTTTAAAACTTGCATTCTCATTGGTTTTGATGGTTCTGGCCTTGCCAAAGCTATTTTGCAAACTACTCTTCGTAACCATTGGCACAGAAATAAGAAAAATTATAGATTTCCTGTGCTAAATTGGATAATCTGAACCAACATACTGGGGGGTGTAGGTTAAAAGGGTGCAAATGGGGCTGAAATGGCTTGTTATTGTGCTGCATGTACGTCAAGGCACTGATACATAAATGGTAAAGAAACACAAGTAAGATTCCTTCTCTTCATCGCCTCACAATAATCTATGTTTCAAATTGATGTATGATGGTTTGGATTCTGGCATTCTCTGTTCTGGAACTGTTATCTGAATTAGCAATGATCACGAGAGAATTGGGACTTGTAGAATTTTAAGAAATTGGCTTCCTGAAGTAATTACCAAACAGTGATACAAAAGCAAAACTGAACTCTTATTTAGTGATGAAATTGTGACTATTTTTGACCAAATAAAGAGCCCATATAAAATATATAATTTGGCTATTTGCAAGGTGCATGTCAAACTAAATGGGCTTCTTTCAAAGATACTAGACACATCTTCCCCTCTCTGCCTTCCATAGGGGACCTCTCCATCTGTGACTCCATCGTCCACTCATCCCTTCTCACTAATTGCCCCCTTGGCACCTTCTCCTGTGACCGCAGGAAGTGCCACACTTGCGCCAAACCTCCTCTCTCACCACCATTCAGAGCCCCAAACAGTCCTCCCAAATGAAGCAACACTTCACTTGTGAATCTGTAGAAGTGCTTTTACTACAATCACAGCATCTGCAGACTTTTGTGTTTCAGACCAGGACACCTGCTCCCGTAACTTTCTCTACATTGGAGAGACTGGACAGATCGGGAGATCACTTCGCTGAGTTCCTTCGTTTTGTCTGCATCAATTACAAAGATCTCCCAGTGACCAACCATTTCAATTCTGCTCCCACTTCCATACCAACATGCCTGTCCATGACTCATGCACTGCCAAACCAAGGCCATCCATGAAATAGAGGAGAAACATCTAATAATCTGTTTGGGATTAACATCGACCTCTGGTTTCTGCTAGACCACTCCCCCTCTTCAATATCCCTCTGTCTCCTTTCTTCCTGCTCTCCACCCTCTTTCCTCTCCAATGACAGTCATGCCTTCTTCACTGACTGTTGTGCCCTCCCTCCTTTATCCACCTATGACCTTTTCCCAGTAGATCTGTGCCCTTCCCCTGCCCCCCCTTCCCTCACCATTCTGTTTGGGCACCTGCCTACATTTTGCTCATTCTTTGCTGAAGGGCTCAAGCCTGAAACATTGGATATGTATCCTTATCTTTGCTATATAAAGGACACTGTTTGACCCGCTGAGTTTCTCCAGCTTTGCGTTTTTACTTCAATCATGGCGTCTGCAGTCTTTCATGGTTTACTCTACCTCTTTCAAAGATGATTACTTTCAGCTGATGTTTAATATCAGCATGTTTTCAATCAAAAAATTATGTACAGAAGTATTCAGGTCATCCGGTATCTGAGGAGGCTAAAGGATAATTGATGTTTCAGGTTGAGACCCCACATGTGCCTTGATACAGGATGTCAACCCGAAATGTTGACCAACCCACAGATGTTGTTCACTGGGACAGGTAGTCTTTAGTTACAGGGAGGGACTGTATAAGCTGGTTTTTTTCCTGGAGAGGACATCAAGGGGTGACCTCATAAAGGTACATACAATCATGAGATGCATAGAAAAAATGAATCATCCCAGTCCCCTTCTCATGGTAAGGCACCAAAAAGGGGGAATCAATTTAAGGTGAGGTGGACAAGATCTAAAGGGCAACCAAGCACAAGATTTTCCACACAGTTGATAGTAGGTATGTGGAATGAGCTGGCAGAGGAAGTGGTAGAGATGGATACATTAGAACATTTAAAAGATATTTGCATAGGTACATGGACAGTAATGGTTTAGAGAAGGGGGGTTCTCCAAAGTGGTCGACATCGACCCTGGTGGTTGATGGGACTATCTAAGGGATTGAAAAATGTCAGAGGGTCAATAAACATTGAGGGGGGGGGGTGATTGAACTTTTGGGGTCAAAAGTATTGTAGAGCCCGAGGTCCGCGCTCCTGCTGGGAGTCCTATGTCCATGCTTCTGTCCAGGTGTCCGAGGTCCCCACTCCTCTCGGGAGCCCATGGTAACTTTGACGTGGATGGCACCACACCCAATGTTGAGAATAGAATCGCTGTTACCGATGCTGAAAACTAGTACCTAGCTCTGTTTGGCATCTTTCTGGCCAGAATCAAATGTTTTTTTTAAAAACCTGTTGCTTAATTTACAGATCTGTTAGTTGGTGATTGGGTGTTGTAACAAAGTTACAATACCCCAATCGCCAAGTAACAAATCTGTAAATTAAAATGTTGCTGGAAGACCCGGACAGCATGCATATGGAAACAGCTCATCTATGGATAGATCTATTTATTTATTTATTTATTTTTGTGCATGCCTGCACTCTATGAGCGATCAAGGATTTCATGAAGGGGGTCAATGGTCTAAAATGTTTGGGGCCCTCTGGTTTAGAGGGAGATAGACATATACTGCAAACCCACCAACTCCCAGTTACCTCGGACTACATCTCCACACCATGTCCCCATGCAAGGATTCTATTCCTTTCTCTCTATTCCTCCATCTCCATAATATCTGCTCCCAGGATGAGTTTTTTTTCCATTCCAGAACATCCAAGATTTCAAAAAAATATGGTTTCCCCTCTATTGCCATCAACTTAGACCTTGTGCACATCTCCCCTATTTCCCACACATCTGCCTGGCCCCCTCTGGCCCTAGACAAAACGACAGGATTCCCCTGGTCTCTATCTATTACTCCACCAGCCACTGGGTCTAACACCGTACCCTCTGCTATTTCTGCTACCTACTATGTGATCCCACCAGGATACACATCTTCTCCTCTCCTCTCCACAGGACCACTCCCTCCATTCCTACCCATGACTGCAGGAAATCCTGCTCTTGCGCCCACACCTCTTCCCTCACCACCATTTTGAGTCCCAAACAGTCCTTGCAAGTGAAGCAATACTTTATTTGTGAATATGCAGGGGTCATCTACTGCATCTGGTGCTTTTGTTGTGGTCTCCTCTACATTGGAGAGGCTGGACACAGACTGGGAGATTATTTCTTTGAATACCTTCACTCTATCTGCTGCAATAACGGGGAACCCCCCCCATGGCCAACTATTTCAATTATATACCCCATTCCCACACCAAAATGTCTTTCCATGGCCTTGTGCATTGTCAAACCGAGGCCACCTGTAAATTGGAGGAACATCTAATATTCTGTCAGGCATTATCCAACCAGATGGCATTAACATCAACTTCTCCAATTTCTGTTGTTCCTCCCCATCTCTCTCTCCCTCTCCATTTTGAGACATCCCCCTCCCCATCACCTCAACTTTTTTTTCTCGTGCCCTCCACCCCCCACCTCATATCTTAAGATATCTATGATATCTTACCTGTTGGCCTGTTGCACCTCTCCCTTCTTCCCTCCTCCCAACATTTTATTCCGGATTGTTGCTCATTCCTTGACTAATGGCTCAGGCCCAAAATGTTGGTTAAATCCCTTTGTGTCCTTTTGATGCTGCATGACCTGCTGACTTTCTCCAGCACCTTTGTTTATAGAAAATGGTACCAGCTTAGATAGTCAACTTTAAATGGTGTCATGGTTGAAGGGTGTGTTTCCGTGCTGTATAACTCATGACTTTACATCAATTCCAGATTGTCTACTACTGATGGCTGCACACAAACTCTATTGGTCTTCAAGTCGCATTATATTTTACATCAAATGGTGAAATAATTTCACAAAAAAAATTGCAGAACGTTTACCATTTTAAGTATTCCTTTCACACAATTTAGTGTGAGAAACACAGACTACTAGTGCACTGGTGCAGCTTTCCTATGTGGTTGCAACCAATAAATTTCAAGAATGGATTTTCTTGAGTGATTCTAATGATGAAAAAGCTGAACAATTCTAAAGAATTAATTTTTCAGTTAATCTTTGGATTTAAGAACAAAGATTTAATTATTTCTGCCATTAAAATGACATTGAACTATACAGAGAATAAACAAATGTCACATTTTATTAGAATGTTACTCAAATCACAGTACAAATCACTCTTTTCCATAAGTTTAACATACAATTAAGAAATACTCAAAAAAATATTTGACTACTGAAGCTTTGACTGTAGACCAGCTTAACTTTTTTTTAACCAGTACTGACAAACAGGAACATTACTCCATATATTACTTACATTCTCCATGTGGAATATACAAAGGATCCATATATACTACAGCAAAATTCAGTACAATTTTCATGAGGTGACGTTTCCTTTACAGTCATTATTGTCACAGAACATATCTTTTTAAATGTAATTCACTGTACAGAGCAATGTGAAATGCACGCATAGCAGAGATTGTTCTACTTATCAATACTTTGCAGCAACAAGCCCTTCTTTTTCCAGAAGCAGGTCTGCATACCTTTGCTGGAGCTCCTTCTCTCTCTCCTGTTGTCGTGCAACATCTTCCGTCAAAGACTGAGATGGAGTTTGAAAATTAAATGGCAAATTAAATCCAATATAGTTTATGAACAGGCAAAATTAAAAAGCAAAACGCAGACCTCAATTTGTGGGTCTGCACTTTAAAATGGGAAAAATTTTTTGGAATTGCACAGTGAAACATCATGTATAAGAGGTTCTATAGATGCCATCTCTAAATATTTTGCTATGACAAAATATATTGCTTACATACCATGAAAGGTTATTGAATTGAAATAACTTTCTTTGTTATAAGATTCTGACCTGCAGAGTATTTACGGATATTTCAATTTTTATTTACTCACATTTCATCCATCAAAAAAAATCCCGCTAAAGACAGAAATTGGTATATGATCTCTTTTGCATAATTCAGATTTTACCCATAATGTACCTTTTGCTGTTAATATGTTATTTTAATTCGCAATTTAATTCTTCCACAATGCAAATGAAGAATCTTAGGAATTAATATTTTATTCAAGGTCACGTACTTACCATTTTGTTCAATATAGAAAAGACCAGAATTAGTAACCATCACTGCTAAAGTACAGAATATACCAAATGCTTCCATTATCCTGCCTTTCTCTCTTTCACACAGAATTTTCTGACTGGATGCTTTAGGTAAAAACATGATGTTATACAAGTCCTGTTGGGATTGATTTTGTTCTTGTATCAGAAAATGTCCAGTCCCATTGGTAGTAACTGTACAGTTAACAGTTATAATCCTTCATGATTTTGGATAGTTAAATGGTTTAAGTGACTGGGATTCAAATACACCTTTTTTGTGCAAGAGTCACCCCTAAATTTCAAGCTGCTGCACCTAGAATGAGAGCTTTGCTTTATGGTTGATGATTGCTACGAATGGAGCAGTTTCAGTAGCTACAAAAACTTACTCATTTACAGGAAAGGCAGCAATATTGCCCTAATATCAGACATCCAATTCTATAGAACCATAGAACACTACAGCCCAGAAACAGATCCCTTTGGCCCTTCTAATCTGTGACAAGCCATTTTTTGGCCTAGTCCTACTGACCTGCACCCAGTCTATAGTGCTCCATACCTCCCCCATTCTGGAGGCTTGTGAATAGTGGTGTGTCTAAGGGATCAGTACTGGGATCATTGTTGTTTGTCATCTATATCAATGATCTGGATGATAACATGGTCAATTGGATCAGCAAGTTTGCAGAATGACACTAAGATTAGAGGTGCTGTGGATAGCAAAGAACATTTTCAATGGTTGCAGAGGGACCTGGACCAGATGGAAAAGTGGGTTGAGAAATGGCAGATGTAATTTAATGCAGACACATTGAGGTGTTGTACTTTGGAAGTTCAAACTAAGAGTCATACATGGTAAATGATATGGCAATGAGGAGTGCTGTAGAACAGAGCGATCTGGAAATACAGATACATAATTCCATAAAAGTGGCATCAAAGGTGGATAGGGTGGTAAAAAGAACTTTTAGCATATTGGCCTTCATAAATCAAAGTATTGAGTATTGAGTTGGAATATTATGGTTAAGTTGTATAAGACATTGGTGAGGCCAAATTTGGAGTATTGTGTGCAGTTTTGGTCACCAAACTTTATAATAGGGAAAGGTTAAACAGGTTGGACTTTATTCCCTGGAGCACTTAAGAATGAGGGAAGATATGATAGAGGTATTTAAAATTATGAGGGGGATGGACAGAGTAATCTTTTTTCATATAGGTTGTCTTCAAAGAAAAAAGTATTTTCTTGCATTACACTGTTTTGCCCTTGACCCCAATTTTTCAAATGCTTCTCTCCTATCTAAATAAATTAATACAGCATTAATAATGTATTTTAAATATTGCATTATGTCTGAATCAATAATTATAAATCAAATTAGGCTGATTTCACAAACCACAAAATAGCAAAGATTGCCAGAATTACCTCTTGCCTTCTTGGAATAGCAATATCTTCATGCTTCTTCAGTTCTTCAAAGGTGCATAGTTCTAGATGTGCCTGTTCAATCTGATCCCACAAGTCACTCAACTGTTTCATAAGCCCTGTAGCACGTGACTGATAGCCACCAAGTAGAATCTTCAGTTTTTTTTCCATTTTTGCTGCCTGTTTCGCCTCTGTGGTCATATGATTTCTGTTGGTCTAAACATGAAAAACATTGTAATTTCAAAAAAATACTGCCACTGTTATCAAATTCGAAGTGTTATAAATCAACAACCGCACAACTAAAATATGGTGCAGATTTTAATTTGAGATTTTGGCCTTGTGAAGTTTCTTGAGATATCGTTCAAATTTGATGTCATGAATTCATTAGAATATTAATAGTAGAAAGAGATATATGTCACTCAGCTTCTTGCACCTACTCCACCATACACGATTATAGCTGACTTTTATCTCAGTGTCACAAGTTCATTATCATTAGATTCTTCCATCTCTAAAATTATATTAATATTCATCTTGAATATATCTAGTGCCTAAGCCTCCATAGCCAACCTGTTAGTGAATACCAAAGATTCCCCCGTTTTGACACCATAGCCTCAGGCTTTTGATAGCTCAGTCAGCAGAAATATCAACTCCCCATTCAACTTGTCAAATGCCTTAAGGGTTTCATGTTTCATTCTTCTAAACGTGAGAGCACAGTCCAAGATATATAACCTGTCTGTATACGAGAGACCTATTACCCATGAAACATATTGTCAAACCTTTACTTGATCCCCTTCATTGCAAGTACATTCTATTTCGAGAGCATATTTCAGATATCACGGCTTTATAGAATGATAGAATCGTAGCAAGATGTCTATGGCCTTGAACTCAAATGGTCCTGCAATAAGTCCTTCTAATTGCTTTCTGAACTAATATATACTCTTCCAATGTTAAAAGGAACCCAAGTCTCCTGAACACCAATATTTTCTAATCTTTTACCACTTAAGATAAAATTCTGCCTTTTTTAAAAAGCAACCAAACTGAATAACCTCACATTTTTAAAATTATATTACATTTCCACATTCTATCCAGTCCATTCACCCAGCGTATCTATATTTCCGATGAACCTCTCTATAATCCTCAAATCTCATAATGCTATCTAGTTTACTACACCTGATCCCCTCAACTCAAGACAAATTATTCCTGCAGTTTTCTGTCTGAACACGATGGGGTGTATTCTAAAAGTTTCTGATTCTATCTCATCACATTAAATTTCAACTGTGGCAGAGGTAAAGCTACATTCCAATCCTTTGATATAACATACAGGAGGGAAAATGTGTTTTATTTTCCCTTTGTCTGTCTAAGTTTAGAAATTTGGGACACATTACTGTTGTGGTTAAAAGGCATCCTAGGAGGTGTGATGACTTTAATGGCAGAGGGAGCAGTGAAGCAAGAATTAATTGAAAATATTATTTTATCCTCAATTACAAGTTTTGGAGCTGTACCTGAAATAATGAACTGCATGAAAATTTCACCTTGCATTGGATTTCTGACTAAAACTGATGCTGATTTATATTAAAATAAACTAATGAAAGTGCTCTCTACAATATAAACATCTGCCCCAATAGCTCAGAATCAAGCAACGTGGAGTCTTGTGAATAAGTAATTTTTCACACTTTCCCTGACTATTTAAAAAAACTCCTCTTAGTAGTTTCATTTTTTTTAACCCTTGCTTATATTTACTTTGAATATGTCTAAAAATGCTTTACTATTGTCCTGAATTGAGTCATTCTATGTGGGTAAAACAAATATGCTTAGATTTTTATAAAATAACCCTAGAGTTCCTCATTACGTATTACAGGAAAGATACTAGCATGGATAGAAGACTGGCTGACTGACAAAGCAAAGAGCAAAGCCTTTTCTGGATGGCTGTGTTGGGTCCACTACTTTATATATTAATGATTTGGATGACAGAATTGATGGCTTTGTGGTCAGGTTTGTGAATAATACAAAGACAAGTGGAGGGGCAAAAAGTGTGGTGGAAAGAGAGTCTGCAGAGGGATTTGGACAGGTTGAGAGAATTGGCAAAGAAGAGGCAGATGGAATACAGGAAGGGAAACTGTTTGGAAGAAAAACAAAGGCATAGACTATTTTCTAATTGGGGAAAGAATTCAGAAAGCAGAGCTCCAAAGGGACTTGGGAGTCGCAGTGTAGGATTCCCCAAAGGTTAACGTGAGGGTTGAGTCAGCAGTAAAGAAGCCAAATGCAGAGTTGGCATTCACTTTGCCAAGACAAGAATACAAAAGTATGTAATGCTGATGCTTTGGTCAAACCACATTTGGAATATTGGGAACAGTTTTGAGCCCTATATCCAAGGAAACATATGCTGGCATGGGGAGGGCCCAAGGAGGCTTACAAAAATAATATTGGGGAGGAGAGAATTAATGTATGAGGAGAGCTCAATGCCTCTGAGCTTATACCCGCTGGTATTTAGAAGGATGAGGAGATTCTCATTAAAACCTACCAAATATTGAAAGAGCTGGATAGAATGTATGTGGACATGTTTCTAGTAGTGAGAAAGTCTAGGACCAGAGGGCACAGCCTCAGAATATAATGTTGTTGCTTAAGAACAAAGATGATAAAAAAAATCTTCAGCTAGACGGTGGTGAATCTTCAGCCACACAATGGTGGAGACCAAGTCATTGGGCATATTTAAAGCAGAGGATAAAGATTTATTTAAAAATATTTTATTTAAAATTTTTTACACACGTAATTATACAATAAAATGAGTACTTAAATTGAAAAAAATTTCATTCTTTACATGATGGTTATAACCCCTCCTCTTCCCTAACCCTCATAAAGAATATATATGTATATAGAAAGTTATATATAATATAGAAAAAAGAAAAAGAGAAAGAAGCCTTATAGTATCATGGATTTCCTGAAGCATTCCCCCCCCCCCCCCCCACCTCCCTCCAAACACTCTGGAAATCAACAGATTTATATGATCATTTTCATTTTTAGGAAGAATGCTAACATAGGTCTTAAGAGGCTGGAAGAACATTTCTACACATTTATACCATAAAATCATATATATGGGTTCCATATTCGCAAAAATATCAGATATTTATTTCTCAAATTGTATGCAATTTTCTCTAAAGGAATACAGCTTTAAATTTCTGCATTCCATCTTCCCATATCTAAATATGAGGTTGATTTCCAAGTCACTGCCATACATTTCTTTGCCTCTGCCAATGCTATTTTAATAAATTTTGTTTGATATATTGACAATTTTAATGTGGGTTTTGCCCCTTCTATATTTCCCAATAGAAATAAATCTGGGTTTAATAGAAATACTGTACTTGCAAGAAAGTGCCTATCTCTTCGCCACACCTAAAACATTGATCTGATATATCTGATTTCATTCTGTTCAATTTTTATGTTCAATATAGCTGGTGTAAAAAAAAATATGCTGAACTAATCTATATCTTACATTAATAGTATTTATCATACTATCTTGACAAAAATCTAACCATCTTTGCTCATCAATTATAATATTCAAATAACCATTTCTGTCTAGATTTATCCACTCCCTGTTTAATAATTCCTTCTTGCATTAAAAGATATATTGCAGAAGTAATATTTTTGATATTTCCTCTCCTAATAAGATTCCAACTCATTATAAATAGATATCCGCATTTCTAAACCTACCTTTTCCCTTAGACATGCTCTCAATTGAAAGCAGTAAAAGATTATCACGGAAATATGAATTGGGAGGATTACAAGTTTAAGTTACAAGTGGCTCAAATGCCATTCCTTGCCTCTCTCTTTGAAGAGATAGGAGTGTTACGAGCCCAGAGGACTCCCAAAAAAAAACCCCAGCAGCAATAGAAATTCACCAGGACAATGTTTACTTAAACAAAAATGTTTTTAATTTTCTTCATACATAATAATCAATATTTAATTAATTATCAACTTTAACACCCCCCCCCACCCAACTTCTAATTCTAAGTGCACGTATATGTAACGTGTATGTGTTCAGGAAAGTTCTTTGTTTCATTGTCTAATCATTCACTTCTCCAAGTTCACTGGTATCAGGCAATTTGCATACTGTGCACAGAATGTAACATTTATGATCTTCACCAGGCTCTGGTACTTTAACTTAAATTGTTACCGCAAAGGAAGATCTTTGATGGTTTCAGAGAGATATTTGTTGTTATTTGGACACACACAAACTGATCTCCTTCAATCAGCCACTTCAGTGTCTCGCCAAAGAAACTTGTCCCCTCATGGATTTTTCCAAATGATAACACAATAACCAGCTAAAGTCTCTGTAACTGACTACAGACAGGCTGAAAATCCGCCTTGAGATGGGGTCTTGCAGCAGGTCTGCAAACTTACAGTCTTCAACACCAACTGCTGCAGTAGGCTCTCTCTCTCTCTCCTTCCCTGCCCCCCCAAAGAATGGCAACTCTGTTTGCAAAACCACATGACCCCTTTTAGAACAGCAGACTTCAACTAGATACTTGGATCGCTGGCACCAGTTTAGCAATAAAAGAGAAGTCAGTTTCCGAGCCTGGACATCTGTTCAAACAGGCCATTTCAATTCTACAACATCAGTCCAATTAACACCTACTTGTGAAGTCTTCACAGGCCCTCTTCATGGTTTCTGTAAAGTCAATGGCAGACATGGAGCCTACACTTAGGCATAGCTCTTGCATTTCAAATGAGATGTCTTTTGTGTAATGTTAATGTCACTTGCAGATTGTAAACTAATACCTAAACACCCACAACCTAACCTTTATCCCTTAAGATGCATTTTATTTCATAATTGTATTAACTTATTCTGCAACAAGAGAGAATAGCAGAGGAATTCATATATAAATGGGATTCAAAATTATTAACTGGAGTTAAAGAGAAACCATTATTGAAACACATGATTATTGTTTGGGAGAAGATGAAATATGAAATTAGAATAAAAGGAAATATATCATCCAAGATACCCCAATTCAAAAATCAGCTTGTACCTTTTTCCAAGGGATAATTGAATTTTAATTATCTGGTCTAGTAAGGGTATTAAAATATTGAAGATTGTTATGAACAAGATCAATTGATGTAATTTGAACAATTGAGAAATAAATATGGAATACCTAGAAACATTTCATTCTGTTATTTTCAATTGACAGGATGATAGATTCTTGATTAGTAAGAGTGTCAAATGTTATGAGGAAAATGGGGTTGAGAAAAAACAATACATCTGCTATGAATCAAATGGTGGAGAAGAGTCAATGTATGTCATATTTTTTGAGGCACAGTAAAGGTTATACTGCATGGAACAGGCGGCCCCTCGATCCAACTCGTCCAGGCCAACCAAGTTGGCTTTCTGAGTTCATCCCATTTGCCTGCATTCTGCCCATATCTTTTTTAACTCCTCCTATCCATATATCTATCCAAATGTCCTTTGAACATTGTAATTGTACCCACTTCTATAGCTTTCTCTGGCTACTTATCTAAGATACACGCTACCCTCAAAAAAAGTTGTCATTCACTTCCTTCTTAAATCTCTCCCCTCTCGCTTTAAACTTATGTACTCTTAATCTAGAATCATCAACATTGGGGAAAAAGGCAGTGAACATTCACTTTATCCATACTCCTCATGATTTTTATATTCCTCTATATAAGCCTCCTACACTCCAGAGAATAAATACCCAGCCTCTCCTTATATCTCAAGCCCTTCAATCCCAGCAAAATCCTTGTGACTATCCTCTGCACCTTTTCCAGCTTAATGACATTGTTGCTACAGCTGCAAGACCAAAACTGCACAGAATACTCCAACTGCAGTCTCACCAACTACTTGCATAGTTGTATGACAACGTCCCAACTTTGTACTGAATACAAATCAAACCAGTCCCCCTCCTCCACCATCTTCGCTCCCCTGGCACAACTTGTTCTCACCCTCAATACTTTCTTCTTTGACTCTCCACTCAGCTGTGGATCAACTCGGAAATAGCAATTCATACGTACGGCTACTCTTCGGAGACTACACCTCGGCCTTCAATACCATTATTCCCTCAGTGTTGGTCAAGAAGGCACAAACTCTAGACCTCTGTTCTCACCCCCTCCCCTCCCCACCTCCTGGACTGGATCCTTAACTTTCTCGTTGGAAGATCACAGTCAGTACGAATTTGAACCAATGTCTCCTCACTGATCGTCAACACAGGCACACCCCAAGGATGCATGCTGAGCCAATGCCATGCATAATTCCAATGCCATCTACAAATTTGCTATTGACATCAGAGTTGTAAGCACATTAACAAACAACAATGAGGAAGATAGATCAGCTCATTGAATGGTGTAACAACAACAATCTCATGCTCAATGTCAGCAAAACCAAGGAGATGATTGTGGACCAGGAGGAAGTCAGGGGAACATGACCCAGTCTTCATCAAGAGCTCAGTACTGGAGAGGGTCAAGAACTTCAAATTCCTGAGTGTCAACATCTCTGAGGTTCTGTCCTGGAGCCTCCACGTTGATGCAATCACAGAGAAGTCTCACCAGTGGCTATACTTTGTGAGGCGTCCAAAGAGATTTGGTATGTCACCAACGATTCTCATAAATTTCTACAGGCAAACTGTGGAGAGCATTCTAGCTGGTTGCATCACTGCCTGGTATGGAGGCGCCAACTCTAGGACAAGAATAAACTCCATAGGGTTGTTAACTCAGCCTGCGATGTCACAAGCATCAGACTTCACTCCATCGAGGACATCTTCATGAGGTGGTGTCTTAAAAAAAGCCACCTCTATCCTCAAAGACCCACACCACCCAGGCCATGTCCTATTCACTTTACTACCATTGGGGAGCTTAAAGATGAACACTCAGAGGCACAAGGACAGCTTCTTCCCCACAGCCATCAGATTCCTGAATAATTATAATCAAAGACACTGTCTTACTTTTTGACCACTATTATTGTTATTATTTTTATAGCAATCTTGTAAGATGGTTATAATATGTATATTTCCACTGTGACGCTGCCGCAAAAACATTGAATTTCATGACTTGTTCATGACAATAAATCCTGATTCCCACTTTCTCCAAGTCAAAGGAGTAGCCATGGTTACCCACATGGGTCCCAGTTATGCCTGCCTTTTTTTGGCTTTGAATGTCTGCAACATGGAGAATCCACGCTGCAAGTCTACACAGGCAAGGCTCCTCAACTCTCCCTCTTCTATATTGACCACTACATTGGTGCTGCCTTGTGCATGCATGATAAGCTTGTTAACTTTATTCACTTTGCTGCTAACTTTTGTCCCAACCTCAAAGTCACTTGGTTCATCTCTGGCAACATTCTCCCCTCTCTTGATCTCTCAGTCTCCATCTCAGGATGCAAACTTTCTACAGACATTTTTTACAAACCTACGAACTCTCACAAGTACACTTGTTTACACCCAGCCCCCTGTAAGGATTTGATTCCTTTCTCTCATTTCCTCCATCTCCATCACATCCACTCCCAAGATGAGTTCTTCCAGTTTACATTGCCTGCGATGTCTTCCTTCCTCAAACACCATGGCGTCCTCTATATTGGCTCAGCCCTTACTCGCATCTCCTCCATTTCCTGCATATCTGCTCTAGGCCCCTCAGCCCCTTGATGCAACAAAAAGGATTCCCTTTTCTTCATCTACTACCCCACCAAGCTCTGCGTCCAATATATTATCCTACACAATTTCCATCACCTACAACATGATATCCCACCACCAGACATCTTCCCCTCTCTGCCTTCCATAGGACCTCTCTCTCCATGACTCTCTTGTCCACTTATCCCTTCTCACTAATTGTCCCCTTGGCAACTTTCCCTGTGATTGTAGGATATGCCATACTTGCATCCACACCGCCTCCCTCACCACAAACAGTCTTTTCAAGTGAGACAACATTTCACTTGTGAATCTGCAGCAGTTATCTACTGCATCTGGAGCTCCCATTGTGGCCTTCTCTTCATAGGAGAGACTGAACAGAGACTGGGAGATAGCTTCACTGAGTGCCTTCACTCTGTCTGCATCAATGGCAGGGATTTCCCAGTGGTCAACCATTTCAATTCTGCAACCCACTCCCACACCGACGTGTCTGTCTATGGCCATCCGTAAATTGGAGGAGCAATATCAAATATTCCATCTGGATACTCTCCAACCAGGTGGCATTAACATCGACTTCTCTGGTTTCTGCTAGACCACTTCCCATTCTCATTCTTCCCCATCCCTGTCTTCTTTCCTACAGCTCTCCACCTCTTGTCTCTCCATTCACAGTCCACCATTGTCCGCCTGTTTTCTGTTTTGCCCTTCCTCTCTTATCCACTCTGATTTCCTGCCTGTTGGCTTGTGCTCCTCCCCTGACCCTCTTCTGCACTATTATATTCAGGTACCTGCCTACATTTTGCTCATACCTTGATGAAGGGCTCAGGCCCGAAACATTGTTAATGTATCTTTATCTTTGCTCTATAAAGTACGCTGTTTGACCTGCTAAGTTTTTCTAGCATTTCGTTTTTACTTCAATCAAAGCGCCTGCATACTTTAGTATTTTACTCTTTTGTACTGAATACCCGTCCAATAAAGACACGAATGGCAAATGCCTTCTTCAGTGCCCCAGCTGGAGTTTCCACTTTCAGAGAACCATGCAACTGTATTCCTTGGTCTCTCTCTTTTACATCACTCTTCTGGCTTTACCATCTACTGTACAAATCCTGCCCTGTTTTGACCTCCCATAGTGCAACACTCCACATTTATAAGTTAAATTCCATTTGCCATTCCTTGGCCCTCCTTCCCACTCATCCTGTTGTAAACAGATACCCTTCTTCATTGTCCACTATACCACAAGTTTTGGTGTTATCTGCAAATGTACTAATCATGTCAACTATAATGACATCCAAAATAACAGTGAGCTCAGCAAAGATCCCCGCAGCGCCCCACTGGTCACTGCGTACAATGAGAAAGCATCTCTCCACTACTACCCTCTGATTCTTTCCACTATGCCAATTTTGAATTCAACTAGCCCAGCTCATCTTAGATCTCAAGCCTGCATTGCAAGATCTTACCAAAGTCCTTATGAAAACCCACATCAACAATGCCCACCACCCTCCATTCATCAATATTTCTGGTTACTTTTTTAAAAAAAACCCTCAGATTTGTGAAACATGATTTCCCATGCACAAAGCCATGCTCACTTCCTCTAATCAGTCAAGTGAATAGATCCTGTTCCCCAGAATCCCTTCCAGCAGTACTGATGTCAAGCTCACTGGTCAATAGTTCCTGAGTTTGCCTCCACAGATCTGATTAAATAACAGTACAGCATTAGGTATCCTCGAGTCATCTTGAACTTCAACTGTGACCAAAGATGATGCACTCATCTCTGCAATGGCCTCACCAAGGTTCCCCAAAAGTCTGAGAATGCTCTTGGTAAGGACTTGGGGATTTTTGCATCTTAATATGTTCCAAGGCTCTTCATTTAAAATGCCACCCATCTCTTGTGGGGTGCTAATCGTTAATTGGCATTCTCTCCCTGGCATCCTTTTATTCTTAGAATCTCATGGGATTTTCATTTATCCTACCTGCCAGATCCATCTCGTGTCCTCCTTTTGCCCTTCTGATTTCCTTCTCAAGTCCACTACTATATATCTTACACTCACTGAACAATTTGTGTGATATGGAAGCTTAAACTTGAATTTTTCCTCTTCTTTTTCCAAACCATGGCCTTAATATTTCCTTCATCCTGGACTCCCTAAATTTGCTGGTCTTGCTCTTCACCCTAACATGAACATGATGTCATTGATCACTTACTATCTCATTTTTAAATGAATAATAAAGATACTTGTGCATTATACCCAAATAGAAGTATAGACCATAAGAAAAATAAAAGCAGAAAAGGTCACCCAGTCACCTTGACGAGTATTCTTTCTGCAAGACTTTGGCTAAAAATTACTGTAGTACATTAAAATAGTGCTTTGGGTTATCCTAACAATGTTTGTGAACTTCTTTTGGAAGGTTCAATGAGCAGCATTGTTGGGTTTACCTGTGTAACTCAGTAAAATTCATTGTAGTCTTACTCCATTACACCATTAGAAGTTCTCGCAGCTGCATTTGGCTCAGCAGTTACAATATCAACTGCCAGCTTTTAAAAGAACCTATCACAACACGAGTAGCAATTTTCAGCTTTGAGAGTGTTGCTACCAAAAAGATACTGCAGTAATTGTTGGGAAATGAGAAAGTGCTCCCTGAATGAGACACACGAAACTGACAGAATGAGCATGCAGGAGGGATGTACTAAGTGAAAGGAGGGCCAGGACAACCTCTGAAGTGACAGCTGGGAGCTCCTGGCAAGAGGTTACCAGGGAGATCTTTGGGAGTGCCAGAACTTTGAGGAAACCTGCGATACAGGCAATCCACAAGGTCATTCACCATTCACAACTGCGAACAATGAACCTGAAGTGGAGCAGAGATAAACAAGGACAACTTGGTAAGATTGTGAGATTGGGGAGTTGTGACCTGGCCCTCCACATCAAAAAAAGTCCAGGCATATACAAGAGGTTGTGTGGGGCTGTGTATCTAAGGTTATTGGAGGCCATACTTCTCTGAGAGGACAAAAATGCAATTTTCAAGTGTTGGCCCTTTAAATACCACAGGTTCAGGAAAAGTTTGTAAAATGTAGCTGTCCTGTGATTAAATCAAACTTTCATTTTTCAGTTCAGTCAGTTTGGAAAAAAAAAATCACACTAGAGAATTTTGAGCACTGCATTATTGTTGATGTCATCTGAGAAAGTTTTACATCAAGATCAAGGTTCAAGAGTAAAAATTCCACAAAAAAATACAGGAGTTAGGTTTCTCACTGGTACAATATTGCTCCAATCTCATCAAAGTCACTTTTCAACTGAACAGAACTGTTTATTTTTGGAGTTATGTGGAGGAATTTTTAAGCCTGAGATTTTAAATTTAAAAAAAAATCAACCCATCTGTCTTTTTTGAAAATAATGACATATTATTTCTAATTTGTCATTGTGAAAAGAAACAAGATCAGTAAAACTGCCTCAAAACCATCCTTCATTTAATTTGGGATGCTATAAATTTTTGATGCAAAATGACAGAGATTTGAAATTTTTACTAAAATATAGTTTAAGAGTTTGGAGTTAAACATCAATGAAATGACTTCCACTTTGAATATGCTTGTTTATTGGTTTTCCCTCAAAAAATATTTAGATATTGCTCACCTTAAGAGTTAATGTTTATTGCAGTGTGGTCTGCAGCTGTTTTCAATACCAAGAGGAAAATTCTCTGAATAGAACTGCTACTGCCTGATTCTTAGAACTACCCAAGTGAATGATTTCCAACCTACTTCCCACTTTTCCATGCCAAGATGTTTTAAACAAATCCACCCTTTGTGAATAACTTCCTTGATTAACTGAAACTTATCCTTATGGATACAAATAAAACATGTTATCCTTGCAATCCCGTTGTGCTTATTTTTTCAACTCTAAAAATAGAAGTTAAAAAAAGAAACATTATTTCTCTATACTTAATGTACGTATTAGATTCCTGCCATTCATTTTGTTTCAGAAATTATAAATGTATGCACTTGAAACAATGAGATTATCCTAAAATAAGAAGCACAAAAGGGGATTATATAATGTAATACTATTTTGATAAAATTGCAGGCAAAAAATATTATTTAAGTCTGAATTATCATTTTATTGATTAGTTTTAACAGTTATTTTAATACTAAAGCCAAAACAATGACTAAGAGTTAAATAATGAATCCAGAAGTTAATGTGCAGGTAACTTACAAGTCAAATATTTCACTGTAGATTTTACAGACTGGTAGGAACAGAGATTTGCTCGTTGGCTTCATTTTGAGTTCGCTACTTGCATCAATGCAAGTTAAGTCATTATTTGCAATTATGTTGGTAAAAAATGAAATAAGATTAAGTTCTGATTTAAAAATATGCCTTCATCAGAAGCAGACTTATGCTGCACCCTGCTGGAGAGCTGCATCATTTCTGCGGATAATTAACATTGTTCGACAAGCCATAACGTGCAAAACAGATGCAAGTCCAATTCTACCTTAAATTCAACAGATTCTTTATGGTTCAGCAATATATGCACCCGAGGAAAATTTTGCTCTCACTCTATGAAGGGGGTTAAGATGACAGTTGGGCAAAACAGTCAAAGGTTTAAACACAACACATGTAGAGTTTTAAATGTATCTTTGTGGAAATGACTGAGGGGAAATTATATTGATACAGTTATACCCTGTTTTACGAATATTCACTTTACGGAAATTTGCTTTTTACAAAGAAACCTGTGTTCGCTTTTACCAAAGGTTTTTCGCTTTTATGGAAAAGCAGCAGCTGGTCGGCAGAGCTGTCTAACTTTGCTGTCTTCCCAATTCTGGGAGGTGAACCTACACTGTACTTACATTATTTCTATTTTATATAGGCTGTGTATTTATCTTATAATTCCTGCTTTTTCTATATGTTAGAATTGTTTTAGGTTTTATATGTTTTTAGTTATGATTTAGTGGGTTATTTTTGGGGTCTGGGAACACTCAGTATTTTTTCCCCATAGAAATCAATGGTAATCGCTTCTTTGCTTTATGCTTACAAAAGGTTCAGTAGGAATGCTCTAATTTCATGAAGCAGGGTATACCTGTATTTTCACTGAGAAAAAAATGTGACAAACATAGAGAGAGATAGATAGCCGAGCACTGTTTAAAATGGATACATCAGAGACTAGGCTCACAAAATGAACCAGGGAGGAACTAGCACATGCTACCCATCAATTTTGAAATCTCTTCGCCTACAGAATGGTACTGGAGAATTATAAATATGCTAACTTTGGCCAGTCTATCTAACAACATTGGTGGGCAAATTATCAGAAGTTCTGAACTACAGCATACACCATTAATATGGATGGAGTACAAGTTCATCGAGGCCTGTCAATGTGGACATATTGATGGAAAACTATATATGCCTGACTTCCTCAATTTTTTGCAATCAGGGATTATGACAGAAGCATTTGTTGAGGTAGACATGACAGATTGATAAATGACAAAAAATTCAATAAAAGGCAAAGCAGTTTTAAAAATTTCCGGGGGAAGGCAAGACATAATAGTGAACGAGCCTTTTAGTGTTTGTATATGGAAATTCTGCAGTGTCCAGTACCAAGCTCCTTGCTTTTTGCAAAATTTTAATCTTGCATTTAAACATAGAGATGCAAATAGAGAATCTTGCTGATAGTATCAAAATTTGGCAGTTAGGAAAACGGTTTTAGGCTGGAAAATTTTATCAATGGATTGGTTAAGTGAACACTGAAATGATAAACAGAATCCACTCCGTAAAGGTGTGAGATTATGATTTCAGAGATAAAGGCACGTGAATACCCAACATACAGCAAGGCTCTAAGCAGCACAAAGGAGCACAAGAATTTTGGAATATGTGCCCAAAGATCACTAAAGACATTGGAAATTGAGAAGATGTAAATATTATTACCTTTAGAACATAAGAATTAGGAGCATGAGTAGGCCATCTAACCCATCAAGCCTGTTCGGCCATTCAATGACATCATGGTTGATCTAATGATAGGCTCATCTCCACCTACCTGTCTTTCCCCATATCCCTCAATTCCCCTACTATGTAAAAATTTATCTCTTTTTCTTCTTTGGCTTGGCTTCGCGGACGAAGATTTATGGAGGGGGTAAAAAGTCCACGTCAGCTGCAGGCTCGTTTGTGGCTGACAAGTCCGATGCGGGACAGGCAGACACGATTGCAGCGGTTGCAGGGGAAAATTGGTTGGTTGGGGTTGGGTGTTGGGTTTTTCCTCCTTTGCCTTTTGTCAGTGAGGTAGGCTCTGCGGTCTTCTTCAAAGGAGGTTGCTGCCCGCCAAACTGTGAGGCGCCAAGATGCACGGTTTGAGGCGATATCAGCCCACTGGCGGTGGTCAATGTGGCAGGCACCAAGAGATTTCTTTAGGCAGTCCTTGTACCTTTTCTTTGGTGCACCTCTGTCACGGTGGCCAGTAGAGAGCTCGCCATATAACACGATCTTGGGAAGGCGATGGTCCTCCATTCTGGAGACGTGACCCATCCAGCGCAGCTGGATCTTCAGCAGCGTGGACTCGATGCTGTCGACCTCTGCCATCTCGAGTACTTCGACGTTAGGGATGTAAGCGCTCCAATGGATGTTGAGGATGGAGCGGAGACAACGCTGGTGGAAGCGTTCTAGGAGCCGTAGGTGGTACCGGTAGAGGACCCATGATTCGGAGCCGAACAGGAGTGTGGGTATGACAACGGCTCTGTATACGCTTATCTTTGTGAGGTTTTTCAGTTGGTTGTTTTTCCAGACTCTTTTGTGTAGTCTTCCAAAGGCGCTATTTGCCTTGGCGAGTCTGTTGTCTATCTCATTGTCGATCCTTGCATCTGATGAAATGGTGCAGCCGAGATAGGTAAACTGGTTGACCGTTTTGAGTTTTGTGTGCCCGATGGAGATGTGGGGGGGCTGGTAATCATTATCTAACCTTGTCTTAAATACATTTACTGAGGTAGCCTCCACTGCTTCAACGGGCCACGAATTTCACAGATTCGCCACTGAAATATGAAAGTTCCAGGGAAGGTAAAATGGAGATCAATGAAGAGGTTGTCAAAACTGGTAAATTATGATTATGGGGAGAGACTCACTCATCTAGGATTAGTCTGCAGACTGACAAGAAATTTAATTAAGGTATATAAATTATGAAGACACTGATCAGGGCAAGCAGAAAGGACTAGTTTCCCTTGACAGAGAGGTTAATCATTTATTGAAAAAAACTCTGCCTTATGAAGTTATTTTTGCTTTTGGAGTTGAGTCTGAAACTCACTAACTGAAAGCGTATTTCATCTATGCCTTTATTCTGAATCTTAAACATCTTTCAGCTCAGTAGTCTCCAACCAGATGGAATCAATATCAATTTCTCCAATTTCCATCAACTCCTTCCCTTGATCTCTTTCTCTCATCCCTCTATCTCCATTCTTGAAGCTCCCCACCCCATTTTTCTATCAGAGAGCTCTTTATTAACCTTTTGCCCTCTCTCCCATCACTTCTCAGCTTCTTTCTCTTCTACTCTTTCAGGTGCATCCACCTATTACTTCCTATCTGTTAGCCTGTGTTCCTCACCCACTGACCATTTTATTTAGGTGTCTGTCTGATTTTTGCTACTCCTGAAGAAAGGCTCAGGTCCAAATCAAGTCTATTGTCATCTGATTGTACAAGTACAAACAGCGTTCTCGGTCCTTGGTGCAAAACATGCGGACACACAAGCAGACATAACACACATTCAAACAATACTTAAGCAAAACAAGTATTTTATCGATACAAATAAATATTGTTTGCACATATAAGTCTTGAATGGTTAGTGTGAGCAGTTTCTTTGTTCGTTCAGCATTCTTACTGCCCATGGGAAGAAGCTGATCCTCAGCCTGGTGGTGCTAGCTCTGATACTCCTGTATCTCTTCCCCGATGGGAGCAACTATCTTTTACTTCCTATGTATGGTGCATGACCTGCTGAGTTTCTCTAGTTCTTATGTACCACAGTAGACCTCAGCATCTGAGATTTTATTGTTTACCTCACATTTTGTATTGCTTCTATTTTAAAATGAGCCAATAAAGGTATTTTAATTGACTCCAAAAATCAGTTATTACAGGTCTTAAAACTGTTCTCAAAATATTTAAGTGCAGTAGCTCTCAACTATAAGAACTTGGTAAATCAGATGGTGTGTTCCTGTGCTTTTCTTTTCTCCTTATAGATTGCCACCCATCACATTAGATTTTCCCTAAAAGGGTGAAATTATTGTGGAACTTCTGAGCACAATAGTCTTTCTTTCTTTGGCTTGGCGGACGAAGATTTATGGAGGGGTAATGTCCACGTCAGCTGCAGGCTCGTTTGTGGCTGACAAGTCCGATGCGGGACAGGCAGACACGGTTGCAGCGGTTGCAAGGGAAAATTGGTTGGTTGGGGTTGGGTGTTGGGTTTTTCCTCCTTTGTCTTTTGTCAGTGAGGTGGGCTCTGCGGTCTTCTTCAAAGGAGGTTGCTGCCCGCCGAACTGTGAGGCACCAAGATGCACGGTTTGAAGCGATATCAGCCCACTGGCGGTGGTCAATGTGGCAGGCACCAAGAGATTTCTTTAGGCAGTCCTTGTACCTCTTCTTTGGTGCACCTCTGTCACAATAGTACTATAGAGCAAAAGGACATCTCCTTAATATTAGAAAATTGCTTTTAAATTGGGTTTAGTAGGAGGCTAGGTGTAATGTGAGTTTCTAAGCCCAGACCTCATGAGACTCTGTAAACTCTACAGTGCAATTACAGACAGAAAGCCAAAGGTTAATCATCCTACCTAATTCCAAAATTTTAAACTTTGCAAATACAGTACGTTTCCCCTCATCTAAGGCTCTGCATACCAAAATGATCCAAATACCAATTTTTTTTGTGGCGCCAACATGACGACAAGTTGAAAAAAATTTATCGCCCAACTTGCCCACATGGGGCTCTGACGCTCTGTTGGCACCATTTTGATAACAAAAGAGCTCTCGTGTACTGTACAAAGATATAGTTGCAAATGGCAAAAAGGTCTGCAGATAGCACTATGGAGGTTAGTGAAAAGAAAAAGAGGAAGCATTTATGTTTGTCTCAAAGTCAAGCTGTTGGTGAAATTGGACAGCGGTGTAAGTTGTTCATTCACTGACTGATGGTGATTATAGCTGAAATTGTTCTGCATCAAGGTGAACGTGATGAAGATGACTTAGTCAACTCTGCAGAAAAAAGTGCCTATAGACGACATGGTGAAAATGTGTGATGGGACATATTGAAGGACTGGAGCAGTGTGCATTCATATCAGAACAAGAAATCATGCCAGGTTCTAAAATCAAAGAGACTTCCAAGACAAAAACCATTGTTAAAGAGATAACACTGGAGGAAACATTTGAAAACCCATCAAGGAGAATTTCTAGTGTTTGGTGTTGCATTTATCTTATTTTGTAAGCAGAAATCAAGTTGATTTTTGGTGCATAATAAGCATTATTTCATGCTCGAAAAGTCTGGGTTTTTTTGCTGTTGTTTAACTGCTGACACACGTATTCTGCTACTGCTACTGAGCTGCTTGAAGCCATTGTTCCGATAATGAAAAAATGCATTAACTGAAAAGCGACCGGTCCCAAACGTTTTGGATACAGGGAAATGTATTGTACAGTAACAGGATGTTACACTATTTTGTTTTACCTTGTGAAACACAAGAGTTAAAATTAAGTTATGGACTGACCTTCATAGAACATGCATGGTGACACGTTACACATGCACAGTGGGAAAACATACAAATATTACATAGAATATTTAGTCTTGAAAACAATGGTGGGCCAAAATCAAAAACACATGTGGATTAATGATCTGACAAGCTTTGCTAAAAATGTAAATGCATCATAATATACACAAGCTAAAATTAAAAAAAATGTTGACAACCTAATGGCATTTTTTTTAAATTAGGTTTTAGTGCTGATCACCTGCATTTGTTATTCCTATTTCAGCCAGAATTTGACAGCATTCATAAATACCAAATCTATATTTCTCTTTTGAGGGACCAACTCGCCAAAAAATTATACAAGGTTATACTTTCCATTTCCTTTAGCACATGATATATTCAATATAATCTTCTATACCAATCTCCACAGGTTCTCAGAAGGGTTGATACTGTTTGAAACCTTTGCATAATCCTTTAAGGGGTTCATATATTTGCAATTTTCTAGATTTTAACACTAACATCTCCAAAGAGGCCTCCCTGTAGCTTTTAGAAATTGACATAAAAGTTTTTAAAAAATCAACAATGCAATGATCAATTAAATAAAGCAATATGGATGTAGAGGCAGGGCTTAGGAATAAGCTTGTTTGTTATATTCCATAATCTTAACCCAGTTCACTGTGTTAAGTTACAAGGAAAAATGTTTTCAAGTTTTAGTTGTATTCCCTTGAATTTAGAAATATAGGCAGTGGTCTGATCATCATTTCCAAAATGAGGTTGATAGGGAAAAACTATTCCTGATGTCAAGAATCATGCAAAGAGTGAATCAAGATCAGAACTCTCTTCTATAAATGATAACTGATGCATAGTTAAATAATTTTTTATTCATTGAAAATATTAAGAAATAAAAGCTAAAGACTAGCATGTGGATCATCCACACTTAAAGGTCAGATTTATTCAAAGCATTCAACGAGCAAATCATGCTTCTGAGAAGCCACATGATAAACTGCCTACAATGTGTTATTGGGGTGTTCATTAAGAGAGAAACTGAAAATGTCTTGCATAGGGATTCTCCACCACAATATGACATAGCTTAGTTTTATATGGGGAAGGCAATTCTTGCTGCAAATCTACCAGTTTTTACTGAATCATCCAATTTTTTTTATGATGTGCACTAACCTCCAGCTTCTTTTCCAGTGATTCAATTCGATCCTTCTTGCTGGCCAGATTGGCACGGGTGTATCTGTTCTGCCCAGGCAGATATAGCACCTGACTGTAACATTCCTCCCACACCTGATTATATGCATCAAGGGGAAGGTCTCCATGACCCATGCCATGTTTTACAACTTCCATCTCCTGTGCCAACAAATCACCTGCCTGTGGAAAAGAAAAAATTATAAGTTGGACAGAGATAGAACTGACTTAAAAACTAAAAATCTTACCAATTCCTTTAGAAAATTAAAGTAGCTTTTATTTCAAGCCATTCCAATTTTTTCTGCTGTTTCTTGACACTATTCATCATACTATAAGTAATAATTTACAAATTTATATTGATCAAAAATGCAGAAAATGTTAAAACAGAAAATGCTGGAAACACTCAGCATTTGTTGAAAGAGAAAGGCTGATATCAGGTGTTCAGAACCCTTCACCAAAACAGGAAAGGACAAAAAAAAACTAGTTTTAGATAGCAAAAAAGTGGGGAGGGTTGGGGGGCGGGGGGAGAAAGAAGAAGACAGAGGTAAATGAATTAAACAAAGAAAATAACTTTGAAAAGGTAAGCTCAGAGCTAAATGGGAGTTAAGATTTTAAAAAACCTTGTAATCTCTTGCTAACAGGAAGGTCCAAATACAGAAAATAATATTGAGACAAAACAATGACTAGTTCTGATATAAACAGAAGGAAAGAGTGAATTATCTAAAGTTGGTGAATTCGACAAATGGAAGAGGAGGGTCTCTTGCTAAAGGTTGAGTTTTAAAAGTGCAGAAAGCCACAGATAGTATGGTCACAGTGGGAATGAGATGCTAAATTAAGATGGCCAGAAGCTTGGGATCAACTCTGCGTACTGTTCTTAACCGTCAAATTAGGTCACCTAGTCTCACCCTATCCAATATATTCCCTTTGTCTATAACCTTCTGCGCCACATAACATTAGCTACTGTAGTTTTTTCTCTTTCCTAGTTATTTTGAAGAGTTTCAACTTGTAAAATTAATTATTTCTTAATACAGATGCTGTGTGCTGAATATTTCCAGCATTTTTTACATTAGAAATATGCATTACTGTCTTCAATATTCCTTTTGTAGGTTACCAGGTAAAATTGGCAATCAGATTTGATAGGTAACTTCAATTTCTATGGTCACAAAGCAGATTGTAATCAAATTGTGACCAACTAGCCCCACTTATTCATTTTACTGTCTTGTCAAATACAGTAGCACATTATTGCAAACACATCACTGACATCTAGTGGCATGATTGCATATCATCAGTTAAATTGCAAACAAGTCTGCACTTGCCTACTATATTGATCTTGAAAGAAATGTCCTTAATTACCCAAAAGTGTTTTACTTACTTAGAATCAACATATCAAGAACTCAAGTCATGCACATAACTATTTTAATCCCTAAATTTACCACAAAATTGGAGATAGCCTGCTTCTAGCATTTTTAAATTCTGGATCACACATCCACAATCCACAGACATACAAACTCTATCTCCTTGATAATTGAAGCCCTCTTGGAACTTCCTCAACAGAAAATAGGGTTTCCATTTTCTTTTGTTTCACGTCTTCTCATATTTTGCCCACTCAATGGACATAATTGATTACACTCTACACGAAGAATTTAAATAATTAACGAACCCTTTTCATGTCTTCTTTGTTGATTTTTTCATATCTGTTGTGGTCCAGAAAAGCAATATGCTCAGCATTACTGGTGCTTGATCCTGCTCCTTTCCCTCTTTTATTAAACTGATCAACATATGGATGATGCAATGTATCATAATGAAGCATGACAATCATTTCTTTCTTCACCATCTCTTCAGCTTTCTGCATTTCAGTTAGAGGTGGCTCAACATTCAGAGGTCGCAAGATGGTTTCATTAACCTAAAATTAGAAGGGAATTTTGCTTTACACATCAATTCTATATTTTGAAAGAACATTTTCTCATTGTAACTAACACCACACTGAACCATGATATTACAAATTCTAATTATTAACTGCAATTCATTTACCCTTTATCATGCCACTTTGACAGCATAATGGTACTTTTCCTTCAGAGATGATGCACTATGTTTGTATGTACCTTTGTTTTCTCCCTGCATTTCATTTGTCATTATTAATTTTCTATTGCTGCTTCCTTACCTGCTTTATCTGGGGCAAAGTTTATTCTTGATCAGCAAAGCCATACAGCATAATTGGCAATCTTATCTGAGAAAATCTTTTATCAGATAGCTAAATTTTCAGCTATGTCAGACATTCATAAACACTGAAATATATTTGAAAACTTAAAAATTAACCGTACTATTGAACAATTATAGCGGAAATATAAAATCATAACACCTAAATGGTATAAAAACATTAAAAATAATTAGATACAGTTAAATACCTAAAGCATACCAGTCTCCCTTGCAGCTGTTCCTCCCTACTGAAATGAATCCCCCTGCACAAAATAACCTGGCACAGATAAAGCATTAAGGTTTCCCAGTTAGTCTAATTAACATGGTAGAAGCAAGCATCCGCATCGTCTGAAGACAACAGTGAGGCCATCAAGTGATCCAGTTTATCAATCTAGCCCTACCACAAAAAAATTTTATGGACTTGTGGCAGATCGTACCACTTAGTTCTCGAACCGTCATTGAGAGGTTCAGGCTCTCGCCAAGAGCCCTGCATGTGATGGGTTCGAAGCAGCGGACTGGTAGCGCAATGCTGGTCGCTTCTTTTTCTCTTTGAGTCGGCAGGTTGGCTCATGTTTTTGACCGTGGATAAAGACATTTGAACTGAACTGTTGAATTATTAAACTTAATGTTTGAACTGAATTGTTAAATAATTCAACTCAGTGTTTGTACATCTCACAAACAACTACAATGGTGACCCCGATGATCCAAAACAGCCTCTTTTGGATTGCAAACTGATGGAAGGAGACAATTCAGGTCTATAGAATGCAGTTTCACTCAAACTGCCCACCTTCTGGACATCACAAACGCAAATATGGTTTGAACTAGCCAAAGCCCAATTCCACATATGCCAGTTAAATGCCAACGCCACAAAGTACTACTACATGGTCAGTCCGCTGGACCAGGAAACAGCCGAGAGCATCATTGATTCCCTTCACCAACCACAAGCCAACAAGTACGAAGGGATCAAAATGCTCCTCAAGCATACATTTGGTTTTTCCCGCCGCATCAGGAAGGCAAAACTACTGAACATGGACGGCCTAGGCGACCGTAAACCATCCACACTCATCAACGAAATGCTCGCCCTGATGGATAGACACAAGACTTGCTTCCTCTTCGAATAGGTTTTCTTCCAGCAAATGCCTGAGGACATCCTCCTGCTCCTCTCGGATGACGACTTCACTAACCCCCGATGGCTGGCAGCCTGTACGGACATACTATGGCAAGCCAAACAGCTGGGGGAAGTAACCATCAACTGGGTCGCAGCTGTGCCTTATCAGGTGATACGGATGGTCCCAGCCTCCACGGAAAGGGTGTCAGCCTTGCATAGCACCAGTAAGGACAAGTGGAGCTACTACCACCAAATATGGGGCTCCGTGGGCCCACCAATGCCAACCACCCTGCATGTATCCGGGAAATGCCTCAACTGGCCGTTGGTAGAGGCAATGGTGGCTGGCCAAAAAGATGCTCTCCTCCACATCTGGGATTGTCATTTGGGGTGGCATTTTCTTGTTGACACAGGAGGGAGGTTAGTGTATTGCCCCCCCTTCCCCGAGTATTGATTTTCGTTCCAGAAAGAAGGGGCCTCCCCTGACTGCCGCCCATAGTAGCATCGTCAAGACATATGGGGTCCACACGATCCTGTTCAACTTCACCTCCTGCCATTTCAAGAGGACCTTTACCATCGCTGACTTCTCACAACCGCTGTTGAGTGCCAACTTCCTCCAGATGCACTCCCTGCAGGTCAATTTGAAAGGACAATGTCTTGTCAATTCCAAGGTATTTGAATCGATCGTGTTGCGCCATGCCAAATTAACTGCACCCCAACTCGACTTGGTGACCTTCTCCGATCACAAGTATGCCAAGGTCCTAGCTGATTTCCCAGACATCACAACTTCCTAGTTCACAACAGCTAGCCCCAAACATGGGGTGCAGCACCATATCCCCACCACTGGACCATCACTCCATGCATGCACACTGTCCCCCGACAAGCTCAACTGGCCAAAGACGACAGAGGAAATAGGCATAATGCCACTCAAACAGCACGTGGCATCCCCGCTTCACATAGCCCCCAAAACGCCTAGGGGCTCGAGACCCTGTAGAAACTACCATTGACTTAACAAGGTCACAATAGCTGACTAGTACCCTGTCCCTTACATCCAGGACTTCATGGCAAACCTGGATGATGCAAAGGTATTTTCCAAGATCTACGCAATTACCATTAGATTCCTGTCCACCCAGACGACATCTCTGAGACGACTCTCATCTCATTGGGCTCTTTGAGTTCCTGCGCATGTCTTTTGGCCTCAAGAACACTGCCCAAGCTTTCCAAAGACTTATGGTCATGGCAGGCCACAGGCTTGACTTTGTGTTCATCTACCCTGACGACATCCTCATCGCCAGCTGCTCTCGCCAGGAACACCACACACACACCTCCGACAGCTCTGCAGAGGCTTGACGAGCATGGCCTGGCGATCAACCTTGGCCTCACTTCTATCAACTTCCTCAGCCATAACATCAACTAGCATGCAGTGGTCCTGCTCCAAGGTCAAGGGCATTCACAAGTTTCCCAAACCCTCTTCTGTGAAGGGACTCCAAGAATTTGTCAGCCTGGTCAACTTCTATCACCGATTCATGCCAACAGCAGGCAGGATAATGCAACTACTTTTCAAGATCCTGGCCAACAAGCCAAAAGAGCTCATTTAGAACAGCGTGGCCACGAGTGCATTCGACAATGCCAAGGAAGTGTTGGAAAAGGCAACAATGCTGGTACATCCATGGGCCAACACACCAACTGCTCTCACAGTCAACACATCTGGCACAGCCATGGGTGGAGTGCTGGAGCAACTGATCAATGGTAGATGGCATTCCCTTGCCTTTTAAAGTTGTCACCTAAGACTCCCCAAGTAGAAATACAACGTTTTTGACCAGGTGCTCCTCATTCTCTACCTCGCCATCCAGCATTTCCGCTACTTTCTTGGGGGCAGGATTTCATGGATTTCATGGACCACAAACCACTCATGTTTGCCTTTACCAATGTGTCTGATCCTTGGTCAGCCCAACAGCAGTGCCAACTGACCTACTTCTTGGAATACTTGACTTCTGTCCAGCACATCGCAGGCAAGAGCAGCCAGGTCGCAGATGCATTATCTTAGGTGTCGACTACACAGCCATGGCAGTCACCCTGTGCGAGGATGAAGAGATGCTTACCAACTGCACTGCCATCTCAAACCTAAAGTTAGGGGACATGAGATTTGGGCCCGCTGACACCACACTCCTCTGCGATGTGCCTATGGGATAGTCAAGACCCATCATTCCTGCTGCCTGGTGAAACCAGATCTTCAGCATGGTTCACGGTCTAGCTCACCCTTCCTTTCAGGCAACAAAGGAACTTATTGCAGCCACGGTCATGTGGTATGGGTTGTGAAAACAGGTCCACAACTGGGCCTGAGCGTGAATTCCCTGTAAAACCTCCAAGATTCAGCGACATATCAAGGCACCTCTGCAGAACTTTGTTCCGATGTTTCGACCACATACATGTCGACATGTGGGACTGTTGCCCCCATCCAGAGGTGTCATCCACATTTTCACCAATGTGGACTGATTCAATAGATGGCCAGAGGCTGTCCCACTCTTGAACAACCCCCACTGTGACCTGTGTACGTATCGCCCACTGGATAGCCCATTTTGGTTTGTCGGCAGACATATCCTCCAATGGAGGTGCGCAGTTCACCTCTGGGTTGTGGTCAGCAATGGCCTGGCTGCTTGGCATTAAGCTGCACCAAATAATGGCCTACCACCCACAAGCAAACAGCATAGTAGAATGCTTTTACAAGCACATGAAGGCATCCCTCAAGGCATGGCTCACAGGCCCAGACTGGATGTACGAATTGCCGTGGGTCATGCTAGGCATACGCACTGCCAAAGAGGAGGACCTGGCAACTTCCTTGACCAAGCTGCTGTATAGCACCACACTTAGGGATCTAGGGGACTTCATCCTGGTAGCCCATGGATATCAAGAACTGCCCACAACCATACTGACATGTTTCCGTGAGAAGGTGGGCACGCTTTCTCCAGTCCCAACATCCTGACACGGTCTCACAGCCACGTACATCCCACCCAACCTCTAGGACTGCCAGTATGTTTTCCTTAGCTGAGATTCCCACTGTACACCTCTGCAAAAGACATATGAGGGGCCCTACAAAGTACTTTAAAATTACGCCATGACACGGTTTTCATCATCGACATGGGCGGCAGACTTGAGACTGTCTCTGTAAACCGTCTCAAGCCAGCACACTTCAACATTGACCCACCAGTGCAAGTGGCACATCCTGCAAAGGATGTTCACCATCATGACCAAACCGACCCTCAATCTACAACCTAACCAATTCCAATACTTCGGTCCTTCTGGGGGGGGGGCAGGGGGGCACGGAGGTCATGGGGTAGATCGCGCCACTTAGTTCTCCAACTATCATTCGAGAACTAGCAGCACAAGGCTGGGCGGCTTCTTTTTCTCTGAGTTGGCAGGCCAGCTGGCATTTTCAACCATGGATAAAGACATTTGAATTGAACTGTTGAATTATTTAAACTTGATGTTTGAACAAAATCGTTAAACAATTAAACTCAGTGTTTGTACAACTCACAAATGAAAACAGATACTGTTTTATAGTCACCTCAGAAGGTCTTGGAAAATTTCGTTGCACTGATTGGTGTCTCTTCTTTAACTCTCTCTCACGTTCAGCATCTTTCATTGCCTTAAAAGGAAATAATTTATAAAAAATTGAAAATGCTGACCCAAATTTGGCTTTAAAATACAAAATATACTTTACCTTTTCTTTTTAAAACATTTTTATTGAGTTTAACATATAAGCTTACATGGTATTTTTAAAAAACACATATAAATCATTTGTATCCATGTAAGCACACAAAAAAGATGAAACTAAGCCGAGAATTCCTTAATAGGAAACAATAATTTGAAAAAAATTTGTAAAACCAAGTTAAACCTGTTTACTGAGTTCAACCAAATTAAAAAAGTGAAAAAAGAAAAAAAAGGAAAAAAACCTAAAAACTACATCTAATTTACCCCTTCCCTTTAATTAAGGTTACTTTATATATTAAATAAAAAAAACATGGATGCAATGGTGACCCCCCCCAGAAATCAGACAGTGAATCTGCAGAGCACACGATAAATTCTTAACTCTTCCAATTATAATAAAGTTCTAAGAAAGGACCCCACAATTTTATAAATTGAAACTTTTTATCTTTAATATTAATAGGACATTATATCATATAGCCACTGTGTATGAGTAGGGGTTGACCGTTTTGAGTTTTGTGTGCCCGATGGAGATGTGGGGGGGCTGGTAGTCATGGTGGGGAGCTGGCTGATGGAGGACCTCAGTTTTCTTCAGGCTGACTTCCAGGCCAAACATTTTGGCAGTTTCCGCAAAGCAGGACGTCAAGCGCTGAAGAGCTGGCTCTGAATGGGCAACTAAAGCGGCATCGTCTGCAAAGAGTAGTTCACGGACAAGTTTCTCTTGTGTCTTGGTGTGAGCTTGCAGGCGCCTCAGATTGAAGAGACTGCCATCCGTGCGGTACCGGATGTAAACTATCTCGGCTGCACCATTTCATCAGATGCAAGGATCGACAATGAGATAGACAACAGACTCGCCAAGGCAAATAGCGCCTTTGGAAGACTACACAAAAGAGTCTGGAAAAACAACCAACTGAAAAACCTCACAAAGATAAACGTATACAGAGCCGTTGTCATACCCACACTCCTGTTCGGCTCCGAATCATGGGTCCTCTACCGGCATCACCTACGGCTCCTAGAACGCTTCCACCGGCGTTGTCTCCGCTCCATCCTCAACATCCATTGGAGCGCTTTCATCCCTAACGTCGAAGTACTCGAGATGGCAGAGGTCGACAGCATTGAGTCCACGTTGCTGAAGATCCAGCTGCGCTGGGTGGGTCACGTCTCCAGAATGGAGGACCATCGCCTTCCCAAGATCGTGTTATATGGCGAGCTCTCCACTGGCCACCGTGACAGAGGTGCACCAAAGAAAAGGTACAAGGACTGCCTAAAGAAATCTCTTGGTGCCTGCCACATTGACCACCGCCAGTGGGCTGATATCGCCTCAAACCGTGCATCTTGGCGCCTCACAGTTCGGCGGGCAGCAACCTCCTTTGAAGAAGACCGCAGAGCCCACCTCACTGACAAAAGGCAAAGGAGGAAAAACCCAACACCCAACCCCAACCAACCAATTTTCCCCTGCAGCTGCTGCAACCGTGTCTGCCTGTCCCGCATCGGACTTGTCAGCCACAAACGAGCCTGCAGCTGACGTGAACTTTTACCCCCTCCATAAATCTTCGTTCGCGAAGCCAAGCCAAAGAAAAGAAGAATGAGTAGGGGATAACTTGTCTTTCCAATTCAGTAGGATTGCTCATCCGGCTATCAACATGATAAAAGCTAAAACTTTTTCCTGAGATGCAGACATAGGTTTATCTGGGTCACAAGAAAAATCAAACAGAGCAATTAATGGACAAGGTTCTAAATTAATCTTAAGAATCGCTGATAAAATTTGGAAAATGTCTTTCCAGAATTTCTCTAAATTTGGGCACACCCAAAACGGACTGGAGAAGCTTCAAAAAGTTTACATTTTGTACATAGTGGATCAATATCTGCATAAAAATTAGATAATTTAAGTTTGGACATATGAATTCTGGGTACTATCTTAAATTGTAATCAACAATGTCTTGCACAAAATGAGGAATCATTAATCAAGCTGAGAGTAGAGAACCAATGTTTATCTAAAAATGCTATCAATGTAGTCAGTTTTCAGGTTATAAATTTACACATGAGTGAACTTTTACCCTCAAAAGGTGCTTTTGCATGTTATTCCAATCTTCTGTTTCAAATAGTGAAAAGATCAAGTCCAATATTTAGGAATTATAATTATGAAAAGTTAAAAAAATTAATGAAAGAAATTATTGGTATTATTCAAGAAGATTAAACTATTATTACTGGGTTGGTCACCTTATCTATTAAAATGATGGGTTATATTAATTCAATTAAAATGAACATTTTACCTACATTTCTGTGTCTCTTTCAAACATTACCAATTCTTATTCCCAAATTTTTTTTCAGTTCACTAGATTTAGTTATTTCTACCTACACACCATGTATGAACAAAGCCCATCTTCAAAAGACTACAAGGAATGGAGGATTATCACTTCCAGATTTTAGGTTTTACTATTGGGCAATTAGCATACTTAATTTACTTTTATTATTACATTTGGATAAGTGAGTGAATCACCCCTTCTGGGAAGAAATGGAACTGTAGTTCTCCAAAAAAAACTTCTATGTTTAAAATTTTAGGATCCTTTTAACCATTTTCCTTCTCTACATTGATAAATAATCTGGTAATACAAAATAAATTGAGAATTTAGGAAATTCTTTAGGCTTAATGGTGTTTTTCCTTGACTAGTCCTATTATAACCATCTTTTTCCAGCCATCCTTTCTGGACGCAGGTTTCAAGGAATGGCATAGATTAGGTATCCAAATAACGATATCTTTATTCGAGATAATTTTGCCTCTTTTGAACATTATCAGCCAAATTTAATCTTTCTAATGGACTTTTTTTTTAGATATTTACAAATTAGACTTTTGTCCAGTCTATGCTTTCTGATTTCCTCTGAATTTCAAATACTAATATTCTTCATCTATTTTTTTTAAACTTGCGGTTTTATTTTCACAGTGGATTGATAATATGTATTTATAATAATTTATTGGATTTAAAATCAGTCTCCATGGCTGGGATCAAGAGCGACTGGGAATGAGATTCGAACAAAATATACTTTTCCAATGCACTGACCTACCAGCGAGGCATTTAGTGAATGATCACTTTTAACATTCAAATATCAGTCCTTATCATTAAATTGATTCTTTGTGAATAAAGGTTCAATTCTGTATTTGCAATATCCGAAATGGTCAGGACCTGGCCAAATTTTGAATAAATGTTTTTTTTTCTCAGATAACTGGTCTTTTTTAAAAAAAGCACCCCATTAGCAGCAGCAAATCACTGTATCTATGTTTAAACAACAACAAACAAGGGAAGGCTTTCAAGCATTAATGTTTAATTCTCGCCAAAAGAATGGAGGTCACAACTCTGCCGCCGATCCCCAACACATCCCCACTGCTGCCGCTGATCCTCAGGGAAACTTTCCGGGATGGTGGGCTCCTGTCTCCCTGGAGCTCCTGATGCCCAACTCAGAATCCTCCCCCCCTTGGCCTACTACACACGTACACTGGGGAGTCCGTTGTGCAGTAGTAGGCCAAGGGGAGAGTTCGGAGTTGGCGTCGGGAGCTCTGGTGCGCCGAGGGAGGGAGGGAAGAGGATAAGAGGGAAGGGGACACCAGTGAACCCAAGATCCCACTTCTGTCCAGGAGGCTTGATGACGCCGGGACAAAGGATTCTTCCGACTGCTTGAGCCTAGGAGACAATGGCACGCAGTTTGACAGGGAGAGTTGGAGAGAAAAGTCAATAGGGGAAGGTAAAGAAGAAATGGAAAGAGAGATGGGAGGGAGTTACCTGAAACGAGGAAAATTTCGGATAAATGAGGATTTTGGAGAAAACGATTTTGGATAATTGGAGTTGTACTGTACATTGTAAAGACTGTTATGGGAGAACTCTTGAAGAAGGTTACCTGTCTACGAGACTCTACATCAGCAGCATCTTCTATGAAGTTATCTTCTATCTCCTGTTCCTCCAACTCTCGTTCTGCATTCTCCGGCAACACAATTTCAAAGTCATTCTTTGGAGTAGGAAGATTAAGCAAACCCATCCGTAGTTGTTCACGGTGCTCCCTTTCCTGCAAGAAAAATTAAGTATGACTGTTGAGGCATATTGGCAATTTTTAGAGTTTCCAATGTTAGCTGCAGGCTTGCTCACTTTTAAAGTCAACATGTATATTGCTACTCAACTTCCGAAGATTATCAAGGCTATGTCAAAGAGAAATTGGAGAAAACAACTGGACCCTTTAAATCAATCTGCCCAAGGCTGATCCTATTTCAAGCTCTGGCTTTTTCAGTATTTGTAGAAAATCTGCTGTAAGATTTTGACAGCCTAGTAATTTTACACCAGCTTTATGAGAGGCATATCCACTACAGGGTTCCAATTGTTAGCAGATACCAGATAATGATTTTTTTTGTCATACACATTGTATAACATGCATGTGTGTGACAGAGTATTTAGAGGTAGTTTGGGAGGAATTATTAGAGCAGGTTACACCCAAACATTTAAAAAACACAGAAGTTTTGCAGGACTTTTGCAGAGTGGTATTTTGCAGAAAGCAACAAAGTAGTAAGATTCAGGAGCATGCCTGGGAGAGCATGTGATCTTTGCAGGCAGAGGAGAACAGCTTTGCTCTCAGAGAGGGAGGGAGCAGAGAGAGGAGAGACACAGAAATCGGTTCCAGAGGGACAAGTTGGCAAACTTTGGAAGACTGCCTGATCAAAGGAGAAGACTAGCTGTCTGAAAGGTGACCTGAAAGAAAGAGGATCATCTGGAGAACCTTAAAGGGGGCAAGTTTCATCACAAAACTGATTGGAAAGGAATCAGGTTCAGATGTCCTGAAACAAAAGGAGTCTCTCTCAGAAAACAAACCAGAACTTTCCTGAGTGGTAACCATTTGCCTGTTAAGCACCAAAGCCTGGTGAACTTTATTAATGCTAACGTCTGTGCACAGTACAAGAAATGCCTGCAACCGGTGAGATTGGACTATGATCCAAATAACTTTTCTGAGCATATATACACATTACACACACCTGCACTTAGTATTAGAGGGGGGATTGAGTAGGTTAAGTAAGTGGATAGTAATAAGTTAAAGCTTAATTCTGTTTTCTTGTTAATTAATTAAAAACTACTTTTGTTTAAGTACCCCTTTGTGTTGTGGTGCATACCTATTGCTGCTGCTTTTTGGGGTCCTCTGGACTCCATAACATGTGCACCAAAATTCTTACTTGCTGCAGCTGAACAGTTACCTTCTACATCTCACTTTAAGCCTCTGCCCTCTCCCATCATGAGAAAAAACATTTTTAGCATCTTCTCAATTATCACCTTGGGTCAGTGTAGAGCTTTGGAATGAAATACCATGATTTAGTTTCAAAGCTCATTCATGTGTAATCTTCATCAGCAATCTAAAATATACATATTAGTATGTGAATATTAGCTTGTGAGATCTATTGTCTCCCATAATGTTTGCAATAATTTCAGCACAAAGCTATAACTGAAACAGGCCCAACCACTGAGGAGAACACTTGCAATTATTCTGGGTATAGTGTGGCAAATAGACTTAAACTTAAAAATTCAGCTGGCATAATGCTCATGGTGGAATTTTAGCTTTAAGGCAAGTACTTAAGCTTAGATAAATTACTATATATTAATTAATCAGTATAAAACTATTCATTTTTATTACAAAAAAAAACCTTCAGAAATAATCCTACTTCATACCAGTTGCTTGGTGTAAGAAGGGTCATTATAATCCACCACTTCCTCTCCAGGATTGATATTCAATTTGTCTCGTAAAGGAGTCCTTCCAGGGGTCACTGCGGCACCAGGTTTAGGCGTCATTCCACTACGTGGAGTCAAACCATCACTCCCATGTGTTGGAGTTCTATATGTTTTAAAATGAGATATTTTACAGGAAGACTGCCATTCACTCTGGAAACAGTTAAATAAATAATGAAAAGACAATGCTAAATAAAATATAGAATGTACTTATGAGCTAGCTAGTGCACTGACAACAGGGTCACCAAACCACTCCCTGCTTCACAGTAGTGTACTGACAACAGGGTCCTAACCCCGCTCGCAGTTTCATTTTTCCCCATTCATACTTCTTATTTGATTTCGTCTCCCCCAACCTGAAGTAGCGATAAATGGAGTAAAATAATTTCCCTTGAATGTAAATAATCCCACCCAGATCAATAGTGGACACTATGAACTGGATTAAGATCATCTAATCATTTTGCAATCAATTTTTAAGATCTGAACATAAATAATGGCAGAACAAATGGATTGTCTTTTCTAATTATAAAATGAACTAAGGATGCCTTATAATCTGTGAAATAATCTAGATCATGGGTGGGGAATTAGTTTTCCCAAGGGGCCACATGAGAAACAGAAAATATTGTGGAGGGCCGGACCAATAGACTTAATATTAAATTTATCTCTTTATAAAAGCAGTAAATTGCAGTTTTGACGAAATGCGACTGGTAAGAGTAAATGAGATGATTAATCAATGGAAAATAAGCTTAGGAAAAACATCTTTTATTCAATCAAAATTACCCAAAACAATTGTAAACAAAATGTGCATGTTCAGAAATGTACCATTTTTGAAAGACTGTATTAAATCAGCTTTATACAAATTGTTATTACCATTTTGCTTGCAGTCCAACCACCTCATTTGCTGTTTTTCAGTTCTTTTTTCTTGTTCAGTGAGTGAAATCTAGTCTCTGTGGGCTTGAACAAGTGCTTCGAAGTCAGGCTGAATGTCTAAGGTGGATATGCAAAGGACAGCTGACAGATGATCATCAATGAGAGAGGATCTATACCTGGATTTGTTAAACTTCATCACTGAGAATATTTGTTCACATATGTAGGTAGATCCAAAGAGAACCAACATCTTCTGAGCATGCCTCCTCATGTGTGGAAAGTTCTCTTCCTTGAGAGAAGAGTAAAAATCCAGCAGTGATACCGACTTAAAGTGCTCTGCCCGTATCATATCACATTGCAGGTCAATGAGTTCTAGCTGAACACCACTGGGTGCATTATCCACACAGCAGGTAAAGGGAGAGGAAATCATGTGCATTTCACCCTCAACTGTTTTGAAGTCTTCAACTCATCATCAACCAGTGCTCCTAACATGGATGAGTACCTGCAAAAGTGATCAGCTGATGGTATGACTTCTTTCAGGGTTTGCATGTGAGAGTGTTGTTCTCCAGTTGGCTTGAAAGAAACTTCACCTTTCTCATGAAAGCTTTCACCAGGCTGTACATTTCATGAATAAAAAGGCCCCTTTGTTGCAGTTTGGTATTTAGTTCATTCATCAGTGCAGTCACATCAACAGCAAATGCAAGATCTGCCATCCAGTTCCCATTCTGAGAGCTCTGGTCTGACTTTGCCTTTCTTCTCACAAAACTCTTGAATCTCTGCTTTCGGTCCCACTTTGCCTAGGTTGAGCCATCTTACAGTTGTGTGGCAGCCTATATACATTCTGATGTATGATACAATGTAAGAATACCAATTTCAGGCACTTTATCTTTCATCCGTTTCAAAATCCGTTTTTCCCCGTTAGATTTGGATAACCATCCGTTGTAACACCTGCCAGTCTGTCCCATTTAAGTCCCAGCTTGTCCAGGCATGCATTTACCTCCGTGAACAAATCACTCCCCGTCGTTGTCCCTTTCATTGACCGCATTGCCACCAGCTCCTCCATAATCTTAAAGTCCATTGTTATCCCACAGACAAAGACAAGTAACTGGGCTGTGTCTCGGACATCACAGGTCTCGTCCAAAGCCAAGGAGAAAAAAATCAATATTGTCCACTTTATTTTGCAGCTGAAGGTCCAGATTTCCCGCGATGTCCTCGATCTTTCTCGTCATGTTTTGTCTGGAGAGGAACACATTCTCAAATGCTTCTTTTTTCTCAGGGCATATTAGCACTGCAAGAGTCCACCAAACACTCTGATGAAGTCCCCCTCAGAGAATGACTTACTGTTTTTAGTGATTTTGTAGAATATCACAAAGCTGGTCTTGGCTGCTGCATCCCTGGATGTATGAAGCTTGGTTAAAAAAAAAGCCTTGTTGCTTTTGCAGCTTAGCTAGCAAAGCTTCAAATGTCCGTGCCCGTTCAGCATCAGTCAAGTTTTTGTATTTCTCCGCGTATTTAGTCTCGTAACAGCGATTCAAATTGTAGTCCTTAAACACAGCAATCGGCTCTCCACAAACTAAACACATGGCTTTACCTCTGACTTCAGTAAATAAATACTTAGTAGTCCATGTTTTGTTAAAAATTCTGCATCAATCTTTCTTTTTTTTTTAGCATGAGCGGATATTTTTGTGGGCTAACACTCGTAAACTGAGTAAAGGTAAAGGTGTGCTCATTCACGGATTTATATTCGTAGGCTACTACATATATATACACGTGTGTAGCCTACGTCCGTACGTAACTTGTGCAAAAAAGACATCTTCAAAATAAAAGCAATGCAATTTTAATCCATGCATGGGGTAAACTTATTTAAGTTTTATTTTCTAATTTCCAATTAACTTTACGCAGGCCAGTCAGGGACAACCAAAGGGCCAAATGTGGCCCAGGGGCCTTACATTGCCCAGGTCTGATCTAGATAAATGCACCACCAGAAAATTTAAAAAAAATTAAAAACACTGAAGAAATTACACAAGGCAAATTCAGCAAATGTATGGAAAAAAATCTTATATCAGTTGATAAAATTAAAACATAGTTTCAATAAAACAAATAGATTTTATTCCAAAATTGTGTATAAAAATTAACTTGTCACATTAAAAAGAATCATTACCTGAAAGGTGTTGCAAGCACTGTATTTGGTGTCTGAACGACCTGTCGTTGTGGAGTTACTCCAGAAAAATCACTTTCATGGAGAGGAGTGTTCAGTCCACCTTTTAAAGGTGTGTCGACATTTGTCAGTGCCATTAAATTTTGCGCTTCCTGCATAATAAAGAGTAGAAAAATGCAGTTTAGTACCACTTTTAATGTTCATATTTACTTTTCCTATTATTTGTTCCAAATTCATGGATCACTCACAAGCAAGGAATCCAATATTCCAACCAACTTTGAATTAGGACAGGGCCTGACAGAAATCAAAGCTTACCATTACAGTGGCCTGGTGTCTTCCAATATTATTCCAAACAAGAGAGGCAAAAAAGCATTAAAAAGTAGTGGTCTACCAAAGGCCATCTTTCACTACCATGTGATTTTAAAAATTGCCTCATTCCAGTTTGGCAGACAGTGGCTGATACTCTAAAATAGAATACTGACAAGTGTGATTCTGACTGTGCACTTTTGACTAACTTTGGAGATGCTACATGTCAAACTAGATGAAAAGGAAATAAAAGTTATTGGTCCCAGTCTCTAATTTTCCCTGTGTGAACAGTAGAAAAATATCCTATAAGACATTATTCTGTCCAGTCCAGTGGTCTATGTGACAAAAAAATGCAGTCAGGGTACTAAGAGCAGTGATGTCTTTTGACCCTTTCATTACAGAAGATAAAAGACAAATAAATTTGTATGCAATGTCATGTCCTTAATCTCCAAAACTAAACAGCTGAATGGGGTAACCTTCAATTACATACTGGTAGATATTCAATTACATATATTATACACTTCTCGCCTTAAACCTCCACTTTGATTTTGCCCCCTAACCTTAAATCTATGTACTCTAGTTTTAGACCACTACCCTGTGACCATCCACCTTATCTGTCTCTCATAATTCCCAGCTGTTCACAATTTACATTAATGATCTGGATGAGGGGATTGGATGTAATATCTCCAAATTTGCAAATGACACTAAGCTAGGAGGGGTTGTGTGCACGGAAGAGGGGCTCAGGAAGCTCCAGTGTGATTTGGATAACTTAAGGGACTGGGCAGATACATGGCAAATGCACTACAATGTGGATAAATGTGAGGTTATCCACTTTGGTAATACAAACCGGAGGGCAGATTACTAATTGAATGGCAATAGATTAAGAGATGGGGAAGTGCAGAGAGACTTCGGGGTACTTGTACACCAGTCTCTGAAGGCGAGCATGCAGGTACAGCAGGCGGTTAAAAAGGCAAATGGTATGTTGGCCTTCATATCAAGAGGGTTTGAGTATAGGAACAAGGATACCTTACTGCAGCTGTACAGGGCTTTGGTGAGACCCCACCTGGAGTATTGTGTGCAGTTTTGGTCACCTTATCTAAGGAAGGATGTACTTGCAATGGAGGGAGTGCAGAGGCGATTCACCAGGCTGATACCTGGAATGGCAGGAATGACTTATGAGGAAAGATTGCGCAAATTGGGATTGTACTCGCTGGAGTTTAGAAGATTGAGAGGGGATCTCATAGAGACATATAAAATTCTGGCAGGACTGGACAGAATGGATGCAGATGGGATGTTTCCAATGATGGGAAAATCCAGAACCCGGGGCCATGGTTTGAGGATAATAGGCAAACCATTTAGGACCGAGATGAGGAATTTCTTTACCCAGAGGGTGGTGAATCTGTGGAATTCATTGCCACAGAGGGCAGTAGAGGCAGGTTCATTAAATATATTTAAGAGGGAATTAGATCTATCTCTTCAGTATAAGGGTATTAAAGGTTGCGGAGAGAAGGCGGGGACGGGGTACTGAACTTTAAGATCAGCCATGATCTCGTTGAATGGCGGAGTAGGCTCAAAGGGTCGAATGACCTACTCCTGCTCCTATCTTCTATGTTTCTATGTTTCTATAAACCTCCACAAAGTCACCTCTCAGCCTCTAACTCTCTTGGGAAAAAGAATTGTCTCTGCCCATCCAACTTCTCCTTATAACTCAAGCCCAATAATCCCAGCAACATTATTGCGCCTCTTTCTGCACCCTCTCCAGCATAATCACATCCTTTGTATGGTATGGCAACAAGAATTGCACACATTATCCAAAGTACAGTCTCATCAACACCTTGTACAGCTGTGGTATCACATCCCAATTCTTGTGCTTAATGCCCTATCCAATGAAAGCATCTTTACCATCTGTCTACATGTGTCAACACTTACAGGGAATTAAATACTTGTAGTCCTAGATCTCACTGTGCTACAGTACTTCCCAAGACCCTGCCATTTACTGTGGATGTACTTCCCTGGTTCAACATACCAAATGCATCGTATGAGTGAAATTCCATCTTTCATTCCTTTTCCTGTTTACCCAGTTGATATAGATCCTGTTGTAAACTCAACTTTCTTCACTGCCCATTATACCTCAATTTTTATGTCATTTACAAACTTATGAATCATCCCACCCACATCCTCATTCAATCAGTTAATAGAGATGACCCAAAAAAAAGCAACAACCCTTCTCTACCAATCTTTGATTTCTTCCACCAAACGAATTTTCTATCCATTTGGCTAGTTCACCCTGAACCCCATGTGATCTAACTTTCTGGACCAGCCAACTAAACGGGACCTTGTCAAAGATAATGGTAAAGTCCACATGGAAAGTATTGATTGCCATGCCTTTGTCAATTCCTGTGGTCCTATTTGGAAACAAATGAATAGAATTTGCGAAATATAATTTCACCACAGACAAAGCCACGCTGACAATCTTTAACTAGTCCTTGCTTTTCCAAATGCAGATAGATCCTGGCTCTCATAATCCCCTGCAGTACCTTTCACACAACTGTTGTTAGACTTCAGTAGTTCCCTACAAGGACAACATAGTTCCATGCTTTGTCCTTGGAGTCCTTAAATAAAGGAAAATCATCAGCCACACTTCAGTCTTTCCATACATCATTGCGGCTGTTGGAGGAACAAAAATCTCTGTAAGGGCTCAAGCAACTTCCCTTGTTCCTCACAATGATCTAGGTTACATTTGGTCAAGCCCTAGGGATTTATCTGCCTTTATGTCCCAAAAGTCACCAACTTCCAAACTTCTATTAATTATACAGACAAGAAGCATTCTTTTAAGACCTTGTCCATTTCCTAAGGCTCCACATGGAGCCTTAAGGGAACCTATTGTCCATCTAGTTTTGCTCTTGATATAATAAAATCTTTATCTGCCAAGAATATTGCATGTTCCCTCTTTTTCCTACCAATTTCATGGAGGCGAAATTTCAGTACTGTCTTTTGTTGTGCTCCATTATATCTTTTATTTTGCCCATCCCCAATGTCATTATAAAAAAATCTTTGCTTTTTAATATTAGTATCTGTTTTAACTGTTCTATACCCTCAAGTTTTAAAACTTGAGCATAATAGGTTACAATGCAAAACTGAACCATTTCAGATCATTACCTGGAGAATACGATCCTGAGCTGCAGGAGTACGTGCAGTTCGTAAACTCAAGCCAGTATTGGCAATGTTATATTCAGAGAGAAGAGCATTTGAGACAGAATTTGGCATTCCAGATTCTTCAACAGTTTGGCAGGCTATTTCACTTGCCTGACCAATTTTGACCACTTCTTCCAATTCAGCATCAGAGATCTTTTAAAAGAATACAAATTGTACATTAGTGCCCAACAAAGCATCAAACATTATCAAGAGATTAGCCTATTAGCTAAAAAGCCATTAAATAGACAGTGCAATTCCCTGTCCATCAACTACTCTCACAGTTGTGCTGAGAACTTGGCAAAAAACAAATCTCTGTTCTCAGCTTACTCTCACAGCAATGAATCATCTAATGCACAGTGCAAAAGTACAGGTACACAATCCTTTATCCGGACATCTAAAATCCAGAAAGTTCCAAAACCAGCATTTTTTTCCTGGTGCTGGTACAGCGGGGGGGAGGGGAGAGGAGGACTCAGGCAGGTGGAGGGTAGAAAGATGGCAGTGTGACTTGGGCGGACGAGGGGGGAGACGGCAGTGCGACTCTGGGGGGGGGGAGAGAGAGACGGCAGCGCGACTCGGGCGGGAGAGGGGGGGAGAGAGATGGCAGTGCGACTCGGGCAGGCTGGGGGGGTGGGGGAGAAAGACACCAGCATGATTGGAAGTGGGTGAATACGGCAGCACAATTCAGGTGGGTTTAAATCTGGGGCAGCTGGCTTTTGTTCTGAAATCTGGAAAAATCCAAAATTTGGAACACACTGTGCCCCAAGGGTTCCAGATAAAGGATTGTGTACCTGTATTACATTGGGGTAGGAGGTGCAGGGAGGATAGAAAGCAGCTTCCAACACATTCAATAGGTTGTGTTGCAAGAGGCAGACCACTGTGTCAAGTGAAGCAAAAGCCCACATTTCAGCAATGAAGTTATACCACTAGCCCTCACAAGAAGACTCTCTACACAAGTTCCGAGGGCTGTAGTGAGTAGCAGCAGGCAGGACAGGAGCTCACACCAAGTTCTCAGCAAAGCAGCCCTAAGAGTAATGCATTTCTGTCGGTATAGTGGCACAGAAAGCCTTTTCATCAATGGTTCCATTTGTGTTCTGGTTTGTGGGAATACATTTGAAGTGCCACATAAGGTACCAGTATATTTGGAAGAATGCAATATCAGCAGATGACAACATAGGGAAGAAAAATATTATCTTTGTAGTGCAGGAGGTACATTTACCTGTGGTGCAGGTAGAACTAATTTACTTCTTTTTTTAGTGAACTCAGAGACACCACTGATCTGTAATATAGCAGAAGGCAAATCAGATTCTTTCTTCTTTTTCAGACGTTGCTTATCTTTCTTCTGCTCAGATTCTTCTTTCTCACTGAATAAAGTCAATAAATTATAACACAATCAACATATTTGTAAAAAAAAACCTCTGGACTTTACAAAGCTAAATTGAAATGAATGAAGCCTTCTTACATTTGACAAATTGATACAATTTGTTTATTGTCACATACTGGGATAGAGTGAAAAGTTCTGATTTGCAAGACATCCAGGCAAGTTGTCCCATATTTAAGTATGGCAGATAGTGCAATATTAACCAAAGTACAGGATGTAGTGTTATAACAAGAGTACAGTGTAGAGCACACATGTCAAACTCAGGCCCGCGGGCCAAATTTGGCCCATTATATAATATTTGGCCCGTAAGATAATATCAAATATGTATTAGAGCTGGCCCGCTGGCCGCCGCGCCAGTATAGCGCTTGCACAGCTAATACTACAAATCCCAGAATGCTTTGCAAATGCATTTGCGCCGGCCCGTCAACCCGCTAATCGCCCCCACCTCCTCTCTTTACTTTCATTAGCATCTGCGACCTGTCCCCTAACTCACATGTAATAAACCCCTTACAAAAAATGGCCAAACGAAAGACAGAAAACAGGGCCTTTCAAGACAGGTGGGAGGCAGACTATATGTTCATCATTTTAAGAAATAAACCTGTTTGTCATTGAAGCAAGTTGTTATTTTTTTTGACTTGTTGGCTTGTGAAAAAAAAATACATTTAAAAGGAACTTAAAGGCTATAGAGAAATATTATTTATTGAATAATTTATTTCTCATTTGTTAATGCTTCTTCTGGAAAGAGTTTAACCAAAACTATTATTAAACATTTATTTTAATAAGAAAAAGTTTAACATTACATATGTTGAAAGAAGAGAAAACATGCAGATGTTGTTGAAAATTTTCAATAAATATTTAGTTTGGCCCACGACTTAGTCCAGGGTTTTAATTTTGGCCCTCTGTGAATTTGAGTTTGACACCCCTGCTGTAGAGTAACAAAGACAAACTACAGTAAAAAGTGCACTGTCATCATCTTTTACTAATGAGAGTCCATTTAACAGTGATAACAGCAAGAAAGAAATTGTCTTTGAAACTGGAAGTTTGTGTAAAGCTATTATACCTTTTTTGGCCTGATGCAAGGCAGAGTTGGGGGAAAAGACAAGAATGTGATTCGGGTGGGATGCATAGATTGATCATTTAATAGTTTGACAACTTTCTCAGAGGCAGCATATATACAGTACAGTAGATGGGGTTGATGGTGGGAGAGGAGGGTGAGGAGGTTGGTTTGTGATGGTCTGAGCAGTATTGACAACTCTGTAGCTTGAGGCCTTGGGCAGAATTGTTCCAACCTGTGGTGCATCAGACAGGATACTTTCTGTGATGCAACTGGAAAAAAAAATTGGTAAATGACCTCAGGGACATGCCAAATTTCCTCAGGCTCTTGAGAAAGTAGAGATGTTAGTACACTTTCTTAGTTGTAGCATGTACTGTATTTTCCATTGAACTACTTGCATGCATTTTTAAATAAAATTATTTTTCCAAGATCTAGAAACATACAAGTCATATAATTAAGGTCAAAAATAGTTAATGAATCCTGCTCTCATGAAATAATTAGGCAAGTATACACACACACACACACACATATATAAATATATATATACACACACACACACACACACACACACATATATATATGTACATATAGACATACATATATATAAAATTCTGTAAAAAATCAACATAAAAACTGTTAGAAAATTCTTTTTCTTTGGCTTGGCTTCGCGGACGAAGATTTATGGAGGGGGTAAAAAGTCCACGTCAGCTGCAGGCTCGTTTGTGGCTGACAAGTCCGATGCGGGACAGGCAGACACGATTGCAGCGGTTGCAGGGGAAAATTGGTTGGTTGGGGTTGGGTGTTGGGTTTTTCCTCCTTTGCCTTTTGTCAGTGAGGTGGGCTCTGCGGTCTTCTTCAAAGGAGGTTGCTGCCCGCCAAACTGTGAGGCGCCAAGATGCACGGTTTGAGGCGTTATCAGCCCACTGGCGGTGGTCAATGTGGCAGGCACCAAGAGATTTCTTTAGGCAGTCCTTGTATTTATAAATACAATTTAGAAAATTTATAAATACAATTTAGAAAATTATGCCTACTTCAAATTCCATGTTATATTATATCTAGCATTTTGTATGACTGTTATACAAGGAATAAAGATTGCAATGAAAACATACTTGTTTCTACTCATTTACATAATGTCAATAGGCACACTTTCACAACAGAAATGATTCACCAATTTCTGTTAAACGTGAAGCAGAGACAAACATTAGGAAAAAGGAATAATTTGAGAGTTTGCACGTGCATCATTAGTTGTACAGTGGGGGGAAAAAAAAGTTTATAATAGGACATTTTTATGAATTTTCCAAGGTAGATAAAATGTGATAGTTTTGATCAATTGTGACAATCCTCTGCAATGATGCAAGAGATTCAACATTGGTCATTATGCTCAGAGTATCAAGAAAGGTGGTCATGTTGGACATCATGAAGTCTTTAGGAATTATTTGACATGAATGTCATTTACTGCTTTTCAGTCCAAGCCTGATTGTTGTCTTGTTATGTGTGTGTTAACATCCTGGATAAGCTTTTGAGGCTTGGACTAAAAACTGGGGAATATCAGCAATCATCTTAACTTTTGGTCTTATGGTCATTGTTGAGGCAGCTGAAAACATTTGAACCAAGATGAGTACCCTCCAAACAACTACATACTGTATTACTATCGCTTGTGCTAGGGATGATTTTAGTCAATTGAGTATTTATTTTCGTTTCCCAGTTACTGAAGCTCTTTGTTGCCACATTTGATTAATGTCTGTCCTGTTAGATGAACAGTCATTCAACTCTATATCAAGTTGTATTGAAATCTACATGTGCACAGCTCTGGAGAAACCAAATTAAATCATGAGCAGATCCATTTTTTATTGCTCATTCCATAAAAGCACTTGAGATGGTGCTATTGAGGTGCCATCTTGAACTGCAGCATTTCTAAAAACATAAGAACACAAAAAATAGGAGCAGAATTAGGCCATTTGGCCTGTTGAGCCTACTTTGCCATTTAATAAGATCTTGGCTGATCTGACCATGGACTCCACTTCACCTTCCTGGCTTTCCCCATAACCCTTAATTCCACTAATTTTCAAATAAAAAATCTGTGCTTTAATGAGGTAGCCTTCATTACTTCCCTGGACAGATAATTCCACAGATTCACCATTCTCTGAGAAAGAAGTTCCTCCTCATTTCGGTCCTGAACCTACTCCCTCAAATCTTGAGGCTATGTGCCCTAGTTCTAGTTTCACCTACCAAAGGAAGCAACTTCCAAACCTCCATTTTATCTATCACTTTTATCATTTTACATGTTTCTATAAAACTTCCTTTTATTCTATTGAATTCCACTGAGTAAATCCCACGTGGCTCCATCTCTCTTCATAGGATAACCTATTCATCTCTGGAATCAACCTGGTGAACCTTCTCTCATTATCTCCAAAACTAGTACAGTACAACTCCGATTATCCAAAATGGTTGGGACCAGGCCCATTTCGATTTTTTGGAGAACCGGTCATTTTTTAAAAACAGCCCTGTAGCAACAGCAAATCACTTGTAACAGTGTTTAAACATCAACAAACAAGGTAAGGCTTCTTAAGCATTAAAATAAAATGCTCAATTCTCACCTAAAAAGAATGCTGGCCACTGCCGATCACTTACACCGCTCCACCAAGACCCCGCTCCTCCCCAGGAGCCCGAGGTCTGCGGTCAGTTCATCTCAGAAAAAATTTCAGATAATTGAGGATTTTGGATAATCGGAGTTGTACTGTATGTCATTTCACAGTTAAGGAGACCAAAGGCTCATGGAGCACTCATACAGTATCCTATACAGTTGCAGAACATGCTTGTTCTTAAATTCAATCCCTCTAGTAATGAAGGCCAACATTTCATTTGCCTTCTTGATTACCTGTTGTATCTACAACCCATCCTTTTGTGATTAATGCATTAAGATCACCCATTGTACTGATCTAGAAGGTGTTAAAAGATTTAAACCCACTGACATTGAAGAAACAACAATATATTTCCAAATTAGGATGGATGCAGTACTTCCAAGTGCCTGTTCTCCTTGTCCTTCTTGGTGGTGAAAGACACAAGTTTGGGAAATGCTGTTGGAGTACTCTAGCCAAATAAATGCAGTAGATTGTATTCTGTGCTGGATGGGTCACGTCTCCAGAATGGCGGACCATCGCCTTCCCAAGATCGTGTTATATGGCGAGCTCTCCACTGGCCACCGTGACAGAGGTGCACCAAAGAAAAGGTACAAGGACTGCCTAAAGAAATCTCTTGGTGCCTGTCACATTGACCACCGCCAGTGGGCTGATAACGCCTCAAACCGTGCATCTTGGCGCCTCACAGTTTGGCGGGCAGCAACCTCCTTTGAAGAAGACCGCAGAGCCCACCTCACTGACAAAAGGCAAAGGAGGAAAAACCCAACACCCAACCCCAACCAACCAATTTTCCCCTGCAACCGCTGCAATCGTGTCTGCCTGTCCCGCATCGGACTTGTCAGCCACAAACGAGCCTGCAGCTGACGTGGACTTTTTACCCCCTCCATAAATCTTCGTCCGCGAAGCCAAGCCAAAGAAGAGAAGAGTCACTGTGCACTGATCAGAGCTCTTTGATGCCACACCTGCATTGAGGTCAAGGACAATTGCTCTCACCTCATTCTGGTATTCAATTATTTGGTTTATTTTTGGACTAAGGTGGTCGAGTGAATTCATCCTGGCAAAACCCAAACTGGAAAGAGGAGTAATTGCCACTTGCATTCAACAAAAAAGTCTGCAGATTCTCTAATTGTAGTTTACACAAAAATGCTGGGAAAACTCAGCAAGCCACCCAGTGTTCTTTATGTGGCAGATAAAATATAACTAACCTTTCAAGCCTGAGTCCTTCATCAAAGTAGTCCACTCCCTTGTTTCCCTCTCTTCCCCATCCCTCTGTCTCCTTTCCTCCAGTTTTCTACTCCCTTCCCTCTCCATTCAGAGCCATCCTCTCCCCTATCACTTCAGTCTTTTTCTCTTGTGTCCTCCCACCCATATCCACCTATGACCTCTTGCCTGTTGGCCTTTGCTCCTTCTCCTGCCTCTCTCTCCGCCATTTCGTTCAGGCGTCTGCCTGATTTTTACTCATACCTGAAACATTGGTTATGATCTTTATCTTTGCTACATAAAGAATGCTGTGTGACTTGTGAGTTTCTCCAGCATTTTTTGTGTAAATTGCCATGTTATGCTGATGACGGATCAATCACTTTGCAGATAACAGATTAACAGTGGTTAGCCACATTAGATTTGTGCAGCTTTTTGTAAACAGGGGATACTTTGGAATTTTTTTTCACATTATTGAGTAGATGCCAGTGTTTTAAATGCATTGTCTAGAGGTACAGCAAGTTCTCAAACACTGTGAACAGATGTTCTATGTTAGAGGATAAACATCTTAACGTGTAAAACTCATAAAAATCTCTTCACTATGAAAAACACTGTTGTTTAGTGCACACATTGTGAGAGAAATTAAAAATACAGCAAAGTACAGTAATGATAACTTATTATTTTAGTGGCAACTTACGATCTTAGTTCCCCATCAAGATGTTGTTGCCGGAGTCTTTTGAAGTCTGGTTCAAGTGCTTGATAATTTTCCTCAGCTGTATCATAAAAACCTGGAGCTGGTTTCTTTTCAAAGGGGATTTCAGCATTATAATCAACTCCTCTTTTCTTTTTTCGTTTTTTCTGTATTTCTATGCCAGCAGCTCGCAATTCTCTGCGCTTCTGAAGTGCTGCCAGTCGTCTATCATGTTTAAAGATATAAAGATTATTAGTGTCAAATTATCAGTTCTTAAAGTCCATTTGATTAGAAATGCAATGTCATAAGTCTATACTAGAATTAAAATTATTAATTTATTGGTGTACCAGTTAGTAAAGTGATTGATGGGAACAATTTAAATTTAGACATACAGCACAGTTACAAGACCCTCTGGCCCACGAGCCTGTGCTGCCCCAATTGACCTACAACTGCCATACATTTTTGAAGGGTGGGAGGACATCAAAGCACCTGGAGGAAACCCACAGTCACAGGGAGAACGTACAAACTCCTTATAGACAATGGCAGATTTGAGCCTGAGTCACTAGCGCTGTAATAGTGCTGTGATAACCGCTATACTCTCTGAGCCACTGTGGAGAAACAGTTCAGATTGCAGTAAGTTACAATCACAGTGTCTGCAGACCTTTGTGTTCCTGTAACTTTTTAGACTGATGGCTTTACATCAGAACTGTTGGACTTTCGGGGTGGGGGGGGGGGGGGGGAAATCGACTTTTGCATGAGTCAAACTTTTGACCTCAGTAAGTACCTGTGTCATTCAAGGCGTTGGGAGCTCAGATGGTAAATCTGTGGTCCGTGGTCTGGGCAATGGGAACTCAGATGGGCGGCCAGCCTGGGTGCCGGGAGTTCAATGGGCGGGCAGGTGGATCCGTGGTCGGGAACTCAGATGGGTGGACAGCCTGGGCGTTGGGAGCTCATTGGGCAGGTGGTCGGGGTGAGGATCAATGGTCAGGAGTTTAGATGGGCGGAAGACCGTTGCCAAAACTGGGCAGGGTGGGGGGGGGGGGGTGGGAGAATCTTTTTCACGGGTCATATGATTTTTTTTGTCCATAAAAAGGGAGAGGGGGGGATCAACTATTCCACAGGATCGATGATTACACATGCTGTATTTCCAACTTTCAATTTTCTAATCTTTGATTGTTTTATTAAACACCACCATTTTACTTCCAACAAAATGCACCGTGAAGAAACTCACGTCCCCTCTCTGGCCTACTTCTGAAGAAAAGTAATCACCATGAAATGCCAACACTATTTTTCTCTCATTAATCCTGCATCTGCAATTTTTCACTCATCTTTTCATTTAAAGAAACAAAAACAGAATATTGATCACAAGAGGGTAGTTTTAATAAATGCTTTACTGATATGAAAATATTTCATATATTTTCAAAATGGACAATTATATAATAAATTTTATGAACTTGGGATGAGAAGGAGCCAGCAAAATATTTTGTAATGATGCAATAGTGACAAGACAATATTTTAGTGATGTGTGTCAAGGTGCAAATATTCATCTAAGACCCACAGCCTTCTTTTCAGAAGGGAGGAATTAATGGAGAAACAAATAATTTCAGAAATCTCCCTTTTACTAGCTACATTGCAGCTACTGTCATCAACATTTACATAGTTCACTCTTTAAAAACTCTGAAGTATGTCATAAAATGGACTGGAATCTGAAAATAAAAAGTTGAAGAAATGCACAAGATTTTAAATGCAGCACTGTCACAATGCCCACTGGGGAGAAAAAAGTTTTTGAATTGTTAATGTTTTTAAACATTTTCATGGATGTCTAAGCACACTGCTTCATAGACTCAAGTATAATATTGGCGTAAGCTGAACCAAATTCCCTTTGGCCATTTGGATGCTGCTGTAATCAGTCAGCATGCAGCCAACATTATTCTCAGATGCGACAATGAAAGGTTCCAGAAAAAGTGACACTTTCCTGTGCTACAAAATTTAAAAAAAAACAACTGTGGGCTTTTTCATTAAAGAAATAATATAAAGTGCTTCAGGAAATAGATTTTTTAAAAATTATCTACTGCAAGAAATACAATGAAATAATTTTTATAAAAGTAGAAATTAAAATGGTATGGCATTTATATCAAAAAGTACATAAATAAAATGTGAATTTTATTCTAAAATAAAAACTTATTACTCAGTCTTACATTTTCAAACATTTAGGCTTAAAACAGGAAATCACTTATGCCAGATGGAGATAACTATTATTCTCATGCAACAAGAGCTATGCCAAAATTACTGGTCATAGTATCTTATACAAAACAGAAAATAACAAATATTAACATATCAGATTTAGATTGCTCTGGTAAAGCCAGTGAAGTACTTGAATATTCCAGATAGAAAAATGATGCATATGTAAATGATAAGTACTGATTTAGTAGTGAAAAAGGGATTATCGGGCTCTTGAATCTGCCCTTGTTAAATTAATAATGAATTGCTTCATTTTCTTCCACTATGGCAACTGAATATTTTTTAATCCATCTTTTGTATCCATTATTTCTTAAAGAGCTCTCTGCATCAATATCTGCACAAAATGCCATTACTTTATAAATTCAAAGATATCACCGGAGTGGATTGGTAATAGGAATTTTGATAAGTACAACAACAACAAAAAAATTCTACAATGAATTCAGACAAGAATTTTATCAAAATCAAAACTAAAACTGAAAAAAAAACTTGGGTAAAGAATGATTATTGCTGGCAAGAACAGCATTTAATGGCCAATCTGTTAACATAGAACCATAGAACATTACAGCACATAAAAAGGTTACTTTGGTTCTTCTAGTCCATGCTGAACTATTATTTTTTGCCTAGTCCTACTGACCTGTACCCAATCCATAGCTCTCCATACCTCTCCCATCTATGTACCTGTCTAAATTCTTCTTAAGTGTTAAAATTGAGCCTACATTCACCATTTCAACTGGTTCCACACTCCCACTACTCGGTGTGAATAAGTTCCCCCTCATGTTCCCCCTAACTTTTCCCCTTTCACTCTTAACCAATGTCCTCTGGTTTATATCTTAGTGGAAAAGGCCTATCTACATTTACTCTATCCCCCTCATAATTTTTAAATAACTCTTTCAAATCTCCCCTTACAGTCTAGGGAATAAAGGCCTAACCGGTTTAACCTTTCCCTGTACTCAGTTCCTGAAGTCTAGGCAACATCCCAGAAAATCTTCTCTGCACCTCTTTCTATCTTATTGATATCTTTCCTGCAGTTAGGTTACCAAAACTGCATACAATACTCCAAATTTGGCCTCACCAATGTCTTGCAAAACTTTATCAACTCCTACACTTTAATTTTTGAAGGCCAATATGCCAAAAGCTCTCTATACAACCCTATCCACCTGTGACACCACTTTCAGGGAATAATGTATCTGTATTCCCAGAACCCCCTGTTCTACCATTTAATGTGAATTTGAATTGTCTTTCTTATCAGAGAACAGTTAAAAGTCAAAAATATTGTTGTGAGTCCAGAGTCACATACAGAATGGGTTAATTGTAGAAGAATGTATCCTGTCCTAAAATTACATTACTGAACTAATTAGATAATCTACCAACTTGTTCCCATGAAGGAAGTCACCAATGACGAAATTTACTACCACTTCCACTGAATAGCACAGCCTTAAGCTGGTTGAAGAAAACAAACATGGTGTAAGAAATAGGACAATGTGTAAGGCCTTCATTTCCTCATGCCTGCTTCACCATTTAGTTAGATCACAAGATCACAAGAAAAAGGAAGAGAAGCGGGCCATTTGGCACATCGACTCTTCTCCGTGAAACTTCGCTGAGCTAAACTGTTCTTGCATCTAGTTCCAAGTTCCGGCCTTGTCCCCATATCCCATGATACCCTGACTAATTAGATACCTATCAATTTCCTCAATGATCCTGCTTCCACAGCTGAATATGGCAACGAATTCCACAAATCCACCACCCTCTGGCTAAAGAAATTTCTCCTCATCTCTGTTGTAAATTGGTACTTTTTAATTCTAAGACTGTGTCCTCTTGTCCTGGAATCACCCAACAGGGAAAACATCTTATTTACATCTACTCTGTTCAATCCATTCATTATTCATAATGTTTCTATGAGATCCCCTCTCATTCTTCTATATTCTAATGAATAGAGTCCAAGAGCTTCTAAGTGTTCCTCATATGTTACCCTTCTCATTCCTGGAATTATTCTGGTAAACCTCCTCCTGTACCCTCTCCAACCTTGCTATATCCTTTCTAAGATATGGAGCCCAAAACTGCACACAGAACTCCAAATGAGGTCTCACAAGTGCCCCATAGAGTCTCATCAACACACCTCTTTATTCTTTTACACAATCCCCTTTGCAATGAATGCCAACGTAGCATTAGCCTTCTTAAATGCCAATCAACTTTCAGGTTATCCTGCACGAGGACCCCCAAGTCCCTTTGTACTTCTGAGGTTTGAGTTTTCTCCCCATCCAAATAATAATCCGAATGTTTTTCCCTTTACCAAAATGTACAGCCGTATATTTGTCAACATTATATCTCACCTACCATTTCTTCACCCATTCTCCTAAGCTGTCCAAGTCTCTCTGCGAGCTTTCTATTTCTTATAACATAACATAACAATTACAGCATGGAAACAGGCCATTAGGACCTTCTAGTCTGCACCGAACCAAAGGCTTCTCTCTAGTCCCACCTACCTGCACAATGACCATAACCCTCCACCTTCTTCTCATCCATATACCTGCCAGCTTTTTCTTAAATAATAAAATTGACTCTGCCGCCACTATTTCTCCCAGAAGCTCGTTCCACACGGCTACCACTCTCGGAGTAAAGAAGTTCCCCCTCATGTTACCTCTAAACCTCTGCCCCTTAACTTTTAACTTATGTCCTCTTGTTTCAATCTCTCCTACTCTTAACGGAAATAGTCTATCCACATCCACTCTGTCTATCCCTTTCATAATCTTAAATACCTCTATCAAATCCCCTCTCAACCTTCTACGCTCCAAAGAATAAAGACCTAATCTGCCCAATCTCTCCCTGTACTCTAGATGCTTAAACCCAGGTTACATTCTGGTAAATCTTCTCTGCACTCTCTCCACTCTGTTTATAGCCTTCCTATAATTAGGCGACCAGAACTGCACACAGAACTCTAAATTAGGCCGCACCAATGCCTTATACAATCTCAACATCACTTCCCAATTCCTATATTCTATGCAATGATTGATAAAGGCCAGCATACTAAAAGCCTTCTTCACCACCCTATTCACATGAGTTTCTACCTTCAGGGAACGATGTACCGTTACTCCTAAATCCTTCTGCTCTTCTGTATTCATCAATGCTCTCCCATTTACTATGTATGTCCTGTTCTGATTCTTCTTACCAAAATGAAGCACCTCACACTTATCAGCATTAAATTCCATCTGCCATTTTTCAGCCCACTTTTCTAAGCAGCCCAAATCCCTCTGCAATCCTTGAAAACCTTCTTCATTAACCACTACTCCGCCTTAGTATCGTCTGCATATTTACTAATCCAATTCACCACCCCATCATCTAGATCATTAATGTATATAACGAACAACAATGGGCCCAATACAGATCCCTGAGGCACACCACTGGTCACCGGCCTCCAGCCTGACAGACAATTTTCCACTACCACTCTCTGGCCTCTCCCTTTCAGCCAATGTTCAATCCATTTCACTATCTCAAAATTTATACCTAAAGACTGCACCTTCCGAACTAACCTTCCATGTGGTAACTTATCGAAGGCCTTACTGAAGTCCATATAGACAACATCCACCGCGCTACCCTCATCCACATTCCTAGTCACCTCTTCAAAAAATTCAATCAGATTGGTCAAACAGGACCTTCCGCCCACAAATCTGTGTTGAGTGCTCCTGATCAGACCCAGTCTATCCAGATATTTATAAGTACTATCTCTAAGAACTTTCTCCATTAATTTACCTACCACAGACGTCAAACTTACAGGCCGATAATTGCCAGGCTTCCTCCTTGAACCCTTTTTAAATAACGGAACCACATGCGCAATGCGCCAATCCTCCGGCACTATCCCCATCTCTAATGACATTTGGAAAATTACCGTCAGAGCCTCTGCTATTTCCTCCTTTACTTCTCTCAATGTCCTGGGGAAGATCCCGTCTGGTCCCGGAGACTTATCCACCTTTATATTCCTCAAAAGTCCGAACACTTCATCTTTCGTAATCACTATATTCTCCATATTTTCCCAATTTGCTTTTTTTATTTCACATATCCCAATATCCTTCTCCTTGGTGAATACCGAAGAAAAGAAACTATTCAATATCTCCCCCATTTCTCTAGGCTCCACACACAGTTTTCTGCTCTGATTCTCTAAGGGACCAATTTTGTCTCTCGCTTTCCTTTTACCATTAACATATTTGTAGAACACTTTTTGATTAATTTTCACCCTGCTTGCTATAGTCTCCTCATACCTTCTTTTAGCTTTCCTAATTCCTCTCTTAAGATTCCTCTTACATTCAATGTATTTTTCAAACATCTCCTTAATTCCATGCTTCTTATACCTAATATACGCCTCCCTTTTTCTTCGAACCAAGTTTCCAATATTCCTTGAAAACCACGGCTCTCTCCAACCTTTTGACCCTCCTTTTAACCTAACAGGAACATAAAGCTTTTGCACTCTCAAAATCTGATCTTTAAAAGACTTCCATCTCTCTACTACATCCTGCCTATAAAACAAATTGTCCCAATGCACACCCTGTAAGTCCTTTCGCATTTCCTCAAATCTAGCTTTTCCCCAATCAAAAATCTCAACCCTTGGCCCTGACTTATCTCTTTCCATAATGACGTTGAAGCTGATGGCATTATGATCACTGGACCCGAAGTGCTCGCCAACACTAACCTCCGTCACTTGACCCATCCCATTTGCCAACAGTAGATCTAACACTGCTCCTTCTCTGGTCGGCACCTATACATATTGTTGTAAAAAACTATCTTACACACATTTCACAAACTCTAACCCATCCAGCCCTTTCACAGAATGTGTTTCCCAATCTTTCTGTGGAAAATTAAAATCTCCCATAATTACAACCCTGTGCTTATCACAAATATCCACTATCTCCCTACAGATTTGCTCCTCCGGGTGGTTTATAATACACCCCTACAAATGTAACCTCTCCTTTCCCACTCCTCAGTTCCACCCAAATAGCCTCCGTGGACGAGCCCTCTAATCTATCCTGCCTAAGCACCGCCGTAATATTCTCCCTGACAAGCAATGCAACACCACCTCCTCTTGCCCCTCCGACTCTATCACACCTAAAGCAACGAAACCCAGGGATATTCAGCTGCCAATCACATCCCTCCTGCAACCATGTCTCACTAACTGCTACCACATCATACTTCCAAGTTTCAATCCACACCTTCAGCTCATCCACCTTTTTTTACAATACTCCTGGCATTAAAATATATGAATTTCAGAGATTTCCCAATTCTTAATCCCTGTTTTCCCTCATCTTTAATAACAACATTATTTCCTTTTCCTGCCAATTGCCCTTCATCTTCTTCCAGAGCATTTCCTTTCTCTATCACCTTCCCATCCATATTCAAATACTTACTACAAACTTTCTTTGTTTGCATTCTAACCTTCTCCTTACTGCTCTGTACTATTTTGCTCCCTCCCCCCAACCATTCTAGTTTAAAGGATCCTGAGTAGCCCTAGCAAATACCCCTGCCAGGATTCTGGTCCCCCTGGGATTTAAGTGTAACCCGTCCTTACTGTACAGGTCACATCTTCCCCAAAAAAGGTCCCAGTGATCCAGAAACTTGAAACCCCGCCCCTTACTCCACCCCTTCAGCCACGTGTTAATCCTCCACCTCATTCTATTTCTATTCTCTCTGTCACGTGGCACAGGGAGTAATCCAGAGATTACCCCCTTTGGGGTTCTTCTTTTTAACTCCCTACCTAACTGCCTGTACTCACGTTTTAGGACCTCTTCTCTATCCTCCCTATGTCATTGGTACCTACATGTACCACGACCTCTGGCTCCTGTCCCTCCCACTTTAGGATATCCGGGACACAAGCAGCAACATCCCGGACCCTGGCACCAGGGAGGCAAACCACCATCCGGTTCTCCTTGCTGCATCCACAGAATCCCCCATCTGTCCTCTTAACTATGGAGTCCCCTACCACTATTGCCCTCCTCTTCCTTTCCCTACCTTTCTGAGCTACAGGGGCTGACCCCGTGCCAGAGGCACAGCCACTGCTGCTCCCCCCAACTTTGATGTCCTCCTCAACAGTACTCAAAGAGGCATACTTATTGCTGAGGGTTACAGAGAGGGCTCCTCTCTGGCACCTTACGTTTTTCTGTCCCTCTCCTAACTGTTACCCACCTTTCCTCCTCCCGTGGCCCTGGCGTGACCACCTGGCTGTAACTCCTGTCTATGACTTCCTCTGTTTCCCTAACCAGCCTGAGGTCATCGAGCTGCAGCTCTAGTTCCCTAACACGGTCCCTAAGAATCTGCAGCTCGACACACCTAGTGCAGATATGGATATCCGGGAGTCTGGAAGACTCCAGGACCTCCCACATCTGGCACTCCCAACAACACACAGCCCTAACACTCATCCTTTACCCCAATGAAGTAGTAATAAAGACTATTTTACCTTAATGTGCAGTGACTCGTCCTCAACCTGTGCTCCCACTCACTCGCTTGGGCCGCTCACTCGCTGCCGCTCCCAAAAACCTTTCCTTTACTTTAATACACTACCCAACGTGACCACTAGCACTGTCCAATCCTAACCAGTTTCCTTTAATTACTCCCACCTGCACTCCCTATTCAATTACTGTCTGTGCACTGAACAGCAATCCCCACCTAAATTATTAACTCTTAATTAAGACTAAATGACCACTCTATTCACGTCCGTTCAGCACAGCACGCTCACGCCTCTTCGCTCCTTGCCAACTGGACCTCAACTGAGGTAAGGTTTTCTTTGTTTTTAAAACTCCCTCCCCTGCTGACATCACCACACGCCTGCGCACTAGCCCCCTCCCGCTGTTAAAATTTAACTTAAAATTAAATTAACTACTTTAACTTTAAATTTACACCAACAAACCCTTCCCCTTACAATTTAAATAAATAAATAAATACACACCTGACTTTTTAAATAAATAGATAAATTAGGACCACTCTACTCACGTTCGTTCAGCACAGCACGCTCCCGCCTCTTCGCTCTTTGCCAACTGGACCTCAACTTTGTACTCTACCACCTATCTTGGTGTCATCTGCAAACTTTGCCATGAAACTATTCAATCCACAATCTAAATTATCAATATATATTGTTAAAAGAAGCGACCCCAACACTGACCCTTACGGAACACACCTAGTAAAAGGCAACCAATCAGAATTGGATCTCTTTATTTCCACCCTTTGCTTCCTGCCTATCAGCCAATGCTCTACTCAATCTATTATTTTTCCGGTAATTCTATCTGCTCTCATCTTATTAAGCAGCCTCTTATGCGGCACCTTATCAAGGCCTTTTGAAAATCCAAATTCACTACATCCACAGCCTCTCCCTTATCCACCCTACTTGAGATTTCCTCAAAAAATTCCATTAGGCTGTTCTTTTCTCTCAGCTCCACTTTCTTGCACAAACCCATATTTCTTGAGTCCCTCACTATCCACTAAACATAATTATTCAAACAAGCATACAAGTACTTCCCTTATGCTTAATGTACAATTTTTTTCTAATGTAAAATTGTGGTCTTTTCAAAATGTGCTGAACATAATGACTCACCTGGCTTCTTCAAGCTGCTTTTCTCGTGCTTTTCTTTTGGCTTTCTTGCCTTGAGTATTGGCCAAACGAGCTCTCGCTTCAGAGAGCATCTCAAGTTCATCTAAAAACAAAAATATTTTTTTGACGTGATCTGTAGCACTCCTAAATCAATAATTCCATGATAAACAAGGAGGAGCGAAGGAATAATTAAAGTTGAAAATACTCCAACCTTTTAAACTCTGTTCAATAAGGATTTCTAAAAACCTCCCACTCAGCTTTAAATCAGCAGGCCCATAATTCCCTTCTTTATCTGTTGTGAAGAATCTCACTGAAGGAAAGGGTCAATTTTCCAACAAGATTTTTTTTAAATGGTTCATGGTTTCTTAAAACGTCTTACTACTACACAGGAGGCAATTTGGGTCCACATAGTTCCTGCAGCACTGCAACTTATTTTCTCTCATATCCCTATTAATTCCTCTTTTTAGTCTTATCTATACCAAAGAGTAATTTACTATGGCTTATTGAGCTATATATGTTTTTATAATGTGGGAGGAATGCTGAGCAGTCTGCAGAAACCTGAATCATAGGAAGAATATAGAAACTTAACAGATAGCGAGTGTCAGGATTTTTGTGGCAGTATAACTAACAATTTGCCACTTCTAATGTCCTTATTATGTACATAGGTCTTACTTTGCTGAGGTGAAAAATATATACAGAAATCCAGTTGGCTTGTTATGCCATTTTTTATTGAGAAAACACCATCAGTCAAATGTATTCAATAACAAAATCAAACTATCATTAACCCATTTCCAAATTAAATTTGGATCCAATTTGCCAACCTGCCCAGGCCCTGACCTTTTGGACTATTCAATTTTTGAACTTTTGGGGAGGCCACAAAGTATATTAGAATGAATATACCCATGACTAAACCAAACAGGCTTTCTTGGATTAATCCCTGCCTTTCCAATTAATCCCATTTGGTTCAAGTAGCCCCATTCCCAATCTAAAAAATTAGGTTCACTTAAAGACTGCAAATGCATTGTTCCTCACATAGAAAGTAACAGAATCATGGATTGTACATTTAAAATAATGCAGCCCATCATTACATTTAATTATGTTGCTGCAATATTGATTTCAATATACCTGTATTGATTTTACAGAGTGAAAAACTGTTTATTAGTAATTAAATCAATCAAGCTCAACTCAGAAGTACCTTCATCCATATCGACAGGATCAGGCCTGGCTGGTTTAGTTTCGGGGTTTGGATCAATCTCTCCAGGTTTAAGCTTTCGAGGATCATCAGCTGCTTCCTCTTCTTGATCCCTCTGGGCAGCCTTGTCTCTGAAATATGTGCCAACACTACTGTCAGCTGCATAACTGATTTTTCTACATGTATTGAAACATCAGTTTGTGTAAAATCAAACTCTACACCCAAGACATTTTCAACCACAGTTTGTGCACAAATAAAAATAATCAAAATAGCTATGTAAGCATAAATGATTACTCCAATTACATAGGGTGATTCAATATGATCATAATGTCATTAGTTTCAAGATAATTATGGATGAGGATTGATCTGGTTCTCAGGTTGAGATTCTAAATCGGCGAAAGGTCAATTTTAAGAAGCAAAAAGATCTCGAAAGTGTGGATTTGAACACGTTTTCTGGCAAGGATGCACTATCAAAGGTGAAAGCTGAGAGTACAGAGTTTGCATGTTTCTGTATGGATTTAAAGCAAAGGTAACAGGCATGATTTTCGAAGGATATTGTGATCTGGTTAAGAGAGAGGTGATAATAGGTGTAGGCAACAAGGAGCAAACGATGTACTTAAGGAGTATAAAAAATGCAAGAAATCAGGAGTGCTAAAAGGTTGTTTTGGCAGGCAAGGTGAAGGAAAATCCTAAGGGTATATTAAGAGCAAAAGGATAGTAAGGGACAAAATTGGTCCTCAAAGATCAAAGTCGTCAGCAATGTATAGAACCAAAAGAGAAAGGGGAGATCCTTGCATCTGTATTTACTTTGGAAACTGGCACAGAGTTTATGGAAATGAGGCAAACAAGCAGTGAGATCCTGGATCCTATACATATTAAAGAAGAAGAGGTGCTTGCAGTCTTAAGGCAAATAAAGGTGGATAAATCCCCTGGGTCTGACCAAGTTTTCCTTCAGGCCTTGAGGTGGGGGGGCGGGGCTAGTTAAGAAATTGCATTATTTAACATGTCCTTAGCTATGCCTGAGGTGCCAGAGGATTGGGTGGGAGCCAATGTTGTTCCATGGTTTAAAAAAAATTACCCCAGGAAATTATAAGCCAATGAGCCGGACATCAGTAATGGGTAGGTTACTGGAAGGTGTTCTAAAAGATTTGATATACAACTCTTTGGATAGTCAGGCACTAATTTGGAACAGTCAACATGGCTTTGTGCATGGTAGATTGTGTTTAATCAATCTTAAGAGTTTACAAAGAACTTAACCGGAATGTTGATGAAGGAAAGAAAGCCCATAGATCAGTGCTGGGTCATCTATTTCAATGATGTATATGATAAACTAAATCAGCAAGATTGCAAGTGACACAATGATTGGAAGTGTAGTGGACAGTGAGGAAGGCTATCAAAACTTGCAGAAGGATGTGGACCAGCTAGAAATATGGCCTGCAAATTGGCAGATGAAATTTAATGCAGATAAATTAGAGGTGTTTGAAAGAATAAATCAAGGTACGACATAGAAGATAAATGGTAGGGCACTGAGTGTGGTAGAATAGAGGGAACTGGGAATACAGATACACAATTCCCTGAAAGAGGTAGATAGGGTTGTAAAGAGAGCTTTTGGCATGTTGGCCTTCATAAATCAAAGTATTGAGTATCAGAGTTGAGATGTCATGGAGAAGTTGTGCAAGATCGGTGAGGCCAAATCTGGAGTATTGTGTGCAATTTTCATCGCCTACCTACAGGGAGGATATTAGTAAGATTGAAAGAGTGCAAGGAAAATTTACAAAAATGTTGCTAGGACTTGAAGAATGGAGTTACAGGGAAAGGTTAAACAGGTTAGGACTTTAATTCCTTGAAGTGTCGTAGAATGAGGGGAGATTTGATAGTGTTATGGTATACAAAATTATGATGGGGAAAGACAAAGTAAATGAATGCAGGCTTTTTCAGATCAAAATCAGAGGACATGGGTTAAGGGTGAAAGGGAAAAAGTTTAAAGGGAGCATTAGGTTGAGTTTCTACATGCAGAGAGTGGTGGTCATGTGAAATGAACTGCCCTCTGAATTGGTAAATGCAGGCACAATTTTGATATTTAAGAAAACTTTGCACAGGTAGATGGATGGGAGAGGTATGGAGGGTAATGGTCTGGGGAAAGGAAAGTGGGAGTAGGCAGAATAATATTCCAGCACAAACAAAATGGACCAAAGGGACTGTTTCTGTGCAGTAGTGTTCTACGCTCCTATGGAGATTTTAAAAATTACAAAGGTAAAATGATGGCACTCCTTCAGCTACAAAAAAAATTCAAATTTTTCCATATTTTTCACGATAGCTTCATAAAGCTAAAACACCTGAACTCAGTTCAAATTCATGCCAATGTTATTTAAAAAATATAATTAACGCAGAACATACAATTTGTTTATAGGTAGTCTTTCGGTTCAAAAAAGACACTTTGTTGAACATTTCATCTGTGGACATGAAGGTGACTTTGCAGTCCCAGTCTGGAAGTGCAGACTCTAGTATAATGGGGACACTGGAAGTCCGTCGTTGTAATAACTGTGGCTGCTGCTTTGTGAAGCCGTTCATGGATTTCTATCAATTTTTCTATCAAACGAATGCCATGGATAGAACTGAGGGCACGCACGTAGAATTTCTTCAGATGTCAGTACCGAGTCCAGGTCTCACATTGATATAGAAGGAATGACAAGAGCTCTGTAGACTTTCAGCTTTGTATTGATTGAGCACTCTGGTACACAGCCTGGCTGGCTTTGCTGATCCTGGAGTCAATTTATTTGTCCAAAGACCCATCACTCGAGATGATGCTCCCAAGTATTTGAAGCTGTTTACCTTTGTCAGCTGGGTGTCGTCAACAGTGATTTTTAGTTCTATGGTGTTGGTATTTGACATGGACTGATGGAGTACTTCAGTCTTGTTTAGGTTGATGGTCAGGCCAAAGAGCATAGCAGCATCTAATAATTTGTTCAGCGTTAACTGTAGATCACTTTCTTTGTATGCCAAGAACGCACAGTCATCAACAAAAAGTATTTCTTGAATGACTGTGCAGAGGCAGCGAGAGAGAGCCGTCCAGTTGGTACCTGATGTACATTCTCTCCTTCCTCTAGACTTTCGACACTGGGGTAGTACACAACCCTGCTTCACCATTCGAAATGGCAAATCCAGTTGATGTATCACCACTGCAGAGGACCTGTCCAATCATTCTGTCATGGAGCAACTGAATCAATTTACAAATTTCCTTGGGCATCTGTGATGTCTCAGAATGATCCAGAGAGCCTCCCGGTTTACAGTGTCATATATCTTTGCCAGGTCAATGAAGATGCACTTCTCCTGAACTTGTCTCACTGCAAATATCATGTCCACTGTACTCTGTTCTGGCTGAAAGCAGCATTGCGCCTCTGGGAGATTCCTTTCTGAGACAGTGACGTCAGTTCAGGAGAATACAGGCGAAAATCTTGCCTGCGATGGACAGCCGTGAGATATCCCTGTAGTTTCCAGTTTGATTTGCTTCCCTTATTTTTGTCGTGCCACAAAGAGGGCATCTCTTCTATGGTCCAGATGTCTTGGAACGCCTGTAATATGTAGTTCTTGACAGGAATACCATCTGGCCCTGTTGCTTTATTTGAAATCATCTGCAAGATCGCTTTAATGATCTCATCAGTAGAGGTGATGTCAAGGTCATCCAGGATTGGCTGCTGTAAGACATCAGGATCAATTGTGGGCGGGCTATTCAGTCGGTTGGAAAAGTATTCAGCCCAGTAGTTTTTCAGTTCTTCATGGACTTGGATCAGGCTCGACCCGTCAAATGATAGCAAGGGGAAACACCCTGATTTAGAAGGACCATAAACTGACTATGGTGATAGAAACTGAATTAATGCAGAACATATACTAGATAAACATGAAATACCCACGTCTATATGAAATATCCATATAAAATGAAAACCCTCTTCATGCAACGATTTTAACTTTTAATAGGCCAATAATTGGTGATTTTCTGAAAATCAACTGCAATAAAATAAATCAAGTGGAAAAGCATAGTTAAGGCTGCAAAATACTGAAATATTAAATAAATCCCAAAGGAAGGAAATGTCATAGTATGTTAATGAACTATAGAAACATTTTTTTCAAATAAAAAGTGCTTTTCAACCATCTCGCTTCAAGACCCTCACCCTGCAAAGCTCTGATTATTACACTGCAGGAAGAATATACCTGGTGTTGTAGCCGACCGCTACAAAGAAACACACAGTGCGGCAGGTTAAGCTCGCTCCTTTATTAGGACTGGAAAAGCTGCTTTTATGTTCAAGTTCCCGCCAAACAGCGGGATTAATTGATTGACTGAGTTAGCCATATGAATAATAGTGGGCGGGAACATCCATGCATATGAATGATGAATGCCCTTCTTCCCCAGCCTGTTTCTGCAGAGTTAGCTGGGCAGCTTGACCAATGCCATTTTCGGGCTGTTGGTCTGATGCTGCCCCAGCTTCTAACCCCTGTTTGTTGTCTTGGGAGTCACTTTAGCGATCTCTGTCCACGCCTGCTGCTGTGTAATGTGCCGGCCAGATCTCCGCAATTGCAGGCTGTCACATGACCCCCCCCCTCCAAGAACCAGTGTTACAGTCTAAAGTGTCCGTAGGTATGGTCCCCAAAGTCTTTTGTGGTCTGCCTCTACGTCAAGTTGTTGGTGTCTCCACAGATTCTGCTGGGTGTGTGTGGGCAGGCTTGAGTCTATCTGTAGTGAAGACCTTTGGTTCACCACTGATGTCCAGCTTGAAAGTGGCTCCGTTGTTCTGGTTGATTTGAAAGGGATCTTCATATGGCTTCTGCAGTGGTGAATGGTGTGGTGCTCTGCATACAAACACGTACTCACAGTCCTTGAGTTCTTTGGGGATGTTGGACTTGGCTTGTTGTTGTTTGGAGGGTGGGATCAGAGCCAGGTTACCGACCTTTACGTGCAGCCTGTCCAGGAAGGTGGTTGTCTCCTCCTGCTGTCCTCTGGCCTGTGGAACGAAATCCCTGGGAACCATGAGTGGGGCTCCGTAGACAAGTTCAGCGGAGGAAGAATGGAGGTCTTCTTTCGGCGCTGTTCGGATGCCCAGTAGTGCCCATGGTAGCTCATCCACCCAGTCTGGTCATGAGGGCAGTCTTGAGGTGCCTATGAAAATGCTCCATGCCATTGGCATGCGGGTGGTGTGCCGTCATATGGTGTAGCTAAGCGCCCCACAGATTGGCAATGTCGGTCCACAAACTGGAGGTGAACTGTGCGCCTCAGTCAGAAGTGATGTGCTGTGGCAGTCCGAATCTTGCAATCCAGGACGAGAGGAGTGCTTTGGCACAGAACCTGGTGGATGTGTCTGCCAGGGGAATTGCTGCTGGCCAACGGGTGAAACAGTCGACCACTGTGAACAAGTAGCGGAAACCCTGAGAGACTGGCAAGGGTCCCACTATGTCCACGTGAATGAGGTCAAATCTGCATTCCGTTGTCTTGAAAGGCTGTGGGGAACTTTGGTGTGTTGCTGCACTTTGGCTGTTTGGCACTGCGTACATGCCTTGGCCCACACCCGGACTTGTTTCCGCAATCCATGCCACGCGTATTTGATGGCCACCAGCCGTACCTGTGCCAAATGGAACGTCCTGAAGCCAAAAGCCTGTGACAGCGGTCCTGTACTGCAGGATCTCATCATCCTGCTGCTGGGCCTCTGCCAGTGCTGTGAAGTCCAGACCGTTGATCAGGAAGAGGATGCTGTGTCCTGACAAGGCATCTGCGACCACGATGTCTTTGCCCAAGATGTGCTGGACGTCGATGGTGTACTCCGAGATGTAAAACAAATGTCTCTGTTGGCAGGCTGACCAGGGATCAGAGATTTTAGCCATGGCAAAAGTCAGTGGTTTGTGTTCCATGAAAGTCCTTCCCTCAAGAAAGTACCGGAAGTGCCAGATGGCCAAGTACAGCGCCAGCAGCTCTCTATCGAAATCACTGACCTTTAGTTCAGGAGGCCGCAGATGTTTGCTGAAGAAAACTAGTGGGTACCAACTTCCTTCTATCTGTGGCTCCAGGACCCAACCAATCACTGTTCCTGAGGGATCGACTATGAGGGCCATGGGTGCATCTGGTCTGGGATGGGCCAAGAATGCAGCTTTGGCCAGGGCTTCTTTGGTTTCGACAAACGCACGTGCGAATTCGTCATCCCAGGTCAGGTCCTTCTCCTTGTCAGACATTTTGATGAACAGAGGGCACATCACTCAGGCAGATGCTGCGATAAACACGCAATAAAAGTTTATCACGAACTCTTGCAGATCTTTGGTTGGACTGGGCTTCAGGAAGCTGCGGATGGCCTCTACCTTGCCAGGCAGTGGTGTGGCCCCGTCCTTTGTAATCCTGTGACCCAGGAAGTCGATGGTGTTCAGGCCAAATTGGCATTTGACCAGGTTGATGGTGGGGCCAAACTCCTGCAGATGACGTCAGAGATTTCAGAGGTGCTGAAGGTATTCCTGACGGGTTCTACTTGCCACGAGGATATCGCAGAGGTAGACAAAAGTGTCGTTCAGGTCTCAGCCCACTGCATCCATCAGTCGCTGGAATGTCTGTGCTGGAATTTTGAGCCCGAATGGCATCCTCAGGAACTCAAGCCCAAATGAAGTGATGATGGCCGTCTTAGGGATGTCATCAAGATGCACCGCGATCTGGCGATATCCTTGCACGAAATCCACTTTTGAGAATATTATTGCCCCGTGCAGGTTTGCCACAAAATCCTGGATGTGTGGCATGGGGTAATGGTCTGCAGTGGTGGCCTCATTGAGCTGGCGATAGTCGCCACATGGTCTCCAGCCCCCAGACGCTTTTGGTACCATGTGCAGGGGCGAAGCCCAAGGGCTGTCTGACCGTCGAACAACACCCAACTCCTCGAGCTTGCGGAACTCCTACTTGCCCAGTCAGAGCTTCTCCGGGGGAAGTCGTCTCTCCCTTGCGTGGAGAGGTAAGCCTTTAGTCAGGATGTGATGTCTGACGCTGTGTTGAGCCATCTCCGCTGTGAACTGAGGGGAAAGGATTGCCGGGAATCCCGCTAGCACCTTGGAGAACTCATCCTCCGAGCTGTGGATGGAGGCCAGGTGCATTGCCGGAAACCTAGTGCCCCTCAGTGCAAAGGTCTGGCAGGTCTCAGTGTGGATGAGTCACTTACCCATAAGGTCCACTAGGAGGCTGTGGGCTCACAGGAAATCCGCTCCAAGTGGTTGTTCCACTGCAGCCAGCGTGAACTCCCACGAGAAGTGACTGTCCCTGAACAGCTCGGCCCTACGAGTGCCATTGGCCTGTATACGGCTACAATTGGCAGCCCTCAACATGGGTCCCACTAGCCTGCGCCTAGTGTCCAACCCTGTCAAGGATATCACGCTGACCTCTGCTCCTGTATCCACCAGGAAGCATCTGCCGGACGTACAAGAGACTCTCTTGCTGGCTACCTGTCGTAGCCATCAGCGACGGCTTGGCCTTGTCATTTCCCTGGAACTCGCAGGTGGACTGGCATCGCCGTGTCTTGGTGCCCCATCTCCGGTGGTAGAAGCACCATTGGTCGCTGGATTCGCTCCTGCCTCTCGTCTGCTTTCCTTGCTTGGGACTGCTCTGGTCTGATTGCGGGACTTCTTTACGAGCCCAATGGTAGCCTAGCACTTCTGTTTCTTTTTCCACAGAATGTTTGCCCGTGCTGTGACTTTCCGGGGGTCGGTGAAATCCGCATCTGCCAGGAGCAGTTGGATGTCTTCAGGCATCTGTTCCAGGAACGCCTGGTTGAACATCTTGCCGGGCTGCTCTTCTCCCAGGAGGGCCATCGGGGATCTGTCTCCAAGCCCATCCAGGTGGAGCAAACGTGCTCTTTGCTCTCGCCACGAGAGTCCGAACATCTCGGTTAATAGCTCTTTGTAAGTGCCTTCCGATGGTGGCCTGTTGATAAAATTGGCCACTCTGTCTGCAGTCTGTACATCCAGGGCGCTGACCATATGGTAGTACCTGATGGTCTCTGCTGTGATGCCCCGAATCTGGAACTAAGCCTCTGCCTGGTCGAACCACACGCCGGGTCAAACTGTCCAGAAGGTCGGGAGCTTCAAGTCGACTGCTACTTCGCTATCCATCGCTGGGTTTCAATGCCGTCTAAACCCGTCGGGGTCACCAATTGTAGCCGACTGCTACAAAGAAACACACACACACAGTGTGGTAGGTTTAGCTCAATCCTTTATTAGGGCTGGAAAGGCTGCTTTTATACTGTTCAAGGTCCCGTCATTTTTGCTAATTGACTGAGTCAGCTATATGAATAGTGGGCGGGAATGTCCATGCATATGAATGCCCTTCTTGCCCAGCCTGTTTCTGCTGAGTTAGCTGGGCAGCTGGACCAATACCATTTTAGGGCTGTTGGTCTGATGCTGCCCCAGCTTCTATCCCCGCTGGTTCGTGTCCTGGGAGTCGCTTTAGCGATCTCTGGCCGTGTCTGCTGCTGCGCGATGTGCCGGCCCGATCTCCGCAATTGCGGGCCACCAGAGTGTTTGCATCTTATTCAATGCAAGTTGTATCCATTGGATGAAAATCTGCTCAGTTGAGAACTAGAATGAACCCAGTAGGTCAAGGATCCTCCTTTAATGTGGTAATAATCAAGTAAAAAATAAAATCAATAGATTTATTTGTCAACTTACAGAAGATATTCATAATGTTCCAAACACTGGGCAGCTGTTCTGCCAATAATTGGAGCAATGGTCCTCCACTGGGTTGGCATGAGCTTTGCCAAATGGAGCAACTTCTCTTCTTCCTCCCTTGACCATTCAGTCTTCTTGATACTTGGATCTAGCCACTCATACCTTATTTGCAAAACAAAAAGAATAAACAGGGTTTCATTAGCTATCAACAATCAAAGCATATCTGCTGTCCAATAATGTTACTTACAGATATTAAAAAACACAAAATTTTTCAAACATTGTTTTATTTATATGCTCATAAGATATGGTGATAAGGACAATGCATTTATTATTCATGCCTTATTGCCCATGAACAAACGAGATAGTTAAGTGACAATCACATGGGTGCATCTGGAGTTCCAATGGCTAGAGAGGGTTAGGAAAACAGATCATCTTCCCTAAAAGACATTTATGAACTAGGTGTCAAAAATGCATAATTGAAGTATACTTTACAAAAAGTTAAAATATATTGAAATACATAATAGTTTCTTTACGTGTAATATCCTTGCCATGCAATAGAGAATAGCATCTTCCACGGCCAAGTGAAATTTCTGCAGTCTGGGCCTGAACTAAGTGAGTAGGCCTTCATCAATAAAATATAACAGTTGTATTTTGCTGAAGCTATTCAGAAATTTTGTCAAAACTCCAGTGCTTTATGAGTTCTTTCTCCCAGTTCATAATACCTTTGTTTAATTTGCATATCTCTTTCAACTCTATATGTTTTTATCATATTCAACGACCTTTGTTTCCATTAATTTTCCCTTTTCCTCATTTGGACGAAGTTGTATTGTTTTCTCGAAGTCAGTTATTTCTTTTTCTAATTGATCTACTTCTTTTAAATTAATATTTTTTAAAAATTTTCCCATATAACTAATTATTTGTCTTCTTAAATATGCCTTTAAAGTATCCCATATAACAAATTTATTCTTTACCGAGACTATTATTTTCCATAAAAAACTTAACATGTTTTCTTACAAAATCACAAAAATCTTTCCTTTTCAACAATATAATCTCCAACTATATCCACTAACTTTTTCTTCTTCACATACTATTGACAATAATAAAGGAGAATGGTTCAATTGAACTCTAGACTGAACTTGAGCTGTCAGTAAAAACATGTCAATTCATGAATATGTCCTATGGTGAAAGAATAAAATGAATAATCTCTATCATTCATATGTATTTTTCTCCAAATATCTATCAATCCCATATCTATTTCTTTAGGCACTTTACTATTTTCCCGATCTGTTCATTTTCGAACTTAATGTCAAATTAAAATCTCCTCCCATCAAAATCTTACCAGTGGCATTAACAAGTTTATTAAAACATCTTGAATAAATTTATTATCTTCTACATTTGGAGCATATAAATTCAACAAAGTCCAATTATCTAATTATATTTGATATTCCACCAAAACATATCTTCCTGCTAGATCTTTTTCTATATTTAAAATTTTTATTGGTAGATTTTTATTTATCAATATTGCAACTCCCCAAGCCTTTGAATTGAATTAAGCTACCCAATTTCTTTGTAATTTATCCAATTCCTTCTCTACTGTGCTTCTTGCAAAAAAGCTATATCTATATTCCTCTTTTTCATAAATACCAATTAGCAATTTTTTAATGTTTTATTTGATCTTGTATCCCATTGACATTAAAACTCATAATATTAATCTTGCCAATCATTTTTAATCAAATTAATTCCCTTCATCCCCCCTAACATAACAAAGGCATTATGATTTATTAGATTTATTTTACAAATAAATGTGTAGAAAATAGAAAAGCTAAGAAACAAGAGAAGATAGATAACCCCAAAAAAGGCACACATTATCAAAGTACCCTTTTTATCTCACTTATTTATTGGAGTACAACCACACTCTTGGTGGCAGCCAGCAAACATTCCCTTTGCTCCCCCGAATCTTGTGTTAACTAACCTCTATATATGTCTTGTCATTTACTTAACTACCATTTGATCTTGTCTTAACTCCCTTCCATAATAATTTTAAAAGTCAAAAAGACATATTAATCTTCCAGTTTTACCATCAGACCAATAAACCTCTTCACTCCTTACTTCCCACCTTAGCAGGCAAAGAATCAGCAAAAACCTTGGTTTCATTGGGATCTGAAAAAAATTATGCTTATCATCAAGGAAAATTTTTTTAAAAGGTGTTGGCATGGCAGTTAAAGACAGAAAAGGTATCTAGGACTCTAATAGCAATGAAAAATAAAAATGGTCAGATGATTTACAAGTCAAATGAAATAAATGAAATTTTAGTTTTATGAAAAATTATATCTGAGTCAAAACAAGGTGAAATTAAAATTAAACAATATTTGCAACAAATTCAATTACCAAATTTGTGCAGAGAAGGAAGAATTATCTAACTCCTTTGCAGAGATGAGATAAATGATGTTTTGAAAACATTTCAAAATAATAAAATGCCAGGAGAAGATGGTTTCCCAGTGGAATTTTATAAAGAATTTGAGAAATTGTTGGTGCCAATTTTTAAAGAAATATTAGACCAAATGAGAGAAGTAAATGAAGTACCAGAATCTTTTAAGATGGCATTGATAATGGTAAAATACCAAAAAAATGAAAGACCCTCTACAAGCAGCTTCATATAGATCAATATCTTTGTTAAATGTAGATAATAAAATTGTATCCAAATATTGGGCCAATTGTTTGGTTAAGATACTTCCAAAATTAATCAATATGGATCAGATGAGGTTTATTACAAAAAGAAAGAAGGCTGATAATATAGTGAGATTTTTAAGTTTGATAGATGTAGCTCAAAAAAAGAAAGTTCCAGCAGTAGCGGTTACTTTAGATGCAGAAAAATAATTTGAAAGATTAGAATGGAACTTTTTATTTAAGGTGTTATATAAGTTTAGTTTTCCTGAGATATTTTTAAAAGGAATAAAGGCATTGTATAATCAACCAAAGGCAAAAGTAGTAATAAATGGTCAAATGTTGAGGTTAATTAGAATAGAAAGGTCTTCGAGGCAGGGTTGCCCGCTTTCACCATTTTTATTTGCAGTGGCAATAGAACCGTTAGCTGAAATGATTCAAAGAGATGAAGAAATTATTAGTTTTGAGATAGAAGATAAAGTTCATAAAATTAGTCTTTTTGCAGATGTTATACAGGTACACAATCCTTTATCCAGAACCCTTGGAGAACAGTGTGTTCCGAATTGCTGATTTTTCCGGATTTCAGAAAGCCAGATTTAAGCACACCTGAATTGTGCTGTCGTATCTACCCTCATGCCCTTCCAGTCACGCTGCCGGTCTCCCATCCTACCCGACTCCCACTGCCGGTCTCCCCCCCCACCTCGCCCGCTGCTGTCGCTCTCTCTCCCCACTTTCCAGATTTTGGAGCTTTCCAGATTTTAGATGTCCGGATAAAGAATCGTGTACCTGTAGTATATTTGACTAAACCAGAAATTTCATTGAATAGATTAAATGAAAGATTAATAGAATATGGATTATTATCAGGATATAAGATTAATGTGGATAAAAGTGAAATGATGCCGATGATTAATGCCAATTATACACAATGTAAAAAGTTAACAAAATTTAAATGGAAAAATGAGGCAGTTAAATATTTGGGGATAATAATAAGTAAACAATTGAATAATTTGTATAAATGGAATTATTTACCACTTTTAAAAAGATTAGAAGATGATTTAAAAAGATGGAGGGAATTACCAATACCATTAATAGGGCATGTGAATTGTGTTAAAATGAGTATTTTTCCTAGAATGTAATACTTATTTCAAACATTATCAATTCAGGTACCTGAAATGTTTTTAAGATGATTAAATAAAAGTATTAGAAAGTTTTTATGGAGAGGAAAATCAGCAAGGATAAGTATAGAAATGTCAATATGGAAAAAAGATCAAGGAGGATTGAGATTACCAAATTTTGTATAAATGGAAAGATGACATTTTTAAAGGGAGAAAAGAAATACCAATTTTAAATCATCTGTTTTGAATATGGAATGGGACACATGTAGAAAGAGGAATAAGAAATTATCAGTTGGCTCATTTGACAAAATCAACTTCTTTCATTTACAATGAATAATTATTTATTTGACATTTGGTATGAAAAAGGTATACAGAAAATTCAAGATTGTTTTAGAGGTTCACTTTTCATGACATTTCATCAATTAAAGGAGAAATATGGGATAATGCAAAACACAATATTTGTAAATTATCAATTAAGATCATATTTGAAGAAGAAAATAGGAATAGAATTGAAACTTCCAGAGGATAGTCAATTTGAATATGTTATAACAGATACTTTTATTATCTGAAGATTTATAATTACTATGCATATAAATTAACAGAAACAAAGGAGAAAAAAGATCTGTATAAAACCAAATTGAAATGGGAGCAGAACTTAAATATATAAATTCAAGAAGAAATATAGACAAAATTATGTAGAGACAGTGTAACTGATACAATTAACGTTAGATATCAAATAGTTCAATATAATTTTTTACGTCAAATGTATTAAACACCGCACAAGTTGAATAAATGTAACCCAAATTTTTCTATTCAATGTTTTAGATGGTAATTTTTTGTATTCAGTATGGTTGTGTGAAAAGGTAAAAGATTTTTGGACAGAATTATGTGTGGTGCTAGAGAAGATATTAAAGGTAAAGGTTAATTAGATCCAATAATCTTTTTGTTGGGTAATATATATGATATTAAATTAGGGCTAGACAAATATAAAGGGAATTTTTCTGAGTTTAGCCACAGCAGCAATGAGAAAGTGTGTAGCTAAAACACAGAAAATGGAAAGTAATGTAAAAGTAGAAGAATGATTTAAAGCATTGTCTCCCATTAGAAAAAAATTACATAATATGAGAGATGATTATGACAAATTTTGTCAGATATGGAGCTTTACATGTGATTTTTGGATGAAGATTAATCCAAACCCTCTAATCTAACTTCCTCCTCGAAAATATGGTATTTACATCAAGAAATATATTATGGCATTACAAATGTAATTATGTATTATTATGAAAGTGTTCTTTATTTCTTTTTTCTATCTTTCTCTTTTTCTATCTGTAGGGATTAGGGAAGGTGGGAGGCTGGGGAGAACATTGAAAATTATTTAGTATCTATTACATAATGATAATGCAAGCTATTTTGAAATGTATGTATGATACTAATAAATAAAATTTTCAAAAAAAAACTCCAATGCTTGAGATTGATCAAGCATTGACCTTCATCCATCATTGATAAAACCCACAAAATGAGTTATTTTATCAGATTATGCTTGTGATATCCATTTACTCACCTTTTCTAAATATTACATAATATTCTAACTACCTATGAAATAGTTCTTTGGAATTGTACACAGTGTATTGGGGTACAAACTGGGGAGAGAAATGGGGTAGGAAGATAATACAAATTTACATTTTTCTTTGTGGAATGTGGTTATCCTTTTAGATTTAACTGCACAACTCAATGACTAGATCAAACAACAACTTTGTGTGTGTGGAAAAAAATGTCAAACATACCATCTGGCTTTGCATTGTTTGGCTGACTTCCGATGCAACAGTGATGCAATACGTGACCACTGGTTTTTGCCATATTTCATAACTGCTGCTTTAAGAATTTCATCCTAAATAAAAAGATAGCATGTTACTTATGACAGAACTGAAACATGATTTTTTTTAAAAATGCATAAATATTTTGAGGCATGCAAGTCTTCAAAAAGACTAGGCATGAATATCCAAGTACAACTATATTACAACTATAATTAATGTTTTAAATATTGTTTATTCCACATTTCTAACTTCAAGGACTCTGTCAGTCCTCTTGATTGTAACTGTCTCCAATTTTAAATAGAGACTACAAAAAAAGGGCAGAAATGTCTCATACATGCAAACACATACATAACAACCCACTGTGTACAAAATTAGCTTCATTGAGAGTCAGCTGTCTTTGGAGAAAGAGCATGTGGAACAAAGGCGACAGGAACTGAGAGAGAAAGCAGAAGGAATGAGGAAAAAAAGTCAAATGAAAAAGAAACTGATCTCATTATTTATATGCCTAGACATATCTAACCAATTTTAACATTTGATGCATACTGGACTAAATTAGAACAATACATTGAACTGAATAAGGATTAAATTTCTCCAGGATTTCTGCAGTTAATTTTTTGTCTTCCTGTTTTCTTTATAGTGCTTTTACTCAATGTTGTACTGAAGAATTATCCAAATAATATTAAAATTTGGTTGAATATGATTTATTAAAAGATTACCACTGAAAGTACATTCTTTTCAGGGACAAAAACATTTTCAAGGGATATTTTTTTCTTCAGATGCGCTGACAGGACAAGCAATAGAAGCAGATGCAATCGCAACCTTTATAAAGCATTTTGACAGTCATGAATAAGCCAGGAATGGAGGCAGACATATCACTTGCAGACCGGGTATGATTTAATAAGATGGCATATGATATGCATAGACACCAAAGGCAAAGGGCATATTCTGTGTTGTACTGTTCTATGTTAAAAATACAATTGGAGAAAAGTCCAACAGGAGAAATTAAAGATTAAATCAAAGATAAAAAAATCTCAGGATTGGTAATGTTTTCGAATTGAACAAAAGATGAAATTGATAAGGAAAGGAAATGGAATACGAAAGCAAATGAGTGAGAAACACTGGGTCACTTAGACTTGAAGATTTATAATAAGGAGTATGAAACATCTTAAGAACTAAACAAAAGTAAAAATATAATGCTTTATAGAGCAAAGATAAAGTTACATAACCAATGTTTCGGGCTTAAAGGGCTCATGCTTGAAACGTTGGCTGTGTATCTTTATCTTTGTACACTGTTTGACATGCTGAGTTTCTCCAGCATTATGTTTTTACTTCAACCATGGTGACTGCAGACTTTTGTGTTTTACCTTAAGAATTAAACAACAACTTTGTGTTTTCTTCATGGAAGGCAAAAGATAACTTCCAGAAATATGAGAGAATAAAGGGGCCCCAGAGTGTATGAGAAAATTAAAGCAAATTAATAACAGGAAAAAAAACTAGACAAGTTAATAAGATTGACAACTGATATATCGTAAGGAGCTTGTAATTGACAGGTCAGGATTTTGAAAGATGTATCAATAGAGATACATCTGTCTATCTTTCAAAATTCTATGAATGCTGGAACAGTGCCTACTGGTTGGAGATTGGCAAACGTGACTCCACTAATTCAGAAAGAATGGAGAGAATAGGGAACTTCTATGTTTGACATAGGTGCAGAAGGAAAAATGCTGGAATCTAAAATAAAGGATATACCAAAAAATTTAAAAAACTATTCTATAGAATTAACATGGATTTATGTAAGAAAAATATATTTAACTAATCTACTGGAACTTTTAGGGTGCATCTAATGGAGTGCGAGTGGGAATAAAAGACTATGGTTCTAGGTTTGGCATGTTGGTTGGAGTGGGTACTGAAAGGATCGACAACTGGGTCCCAATTTAAAAATATATATATATTATACACACATAACATACGTACACACAATGTATATCTCAACAATTTGGCTGAGCAAAGAAGATTTAAGTTCTTTTGATGATGTGAAAATAAGTAGAAATGCGAGTAGTGATGTGGATGCAAAAAAGTTTCAAAGGAATAGTTCAAGTTAAGTGAATGTGCAGATAAAGTAACATGAAACTGAAGAAACGATTGGAATATTTTAAAATAAGAGATTGGGAAAGGTTGACATTCAAAGGATTTCTGAGTAAAGAAGTCATTCAAAGGTTTACATGAAGGTGCTGCAGCAAGGTAAAGAGTGTGTTGGCCTTTACTGGAAAGGATTCTTGTGGTAGAGAAAGATAGATGACTTTCAAATTAGATAGGGCTTGGTGAGACCACAGCTGGAATATTATGTACAAATGTAGTTTCCTCCCGAAAAAGAATTACTTGATACATATGTAGTACAGCAAGGCTTCACCAAACCATTGTTTGGATTAAGAGAATTTAACTGGCCAGGCTTCAATATTCCAAAGTATACAAGAACGAGGTGATTTTCAAGTTCACTTGTTATCCAAATGTACCAGTATAACCCGAGAAATGAAAATACACAGAGATGCTGGAGAAACTCAGCCAGTCTTGTAGCATCCATAGATAAAGATATATTACCAATATTTTGGCCCTGACCCCTTCAAGGTATAAGCAAAAAGCAAGCAGGAGTCTGAATGAAAGACTGGGGAGAGAAAGGGGGAAGAATGGTCAGGAGAGGAGTCCAGACCAACAGATAAAAGATGTTAATTGGATACAAGAGGAAAGGTGAGAATTGATTTGGGCTCTGGAAAAAGGAGTCAGGGAAAAGGGAAGCAAGAGAGAGCGACAGAACTAGAGGAAGGGAGATATGGGGAACTAGATTGGGGGGGGGAGAGAGAGAGAGAGAGAGAGAGAGAATTAACAGAAACTGGTGAAGTCAAAGTCATCCAGTTGGAATGTGCCCAGATGGAAATTGAAGTGTTGTTTCACAAATTTGCAGGTGGTCCCAGTTTGGCAGTGCATGAGATGACCTCAAATCTTTTATCAGTTGCCTTAAATCTATGCTCCAAAATTAGAGATTTCTCTACTATTGAAAATAGGAAGGGACTCCTTATGTCTCAACTTTATATACCACTCCAATGGCCCTATTTATTTTTCGTTGATCAAAATGATCCTGTCTTGGCAAAATACTCAAATTTTCCTTTGTAATCTCATTGGTGCAAATACATTCTTCCTTCTTTATTAGCAATGAAACTAAAAGTGAGAGTCTAACTATGGCCAAGTTAATATATTTATGCCCATCTGACCCGAGAATTTCCTGGAGTCTCTAGCTTTCTTTGTTGCTGCCAATTGATGTCATATCATTCCAAATTTGATACATACTCTAAGACCTTGCTCTGAATCCTGCAGAATTCATTTTGATCTGCTTTCTTGAAACCATTTTGGTTCCAAACTGCAGCTTTCCATTGGATAACATAATTTTTTTAACCAGTTTATTTTCAGAAATTAATTTAGATTACATAAAAAGCCTACATTACCTCGCTCACACAACTTATTATTTGAGACAGCAACAAATTAAGAAACTCCTGCCCAACATTTTTTTGTGAAATGTTTCCAGACATGACACATTTACAATACAGGTCAAGTATCACAAAGTATTGATAACTCCAGCACTGCATCTAAGATCATTGCAATAATGCAATAAAATGTAGCATTATTGCAGGAAAGGTGATTCGAAAAAAAATCAAATGTGAAAAGTTGAAAATAATCAAGGATCTGTAAAAACTTGAGAAAGCATAATGGTTTTTATGAAAGCTCATTGACCAGATCTATAAACTCTCTTTCTCTCCTCAGTTAATGCTTGCAAATTGGAAACTTTGTTTTCTGAACTTACATTTTAAAACACAGATCTTCTTAAATAGTGCAATACGGATTTTCCTTTAAAACATGAACATAACCTAATAACCTCAGCAAATGTGGCAAATATGGCATCAGAAAATAGAATAGAAAGTCATCAGGTCACACAATTCTTTGGTAAATTCCTTTAAAAATTATCTAATTCATTTAAATCAGAACTGATTAAATACAAGTTTTAGGCAAGTCGGTATATTTTTAACTAGCTATTTTAGTGAAAAGTTTACAATTAAGGCGACCAATGCAAAGGGGATTTGACAGTGGCACAACAACATTAATCTGGCCCAATATTAATCCGTCAACGGGATAAATACATTTTTTCACGCAGAGGATAATGAGTGCTTTAAATTCTGAGTCCAGTAGTGCGAAATATATTTAAGTCAAAGATGCACAGTTTGTAATATTAAAGTAATCGTGAACGAGAGTTAGTGAAGTGATACTGGAATAGATTCATCAATGACATGACCTTAAGCGGGCAGCATTGCAGCCAAACAGGCTACAAATCAGGTCAGTATTTCTAATGTTATTGTATCTAGAAACCCAAGGCTTGGCCAGCATTAACCCCGTGTAGGGAAAGACCAGGCCGGGCGAGATAAAGCAAAACTAGGCCCTGGAAGCATAGGCCCGCCGCTCACCTCCGTGTTCCTCCAGACACCTCCTTTGATCATTATCCGCGGCATCTTTGCGCTTCACAAGAAGCCGGAGGAAATCCTCTGGCACTTTAATAAGAAGAGAAGAAGGAGAGTTCACTGGCGCTGTAGTCAGCAGGCTCCTGGCCAGCACACAACAACGGCAGCCCCGACAAAGAGCAGCCCCCACTGCCCCAGCAACAAGAACACTCATGGCCTGGCTCCTGACGTAGCGCCCTCTGGCCAGGCTGACTGTCACTGCACCAAGGGCACAGAGGCGTCGCTGCTGTTCGGCCAGGATTGTCTTCTGATCTGTACTCTGGAGAAACAACAGATTCTCTCAGCGCACTCCTGAAAAACAACAATGTAAGAATTAATTTTCCGTGAAAAGTTTTGATTATAAGGGAGGCAAAGCTTGCGAATAATTTGTTTCACAATCTCGGAAGATTGGAAAACACCACAATCCATGGTTTTAGTCGTTTAAAGTATAGTTCCTTATTAAGTACAAACAGATCCCTTTATCACAGGAATGATCATATATGAGCACTAAAATCTTTTTTTTACTGGACCTTGACCCCATGGTACATGTTATATTTCCCATAACAATTTAATACACGTCACATGTGAAAGGATGAAGATAATCAAGGATCTATAAAAACTTGAGAAAGCGTAATGGTTTTTATGAAAGCTCATTGACCTGATCTATAAACTCTCTCTCCTCAGTTAATTCTTGCAGATTGGAAACTTTGTTTTCTGAACTTACATTTTAAAACACAGAACATCTTAAATAGTGCAATATGCATTTTCCTTTAAAACACACATGTCAAACTCTGGCCCGCGGGCCAAATTTGGCCCACGATATAATTATATTTGGCCCGCAAGATCATTTCAAAAATGTATTAGAGGTGGCCCGCCCTGCAGCGAGAGCCAATGCTGTTTTTTGGTAATGTCACCCCCACCATCCTCCCCCTTCATTGCACATCCTTCCCCACCCCCTAACTATCCCCTCCCCCCTAAAACCACCCCCCCTTAAAAGATGGCCAGAATATTCTCAAAAAGAAATCCAGAATGGTAAAGTTCCACAAACCTTCTGCTGGGAATCCTAACAACACCCAGGCATCAGATCCACGGGACGCGGAGGGAGCAAGAGTGTTGCAGGTTGACCGTGCAAACTTTGAGAACGGGGAAAACAAAATTGTAACATGAGAAGTCTGTCGATGTCATCAACCTGCAAGCTAGTTGGAAGGCTCCGCGTACAACCAGTCACTTCTCCCACCTGTCGAGTAGTGCGGCGGATTGGCGAGCACCTGTGATTTCCTGTCGGCGCGACGGACATGGCAGGCTGCGCACGGCCCCCGCTGTTCCGCAAAGGCTGATCGGCAGCGCGCTGGGCCTGAGTGGGTGGGTAAGCAGGGGTGGGCAGAGGGTGTAGGTGAGGAGTAATGGGCAGGGGAAGTTATGGTGGTGTGAGGGGCAGTTAGAGGGAGGGATGAGTAGAAGGAGGGGTGGATAGGGAAGAGGTAAAAGGGGAGGGGCAGGGTGAGTAGGGGAGGGGTGATTAGAGGGTGAGAGACGGGTAGAGGGAGGAACAGGTTGAGGAGAGAGGCAGTAGAGGGGCGTGTATAGGATGGGGTGGGTAGAGGCAGAGCAAGTGGAGTGAGGGGTGAGTAGAGGTTGGGTAAAGGACTGGTCAGGTAGAGGGATGGTGGGTTGAGGGTGAATAGAGGCCTAGAGCCTGAGGAGTGAGCAGGAAATGCTGAGTCCTGATGCAGGCCAAAATGGACACAGCCTGTGAATGCTGACTACATCTCCACAGGGACCCAATATGTTTCCCTCAGGTCAAGCAAAGGGTGAACTTGAGCTACCTACTCCTGACCTGTAACATTATCCTCCTAAAGTTATATCCTAAAGTTTAACATTACATATGTTGAAAGAAGAGAAAACATGCAGATGTTGTTGAAAATTTTCAATAAATATTTAGTTCGGCCCTCGACTTAGTCCAAGTTTTTAATTTTGGCCCTCCGTGAATTTGAGTTTGACACCCCTGCTTTAAAACATGAACACAACCTAATAACCTCTCAACAAACATCTTCTCAGAAGATGCTGAAAAAATCTGGAGGAATCTCGCAAAAATGTTGGTCAAATGGATTCACTCTGTGAAAATTCATTGTTGGTATTACTAAATAACTTTTTCTACAAAAAATACTAACATTTGCACCTGAAACTAATTCCACTATTGGCATGAAAACAGAAATGCTGGAAGAACTCAGTCAGTCAAACAGCATCTATTCAAAGAGAGATCAGTAATAGATAGTTTTTAATTCTCTTATAAAATTTGACTGTATTTCATTTCACAGATGCTGCATGAATAGCTTGATGAATAAGTTAATTCAGCTTTCTGTTTTTAGAGTCAGAGCATGAAAGCAGGCCCTTTGGCTCAACTCATCCTTCCTGACCAACATGCCTGTGTAAGTTATTTCCATTTATGGAGCATAAAAATGTACAGCACACGAGCAGGTTCATTGGCCCACTACGTCTGCATTGATCATGGTGCCAAATTAAACTAATCCCGTCTGACTGCACATGGTCTATGTCCCTCCATTCCCTGTCTGGATACTTGCATAAATGCCTCCTTATATGTTGATATTGCACCTGCTACCACCACCTCCTCTGTCATCACATTCCCAGTTCCTACCATACTTCATCTTAAAAAGTCTTGCCAATTAAATCTCTTTTTAATTTTTCCCCTTTTCCCTCCCCACTCTGGAAAAATATACTCTGACTATTCAGCCTATTGTAACGGATTTGTGTTAATATTAATCTTCAAAGTTAAAATCTTTTATATATATTTAGAAAAGTTGTTTTGGTGAACAAGAGCACACTCACTCACAGACACACCCATAATTATTTAAGATGGCAGATGACAAGTAATTTGCAGAGACAAAATGTCTGTTATTTCTGCAGCTGAAGCAGGAAACTTTAAACTTTATGATGTTCTTGAGATACTGAGAACAATGGATTGTTTAAATACTTAAGAAGAACTGCAGGTTGCTCAAGGAGACCATCTGTTTAAATACAAAGCCCTTTGCTTATTTACTTATCTTGTTAGAATGGACATTTTAGAGGCAGTTGTTCAAACAAGCAGGACTTTTAATTCAATAATTAACAGACTACCTGGAGTCATATTAATTTATAAGTTGATGGAGATGCTTTTTAGCATATAGATGTAAATTAACTTTGGAAGTGCTTCAAAAGGCCATCTGGCATGATTCGTGCTTTTGGAGAATTGAAACAGAAATAATGTCCCATGTGATGTGATGAGACTTATGGAGAGAAAGATATTACTGAAACCAGAGGTATTTTGAGACCAGAAGGAGGTTGACCATCCTGTAAAGGACAGGATTGAAAAACAGTAGCCTCTGTAGAGAGAGAGAGAGAGAGAGAGAGAGAGAGAGAGAGAGGTTCTGTTCTGTATTGTATTTTTTTTTATCATTGCAGATACACAAAATCAGTGGCCATAAAGAAGAACTACTTCACTGTCTCTTTGACAAGAGGACAGTTTTGGGATTGAAAATACAGTAACTGGATAAGTTACTGTTGTGAGTTACTCCTAGAAGAAGGGGAACACAGAATAAGTGGCTATTGAAATAAGGAAGACCACTTCACTGTCTCTTTGGAAAAAAGGACATAATTCTACTGTGTCCATTTTCATATGGCCACTTTGTTTAATCCTTGTCTGGGTTTGTGAATTCATTGTGGACAAAAATAGCCACATTCACTGTCTCTTTGGAAAGAGACAGATTATTTGTGTGGAACACAGATTTCAAATTCTCCAAGTAAGAGAGAAAATCATTTGTATGAAGAAACATTCAAATATATACAGTGTCATTTTCTCCCCCCCCCTCCTCCCATCCCACCCTCCCTACCTCCCCCCCATCCATTTAAAGTACAAAATCTAAGATACATTAAACCAATCAAACAATGTTGTCATTCAATAAAAATAAACAAGAAATTCCACTGAGTCAATTCTTTTCATTTCCTTCTCCTTTCATTAATTTAGGTGGTGAATGTCCCCAGTAGGTTTTCTCTATTGTGTTTCATATATGGCTCCCATATTTGTTCAAATATTTCAATATTATTTCTTAAACTATATGTTATTTTTTCTAATGGAATACATTTATTCATTTCTATATACCATTGTTGTATTTTCAAATTATCTTCCAATTTCCAGGTTGAAATAATACATTTTTTTGCTACGGCTAGAGCTATCTTAACAAATTTTTTTGTGCACCATCCAAATCAATTCCAAATTCTTTGTTTTTTATGTTACCTAGGAGGAAGATCTCTGGGTTTTTTGGTATATTGTTTTCTGTAATTTTATTTAATATCTGGTTTAGATCTTCCCAAAATTTTTCTACTTTCTCACATGTCCAGATTGCATGAATTGTTGTTCCCATTTCTTTTTCACAATGAAAACATCTGTCAGATACTGTTGGGTCCCATTTATTTAACTTTTGAGGTGTAATGTATAGCCTGTGTATCCAGTTATATTGTATCATACGTAACCTCGTATTTATTGTATTTCTCATCGTTCCGGAACATAACTTCTCCCATGTTTCCCTTTTTATCTTTATATTTAAATCTTGTTCCCATTTTTGTTTAGTTTTACCATTTGTTTCCTCATTCTCCTTTTCTTGCAGTTTAATATACATATTTGTTATAAATCTTTTGATTGTCATTGTATCTGTAATCACATATTCAAAGTTACTTCCCTCTGGTAACCTCAGACTGCTTCCCAATTTGTCCTTCAAGTAGGATCTCAATTGGTAATATGCCAGCACTGTATCTTGAGTTATATTGTATTTATCTTTCATTTGTTCAAAGGATAATAATCTATTTCCCAAAAAACAATTTTCTATTCTTTTGATCCCTTTTTTCTCCCATTCTCTAAAGGAAAGGTTATCTATTGTAAAAGGGAGTAACTGATTTTGCGTCAATATTAGTTTTGGCAATTGGTAATTTGTTTTATTCCTTTCTACATGAATCTTCTTCCAAATATTGAGCAGATGATGTAATACTGGAGAACTCCTACGTTGTACCAATTTTTCATCCCATTTATATAATATGTGTTCAGGTATCTTCTCCCCTATTTTATCTAGTCCTAACCTAGTCCAATCTGGCTTTTCCCTTGTTTGGTAAAAATCTGATAGGCATCTTAATTGTGCGGCTCTATAATAATTTTTAAAGTTTGGCAGTTGTAAGCCTTATTCCGTAAATAATTGATAGAAAATAAAGTTTAAATTTGGAAAAATAAATGTACTATTGGATTGTCCTTCAGCCTCTGATGATCCAGAGAACATCTAAGTTTGTCCAATCTTTCTTTATAAACAAAATCCTTTAATCCAATAAATAACCTGTTGATCCTCTTCTGCGTACTCTCCAGGGCTTCCACATTCTTCCTGCTTGACTTCAAAGGTGGCCTCATTATTTTTAATCCAGCTGCAACATGACTTCCCTACTTCTATACTTAATGCTTGAGCGATAAAGATAAGCATGTAATGCACTTCCTTTACCACCTTATACACGTCTGTTGCCACTTTCAGAGTGCCAGGAATTTGCTTGCTTTGGCCAATATCCCTTCAAACCTTTCCTATCTGTGTACCTGTCTAAATGTCTTTTATATTTTGTAATTAAATGTTGAAATGAAAAGTCACAGGGACAGTACCAAAGATAGGTGGAAACAAATGGCCAGGCAAAACAGATCAGAGAGACCAAAGTCTCAGAAGAAAGACCTCCTTGTGGTGTGCTGTGGTGCAGCACAAAACACAGGAAAGACTACTACTAAGTTCTGCATACCAATTGTGTGTGACTGGCCCGGGTGGGGGGGGGGTGCTGGGTCAAGTCTATATACAGGTTGGTGATTGACAGCTGGCCAGTTGGAGTCAGCCTCCCAAGTTGTCTACCTGCAGGTACAGAAGTTGCCCCCTGCAGTGGCTGGTGGGCACGCGGCCCAGTACTGTGGTTGTATCACCACATTCACCCACTTCTTAAAATGAGTCCGGGGTAGGGTGGGGTGTCTCGGTGCCAGCTAGTATTTACAAGTTCAGTCAGCCCAGCAGCCATCTGTGCCTCTGAGACCTTCGCAGGGTCAGCTCCTGGAAAATATTCAGCGAGGGCAGGGTTGCCTGAGGGTCAGCCAGGTCCGGGGTGGCAGGTGGTGTCTGGCAGCAAGGGCGTGTATGTGTGGGGCTGGTTCATGAGGAGTGGGGCCCTCTGGAGAGATGGAGGAAGGGGGTCAGGGGTGGGCCATGGGTACCTGTGGTGAGGGGGGAGGGCTCCTGCTGCTGCCAGATTCCTGGTCGAGACAGTGTCCTCACATCCATTGGGGTACCTGACGTAGGCGTAGTTCGGTTTTGAATGGAGAAGGAGAACCTGCTCGACCAGGGGGTCAGACGTGAGTCCACATGTGCTTGCGTAGGAGCACCGGTCCCGGAGACGTTAACTACATTGGGAAAGAGACACCAGTCGCCGATTTCCTAGGGAATGAGAAAAGGCGCTCATGAGGGGTCTGATTGGTAGCCATACACAAGAGCAACTGAATGGCATGGAGTGCCTCGGAGAGGGCCTCTTGCCAGTTGCCGACGAACCAGCCTTTGGACCTCAGGGCCAGGAAGACTGCCTTCCAGATCACCCCATTTTCACACTCCACCTGCCTGTTGCCCCTGGGGTTGTAGCTAGTAGTGCAACTAGTTGCAATGCCTTGCTCTGTCAGGTACTGGTGCAGCTTCTCACTCATGAAGCCTGACCTCTGGTCACTGGATATGAAGGCCTGGTATCCAAAAATGGTGAAAATCTGCGTCAGTGCGCTGATAACAGTGGTGGTGGTGGAGGTGTCAGGGAAAGGGATGAAGGGAAAACTGGAATATTCGTCCATGACCGAGAAGAAATAGACATTCTTGATTGTGGAAGGCAGAGGGCCCTTGAAGTCGATGCTAAGCTGCTCAAAGAGCCAAGTGGCCTTGACGACATGGGCCTGTGGCGGGCGGAAGAAGCACAGTCTGCACTCTGCACAGATCCTGCATGACTTGGTTATGGTCCAGACTTCTTAGACTATGAAGGAAAGGTTCCAGGACTTAATGAAATGGTACAGGCACATGACCCCTGGGTGGCAAAGGGTGTCATGAAGCACTTGCAGTTGGTCTGACTTCACGCTAGTGCGGCTCCGGGACAGGACATTGGGGGAATCATTGAACATCCCCGGCCAGCTCGACTCTCCAGCGCAAGATCATATCATTCTTGATCTTCCCCCTGTGGGTGGTGCTGAACATGAATACCACTGCACGCTGGTTTGTGAGAAGCGTGAACCTTCTGTTGGCCAGGTAGTGGTGCCAGTGGTGGACTGCTTCCACAAACATTTGGGCCTCCTTTTCAATGGCAAAGTGCCCAAGCTCTGAACCGTGGAGGGTCCTGGAGAAGAAGGCCACAGGTCTGCCCCCTCGGTTGAGGGTGGCTGCGAGGGCAACATTGGAGGCATCACACTCCACCTGGAATGGGGTGTCCTCATCCATGGCGTGCATCATGGCATCGGCAATGACCTGCTTGATGTGAGTGAAAGCCGCTTGCGCCTCAGTGGGGTGGAGGAAAAGGTGGTGGTTTGGGCTAGTAGGCGGACCTTGTCTGAGAAGCGTGAGACCAATTGGGAATAGTAAGACAAGAGCCCTAGAGGGCCTTGAGCATGTGAGGTTGCATTAGTGGGCACATGTTTGGAGTCAGGACCAATGACACCATTCTCCACGATGTACCCCAGGATGGCGAGGCAGGTAGTACTGAACACACACTTTTCTTTGTTGTAAGAGAGGTTCACCTCCTCAGCCATCCAGAGAAATCTCTCCAGGTTGGCATCATAGTCCTTCTGCCAAAAGCCATCTCACCTCTGCCTTGATGAATGTCCTATCGTCTACACAGTAATGCCTGCTCTTGGCTGCTATAGGCTTACAGTCTGGCATCAAGTAGTTGAAGAGAGCTGGAGGGGGCCCCACAGTGTGGAGAGGGTGCAGGTGACTCATCCCTGTAGGGCCCCTTGATGACTGAGTAATGGCGTTGCACGGTCTTTGCACGAAGCGATGTCCAGTTGAGGCTAATGGTTGATTCTGGAGGGCCGCAGCACTTCCGGTGAGTCTAGAGAGGCATGCCATATCAAAGTGGCCTTTCTTACCGCATTGGGACCAATGTGAGTTCCTCACTGGATAGCTCTTTCGGGAGTGCCTGTCTGACCCACACCAAGACCCGCAGTACTTACAGCAGTGGGCTGCGTCAGCGACGGCAATCGTCTCTTCCCTGTAGGGCCCCTTGATGACTGGAATCATCGTCCTTGGCCAGGCTGGGGAATCAGGCATCGAAAACTTCTACATAGTAGACTGCAGCTTACAGAGAGCAGACCACCTCCATGATTCTGGTAAGGGAGGCAGTTCTTTATTCCAGCAGTCTCTGCCAGGTGCCCCTTGTTCGCAACCCTTGCACACAGGCATCCCGGATGAGTCGCTCCACCTCCCTTTCAGTCACCTTGGTCGCAGTTGTGCACGGGCAAGCTAGCTCATGCAGAGCCTCCAGATAGGTGTCTGCCGTCTCACCTGGCTGCTACACCTTGATGTTGAGCAGGTACCGCGCGTAGAGGACGTTCGTCAGGGGTCTGTACATAATTTCAAGGACGGCCATCACAGGTTCAAAGTCCGAGCAGTCTCTGATGGCCTGGAAAGTGCAGGGGGCCCAGTTTGGTGCAAAGAACCATGAGTCTCTTTTGGTTTGTGTTGATCACCTCAGCCTGCATCTGGATGATCGCCTCTCGCATGCTTCCAAATCTCAAAACATGCCAGGGTATCTGGGTGTTGAGAGTCGATTTCCATGGTGAGGAACTTCTCCATGGTCTTTTATTTTAAGTGGATTAAATTGTGGTGCGCTGTGGTGCAGCAAGCAGACACAAAACACAGGAAAGACTGAACTACAGAGTTTAATCCAATTAAACTCTGTACATCATTTGTAGTATCTCGATGGCTCCACGCATGTGACTGGCCTGGGAGGGGCTGGCTCAAGTCTATATACAGGTTGGTGATTGACAGCCGACCTGGTCGAGTCAGCCTCCCAGCTTGTCTACCTGCAGGTACAGAGGTCGCCCCCTGCAGTAGGCGACCCAGTGCTCTGGTTGTATCAGCACACTCCTACAAGAAGTAATAAAAAACTAAGGAGATAAATTTATATCTTCCCTTGGCAAGTTAGGATAGAGGGAAAAAAAGAGGTGCATGTAATGTTGAAAGCAAATAGAACACATAACAGTGGAAATTATAAAAGATCTACATAGATGATAATAAGCAAAAAAAAATCAAAATAACAATACTCTCAAACTATTCACAAAGAATACTAGCGAATATGTTGCTTGAAAGTGGAACCAGCAGATGTGATGTTTTTAGATATTCAAAAGGTGCTTTAAAAGATCTCATGAGAGATTGGTTGAGAAGGCCCAGCACATGGAATTGGGTTAATTGCTTACTGGACAGAAATCATTGAAAAGCAGGCCATTCTCAAGTTGGCAGAGTGTAATTTGTGTGGTACGACAGGTATAAATGCATGGGACCCAGCTTTTTAGTCTAGACCAGTGGTCCTCAGCCTCTTTTGGTCTAAGGCTTACTTGGTTTGTGGCCTCACAAGCCATGGCCCACTGGTCTAGACCAATGATTTGGATAGCTGGAGCAAATGTCATATTTCCAATTATGTTGAGTCACAAACTATATGGAAAATTGTATAAAAAGATTTTGGTGCATATTGTTTTTGGTTTTGGTCCATTTTTGGTGTACGCGGCAATAACATGGCAAATGGTTTATTGTGTGGAAAATGTGAAAATTCACTTTGGTGAACACTCCAAATGTAAGAGTTTGGATAATGCTGATGTTCAAATGGACCTAGATGTACAACTAATTAAAGAGGAAAATGAAGGCTCAGCAAGCAATTAAGAAAGTAAATAGTATGTTGGCCTTTTGGGTGGGTGGATGAGCTCTTAGGAAATTATCTGTTTCTGTAATGTGAAGTGTGTTACTGCATGTGTCAAGAAAATGAGTTAAAATGTGTTCATTTTTATATTTATTTAAAATACATACATTCTAGAAGAGCATACTTTATTTTTGGATAGTGATTTTTTTAAAAATTCTGCTTGGAATTTCCCATTAACTGAATGACTGTAAGGCAGGGATCACCTGTACTAGAAGAGAATTTGGATATTGCAATTATGTAGGGACTTGGTGAGAATGCACCAGGAAAGTGGTGTGCAGTTTTGGTCTCCTGGCTGAAGTTAGATATATTTGACATAAGGGAAGTGGAGCAAAGTGTTTTGATATCAGTTTCAGGGACAGCAAATTTGCTTCATGAAGACAGATTGAGAAGATGAAGAATGAGAGATTCTAACATCAAGACATGCAAAATTGCTTGTCTTCATCAGCTAAGATTTGAATGTGGGAGTTGGAACATTATGTTACAATTGTACAAAACATTGTTTAGGTTGTACTTGGAGAAATGCATGCAGTTAAAGGGAGTAGAAAAAAAAATCAAAGTATTATTGCCTTGACTAGGGCTTGAGTTATAAGGAGAGACTGGAATGGTTGGGATTGTTTTCTCTGGAGCAGAGGAGGCTGAGGGATACCTTTATATTAAAAAAGAGACACAGATAATCTTTTGTCCAAAATTTAAAGGTGATCTGAGGGGCATGTTTTCCACACAGAAAGTGAAGATGTGGAAGAAGCAAATACAATTAATTTCAGGATTTAAAATATATTTGGATGGGTACAAGGATAGGAAATATTTGGAGGGATACGGGCCAAATAGAGTAAAATGGAATTAGTGTATTTTTGTTGGCATAAACCAGTTAAGCTCTAGGGGCTTGTTTCCGTGCAGTACAATGCTGAATCTATTCACGGTTCTAGTAGGCCAGATACAAAGAGGATATTTCCCTTAAGAGAGGAAGGTCGGCTCAAAGCACACAGTTTCAGAATAAGTAGTAAACCACTGGAAATTAGATGAGAAGAAATATCGTCACTGATGATGGTGAATCTTGGAAATTCTTCAGCCTGGGGGAATGTGGAGGGTCAATCACTGTGTTAATCCAAAATTCAAATATCCAAGATCTGGATATTTTAAAGAAAGCATCAAAAAAAAAGGTTGTGCTGGAAAGTAGCGCTAAACCAGATCAGTTTGGATGAATGTGGGCCAAAGTCAAAGGGCTGGATGGCTTCTTGCTAATCCTATTCAGTCATTAAACCACAACTCCCATTATGCTCGCGATGGTGATGCGCATGTCGGCGGTGCGGTGCGGTGCAGGCTGGGATGTGAGTTCCCCAGCTTCGGCCCTGGTGACTGTGATCATGGTGGGCACTTACTGTTGCGTCCCGGGCTGCTTCAACAACACACTTAAGAACAAGGAGCTGTCGTTCCACGTCTTCCCCAAAGACGAGACGCTGCGAAGTGTCTGGATCCGCAATCTCTCGCGCCTGGACGAGAGGAAATTCAGCGTGTGGCAGCCCAAAGCCCATCACAAAGTCTGCGACGCTCACTTCGCAGGTGGCAAGAAGACCTACATGAACAATGTGCCCATCGTCTTCCCGGCGAAGGCCGAGAGAACCCGCAGGAGGTACCAGGCCAGCCTGCCCCCGCCCTCGCCCTCAGGTACAACATCTTTTTCAACCGAGCATCAAACGGCCAAGGCAAAAAGTTTAATCCATGGTTCGGTGTATGCCTCAAAAATGCAAAATTTCAGATTTATTCATGTTGTATGCAGCGATTAGCTTAATCTGTTGGTATTACATATAATCCGTCCTCAAATAGATCAATTGCACAGATGGGGAGCTTTCGACATGAAACGTCTGAACTGCAGTCTGTTTACAGTGCAAACTGAATTCTCCTGTCGTGTAAACGTCATAAAATTTGTTTTTAGTTGTGTATAGGGTGTGTTAATGTTGGGGTTTAGTAATCGTTTTAGGAAATAGGTGTACAACTGTTTTGGCTTTTAGTTTCCTGTATCAGGTCTCTCCAAACAAGAAACCAAAATGTCACCTGAATGGGTGATTTGTATGAATTTGCCAAGACCCCTGTGTTTCTTTTTTTTTATATCTCCACTCTCCGCCTGTGTACTTCTGGCACAAAAAAAAATCAGAAACTAGTCATTTAGAGATTTAGTAAATTCATACTGCCCCACTGCCTCTTCTCTTCTCTCCCCCCCCCCCCCCCCCCCCATGGCACATCCTTGTTAGAAGAAACTCCTGATTAAACACAATGACCTAGTTATTTAATGATGATTGAGGTGAAGCCTAAAATTGACCAAATTATTATCCTAGATGCTACATATGTTTTGCTGTGAAAAAGCTATTTCTGGTGAATGCAAAGAGGCCAGGGTTTTATTTTACAAAAATTTCTGAGTGGACTAAAATTCAAGAGTGTGAGTTGCAAATTGATCAATTTTACATTTCAGTGACATGACTGATAAATATTAATATTAATATGATTCGAGCATTTGCTATGAGCAAAATTGTGTGTTGTGTGGGTATTTATTGCAAACTTGATGAAAAAAATTGTCTGACCTGGAAAAAAAAATCACTTGCTTTAAAGCAGAACCTTGATTTTCCAAAATTATTGAGTTGGGAAAGAAACATCAGCATTTTAAGCCTATTATTTACCAAACATACTGGCTTTCAAGTGTTTAGTGGCTTTATTTGCCTTGCGCAAACAGTACAATTGTTCATAATTGAAGGTGAATACTTTTACATGAGTGAAACATTGCATAATCTGAGATATTGTAGCATGCTAGATATCATGGTGGTTTTACAGTTAATGGCACTGCCTTGTAACTCCAGGATGTGTTTATTTCTGACTTGAGGTGCTGTGTGCGTGAAATTTGTATGTTTCTTTCTGAGCTAGAGGGTTTATGCCAGATGCTACATTTTCCTTTCACATTCCAAAGATGTGCTGGTAACCAGCCATTGTTCCCAATAATGCTGGCAAGTAGCAAAAAAAAAGTCCAGAGGAGAGTAGATAGATATGTGGGTGAGAATGAATTTCAGCCATAGGGTAAAAAGGAATAGAAATACATCTATTGGATGGTCCTGATGTGTTGTTGCTGGCTTCTGTGGTACAACATACAAACTTGAATCATTTCAGTCTCTTTGAATTGAGTAAGTATTTGGAGAGTCAATGCAACAATAATAATTTGCTTCATCATAAAACTATTGATCTGGAATTTGTAGAGAAGTATAACATTGAAACTATCAGCACCAGCCCAATAACTCAAATGAGTTGGTTATCTTGTGAGGAAAGTTGGGTAGGTTAGGCTTGCATCCACTGGAGTTTGGAAAACTGAGAGGTAACTTGATCAAAATATGAAAGATCCTGAAGGGCCTTGACAGGATGGATGTAAAGTGTAAGATTTAGGAGCCAAAATAAAAGAATTGTCCACATAAGGCAGAAATGGGCAGCATAGTAGAACAGCTATAGAGCTGCTGTTTCATAGCTCCAGTGACCTAGATTCAATCCCAACATCCAGAGATGTCTCTGAAGTTTGCACATTGTCACTGCGGCCATATTGGCTTCCTTTCTGATCCCAAGAATGTGCCAGTTAATTGGCCACTGTAAATTATCCTTGATGAAGGTAAGTGGTAGATTCAGGGAATGGGATTTGTTGATGGGGAAAGTAGGAGAATAAAATAGAGTTATTGTAGAATTGGGTTAAAATGCATGTTTACTGCTCTATGACTGAGACAAAATAAATTCTGAGGGCCATAAACTCAAGAGCGCCCTTTCTCAAATGGCAGTGTAAGCAGAGTACTTGGTGTATTTTTAAGATGGCAAGTCTTGATAAAGAAGTGAAATGTTGTCATGGGTAGATGAAATGTACAATTAAGATTAAAATCAGTTGAATAATGTCGGGGTTGCCTCGTGAGGCTGAATGGCCTATTTCAGTTCCTTATTTGTACACGTTTATTGTAACATAAGAAATAGAAGCAATAGTAGCCCTCTCAACCCCTTTTTGCTTACTGAAGCCTGATTAATCTTCTACCTTTCCTATACCAACCACACATTCCTTCATTTACTTAATATCTAAAAATCTCTATCCATCTTGAATATACTCAGTGACTGAGTATGCACAACACTCTTGGATAGAACATTTCAATGATTCTGTGCCCTAAGTGAGTATATTTCTTTTTATTTTAGTCCTGAAATTGAGTCTTGGTGATCTGGCAGTTGCTTCCTAAGTATGTACATTGGTTATTAATGCAGAATATGTTTAGTAATTCCCTTTGCCTCCACTGGGTGTGTTATTTCTTCAGAATAATCTGCAGAAATGGGGAACCTGTGAGATCAAGCCAATTAATTTAAAATTTTTTTGCAACACAGCACAGTAACAGGTCCTTCCATCCCATGAGACAGCATTTCCCAATACACCCATGTGATCAATTAGCTCTCTAACCACATACATCTTTGGATTGTGGTAGGCAACCAGAGGAAACCCACGTGGATGCAGAGAGAACATAGAGACTTCTTACACACAGTGCTGGGTTCAAACCTCAGATGCTAGCACTAATCATGCCCCCTTGCTTAGTCTTTCTGTTAAATCCTGAAAATGTCAGGCTTTGCACAAGTTGCAAATGAAGTTTTTAATGCAGCACTTGGCTGCAATTATTGTTTAACCACTGCTTGGCCATGGGAGTTTTAATTTTTAATGCATGGATGGATTATTGTTCACTCAATAAACATCAAAATTCCATACATGATTAAGATAACTATTTAATTTATTTTGTCTTTGTGTAATGTACATGTGCTCTAATTTTTTTGTGCTTTATAGATTTTTTTAAAGGTTAGTCCAAAAATAATTGTGCTTTTTACATCCTACTTTATGAGAATTTTTTTCATCAATTTAATAGTGTGGCTGAGGCCAGGTACCCCTTGAATCTGACACATAACAGTTTTCAGGAGAAGGGAAATTTGCATCCCAGAGCTTATAGGGTCTTAGCGAGCAAATTTGCTGATGCCATTGGCTTTATATTTGAATAGAATCATTTAGGAGACCTGATTGTCATGTCTGGGCAGAAAATCTGTGGAAATAGAAATCCAGAAGTTATTCTGTCTTGCATTCTTTGTAATTAATTTTTGCTGCAAGTATAACATAATTCAGATTTTCATTTGGTCGACTGTGCATTTTAGTTTATGAACACACTGTAGTGGCCTGCGCATGGAGATGCAGACTAGCCCACAAAACGCTGATGAAAGTGGTGACCGCGGACCTGAAGGTGACACCAGCAGTTGTCCCAGGTAACCTCTCGCAAGGCAGGAAGATGGGCAACAGTGGCAGGAATGCCGGCATATCCCAGGCCAGCGCTTCGATGACGCGGGGCCCTGATATCAGTGCCTGGAGCCCATACAAATGCGATGGCCAGTGCAATAAACCAGTCTTGACTTCAAGGCTTTGGTGTGTGTTTCGTTCTTCTCTATGCCTGTGTAGCACGAACACTACATTGGTGATCCCGACAGTTGGACCTGAAGTTGACAGACCAGGCAGAGCCAGCGACCATCCATATGGTCTCACTCAGCCTCCTAACATTTTGAGTGTCGCAACCTCAAGTGTGGTTCAAGGAGAGGAGTCACGTGATGGAGTAGTGGCCGGACGGTGAACTCCAGCCCTCTCCAGAAAAGTCAGAAAAAACAAAGCAAAACACAAAGGCACAAAAATAAAAATCAAAGTAAAGTGAATATAAAGGTGGAAAGAAGATGGCGACGAAAAAAGAAAAGTCAAAACCAACGGTAAGAAGAGAGGAAGAGAAGACAACGGAAGATGAAGGAAAAGGCCTTACCTGTTCGAAGAGGCCCGCGGTGGAGAGAGAAACCCGCTCCCTCAGGTCGGTAGAAAGTGGACTACAAAAATGGCTCGCTGAGCCGAGTAAAAGTGCGCAACCGCGCATGAAAAAAAACACACCGACGGGAGGGGTGACCAGCTGGGGAGTCGATCTCCACAGCCGGCAATGACAGCTGCAGAACACCTGCAGCAAGAGGAGAACATAGAAGACAACGAAAACAAGAAAGAAAAGAAGAAAAGGGCAACAAAGAAACAACAGATGGCCAACCCAGAGGAAGAAGAAGAGGAAGAGGGAGAGTACAGTGAAATAGAAGAAGAAGGGAAAGGCAAGATAAAGGATATACTTTCTCTTATTAAAGAATACATGGAGTCATTTAAAGAATGGCAAGCGCAAGAATTTAATGATTTAAGAAGAAGAATAAACAATACAGAAGAGAAAATGAATAAAATAGATATGACCTTATCAGAAATGGGAAAAAGAATGGACAAGGTGCAAGAACGAGAAGCAGCAGTAGAAATGGAGGTAGAGGACTTAAAAAAAGAAATTAGAGGAATCTAATAAAAAAAGTTAAAGAGACACAAGAACTGTTAGCTCAGAAAATAGATATAATGGAAAATTATAACAGAAGAAATAACATAAAGATAGTGGGCCTTAAGGAAGATGAAGAAGGCAAGAATATGAGAGAGTTTATAAAAGATTGGATCCCTAGGATCCTAGGATGTCCAGAACTACAGCAAGAAATGGAAATAGAAAGGGCACATAGAGCATTGGCCTTTAAACCACAATCACAACAAAAGCCAAGATCTGTTTTAGTAAAATTCCTAAGATATACTACAAGAGAAAAGGTACTGGAGAAAACAATGGAAAAAGTAAGAGAGGACAATAAGCCACTGGAGTACAAAGGGCAAAAAAATCTTCATTTATCCAGATATAAGTTTTGAACTCCTGAAGAAGAGAAAGGAGTTCAATACAGCAAAGGTGATTTTATGGAAGAAAGGGTATAAATTTATACTAAAGCATCCAGCGGTATTGAAAATATTTATTCCCGGACAACAAAACAGACTATTCTCGGATCCAGAGGAAGCACGAAAATTTGCAGAACAATTACAAAATAGACTGAGAGATGAAGACGTGTAACGAGAGTACAAAAGACTGCGAACTAAAAAGACATAAGTTTTGAACTCCTGAAGAAGAGGAAGGAGTTCAAAACATCGAAAACGATCTTATGGAAAAAAACTATTCTCTGATCCAGAGGAAGCAAGGAAATTTTCAGAACAACTACAAAACAAACAGAGAGATGAAGACATGTAATAAGACTAAAAATGACCATGATTTATATGTATGTGGGTAAAGAGGTATATGTGTGTATATGTATAATGTGCATACATGAATGTATCCGTATTTAGAGGAAAATATAGATAGTACAGACAAGAATTAATAAGGGAAGGAAAAGGAATAGAGGGAATAAGGAGGGAATTAAAAGAGTGACCTTTGTCACATATGAAAAGTGAAATCTTTTCTGGGGGGGGCTGGGTGGGGGGGTGTTACGGTCACTGCAAAATCAGCTGACGCTTGTGAGTGAATTCGCAAATCCAAATGGAGAGGGGAGATGTGGTTGTCCGACAAGGGATAAAGGACAACTCAGGAGGGGAAGGGGGGATTGGGGCTAAAGAAGTTTTAAATAGGAGAATAAGGAAAATGTTTGATGTTTTAGGAATGTTGTCTTATAAAGGATTCAAAACAAGAAAACAGAAATGGATAAGAAGGAAAGGTAATGATGGAGCAATGGAAAGGGAAGATAAACAAAGTATAAAATGGCTACGTTGAACTATATGACTTTAAATATTAATGGAATACATAACCAAATTAAAAGGAAGAAACTGCTAAATTTACTGAAAAAAGAAAAAATTGATATAGCATTTGTGCAAGAAACACATTTAACTGAATTAGAGCATAAGAAATTAAAGAGAGATTGGGTAGGACACGTAACAGCAGCATCGTATAATTCAAAAGCAAGAGGAGTAGCTATATTAATTAGTAAAAATGTGCCATTTAAAATAGAAGAGGAAATAATAGATCCAGCAGGGAGATATGTAATGATAAAATGTCAGATATATTCGGAGTTTTGGAATCTACTCAATGGATATTCACCTAACGAAGAAGATCAAAAGTTTATGCAAGATATCTTTTTGAAGATAGCAGATACGCAAGGGAACATATTAATAGGAGGGGATTTCAACCTGAATTTGGATTCAAATATGGACAAAACTGGGAAAAAAATTAACAGAAAGAACAAAGTAACCAAATTTATAATTAAATCGATGGAAGAAATGCAACTTTTGGATATATGGAGGAAACAACACCCAAAGGAAAAGGAATATTCATATTACTCGGCTAGACATAAAACATACTCAAGAATAGACCTATTTTTGTTATCAGCTCGTATGCAAGATAGAGTAAAAAAAAACAGAATATAAAGCTAGAATACTATCGGACCATTCACCCTTAATATTGACAGTAAAGTTAGAGGACATCCCTCCAAGAATGTATAGATGGAGATTAAACCCCATGTTACATAAAAGGCAGGATTTTAGAGAATTTATTGAAAAACAAATTAAAATGTATTTTGAAATAAATACGGAATCAGTGGAAGATAAGTTTATACTATGGTATGCAATGAAAGCATACATTAGAGGGCAAATAATAAGTTATGTAACCAAGATGAAGAAGGACTATAATCAGGAAACAGAGCAGTTGGAAAGGGAAATAGTAAATATAGAAAAAGAATTAGTAATGAAGGAAGATATCACTAAAAGAAGAGAATTGGCGGATAAAAAAATAAAATATGAAACACTACAAACATATAAGGTGGAGAAAAATATAATGAAGACAAAACAGAAATATTATGAACTAGGTGAAAAAATGCACAAAATCCTAGCATGGCAGCTTAAGACAGAACAAGCTAAGAAAATGGTATTGGCATCAAGGAAAAAAGACAAACAAATTACATATAATCCAAAAGAAATTAAGGAAAACTTTAGAGAATTCTATGAACAATTATACCGAACTGAAAACGAAGGGAAAGAAGGGAAAATAGATGAATTTCTAACTAAAATTGAACTACCAAAACTACAAATAGAGGAACAAAATAAATTAACAGAGCCATTTGGAATAGTAGAAATACAAGAGATAATAAAAAAATTACCAAATAATAAGACACCAGGAGAGGATGGATTCCCAATAGAATTCTATAAAACATTTAAAGACTTATTAATTCCGCCCCTCCTGGAAGTAATCAACCAGATTGATAAAACGCAAAGCTTACCAGATTCATGTAAAACAGCAATAATTACAGTAATACTAAAGCAAGGGAAAGATCCACTCACACCAGCGTCATATAGACCAATATCTTTACTTAACACAGATTATAAGATAATAGCTAAATTATTAGCAAACAGATTAGCAGAGTATGTACCGAAAATGGTAAATCTAGACCAAACTGGATTTATGAAAAAAAGACGCACAACAGACAATATTTGTAAATTTATTAACTTAATTCATGCAGTAGAAGGGAATAAAGCACCAACAGTAGCAGTTGCTTTAGACGCAGAGAAGGCCTTTGACAGAGTAGAATGGAATTATTTGTTCAAAGTATTGCAAAAATTCAGTTTACCGGAGAAGTATATTAATTGGATTAAAGCATTATATAAGGGACCATTAGCGAAAGTGACAGTAAATGGACATGTATCAAAGCAATTTAACTTAAGCAGGTCAACACGACAGGGATGCCCACTATCACCTTTATTGTTTGTGTTAGGTATAGAACCATTAGCAGGATTGATAAGAACAGAAAATAATATAAAAGGGATAAAAATAAAAGACAAGGAATATAAAATCAGTTTATTTGCGGATGATGTTATAGTATACTTAACAGAACCAGAACTATCAATAAAAGAATTATATAAGAAATTGAAGGAATATGGAGAAGTGTCGGGAATACAAGATCAACCTAAATAAAAGTGAAGCAATAAAAGTGATGCGGATTTCTCAAAATTTAAGAAAGAATCACCATTTAGATGGCAAATGCAAGCAATAAGATACCTAGGTGTACAAATAAACAAAAATCTCGGCCAACTATATAAACTCAATTATTATCCACTAATGAAAAAATTACAGGATGATTTAGAGCATTGGAAAGATTTACCATTAACACTAATAGGAAGGATAAACTGTATTAAAATGAACATTTTTCCAAGGATATTATACCTATTTCAGGCATTGCCAATACAACTGACAGAGAAATTCTTCAAGGAGTTAAAGAAAATAATAAGGAAATTTTTATGGAAAGGGGGGGAACCGAGGATAGCGCTAGATAAATTAACAGAATGGTATAAACAAGGAGGCTTACAACTGCCAAACTTTAAAAATTATTATAGAGCCGCACAATTAAGATACCTATCAGATTTTTATCAAACAAGGGAAAAGCCAGATTGGACTAGATTAGAATTAGATAAAATAGGGGAAAAGACACCTGAACACATATTATATAAATGGGATGAAAAATTGGTACAACATAGAAGTTCTCCAGTATTACATCATCTACTCAATATTTGGAAGAAGATTCATGTAGAAAGAAATAAAACAAATTATCAATTACCAAAACTAATATTGACGCAAAACAAGTTACTCCCTTTTACAATAGATAACCTTTCCTTTAGAGAATGGGAGAAAAAAGGGATTAAAAGAATAGAAAATTGTTTTTCAGGTAATAGATTATTATCCTTTGAACAAATGAAAGATAAATACAATATAACTCAAGATACAGCACTGGCATATTACCAATTGAGATCCTACTTGAAGGATAAATTAGGAAGCAGTTTGAGTTTGCCAGAGGGAAGTAACTTTGAATATGTGATTATACAATGATAATCAAAAGATTTATAACAAATATGTATATTAAACTGCAAGAAAAGGAGAATGAGGAAACAAATGGTAAAACTAAACAAAAATGGGAACAGGATTTAAATATAAAGATAAAAAAGGAAACATGGGAGAAGTTATGCTCTGGAATGATGAGAAATACAATAAATACGAGGTTACGTATGATACAATATAACTGGATACACAGGCTATACATTACACCTCAAAAGTTAAATAAATGGGACCCAACAGTATCTGATAGATGTTTTCGATGTAAAAAAGAAATGGGAACAACAATTCATGCAATCTGGACATGTGAAAAAGTAGAAAAATTTTGGGAAGATCTCAATGAGATATTAAATAAAATAACAGAAAACAATATACCAAAGAATCCAGAGATCTTTCTCCTAAGTAACATAAAAAACAAAGAATTTGGAATTGATTTGGAGGATGCACAAAAAAGATTTGTTAAGATAGCTCTAGCCGTAGCAAAAAAATGTATTATGTCAACCTGGAAATTGGAAGATAATTTGAAAATACAACAATGGTATATAGAAATGAATAAATGTATTCCATTAGAAAAAATAACATATAGTTTAAGAAATAATATTGAAATATTCGAACAAATATGGGAACCTTATATTAAACACAATAGCGAAAACCTACCGGGGACAATCACTACCTAAGTTAACGGAAGGAAAAGGAAATGAAAAGAATGGACTCAGTGGAATTTCTGGTGTATTTTTATTGAATGACAACATTGTCTGATTGGTTTAATGTATCCTAGATTTTATACCTTAAATGGACGGGAGGGGGGAGGTGGGGAGGGTGGGAGGGGAGGAGGGAGGGAGGGGGGGAGAAAATGACATTGTATATGTGTGAAAAGGAAAAAATGTGTATCATGGTTAATGTGATTAATGGTGTGAAAAATAAAAAAATTTAAAAAAAAAAGTGTGGTTCGAGCAGGCCGATGCTCAGTTTCAGCTTCAACACATCGCCACCGCCGACACCCGCTACTTCTATGTCGTGAGCACACTCAATCAAGACACAGTGGCAAGACTTCCTACAGCACCATCAGGAGAAAGGCAAATGCACAGCCCTCAAAGAGCTGTTAACCCACACTCTCGGGCTCTCCCAGTGTAAGCGCACTGCCTGATTCCTGTGTAATCAAATTATGATAATAGTCCATAAATAGGTCCCATATCCTATTCAATCATAATCTTAATATTATTTTAATTTTCTCCAAACTCAAGCAAGACATAATATCCTGTATCCACTCCATACGAATAGGTGGCAAACTATCTTTCCAATTCATCAAAATGGTTTGTCTGGCTATCAATAAAGTAAAATCTACAACTTTTTTTTGAATTAAATTCAAGGAAACATTTTCCAGTTGAGAATAACAGAATAAAGCAATACAAGGGCAAGATTCCACTTTAATCCTAAGAATCACTGATAGTGTTTGGAAAAATTGTTCCCAAAAATCTTTTTAGTTTTGGACAATCCCAAAACACATGAATCAGAGATGCCTCATAAATTTTACATTTACATAGATCCCAGTGATTCTCTTGGCTGTTTTAATGATCCTCTGTATAGACTTCTGGTTTGATGCTTTGTAGCTACCACACCACACAAATAGGATACTCTCAATTATGCTCCTGTTATCAAGATGGGGGCTGGTAGCCTTGACCTCCTTAGGAAGTGCAGCCGTTACTATACCTTCCTGAAGAGGAGGTGTTGTGAGTGCAGGATAGGTTGTCCCTTGTATGCATGCCAAGGAGCTTTGTACTCTCCATGATGGAACTGTTGATGAGCATGGTTGACCTTTGTCCTCCTGAAGTCCACAATTGACTCCTTTGTCCACATTGAGACTCGCATTGCTGTTTTTGCACCATTTTATAAGCCCTTTAACCACCTACTCTGTAATTTGGCTCATCTTTGTTGCTGATGAGGCCAACTACTGTCAAATATTCTGCAAATTTGATGAAAAGGGCATCAATCATCCTGGTACCCAAGAAGAGTAGTGTGAGCTGCCACAGCAACTACCACCCAGTAGCACTAACTTGTGATGAAATGCTTTGAGAGGCTGATCATGGCCAGAATTAACATGTTCCTAAGCAAAGATCTGGACCCACTGCAATTTGCCTATTGTCACAACCACTCCACAGCAGATGCAGTAATGTTGGCTCTCTGCTCACCTCTGGATTACATTGAAAATGGCAATTCACACATATGGCTGCTCTTCATTAACTATAGTTTGGGCTTCAATACCATTATTCCCTCAGTGCTGGTCAAGAAGCTACAAACTCTGTAAACTCCTCCCCAACCCCCCCCCCCCCCCACCCCCGCAACTGGATCCTTGACTTTCGCATCAGAAGACCATAGTTAGTAGAAATTGGGAACAGTGTCTCCTCCTGGTTAATAACACAGGCGCACCCCAAGGATGCGTGTTTATCCCACTGTTCAATGGAGTGAAGTAAGGTAAGTGTCTTTGGGTCATTGATTGTTCTGGAATCTGATGGCAGCGGAGAAGAAGCTGTCCTTGTGCCACTGAGTGATCGTTTTTAGGGCTTGTCAGCCACAAACGAGCCTGCAGCTGACGTGGACTTTTACCCCCTCCATAAATCTTCGTCCGCGAAGCCAAGCCAAAGAAGAAGAAGAAGCAGAGTGAAGAGGGTATGGCCTGGGTGATGAGGGTCTTTGAGGATAGAGGCTGCTTCTTTTAAGACTCTGCCTTGTATAGATGTCCTCAATGGAGTGAAGTCTGGTGCCTGTGGTGTCACAGTCTGAGTTAACAACCCTCTGGAGTTTATTCTTGTCCTGAGAGTTGGTGCCTCCATACCAGGCAGTGATGCAACCACCCAGAGTGCTCTCCCTGATACACCTGTAAAAGTTTACATGACTCTTTAGTGACATACCAAATCTCCTCAGACACCACACAAAGTATAGCTGCTGGCAAGCCTTCTTTGTGATTCCTTCAACGTGGAGACTCCAGGACAAATCCTTGGAGTTCTTGACCCTCTACTACTGAGCCCTCGATGAGGACTGGGTCGTGTTCCCCTGACATCCTCCTAAAATCCACAATCATCTCCTCACTTTTGCTGACGCCAAGCGGAAGTTTATTGTCATTTCACCATTCAACGAGGTGATTTATCTCCCTTCTGTACGCTTCCTCATTGCTGTTTGTAATTCTCCATAATCTGGTTTGAACTTTTGTAAACACTAAAGAGCTGATCTATCCCCCTCCTGAACGCTTCCTCATTGCCGTTTGTGATTCTGCCGACAACTGTGGTCATCAGCAAACTTGCAGAAAGCATTGGAATTCTGCCTGGCCACAAAGTCATGGGTGTATAATGAGTAGAGCAGTGGACTAAGCACGCACCCTTGGGGTGTGCTTGTGTTAATAATCAGTGAGCAGGAGACATTGTTTCCAATTCTTACTGACTAAGGTCTTCCAATGAGGAAGTCAAGGATCCAGTTGCAGAGGAGGGTACAGAGGCCTAGAGTTTGTAGCTTGTTGACCAACATTGAGGGAATAATGGTATTGAAGGCTGAGCTGTCATTGATGAAGAGCAGCCTTCAGAATCCTGTCACAGAGAGGGGTGTTGAGTCTCAGCGAGGACAGTTTATCCACTAGCTTATGACCTATTTTTGTGTTGAACGCCAAGCTAGTCAATGAACAGAGCCTGGTGTATGAGGCATCATTTTCTAGGTATGTCCGGACAGAGTGGAGGATCAGGGCATTATCTGTTGGCTGGTTTGGACAGTAGGCCAAATGGAATGGGCCTAAGACTTAATTTGATGCATTCCATCACCAGCTGCACAAAGGACTTCATAATCATAGTGAAACAAGTGAACCTTGGCACGTTAAATAAAGCTTCTACCTCACAGTTTCAGCAACCCAGGTTCACTTTTAACTTGCAGTGCCACTGGGCAGTAGTCATTAAGTCAGTTACTGTTACTCTTTTGGGCACATGGATGATATGGCTGCATTACAACCTGCGGGGACCGTGGCTTGCTGCATTGAGATATTGTAGATGTTCATTACGATCTCCATCAGCTAGGCCACATTGACCTATCGGGAAAAACAGATCCAAAGCAGATATCATCTCCCTAGCTCTTCGCTTAACCTTAGACTACAGGTCTGGCTTCAATACCATGGTCCTTAGCAAATTCATTCTCAAACTTAAGGATCTTGGCCTCTGTACCCTCATCTGCATTTGAATCCTTCCTGTCTATCAGAAGATGAATAACAACATCTCCACAATCACCCTCAATACTAGTGCTCCTCTAGGATGTGTACTCAGAGCCCTACTATATTTCCTCTATACCCATGAATCAAAATACTGTTCCAACTCAAACTTCAAATTTGCCAATGACACCACAGTAGTGGGCCAGGTATCAAATAATGAACTGGAATGCAGGAAGGAGATTGAAAGGCTTTTGGCATGGTACCAAGATAATAACCTCTTTTTCAATGTCAATAGGATTCAGGAAATTATCATTTACTTCAGAGAGGGCAGAGTGCACACCCCCGTCCACATTAACGGTGCTGAAGTCGAAAGAGTAGATCGCTTTCAAGTACTTAGGATTAACTATTTCCATTGACCTAGCACATGCACATCAAAATGATGATCAAGAAAGCACACTAATGCCTTTACATAGAAGACTATGGAAGACTACATGTCCCTCCACCCCTCTCAACTTCTACAGGTACACCATCAAAAGCATACTGACTGGATACATCACCGCATGGTATGGAAGCTGCTCTACTCAAGATCAAACAAACTGCAAAAGAGTGAATGGAGCTCAGAACATAACTCCCTCCAAGGACTCCTAACTACATCTGCTGCCAAGGAAAGGCAGCCAAAATACTGAAGGACCTGCAACATCCTGACATGGTCTCTTCTCCCTCCGGCCACTGAAGAGAAGGTTTAAGAATGTGAAAACGCACTCTTAGAGACTGTTTCTTCCTTGCAGCTATATACTCCTAAATGAACCCCTTAACATTACTCTCATTATACCCTTGCTTGGTTAATCCTTCTGTTCATTGTAATCCCACACTCTAAATGGTGCACTTTACATGGCTGTATGCAATGCAAGAGGTAACCAGTTGGCCTTTTTGCAGAAGAACCCTTCTCATTGTACAAAGTATTTTGTGACAAATAAACTTAAACTAACATCTTTGGGATGTGGGAGGAACCTGGAGCACCCAGAGGAAAATTGCATGGTCACAGGGAGAACTTGCCAACTCCACACAAATAGCACTGCAAGTTAAAATTGAACCTGATTTGCTGGAACTGTGAGGTAGAAGCTTTATTTAACGTGCCGAGGTTCACTTGGCTGACTATTGGGATGAAGTTGATGCTGTATGAGAAATGAAAGGACATGCTAGACCAATGCTGATTGGAGTAGAGAAGAATGATAAGTGATTTTATTGGACTATACAAGATTTTGAGGGGGACTTTACAGTTTAGATATTGAAAGGATGATTCTGCTTGCGGAAAGTCTTAAATTTAGGGGTATGGATTTAAAACAAGGGTTCCTCTTATAAGATAGAGATGAGGAGGAATATTTTTGAAGGTTTTGGATTACTGTAATTTCCTCACAAAATTAATTGTGAAAGCCGAATCATTGAATGTATTTCAGTCTTAGAAAGATTTTTATGCTATTGGGGAATCGAGAGTTATGAGGATTGGGGGAAGAGAGTAAACTTGAAAACAAAATTAAATCAGTTTCGAGCCTGTTCAATGACAGAGAAGGTGAGGGGCCACCTGATCTATTCTTGCTTCTGTGTCTCATGAGCTAGGCTGCTAGGACAAAGATCATAATAATTCTTGAGGCTGTTAGCATCTGATCCATTGGCTAACATGAAGAGTAGTGTGCAGAATGCATGATAATATAATCAAATGTTCAATCTTCCAATGGCATTAATGGGATTTCTTTTGTCATTTTCTGTTTCATTATTTAAAATATTAGGAGCTCTTATTTCTGGTACACATGATGACTGTATTTTTAGAATGTAAATTTAACCATCCCGCAGACATTGTGTCCTATTTGCATGAGTGCGACTGAAATTCATCAGTTCTGAACAAATGTTTTTTAAATTGCCAGCCAATCTCTGTGTTTTCGCTCTAAATTTGAATTAACGTGCATAAAGACAGGTCATTTGTGCAAATTCTTGCTCCAGATCAGGGGTTTTTTTGTCTTACCACAAACAGCATTGAGGAGATATTTGATTAGAATAGGATAGTAATTTGATGTAATTCTTCACTCATCAACAGATTGCCAGATTGTATGCTGTCAATTTCAGATGCTGGATATAAGACCTGAAACCTCTCATACTATCTCCTCATTGACTCTGGTGTTTAATGAATGATGCTGGATCATGCTGGTCTATTTATAATCTAGCCCTGCTCTGGGATAAGCTATTACTGTACAAAAGGGGCTTTCATTCGTTTTAGTTTTGGACAGAATGCATAAATTTTGCCAAAAGTTTGTGAGATTTTGATGCATCGCATTAGATTCTGAAATAACCAAAAATGCCAGTTACAATAATCATTTAGGATGGTGGTGGAGTACCCAGAGAAAGCCCACACAGATACGAGGGGTGGGGGGAGATCATACGAACTCCTTGCATTCCGCACAGGATTCGAACCCAGGAGGCTGACTCTGTAGTATGTGAATGGAAATATATGATGCAAATTAGTTGTTTACTTCGATAGCAAATTTAATTATCGAATCAGAATGTGAATTTATTGTCATGAGTCATGAAATTCAGTGTTTTGTGGCAGAATCAGTGCAGGTATTCATAATAACCATCTTGCAACATTACTATAAAAAATAACAGTGCATGAAAAGGAAGACAGTGTCTTCGGTTCATTAATTATTCAAGAATTTGATGGCAGCAGGGAAGAAACTGTCCTTATGCCATTAAGTGCTCATTTTAAGGCTCCTGTACCTTTTTCCAATGGTAGCAGAGTGAAGAGGGAATGGCCTGGGTGGTAAGGATCTTTGAGATAGAGGCTGCTTTTTTTTTTAAGACATCACCTAATGTAGATGCCCTCAATGAAGTGAAGGCTGGTGGTTATGATGTTGCAGGCTGAGTTACTAATTTTGTTCTTTGACATTATGACAGTACTTCATGTTATCTACTGTAGTTATTGAATATAAATAACTTCTCCCGATAAAGAATCTAAAGCCTTGTAATGTTTTCCTAGTCTTGGGTTGAATTACAACTTTGATTGTTTGAATATAGAGGTAAAATATGTGTTGATGAGGAGGAAAATTTTGCTCTGTGGAAATCAACCCTATCTCAAAGGAGTACAGCTCATGAAGAGACTGTGCGATCAGCTGAAAGAAGGAAGTGCAAAGTAGCAAAATAATTTATTTTCAGCTGTCTGTTTATTATAAACTTTAATTGACTTCTGGTCATGTTTCCATTTCTTTTCCTGTTACTTATTATGATGTTTAATAACAAGTTTTCTTCTTTTACTTTAGGTCAGCTGACTCATTCTGGAAACCATTTTAACTGTCCCCAGAACGTCTTGACATTTAATAAGAAGGCAAAACAAAAGTATGGCCAAAGACAACATGAGGATCTTCCAAAAAGAATTGAGGTACCTGTAGCTGATCCGACAGTTCAGCAGGAAGGATCAGTTGTAGCATCTTTATCATTGAATCATCAAGAGGGTGAAGATGAAAAAGCACGGTTTGAGGCTGCACAGACTCTACTAGATATCTTTAAAGTTAATTCAGGCTGTGAAGGTGTTCAAATGACTTCTGTGTGTGAGGCACTGCACCAAATAAATGAAAAACTGAATACAGAGATTGCTGACTTGAAAGATGAACATCGGTATCTCCAAGCTGAATATAATCATATTAGTGGAGAACTGAAGAGATTTAAAGATGGTGAACCCAAATGTTGCACTCAGATTCCACTTCATTCAACATCTCCATGGCTGCAGATTAAAGTAAGTGTGGAATTTACAAATGAGTTAGCATTGTCAAGTGAATAATATTTCTGTAATTATAATAATTGTTTCTGATTTTTTTCACTATACTTCGAAAATAACTTTATTAATATAATATAAAGTAATGTATTAATTTTTTCAACATTGAACAAGTATGTCATGAGCAAAACATCTAAGAAACATTCTCGCTCTGAGAACACATTAGCTGGGTGTTCCTCTGTATCTTGCTGGTGGTACAGTTTTTTCTAGTACGAATTCATGTGTTTGTGGATTTCAAGGTATAAGAGTTTGGGTAATACAATGACAAAATAAATTATGAAACAAATGGTCAAAAAAAACTCACAAGAAAATGGACGAAGAATGATTTGATATCTGACTGTAAACAAGCATGATTTAAGAACTCTGGGGATAGGGAGAATTCCCAAGTCAACATAGCTCAATATAGTAAGAAGCAATACTGAAACTAATGCCAGATCATGCAAAAAGAATTTAAGACAAATTGGAGAAGAAATAGTTGAAATCGAAAGCAATAAAATGACCTGAACTTGAAAATACCTTTGAATGTGCTTCTTTTGAGACAATTTATTATAATACTAAGGATGATTTACTTCATTATTTTGTGAGTTATGAAGTGATTAAAGAGGCCAACGTGGAAACCACAAAAATTGCTATAGATGGCAGGTCAGATTAAGTTATGGGGTGGTGTGTTCCTTGTATAGCTTACAAAGTGCTTCTGTATTCTTATTCGAAGACTCTCGCTTCTTAATATAGTTTCCAATGCTCATGCGTGAAACATTGATGGCCCTTTCCATCCAATGAATGCTGGGTGATCTGCTGTGTTTTTTCCCAATACTTCCTGTCTACTTTGAACAGTCATGGGCTAGGATTCCCAGGAAAGAGTGAGGATGTTACATTTTAATTAGGTGGCTTTAAATGTAATCTTGAGTCTTTTCTACTGTCCACCTGCTAATCCATTGCCCTTTCAGAGCTTGGAATCAAGCATACCAACAGAGCTAATTGAGTGCCATTGGCATATCATGCCTGGGGGTCTGTTGGCCAGGGAGAGGACAATGTTTATCCTTCCAGTAAATATGAACAGTTTTGCAGGGTTGCTTTCATCGGGATTATTTCTACATTCCCTGTGGTGTGATCAATGCTGGTGACTGCTTCATCCATTCAGTAATTTTCATCAAACTGGCTCCAAAACATTAGCATCAACTGAACTGATCCTACAAGATCATTGTTGAAGCTTTCAAGCATTGTACAAAAGCAACTCTTCTCTGGCAGTGCCTCTCATATGTCAACATCCAGCCTCCATGAGCCAGAGTGTCCACAGCTTCTAGGCTGCACTGAATTCTGGTATAATTGGCAATGACAAAGAAATTCTTGGCTTCTCTTCCAAGAAGGACCAGGACTGATTTCATTAGAATGATTTGAAGATCAAGGAAATGCAAGACAATCCTGGATTGAAAGCTTCACAATTCCTCAAGGGAAAATAAACTATCCAAAAACTTGAAATCTGAGTTCCAGGAGAAAACTTGGAAATCTTAGAAGCCAGCTAAGGGGACTCCAACCTGACATTAAAAGGTCCCAACTTAATTTGCATCTTGTATTACACTTATGATGGAAGTCAGTGTACTCTGGGGGCCAGGGTATCGAATTCATCAATAAGATCAAAAAATTGGAAATAACAATTCAGTGGTATTCTCCTTTGGTTTTACACAATCTGATTTTTCTTGTTTTAATGCTGGTCTTTATTTGTTAAGACTTTACAACTAGTGTCGCTGAAATTAACCCCAGGAGATAAAAAGCCTCAATCAATTGATTCCTTTAGAGATGTACAGAACATTATTTTCAAATTAATTTAAATAGATATAAATATATAGTTCTAGTCAAAATGTGAATGTGACTGCCATGAAAACTATGCAAGTAAATGTTTGCCCAATAATGAAGTAGCAATGTGTTTTATGTCTATTATATATGTTGATTGGATAAATTCTGACATTAAATTTTTTTTAAAAATTACTTTGATAGGCATCTGGTGAATATAATGAAGACCAGCCCATTGTTTACTCAGACTGCTATACTGACTGGAGTATAAAGACAAGGATTCTTATAACCTCACCTACTCCTTTATCCTGGGCTAAAGCATGCTACAAATTGGTAGCAGGTGTGGGATCCATTAATGGAACTATAATAAAACCTAATGGAGTTCACATTAAACAGGTGAGGTCATTTAAAAAAGTTATTAATTGTGGGTGGCATCAAGGTAACCTGCTTTGTTTGCTTTAAGCTATTTTGCTGTTAAGGATTGCAATATAAACAAAGTGCAAATGTTAATGAGAAAATCATCTCTTTTCCATGCTTTTTAAATTGCCTTCCACCTCAAATATAAAAAATACTTCCACACAAGAATTCTGTAAAAAGAAATGTGTATAAAGTTTCTTTGCATGAAACATTTATCAGCATGTTTGATTTTTGGTGAAGGAAATTTTTGCTTGATTTTCTTTGAGGAGAAAAATAAATTGTACTTTTTTTTCCCAACTCCAGGTGACCCCTGCATTACAACCATTCATCTTTACAGAATTCCAAAATCATTACCCAAAAAATTGAGACACGGAATAAAATTTGCTCCCACTGAATTTATGTAAATAATTGTGGAACTAGTGCACAGTTGAAAGAAAACGTCTGTAGGAATTCTCACTGTGACTTTAACCCATTGAAATCTCACAAAATCAGGCCAAACACAGGCAAAGAATGCAAATGATAAAATTCTCAAGAGTAAAATGTATTATTTTTAGTCAGAAGATCTTAATTTCTTCCTGGCATTCCTGTCTTTTTAGAAGGCAAGGCATCCTTCATTTACATTATCTTTACAGATGGTTCATTGGCTTATTTCAGACCCCTGGCATCATCCCTCAGGAGCTTGTCGCGTAGCACTCTTGGACCAACTATCAAGTGACACGTGAAACATGGTACCTCTTCACTGAATCAGAATTGAGAATATTCACTGCTGTTGAAATCTGTTAACTATATTTCTTTCCGACATGAAAGAAGACTTGGATGATGTTTATACATGGTACATAAGAAATAGCAGCAGGAGTAGGTCATGCAGCCTGTCAAGCCTGGTCCGCCATTCAATAAGATCATGGCTGATCTGATTATTGACTCAACTCCACCTACCTGCCTTTTCCCTGTATCCCATCATTCCTTTTTTATGTAAAAATCTATTTCACTGGACCTTAAATATGTTTAATGAAGTAGCCTCAACTGCTTCCCTGGGCAGAGAATTCCACAGATTCACTCTCTATGGGGAAAAACGGTTTTTCCTCTTCCCCATCTTAAATCTTCTCCCCTGAATCTTGAGGCTGTGTCCCCTAATTTTGGTGAAAACAATTTTCCTGCCTCTATCTTGTCTATCCTTTTCTTAATTTTATATGTTTCTATAAGATCTCCTCTCATTCTTCTAAATTCAAATGAGTATAATCCCTTCTCGTAGTCTCTTCTCGTAGGTCAACCCCCTCAATTCTGGGATCAACCTGGTGAATCTCCTCTGGACTGCCTCCAAGGCCAGTATATCCTTCCTCAAGTATGGAGACCAGAACTATGAAAAATGCAAGTAATATTTGTATCATGTAAGTGGCAGCCCATGACCATCTTAATCCCGAGATTCTAACCATCTCCTCTTAGTGTTGTTGAATCCCATGCCAATCAATATTTTGTTGGTCACTTTTGAATATATATCTAAATAGTCATAAATACTGCACTATGGGAGCAAATTAAAAATATTTAAATTTAGACATACAGCATGGTAATAGGCCATTTCAGTCCTCGAACCCGTGCCGTCCAAATACACTCAATTGACCTACACACCTGATACGTTTTTAAACAGTGAGGAAAAAAAACTGGAGCACCCAGAGGAAACCTACACAGACACAGGGAGAACGTACATACTCTTTATAGACAGTGTGGGATTTGAACCCATTACCAGTTGCTGGCACTGTAAGAATGTTGCGCTAACTACTATGCTAACTGTGCCACTTTATAGGTGACGTCTTGATTCTCAGAAATCTTTCCTCTACCCACAATGCACTGGTTTGGAGTGTGACAAAACAAAGCTTATGGTCAAATTAATATTCCTGCCAAATAGGCTCCCCATTTTTGTAAATAAGTATTACATTTATGTAATGCATTATTTTAATGTTCCAGAGCATATAACAAATGAGAAATTACAGATGGGAATGAAGGTCAAAATATTTCTTGAAGAAAATATCTAATATGAACATTTGTCTACACATATGGAGTTTAATGAGTACAGTACATATTTACAAAATAATGTAATATCCCCAACCAGGAATTTGGTTGTCTAATTAATGTAACCAACAAATTCATATTGCCATTAAAGGCAAATATATGCATGAAAATAATCTGAACCAAAGATTAAGAAAGAGCACTTTAATTTAACTCATGAATGAAATATTCGATAACCATTTGAAACTACACATTTTTGGAAACTACCAACTGCAGATCTTTTGGACCACCAGAATCATATTTTAAAACTTTTTATATTTTCTTTCAATTAAAAAAAACAAATCTGCAGTTGTATTGTGTTCTGTTTGATTGTACATAGTGGCAGAATGGTTATCATTGTTGTATCAAAGTTAAAGTATCTGGGGCTTTGATTTTGGTCTGGGGCAGACTACGTAGAGTTTACTTGTTCTCCTTTTGACTGTGGGTTTTCCGTGGGTACTTTGGTTTCCTTTGCATGCCAGAGACTTGCTGGTTGGTAGGTTAAATGGCATTGTGTATTGCCTCTGGTGTTGGTGGGTGGTAGAGAATTGTGGAAGTAGAGAATTGATGATGGAGTAATGAAGATGTGAAATAAAAAAATGAATGAATGTCTTGGTCCAAGGAGCTGGTCTTTCTGACCTTAGGTCTAATATGCAAATTTCTTTCATTTTTAACAATAGAATGTGTTACGAACTAACACCCTTTTAATTTTGTTTGGGACTAAAGGGACTTCGTTAGCACTAACTAAAGAACAGCAATGGAAAATTCACCAGACAATGGTAAATTCAAAATAATATTTTTTTATTAAAGTATTAATAACGTTACATTTATCTCTAAATTTAACGCTACCATGTGCAAATGTAAGTAAGTATGTGTGTGTGTGAAATAAAATCCCACTCTGCCAAGTCAATTTTTAAAACTGCAGCATCATTTTAGTCTTGCTTAAAGGTCTTAAATTTTCAGTTCAGAAATAATTATAAAGTGCTTATAAACATCATATCTTCAGGCCTCTTTAAACTCACAATTCTTTTGATGAGTTGTGCTTGAGAGATATTCTTTAAGCAGAAGTGACCATTTTTTTGAGCCACCAATGTATCTCCTGTGAAAAGGAAAATACAAATCTTGTCTTCTATGATCAAATCGTCTTCTTTTGAATGAAGACTTTGGAATCTGTTTTCCAAATAATGAGACTGTCTTCTTTATCTTAGTCAGAAGTAGGCTTCTCTTTTGAAATCTACTTAGTCTGTGTCCTCTTTATTAGGAGTATCACATAGGCAGCTTTTCCCCTTCTGTTAGGAAAGAGTGCTGCTGTTCAATTCTGCATCTTAACAGATGGTGAGTTTCCTTAAACTGACTTCTTTGTCTTGGATTTCAATAATATATTCTTGGCAAATCTCTCATGTCACATGGTATGTGACATCATTTCTGTCTTTGAAGTTCATGAGGTCTTTCGACATTGATGTGCTAAAAGCATTTCTGTCCACTTACTCACAGAATCAAAGTAATTAACTGTTTGATTGTTCTCTTCTGGTCCAGGCTGTCTGAATTTTACCAGCAAAATAGCTGTGCGTTTACACAGGTGCTTCTGAAATAACACTTATTATTTTCAGTTTTGCAAAATCCATCATAAATCCTTTAATCTTCTGCCAACTTAAATCAGCCATTTTCATCTCAAACTGGCTTCTGTCTTCTATCTCAAAGAACCATGTGTTTTTAAAATGCTAATGTGTTGTTTTTGTACCCGATAACCACCCAAACTAACTTATTAAAACATATCTAGTTAAAATATAGTTTTAACATTAAACTAAGGATTAATATTTTCAGATCCATTACAAATGCACTGTATGAGGTGTAATTTAAGATTGAAATGTTGTTTTTGTTAATCACGCAATTTGGTATGTTGATTGAAGTATATTTCCTAAAACACTGAACCCAGGTCATTGCCCTTTTAAAGAAAGATTTGGATTCCTTGATGCATTTCATGGCTTCAATGTCTCAAAGCACTTTGCTGTCAATAAGATAATTATCATTTTCTGTTCTACTGGATGGGGACATGATGTATTTGCATACAATATGATGATAAGTTTTTTGAAGTTGATTGGGGGATATAAATATGTTCAAGAACACCTCAAACTTTGAAGCCCCCCCCCCCTGCAGTTCAGATTGTGCAGCGTGTACTTCACTAAATTCCTGGTATCAGCATTTTTTGCACCTGCAGGTATGTTGTTTCTAAATTAATGTTTTTCCTTGGGAAGTATTGTTAAGTGATCCAGTATTGTTAAGTGATTCATATTTTTTAAAATCCTGGAATCAAGCCCAAGAAACAGAAATTAAACCTGTTCAAATTACTGTTCAAATTTTATTTCTTTTAATTTATAAGCTATCACAATTGATCTACTAATGTGTGATAAGTAGCATAATTCATCTGGAGAATTGTAACTTTTAAAAAAAAATGTATAGCTGAGGGGGTGTCAAACTCAAATTCACAGAGGGCCAAAATTAAAAACTTGGACTAACTTGTGGGCCAAACTAAATATTTATTGAAAATTTTCAACAACATCTGCATGTTTTCTCTTCTTTCAACATATGTAATGTTAAACTTTTTCTTATTAAAATAAATGTTTAATAATAGTTTTGGTTAAACTCTTTCCAGAAGAAGCATTAACAAATGAGAAATAAAATATAAAATAAAGTTTGCTGTAAAACCAGACTTCTTTTCATCTCCTCCACCTTCTGGAGCTTTTGCTTCTCATTCAGATCCTTATACCTGTCCTGGTGTTTCGTTTCATAGTGTCGTCATATGTTCTTTAACTACAGACACGCTGGCTCCACACACAAGACAAACAGGTTTGTCTTTTAAAATGATGAACATATAGTCTGCCTCCCACCTGTCTTGAAAGGTCCTATTTTCTGTCTTTCGTTTGGCCATTTTCCGTAAGGGGTTTATTACATGGGCGACAGGTCGCAGATGCTAATGAAAGTAAAGAGAGGAGGTGGGGGCGATTAGCAGGCTGACGGACCGGCGCCAATGCATTTGCAAAGCATTCTGGGATTTGTAGTATTAGCTGTGGCGCGGCGGCCAGCGGGCCAGCTCTAATACATATTTGATATGATCTTGCGGGCCAAATATAATTATATCACGGGCCAAATTTGGCCCGCGGGCCTGAGTTTGACATGTGTGGATTACAACATGGAACAAAAAAACCTACAGCACAATACAAGCCCTTTGGCACCTTCATACTTTTAACAACTGCTTGAAATTTACCAAATTGCTTGCCCACCTTCCAATTAATCAATAAAAACCATAAATACAAGGGATCTCAGAACAGATCCCTCTGGAACACCACTGGTCACTGACCTCTAAGCAGAATACAAACAATCTACAATCACCATATGCCTCCTCTGAGGAAGCCAATTCTGTATCCACAAAATAAGGCCTCCTTTGATTCCTTGCTCTGTACTTTATGAATGAGCCTAGCATGGGGAATGTTATCAAATGCCTCACTGAAATTTATATACACTACATCCTCCACTCTAACTTTTCATCATCTGTTTTAACTTTATCAATGTGCTTTGTTCAAAGAATTGAATCAGGGTCATGAGACACCTTCCCCTAATGAAGCCATGCTGACCATCCCTCATCAGATTATGCATTCTAAATGCTTGTAAACCCTAGCTCTCAGGATCTTCTCCAACCACTTGCCCACCACTGAAGTAAGACTCACTGGTCGATAATTTACTGGGTATCTCTACTTCCTTTCTTGAACAGGGGAATATTTACCACCTTCCAATCCTCCGGTTCTTCTCCAGTCTCGAGTGATGATAAGAAGATCATGGCAGTGGTCCAGCAATCTCCTCCCTCACTTTCCACAACAACCTCGGGTAAATCTTGTTAGGTACTGACAACCTATCTGATTTTATGCTTTTCAACTGCTCCAACATATCCTCTTTCTGAATGTCAAATGTGCTTAAGCATTTCAGTCGGCTTTAAGTCATCCTCATAATTTCCAAGGTGCTTTTCTCTGGTAAATACTGAAGCATTCATTAAGGACTACACAACCTCCTCCACCTCCATGATCTCCCCTGATGGGTCCCATCCTCTCAAGAAACATCCTCTTGTTCTTCACATACTTGTACAATGTCTTGGGGTTTTCCTTCATCCTGCTTGCCAAAGCCTTCTCATGGCCTTTTCTAGCTTTCTTAAGGTCTTTCTTGGCAATCTTGTAATTCTCTAGAGCTCTATCTTCTTAAACCTCATGAGCTTTACTTCTTCACTAGATTTTCTACATCCTTCTTCAGCACTATGTAAAGTAGAGATAGTTGTGATCACTTTCTCTGAAATGTTTGTCCACTGAAAGATATAACACCTGACCTGATTCATTCCCAGTACTCGGCCTATTGTGTCAGGAAACCTTCATGAACGCACCTAACAAATTCCACTCCATTCAAACACTGCACACTCCGATGGTGCCATGCAATATTAGCAAATTTAAAATCACCCATCACTAAAACCTTGTTATTTTTGCTCATTTCTAGAATCTGTCTCCCTATCTGCTCCTCAATGTCTCTGTTACTATTGGGGAGGTCTACAATATTCATCCAGTAAGGTTATTCCCCTATTCTTTATCCTGATGTCTATCCACACTGACTCAGTAGACCATCCTTCTTGTACTTTCTCCTTTTCTGCAGCTGCGATGGTATCCCTGATCAGGAATGCCAATCCCCCATCTCTTTTATCTCTCACTTTGTCTTTTCTGAAAACATCTAAAGTTAATCACCTTTAGTTGCCATTCCAGCCCCCGACACAGCCAAGGCTCTGTAATGGCCACATGCCATAGTTCCACATAGAGCATGGGTCAATATCTGCTCTATCCATAATTCTTGCATTAAAGTGCACAGATTTCAACCTATCCAACGCTGCATTTATGATACATCCACTGCCTCTCCTTCCTCACAGTTTCACTACACATACCATCTACTATTTTACCAACTGCTTCATCATCTCAAGATTGGATTCTTTTATTGTCACACAAAATTGCCTTTAGTCTGCGATAAAGCAGGCAGAAATTCACCATCACCATAAATTGCCCAGCACCCTTACAGTCAGAGAAAGAGAAGTAAAAGAGAGTCCCTTCAGAGTCACTTGGTGTCCCTTCCAGTGCTCCTGCAGCCCTTGTAGCCATACAAACTTCAGTTCAAACATTTAGCAAACCGAGCTCCAGTTCCAACCCTCCGACATGATCAGGAAACCTTGGTTCCCTTGGCACTTTCTCGCAACCTGGTTCCGATACCTGGTACGCCTTCAGCCAGTCTCATGCCAGTCTCCAGCAGTCCGCTGACTGGTGTAAGTCCTTTGACCACAGTCACCCGCAGCATGGGTTCCTTGCCTTGAGTCACCAACGGCCTGCTGTCTGTGTGTCTTTCAACTGCAGAGCTCCTCTGTCATGGTTACTATCCTGTAGGGTCATCTCCTCTGTTTCCCCTCAAACTGGGCGTAGGTCTGCTGCTGCCCTGCACCAGTCCTGTTTCCCAGGAGTCTGTAACCCCTCATGGCTCCTACCAAACACAGGTGCTGCCGTCTTGAGTTGTAGGATTTTAAAATAAACCACAGTTGGCTCCTTTAACAGTCCATCAATAGTTGGACTGGGTGGTAGAACCCTGCGGAAGAGTGCTGTGTCTTTACTTCCTGCTGGTCTGCACCAGAGGCAGCACTTTCATTGCAGCATCTGACCTAACACTTTGCATTCCCATTCCTCTGCCTACCTAGTTTAAACCCTCCCCAACAGCTCTATCAAACCTGCCCGCCAGGATATTGGTCTCTCTCCAATTCGGGTGCAACCCATCCATTTTGCTCAGATCACACCTTTTCAAGAGCAGATCCCAATGATCCACAAACCTGAACCAACTCCTCGGCCATTCATTCATCTGCCATAACTTCATAATCTTGCCCTCACTAACTCGTGGCATGGGCAGCAATCTAGAGATTACCTCCCTTGATGTCCTGCTCTTTAGCTTCCTTCCTAACTCCCTTTGCTCACTCTATTAGACATCATCACTTTTCCTATTCATGTCTTTGGTACCAATGTGTACCATGACATCTGGCTGCTCACCCTCCCTCTCAAGGATTCTATGGAATCAGGGACGTCAAGTGATGACGAGGGCCAGGATGGAAAATCTGGCTCTTCTGCGAGAGATTTTTTTTAAAAAGTGGAGAGAAAAGTTCTGAAATTCATCTGAATAAATTATAAACATTCAAGGAAAAAAAATGCAATGCTGCCAAAGAAAGATAAAGAAGTAGAAGAAATTACAGAGAAGATGAAAGAAAAACAACTAGAGGAGTAAGAAAGTCCTACCTTAAAGAAACTGGGACCTATAGTGAATGCTACTCTTTGGATGAAGAGGGCCTCCTGATTCGCCTCCCACTGAGCTGCAGCATCCCTGCAACAACAGGGATGCATGTTCGAGTCAAGGAGAGGAGCGACCCGACTGTCTGTGCGCGAGGATTTGCACAGGAGTAGTTGGCGACTATCAGAATGACTTACTAAGCTCTTTAGACAGGCTCCCAAGCAGGTTGTTTGAGGGAGAAAAATTATCAGAGCTGGAAGGAAAGGGGAAGAAGAAGAAAGCTCAGAGGAATTGTTGGAAGAAGGAGTAAGAAAGAAAACTAAAGTTATCCCTAAGTCTCTAGACCCAGTAGGTATGATTATGGAAGAGTTGAAGTTAATAAGACGTGATATTAAGAAATCAGAGGCTAAAGTTAAAATAGGTAAATTTGTTAGAGATGCAGAAAAAACCCATAAAGAAATGGAAGAAAAAGTTCAATATTAATTTGGAAAATCAATTTCTTCAAGATAAAGTGAATGAAGGATTAGAACAGTGTTTCCGATGAATAAGCTATTGTCTGCAAAGCTGTACCCCCATCATTTGACCGGGTGTGGTCAATGCTGTAATTGTTATGTTATATGTTATATATGTTAATACCACCAGCGGCAGATGACTTTGAATTCAGCAGGGTCATCTACCTCCCCACCCCAGACCAGACCTTCAAAAGGAATACAGTCAATCATCTTCAACTAGTTATGCCGTTTCCAACTTTTTCATCCAATTCCATTCTTAGTCTTGACTATATTCACCAGAGGTTTCATTGACAAATTGTGGCTCAGCTTACAATCTGGCAAAGAATTAGCAAAAGTTAATGCATCCTGAGCTTTCTCAAAAAATTGAAATTGATATTGCCCATAAAACACTTTTAACACTGCTGGATATCTAAATGCAGATTTATAACCCTTCTTCCACAACACTGCCTTAGCCGGATTAAACTCCTTACATCTCTGTATAACCTCCTGATTTAGATCTGTATAAAAGAAAACCCTTCTACCCTGAACCATTATTGGGTTCTGAGCAACACGGGCTTTCTGTACCACAAGACGTAAAATCGTCTCTTGATCCTGATACCTTAAACACCTGATTAAAACCACTCTCGAAGGTTGCCCTGGAAAAGATTTCCTTCTTAACACTCGATGACCTCTATCCAATTCCAAACTATCTGGAAATTATTCAATTCCCAGTATTTCTGGAATCCATTTATGAAAAAATTTTGTTGGGTCCGCTCCTTCAATATCTTCCGGAAGTCCAAATATTTGTGCATTGTTTCATCAGCTTTGATTTTCCAGTGAGTTAATTTTTTGCAAAAAAGCATTCTTCAGAGCATCCCATCCTATAAACGATTCTTCAATCTGATCCACTCTATCTTCAATCTTCTTAAATTTCTCTTGTACTTCATCAACTGCTGTTAAACACTTATTAAGATCCACTTTCATAGATGCAATTCCTCCACACATACCAGACATTTTTCCTTTTACTTCAGCAAATTGTTCATCTATATTGTGAAAACTAGTGGTCATATATGCCGTAATATTTTCATTTTGCTTTGATAATTCCTCAAACATGGTAACCACATCAGGTCCAGGCGAGGGGCGTGTTAAAACAGGTGAAGTTACAGATTTAAAAGGAGAAGCCATTTTTGTAGTTCTGGGCCTACCTTCTATTGCTTCTGCTGCCATCAATAAAAGCTTCTTCATCTAAATATTCTAGATGTTCTTCTTCCTCCTCCTCTAAAACTTTGTTCCTGGTGGCCTGGCTATGGGTTTGGACCCCACACCACATCCGGTTGACTTCATCGGCGTGACATGGAGTTGGGACCCCCGCAGCCCGGAACCTATCCAGGACTTCACGGACTTGTCAGACGGCGCATCTCTGCACACCAGCACGCTGCTGATAGTACTCCCTTGCTCATGCCCTGATGCAGCCCCGCACATCTCACCACCCTCGGCTGCGCAGAATACATTGTGCCCACGGATATCCTGGCCTGAAGCCAGGACAAATGCATCGGCGGTGCCATCTTGCACCAATCCTTGCTTCAGAGAGGTCAACCTTTTTTCAAATTTCCCCAGACACATCCTCTGTAAATTGATGGTAAATTGATCCTGGTGCTTCTTCTGTCGGTAAGCCCAGTTTCTTCACTTTTTTTTAACCACTTTAAAGGCCACCTTTTTTGACTTTTGGCCTTTCCCTTTCTTCATTTCTTGTAACTTCGATAATTAAATTTCACTCTGATACACTTTTTACATTTTTACCTTCTTTAAATTTTGGGCATTAATTAGTCCAGTCAGGGAGAGGTGAATCCAAACGTCTTTTTTCTATGCCATCTTGCCATGCAGTTTTTTTTTTGGGGGTGGGGGGGGGAATTCTGTGTATTTTAAGTTTTGTTTTTGTGTATTTTTAGCTTGTTTTTATATTTATTGATTAAGTAAGGGGATTTTTTAAAGGAGCCTTTATTTAGTGTAAAGGTTAGCTGTATTGGGTGCCACTCTATAGGAAATAATGAATAATCTAAATTTTGCGACATTTAATGTTAAAGGCCTTAATCATACGATAAAACGGAAACGTATACTGGATTATATTTAAGAAAATGATTTTATTACGGATATTGCGTTTTTACAGGAAACTCATTTGACAGAGAAAGAACATTTGAAATTGAAACGGGATTGGGTTGGTCGTGTGATTGCACCTTCCTTTAATTCTAAAGCCAGAGGGGTAGCAATGTTGATACATTTAAAAAAGTACCTTTTATCTTGGATTTTATTTTATTTTTTGCTAATGCTGGTAGAGTGTTGAAGGTTAATTGTAAAATATTTTTAGAAACTTGGACTTTGATGAATGTTTATGCACCAAATGATGATGATGTAGAATTTGTTACAGTTGCACTTTTGAATTTGAATCCATCGAATGAGATTATTTTGGTAGGAGGGGAGTTTAACTGTTGTTTGGATCCATTGTTGGATAAATCTCCAAAAATTGTGACGAAAACTAAAATGGCTAAAAGAATAACTGAATTGATGAGAGATTTAAATTTGGTGGAAATTGAATTGAATCTGACTGAAGAAGATTTTTCTTTTTACTCTGTTCGACATAATTCATTTTATAGGATTGATCTATTTTTGATATTGGGACAACTGCAAGGAAGATTTGTTCATGCTGAGTACAAGAGTAGAATATTGTGTGATCATTCATTATTGTTAGTTTCATGTGCTGGCTCTGAGATGGTAGAAACTACTTATCATTGGAAATTCAATGAAATGTTAAAAAAATTGATTTTGTTAAGTATATAAGAGATCATATTGTCTTATTTACAAACAAATGAGGGCTCAATACAGAGCAAATTTATTTTATGGGATGCTTTAAAGGCATACTTAAGGGGTCAGATCATTAGTTATACAGCAAGAGTGAAAAAAAACAGTACTTGATAGTCAAAATTTGGAAAAAGAAATAGCAGTGTTAGAAGAAATTTCAGAAGAATTCAACTGAGGATAATAAGATACAATTATCTAAATTAAAAATTCACTATAATACTTTGCAAACTTACACTTATGAAAGAATGATTCAACGATCAAAACAACCTTATTATGAATTAGGAGAAGGAGCGCATGAAGTTTTAGCTTGGCAGCTTAAAACCGAACAGGTATTAGGAAAAATTCAGAGATAACATATAAACCACAGTAAATTAATGAGGAATTTTTTATATTTTATCAAAACATATACATCTGAGGGTACTCAAGATATGGATCAGATTGAGTGTTTTTTTTTCCTTTTTTTTTACCCCCCACCCCCACCGGCCCAGATTGAGTGTTTTTTGCGACATTTAATGTTAAAGGCCTTTATCTTACGATAAAACGGAATTTAAATTTACCATTTTTAAACAAGATAGATATTAGGGACTTGGCTAGTCCATTTACTGATTTGGAACTTAAGGGAGCACTGCAATCTATGCCTAGTGGGGAATCTCCTGGAGAGGATGGATTTACAATGGAGTTTTATAAAGAATTTCATTATTTACTATTTCCTGTATATACAGAAGTATTGAAATAAGCGACAGAAACAGGTTCATTCCCAGAGTCTTTTTCAAGGGTGTTGATAAGTTATTCCAAAGGATAGGGATCCATTAAAAGTGGCTTCATATAGACCAATATCTTTATTAAATGCGGATTATAAGATTGTGGCAAAGGTATTAGTTAATAGATTGGCTATTTTTTTACCAAAATTAGTACATGTGGATCAAGCAGGATTTATTAAGGGTAGATATTCAGATGATAATATTACTAAATTGATTACAATAATTAATGCTTCAAGACGACAGATTAATCAACCATTGTTATTAGTGTTAGATGCGAAAAAGCTTTTGATCCTGTCGAGTGGAATTTTTCGTTTAAGGTGTTAAAAATATTTAAATTTTAGACCACTTTTCACCAGTTGGGTTAAGGCTTTATATACTAATCCTTCTGCTAGGGTGATGACAAATGGACATATTTCATCAGCATTTAATTGGTTGCTCACTCTCACCAGCTTTATTTGCTTTAGTAATAGAACCTTTGGCTCAAGCAATAAGACAAGATTTTAATATTAAGGGAATTGCAATAGGTGAACAAGAGTATAAAATTAATCTGTTTGCAGATGATGTGTTGATATATTTATCTCATCCTAAGGATTCTTTTGAACTGTTACAAACTTTGTTGAATCGATATGGGATGATTTCAGGTTATAAAGTCAATAGGGATAAAAATGAGATATTACCAATATCTGATGATGATTATACAGATTGTAGACAATTCACTAAATTTAGATGATCTAATAAAATTAAATATTTAGGGGTCATAGTGGATAAAGAATATTGAAATTTATATTGTTTAAATTATATACTATTGTTAAATAAGATTAAAGTTGATTTACATAGATGGAAAGATTTGCCATTAACTTTGATTGGACGAGTTAATTGCATTAAAATGAATATATATCCTCGTATACGATATCTTTTTCAGTCCATTCCAAGTGCAGTATCAAATTTTTTTTAAGGAATTAAATAAAGTAATTCATTTGTTTTTATGGAAATGTCAAGAGTATCTATGCAAAAATTAACATGGAGATATGAATTAGGTGGATTTCAATACCACTCTTTCAAAATTATTATGAGGCGGCAAAATTAAAATTTATTAATAGGTTGTTTGATATTGATCAACTGGCTTCAGATTTCTGAAAATAAAATACATAAATTTATTTATAAATGGAATCCTTTTTTTAATTGCAAACGTATAAATTGCCAGTATTGAGACATTTAATGGATATTTGGTATAAGAGAGATCAGATTATAGAATCTAAAGATAAAATTTCAGCTAAATCACCATTATATCAGAACAAAATAATTCCTTTTTTTATAAATAATCCTTGTATGAAAGATTGGGAAATGAAAGGTGTAAAATTGGTGGATGACTGTTTCGAAGCAGGCAAGTTATTTTCTTTCGAGAGAAGGTTGGTATTTCATTAAATTCTTTTTATTGCTTTTTATCAAGTCCGAGATCTATTATTAGAAAACTTTTGACGAGAATTGGTGTTACCGGGTAAAACAAAATTTGAGATGTTAATTGATGATAAAGGAAAGAAGGGGTTTATTTCGGAAATGTATATGTTATTGCAAGAAAAGATAGAAAAAGTTGATGTATGTAAAATGAAAGATAAATGGAAGAAAGACTTGGCTATTACTTTGTTTTGGGAAGAATGGTCAAATATGTGTGCTGAGAGTGTAACAAAACTACTTAATGTGAGATACAGTATGGTTAATTATAATTTTTTTACATCGATTTATTTAACTCCTGAAAAGTTGAAGAAATATGGCCTTAGTTCATCAAATTTGTGTTTTAGATGTGGGGAACAGATAGGTTTTTTTGCTTTCTGTTTGCGTATATAGAAAAGTTAAACCTTTTTGGGGAAAAGTTATAAATTTTTTGAGAGATTTATTTAGAACGGACTTGCAATTGGATCTGTTGATGTTTATTGGGTTATTTTAATAGATTAATGACAGGATTGCAGATGGATAAACCATTTCTACGATTAGGGTTAGATGTAGCAAGAAAATATATAGCTATTTGGAAAAATGATGTGGAATTGAATATACAAAGATGGCATAATGAATTGCATTTGTGTTTGTATTTGGAAAAGATAACTTATAATTTGTGAAATAATTATCCTTTTTTTTGTGAAGATGTTGAGATTGGATGTTAAATAAATGATATGTGAAGGGTTGGCACACCAAGCAGTAACAAACGGAATATATTTTTAGCTCCGAGGGGGTTGGGTGGGATGGGATAGTTTAGGTGGGAAGTAGGGGGGTCGGTAAGAGATTTTTTTTTGTAGTTAATTTTTAAAAATGTTTTATGCTTTGTAATACCTTTAAATAAAATTTTCGAAAATAAGCAGTTGTCTGATAAAATGGATTCATTAGAAAATTTTAGTTGAAAAAATAATAATAAGATTGTTGGTCTGAAAGAAGGAGAGGGAGATTTTTACAGCGCTGGATTCCCCAGACTTTTGGGCAAGAACATTTTAAAGGAGATATTGAGATTAAGCAAGCCCATAGAGCCCTTAGATCTAAACCTCAGCCGGATCAAAAGTCGAGGTCCCTTTTGGTCAAATTTATTTTTTTATCACTTAAATTGGAATTATCAGCCAAACAGGCTGAAGAAGGAAAAGCACCATTAGAATTTGCAAAGAACAAGATTTTCTTTTATCCTAGTATCAGCTTTGAATATGTTATAGTATTAAAAAATGCAATAAATGTTAGATATAGAACGGTGCAGTACAATTTCATATATCAGTTGTATATTACGCCATAAAAGCTTAAATAGATTGAAGTTGGGTATTTTGGATGTGTTTTCGATGTAAACAGGATATAGGCACCTTTTTACAATCTACATGGACATGCCCCAAATTGAACTCTTTTTGGACTAATTTAATATATTTTCTTCAACAGGTAATAGGTGTTAAACTCCCAAGAAACCCTATGCTGTTTCTTTTGGGGGATATATCAAGGATTAGTCCAGATTTAAAATGACATTGGTTTCAAAAAGAATTTTTAAAGATTGTGCTGGCTGTTGCCAGGAAATGCATAATGGTTTCATGGAAATTGCATGCAGATTTTGTATTAGATAGATGTCATGCTGAAATGAGAAGTTGTACACATTTGGAAAAGATTGCATATAATTTAAAAGGACAAATGTAATAATTTTTTGAAAATTTGGTTTCCATATCTGCAAAAAATTGGTGTTATAACTTTATAAGTAATTTAAAATATATTAATTGGTAGAATTTGGTATGAACTTTGTCACTTACCGGCCTCGCCTTAATTCATTTCATTTTACTTTATTAGATTTTGTTTTACATATATACTTAGATTTTAATTAATGTTATATATTACACAGTAGTGTTTTATTTTACTTTATACTTCATATTTAAAAGATATAATTGTAGTTGTAAGTATTAGAATAATTAGGTTGTAATTTATTAATTAGGTAATATCCAGTATAGCTAAAAAATTAGTCTATTCTCTTTCTTTCCTTTGCTTTTTCTTTTCTCTTTTCATTTCTTTTCTTTGTTTCTTCTTTGGGGTTTTTCTGCATGGGAGGGAGAAAATTATAAAAAAATCATTATGTATTGATTTTGATTTATTCATTTTTCTAGTTTTGTATGCAATTTTGTTACAAGTGCTAATAAAATAAATTTAAAAAAAAAATTCTATGGAATTGATCAGGGACATCTCTGACCCTGGCACCTGGGAGGTAACATACCATCCAAGAGTTTCTATCCCTTCCATAGAATCTCATGTCTATTCTCCTAATCAATGAATCATTATTTCTCTCCTCCTTTCTTCCCTTCCCCTCAGAGCCACAGGGCCATTCTCTGCCAGAGACCTTCCTGCTGTGACTTTTCCTCGGTAGGACATCTGCCCATCAGCATTGAAAAGGGTATATTTGTTATTGAGTGGAGTGACACAGTGAGGCCCTACACTGACTGTCTATACCCTTTTCCTCTTCTGACAGTCACCAGCTACCTGCTTACTGCCTCCCTATAACTTGTCTACCAGCCCCTCTGCCTCCTGAGTGATTCAGTTCATCCAGATCCAGCTCATGGTGATGTTATTGTACTTGACTAATGTAAAGTTCAAACTGCAGAGGGGAGTGAATTGGCTACCAGCTGATTTTTCTGTCCATTTGTCGAGAGAAGGTGTTACTACCAGCAACACCTGAATTACAGGCATTCAGTGAATGGAAATTTTCCCTTGTAGAATTCACAAATCACAATCTAAAAACTTGATGCACCGAATAAAATTTTCTCTCATGGAAGCTATCCAGAAAAAAAGTACATAAAACAATTGTTATCACTTTTCTTATACATAGAGGATCCAGTCTCACATTTAGGATAATCAAGATATGACCAGTTTCTAGGAATTTAAACCTGGGCACTTATATTTGTAACTTAGTCAGTTAGCAGAGTGTACTGATTGTATAGGAATCATCACAGTTCACTGTAAACCTTGTTTTATTTAATTGCTGAAATAATTTGAATGATTTGATTTTCCCTATGAAAGTTGTGCGGTTAGTATCTCTATAAAGTGAGACTTAGGATATCTTAGTCCAAGACCTTGTCTCTTGTATCCTGTCAATCTCCTGTATGAATTTGATGGGGAGCATTATCTGATTGCCATCTCCAAGGATAGGAGTTTGAAGGGAGATGGCGACTTCAATAGAAACAGTCCCTGGCACTGAACTCTGTCTGGGAGGTGAGCACAGGTGAATAAGAGAAGTAATTGTGTACTTGCTGCCCAATGAAGCGGTTAAAATGAACTATTCCTGAGAAAAGTTAAACAATTCATCTTTTGTAAATTATTTTAGAACTAGAAAATAACAATGATCTCTTAATCAATTTTTTTAAGTGAAAATATGAACAAGATATTTAATTATAGCTCAAAATCCTACTTCCTTCCCCATTTCTTTCCTATTGTTCAATAGCTGCAATGTTTTTGACAACAGAAACCTGCAAAATGTACACTTCATTCTTTTGACTCAATGTAAACTTTTCAAGATATCCTAACATATGATTTATTTTATTTATTGTGACTAAATAGTGTTGTATTTGTCAGTTCAAGTGAACTAGATCTCTCATTTTTCATGTACATTTTTTTCAATTTGAATAACAGTCAATAATAAACATGGTTCACGTTGGGCTTAAAATCCACCTTGAATCAGAGAGATTAATCACTTGATTCTGGCTTCCGTTTAAAGTATCATTTTGAAGAAGTTGGATAAAAATACAACTAATATGGGACTGAGGATCAAAACTGAATGTATGTTGGAGATTTTGTTGGATCTCACTAGTAAATTGAGCCAAAAGTTAATACTCCTGCATATTGAAAATTGGTAGATCTGAAATATAACAAATGTAAATGATTTTCAGCCTACTTTTTTTCTATTTCTGCAGATACTGTACAAATTTTAATACAGTAATTCAATTTGAAATACAGGAACATTTTGGCTTGTTACATGACCACAAAATGTAAAGTTTCACTGATACCTCTCTTGTAAAGAAAGTAAATTGCCTTACACACCCACTGCATTGCCACCATAATTGCTAAGTGAGACGAAGTGGTAATTTTTATTTGTGTTTTGTCATGTTACAAATCTGGCACAATGAATGGAGATTGGTATACAGTATTTAGCTGATGTTTGTCAGTTGTAATCCCTTGCGAATGATCATAGTAAATCACTTTTATTTTACACAAGTTAAATGTTAGTTTATTTTCAATTTTTTTTGTTTACTAATTCAGGAACCTGATGATAGTCCAACTATGAAATGTGCCTTCCAGCAGAGTATGGGATACTGGATGTACCCAAGGCTACCCTGGCTGCAGCTTTTTCCAAGAATAGGAGTTAACAGTGTATCAGTTGATGATGCCTTACAGTGGAATCCAGATTACAAGATACATAATATTCTAATGAAAGACTGGTAAGTTAATAATAATCAATCAAAAAAGTTCCATTCAGAGAAAAACACAACATTAAATTTAATATTTAGTTTAGAAAATAATAACTTGACATTTGTACTGTCTACCTTTAATTTCAAAAATCTTTGAACTTGTGGAGGTGACAAAACTTTGAATGAAAAAAATGACTTAAACCTTTTATATACAGTGTACTTCCACATTCACTGACAAAAGGCAAAGGAGGAAAAACCCAACACCCAACCCACCAATTTTCCCCTGCAACCGCTGCAATCGTGTCTGCCTGTCCCGCATCGGACGTCAGCCACAAACGAGCCTGCAGCTGACGTGGACATTTACCCCCCTCCATAAATCTTTGTCCGCGAAGCCAAGCCAAAGAAAGAACTTCCACATTCCAGCAGTTTAAGTAATATTCATCCTTGGGAATTCAGAAATCACTATTATATATATATATCAAAAAAAGTTCACATAAAAAATAAAAATGTGCTCTTAGAGATTTGTGTGGAGGGAAAAAAGAAAACAAAATGTATGCAGAGAACTGAACTGGTTTACAAGGACAATGACCATAAGGTGCTGACTGAGAGTGGGAGACCACTTAAGAGATATCGTTTAGAAACTGACAAAGGCGTTTTCGGACAAATTTGTGATCCATTATTTTCTGTGCTCCGGAATCAATCAGACCCCATAGGCTATCTTTAATCCAGCAACATTGGGACCTGGCTATTGCCAGACCATAGAAAATACCAAAAAACAGAACTTGACCCCTAAGGGAACAAACCCCTTATGTAAACCTATCAAGGAAAGAACAAAGCATAAAACAGGAAATAATACTGTGGGGCAGCACAGTTAGTGTAGTCGTTAGCGCACTGCCTTTACAGCACCAGTGATCAGGACTGGGGTTCGAGTCCCACGCTGTCTGTAAGGAATTTGTACTAACAGTGGCACAGAGTGCCAGATAAGAGAGGTACAACCTGTATTCAGTGGTGAAATCACTTCTCCATGGGTAAAAAGTAGGATGAGTCTTCAAACTAATGTACCTGTATCCGAATGTACAAAAGTGTGTAATGATATCATTTCATCCAAACAGCTGTTCATAGCCATGATCTTGTGATATTTAAGAGTCTAATTACCATAATGACAATTGAGATATTTTTGTAGAATTTTGTCTAAAGGGGAAATTTTAATGTTTAGGCATTTCATTCAAACCTGTTAACATTAGTATTTTTGGCCAAAGGAATACAAATGTTTTTCTTTAAATTTGTTCTAAGTTTCATACATTGAAATCTGTAATACATTCTATTTTAGGTTGTCAACCTCTAATTCACTCTTTGACCTCCTTCAGTCTGGGCATTGCCCTTTCTTTTACATCTGTACATACCAATTCACAGTTCTCTTCAGGACTGCTTGGGAATCCAGGAGAGAATCAATTACTGCCTTGATGTATCCAGCAAGTGTGGAAGTTTTAGAAGCAATGAGATTGTCAGGTACTTGCATAGTATATTTTAAATCAAATGTTTGCATTGAAATTTACAGCATTGGAGTGTTAGAATCAGGATTTATGGTTATGAACAAGTCATGAAATTTGGTGTGTTGTGACAGCGTCACAGTGCAAACGTACATATTATTACCATCTTATGACATTATTATAAAAAAGGTAAAATAAAATAGCAATAATAGTGCATGAAAAGTAAGGGCGATGTCTTTGGTTCATTGATTATTCAGGAGTCTGATCGAAGTGGGGAAGAAGCTGTCCTTGTGCCACTGAGTGCTCATCTTTAGGCTCCTGTACCTTTTCCCCAATGGTATCAGAGTGAAGAGGGCTTGGCCTGGGTGGTAGGAGTCTTTGAGGTTAGAGGATGCTTTTTAAGACACTGCCTCATATAGGTGTTCTCTGGAGTGACGTCTGGTGCCTGTGGTGTTGCAGAATGAGTTCACAACCCTCTGGAGTCTATTCTTGTCCTGAGAGTTGGGGCCTCCATACCAAGCAGCAACCAACCAGAAGGCTCTCCATGGTATGCCTGTAGAAGTTTGAGAATTGTTGGTGACATAACGAATCTCCTCAGACACCTCACAAAGTATAGCTGCTGGCGAGCTTTCTTTGCGATTGCATCGACATGGGAACTTCAGGACAGATCCTCGGAGATGTTGACATCCAGGAATTTGAAGTTCTTGACGCTCTCCACTACTGATCCCTCTGAGGACTGTGTGGTTTTCCTGATGTTTAGTGCAAGGTTGTTGTCATTACACCATTCAACGAGCTGATCTATCTCCCTCCTGTATACTTCCTCATAACCATTTGTAATTCTGCTGACAACTGTGGTGTCATCGGCAGACTTGTAGATGGCATTGGAATTGTGCCTGGCCACACAGATGTGGGTGTATAACGAGTAGAGCAGTGGGCTAAGCACGCATCCTTGGAGTGCGACTGTGTTGATGATCAGTGAGGAGGAGATGTTGTTTCCAATTCGTACTGATTGTAAAATTGTAATGAAATCTGATATGCTACATTTTTAAAAAAGGTCTTTACTCATGAATATTGTTCATAAATACTTCCAAACAATTTAACCTTTCTCATCATTGCTCCCCATGACCAAAAAGATAAACCTAATAATACTTGTAAATATGGAAAAAACATATTTTACAAAAGCTACTAATTCATATTTTCAGAACAAGTAATTGACTATACGATATTTTCAAAGTTCATTAGTTTCTGGGGAATATTCTTGTTTGATTTGTTTTTATTATTATGAGTTTGATTTCTGGGGACAAGGCATACAATGTTTCCTTGCATATTTTACAGAAGTTGTTTTTTCAACATATTTGGTGGAGCACTCTAAAGAAGGTGGTCATATAAACCTTTCTTTCCCAGATGAACATGGGTTAGTGCATCTTAAACAAGCTTTCATGTAAGTAACACAGTATTAATTTATGCCTAACATGTTATTGGTAATTATTTTGACATTTTCTATGTGCATTGGATTTTTGTTTCCTATTATAATTGCTTGATATTATCAAATTGTAGACTGCACAGATTATTTATCAGTTTACCCTTTATCTTGAGGTGAGAATATGAACATCTCTATTCCATTTCCAAAATGAAACAAAACTAAATAATCCTGTGCAATATAGCCAATATTGCAAATTTGGTTGCAAATTTAATCTCACTTCATATTTGACATTTTGGTTGTTGTGAATACATTATGACGTAATTCAGGGGTGGCCAAACCTTTTAATTTAAAGATACAACAATGGTAACAGGCCATTTCGGCCCATGAATACATACCAGGAGGTGTAAGTTAATTGAGGGTGAAATGGCTTGTTACTGTGCTGAACGACTAAATTAAAAATTAAAAGGTTGTCCACCTACATCTTGCTAGGTTTAGCTAGCAGTAGATGTTTGAACAGAGCTGAATCTTTCTGTTCACTCTACTGTTGCACCTCTTATTGAGTCCAGTGAAGGTGCACTGTCTATATTGGGAGTGATTTGCCACGTGCATTTTTACTACACCACAAAAGACAAAATAAAGACTCACATCTGATGCAAACATTCTTATTGTCATTGATTGCAATAAAAGTCCAGAATAAAATATCTGTTGTATTTGTACAAGCTCAGGGTGATGATGATTCATCACATGGCAAAATGCCTTGAAAATTAGCTATAATAGGAAGTGGAGTAACTTTGGGGCTGAGTTACTAGCTTGTTGTGCAGAATGTTTTCTTCATTTTTACTCTCTTGTTCTGCTTGTGTGGAGCACTAAGACAGCTTAAGAAAGGGAAGTTATATAGTAGATGTCAATTGTTCATGAGACTTATAAATTCATTTGAGGAAGTTAAAGGATAATTCCAGCCTGGGTAGATATTTCAAAGAAGATCAATAACTCCAAGAAGAAAACAATTGGTTTTATAATTACTGGAGAAATTAAACTGGTTATGTATGCTCTTGATATGTCCATGGAAAAACTGTCTAATATTTCAAATGAGCTCAATAACAAGCTGCTGGAGGTAGACAAGAGGTAAGGCAACATTTATGGAAGCAAGGGGACAGTTGATGTTTCACATAAAGGGGAGATGTCCGGTATAAAGAGGTGAGGGGGAGAGCAAAGTCAGGACCTGGCAAGCAATAGGTGGATCCAGGTGAGGAGGGAAGAGTGGAGATTGTGTTAGAGGCAGGGAAGTGATGTGGAGACAACAAAGAACTGCAGATTGTGAAATCTAAAAAGGAAGGTGATGAGTGAAACCAGATAAGGGAGGGATAGTGATCAGATGGGAACAGTAGTTGGAGGGAATAAGGGAGGGACCCTTAAGATGGTTGGAAATAAGATGGATCAGAATCAGAATGTGGATTACCTGAAATTGAAAAATTCAATGATCATGCCTTTGGGTTGTTGACTACCCAAGTGGAATATGAGTGCTGTTCCCCTAGTCTGCATTTACCAGTGTTAAGGTGGAAGATGTTGGGAACTTTGAAAGTCAGGACTGGACAACTAGAAAAAAGCTAATGCAGTATAAATATTAGTGATAATAATATGACATTGACATGGTCTTTTAACAGATTATCATCTTGATGCACATTTTGTAAATATCCCTGGTATGGCAGGTCCATAGTATTTTTTTGAGTAATAAATCTTATGTGCTTTGGTATCTCAAACAACATGTTTTTGATCCCAGTAAATTTGTCTTGTGATACTGAACAACTAAATGCAGGTACACAGTAACAAAGATGAATGATTTTTCCAATTCTCATTTCAGAGTATATTAGATTTTCTCACATTAATTGTACAAATCATTAAAATCATCAAAATTTGAAATTGTAAACAAATCACAATGTTGCTACTTCACATCATTCAAAAACCTATAGATTTTGGATATATTGGTTCACTGTAGCATTAGTCTGAGTTTACATTGTCAAGAAGCAGTTAAAAGTTAGGTTGCAGCTGTGTCTTCATTTTTCACCCCCTTTTTGCACTTCTGCAACTATAAAAAGTAGTAGGCTGATGTCGCAAGTTTAAAAACCAGACGAATTGCTGAATTTGCAACCATATTTCTCTGGGAATTTTCCTTTAGTCAAATGGACTACATTAAATATTTTAATTTTCTTTCTTTAATAGAAATAATGAAAGAAGTGTTAACCAAACAGTGACAGATACACATTGTTTATGGATTGAAAAGACTTCAGTGACAGAATCGCAGGAAGGTTTCTCAACATCAAATTCTTCAGAATGCTATGTGTATCCTTTTCAATATTTTGTTGGTGGTTTATTTACTAGCCAGGAGTGCAATTTATACGAACCCAACGGATTCATCAGTAAGAAACCGCATGCTATAAGAGTAATATTGATGCCAGACTTTTGGAAGAAGTCATATGTTATGAGCCCAGCAGCAATAGAAATTCACCGACAAATAGTTACTTAAACAAAAGTTGCTTTTAATTTTCTTTAAACATTAAAAACAGGATCAAACTTTAACTTATTGCTATTAACGTAACCTAGCCCCCTTCTAATTCTAAGTGCATGTGTATGTAATGTGCATATGTTCAGGAAAGTTCTTTGCTTCAATAGTCCAATTTTTCACTTCTCCAAGTTCACTGGTATCAGGCAACTCTTATACTGTGCACAGAATTTAACATTTATGAATTTTCACCAGGCTCTGGTGCTTAAAGGTAAATGGTTACCGCTCAGGAAGTTTCTTGTTGGTTTCAGAGAGATTTATTGCTTGTCGGACATACACAAATTGATTTCCTCCAATCAGTCACTTCAGTGTCTTGCCAAAGAAACATGCCCCATCATGGGTTTTCCAAATGATAACCTTTTCTTCCAGGTCACCACAGAGTTCTTGTTTCCCTTATTTCAGAAGAAACACTCTAGCCAACCATTTCCTCTTGTAAGGACTACAAGGGTTTTCTATAGGCTGAACATGGAACTCACAACCCATCTTCAAAATGGGGTTTTCAACAGCCTGCCAGCTTGTCATGTTGCAGCCTCAAAAGTCACTGTAGAACTCAGTTCTGACACTCTCTCTCTCTACAGGAGAAATCCTGTTTGTTCTTTCCTCTCTTTCTGCTTGTGTAAACCAGAACTTCTTGCAGGGCTCAGCTTGTCATGTTGCAGCCTCAAAAGTCACTGTAGAACTCAGTTCTGACACTCTCTCTCTCTACAGGAGAAATCCTGTTTGTTCTTTCCTCTCTTTCTGCTTGTGTAAACCAGAACTTCTTGCAGGGCTAACCCAATCCTTGAAAGATCTTTATTGAGCCCAGACTCTCTCGATTTGCACCTGCTTTTGAAATTCCTTCCAAAGCAGTTCTATTGGTCTTTTGCAAATCCACTGGTGCCTGCATGTCTGACCTCAGCCAAGCTCTTGCATTTTAAATGAAATGTGAAGTGACCTACCCTAATCCCTCCCCCACCACAATCTATTTCTTTTAAAGACATGTATAATATAAAATATAACCCATAACGTTCATTTTCCACAATTATTTAGGAAATGGAAGTAAAATAGAATGCATTTTTAGGTGCAAAACAAGTGCCTGGTACAAAGGTACTCTTAAACAAATTTTGCTTATTCACGCAATAGTGTCAATTATTAAGACCCAAGCTTTGTTAGTTGTACTGCTGTGTTGGTGCTTTGGATCCTACTACTGGTCTTGGTGCACTGAGAAACGAAGAGCTGCTCCATAGCAGAGTCAAAACCAAACTTTGTTTTATTTTGAAAAATCATCACTCGTGTTAAAATGTTGAAATATAATTTTGATAGTATTGTGTAGTTCAGAGGAATATTTAAAGCCCTTTTCATAGGACACTGTTTGTATCAGAATATCCCAAAGTTTATTACAACTGAGTATAAAGTAGAGGCAGAACTTTGCTGTTTTTATTGGATCTTGCTGTGCAATGATGACCAATAGATTATTGTAGGAGGAATAAATTTGATCAGGATAATGAAGAATTCTCAAACATAATTTTGTCATGGGGATCTCGTCACCTTGAATTGAATATTTGGAAAAACATGTTTTTCAGTGTAGTACTGTCTTAATTCTGTTCGAAAGAGTATCAATTTTTTTCCTTCAAATCTATGAACCCTGCACAGGTGAGATTTGCCATTCTTGGTCCCTTAAAAAAAAATTATTTCCCAAATCCATCACCACTTTGCAACTCAAGTTGTAATAATCATCAGTAATAATTTCCACCTAATAATTCAATTACTTTGTTACAGCTGTTTTGTACATCAATGGCAGGCCAATGTTTAGTCATGTTAATGGACTACACATTATGTGTTGTTATGTGAACTATCTTTTAACACTATCATTACCTTTTTGACTTCAGTATTCAAATACTTTTTCTGAATGGCCTTATTCTACTGTTCAAACTAGAGGTCCTCTCAACCTCAGCTGCCTTTGATCAAACAAAGACCTGTTCAGTCATTGCTGCTGTTCTTACTGACCTCCAAGGCAGTGTACATCAGTGAAATACTCAGCAGTGAATTGCTCTAATCCCCACTACCCATATTTTGGCTTTCCTTCAGTTTCTGTCTCTGAATCAAGAGTTAATTTGCAATTGTGCCTTCAGCTCCCAGATCCCTTCACACTCCAGTGGTTTGGTATTCCACCCTTCAAACACCCCACCCCTTTTTTTCCCCATTAGTTTCAAAACTCACTGCTTCTACCAAGGTTTTTGTTATCTGCCATAATACCTCCTTAAAGAAGTGTCAGTGCTGTTTGGAAATGCTACTTTGAAGTGCCTTGTGAAATTTTTCTGATGTCATTTTAATTTAATTTAGACATGCAGCCCAGTAACAGGCCATTTTGGCCCAAGAGTTCAAGCCGCTCAATTTACATCCAATTATCCTACTCCCCTGGTATGTTTCAAATGGTGAGAGGAAACTGGAGCCCCCAAGGAAAATCCACGCAAACACAGGGAGAACATACCAACTCTTTACAGTGTAGTATTCAAACACATGTCCCGATCGCTAGCGCGATAAAGGTGTTACGCTAACCACTAGGCCAACCATGCCACCCTATTTTTACAATGCATGCTAATTTACACGTGTATTTACTATAACGTTTCCTTTCATTATCTCGTCATATACGACAAAAAAGAAACTGAATATACATACCAACACTATACTGTAATAACTAGTCATTATAAATATGAAATTTATTTCTTGATCATTATAATCAGACATCATCAACATCAGGATAAGCATCTTAAGTTCCTAGTTGTAGTTGAAGGGTCCTCGACAGCATCCTTCATCACCTTTCTGATGAACTCACCACATATAGTTGCACAAGAGGGTGTACAAAAAGGCCTTCCCCCAACATTGCTTTGTCCTGTAGCTTTCCCTGGAGCATCTTTACAGTTACTACAGGTAATTTTCTATTGTATTAACATTAAATGATTGCAACTAACAAAGTTAACCTAAAAGTAATTTTGGAGACCAGGAAACATTGCTTCAAGTACCAATTTTACAAATTGATCATTATGAAATTATATCCATAATTGTGATATGAACTTGCAGTCATGTTTCCAAATCTTATGAAATCTTTTAGGAAGTTGGGAAGCAGCATGATTGCAGGAGTTGGGGTTCACCCAGCTAAGAAATAATGTGTATCATTTGATAAACCCACCAGGGAACATTTGGATTGAACTGACTACAAGAACTTACTTACTATTTCTGGTCCATAATCGTATTCTTAAACCACAAATGATTCTACTTTTTTTTTTCCTCTTCCCTTCTAAAGGTTGCCAATACATGTGGAAAAGTCCAGGGTTGCCTTGGTTCCATAGACTCCTACAGTTTAGAGATTACGGGTCCCATTCTTCCTCATTCCATGGACTATATTAATCGTATTCTCCAGTGTAATGAATATAGTGAAACAGTGACTGTTGTTAATGTTCAAGAGTGTACCTCTGTCTTCAATGCCCATTTACCTAGTTAGTGTTGGGTCTTTGACAATTTATAGACACTAATATTATTAACCATGGCATACAAAGAAACCAATTGGAACTGTTACTTTTGTTCAGTATATCCTTTAAGGTTGTTATTGCAAAGCTAAGAAGATCATTGAAAATGGACAGCAAGAAAACTCAATAGGGCAGTAATGATCTTGGAGATTTATCAGATGCTGTGATTGTAGTTTAGACAAAATTGCTGAAGAAACTCAACAAGTCATGTAGCAAAGATGAAAATACATAACCAATGTTTCAGGCCTGAAACCTTCAAGATATGAGCAAAATGCAGGCAGATGCCTGAATAAAATAGTAGGGGGAGAGGAGCACACCAAAAAAATGGAGAAGTTGTGCAGGAAGGCTTTCCAAATGGAGACTGAGGGATGGTGGCCTGACAGAAACCAGAAGTCTATGTTCAAGCCATCTGGATGAAGAGTGCCCACTGTTGCTCCTCCAGTTTACGGGGACCTTTGTTTGGCAGCGTACAAGGCCATAGACAGATATGTCGGTGCGGGAGTGGGGTATGGAATTAAACTGTTTTGCCTCTGGGAGATCCCGGTCATACTGAGAATAGAGTGAAGGTGTTCAGCAAAGTGACCTCCCAGTTTGTGCCCAGTCTCTCTGTAATTGAGAAAGCCATAATGGGAGCATCAGATGCAATGGATGACTGCTAAAGATTCACAAATGATACTACTAATTGCCCCCTTGGTATCTAACCCTGTAACTGCAGGAAGTGCAACACTTGCACCCACACCACCTTCCTCACCACCATTTGAGGCCCCAAACCGTCCTTCCAATCGAAGGAGCACTTCACTTGTGAATCGGAGGGGATAATCTACTTCCTTGATGAAGGAAGCATTGGATATGTAACTTGATCTTTGCCACGTAAACTTGCTGAGTTCCTCCAGCAATTTTTGTGTAAACTTAAGAGATTTAAGATGTTTTATTGCATTGAGTATTTTCTTTTTCAGACAGAAATGATCCCATTGTGTTAATTACCAAGTACATGCTGTAATCCAATTATTTTATGAAGATTAAACATACTGTTGATTCTGAAAATACTTTTCTCTATCTGAAATAATGCAGGTCAAAATGATGTATATGCTTTTTTATAATCTGGTTTCATGATTGCATCGGAATGTACTTACATTTATATTAATTTTTGACCAATGGGAATGTTTGGATATAGATGATCTGAATGCTTTGCATTAACTATTTTGGGTATGTGTTATTTACTGTATTTGGTGTACACAATTAAATGATATCCAGCTATAAATATTTATTCTCTAATACTGTAATGCACAACATTATCAATCTGTAATTATTTAATCCTTGATATACATTGCAGATTATTTAAACTATCTTGCTGCCAATTAAATATTCAATGTGTATTGTTTAATGGATTTCAGACTGCCACAATTAGTTAAACATTTTAATTATTAAAATGTAAGCACAGGTCATTTTCACTTGAGGTTTGAATGTGCCAGTGCATTCTTGTATTATTTTAAAAAAACAAGGACTTGGAAGTTCTGAATTAAGGTTCAAAAGCATAATCAAGTGTGAAATGAAGTCATTGATTAGGTGATGCAACTCATTAATTTTAAAGGATTGTAGAAGAAGAGAAAGTGAGTAATTTCAGAATTGGGCAAAAAGCAACTTCAAGAAAATGAAGCAATCAATTACCTCATTGCAGTACGCTAATAACTAGTATAATTGTGCATAGAGATTTAAATTGAGTGCAGTGATTCCATATTAAGACTCAAAATACCCAATGCAATTCATAATACAAATTGCTATTATGTAAGCACAGTAAATTGCATTAGTAGCCACATTACTCATTCAGTTATCCTACACTTCACTATCAACCACCTTCCTTTTCTGACCTTTCTTCCTTTAACTACATCTTAAACTTTTTTAAAATGTTCTGATGATAGATCATCAACCAGAAACATTTTTCTCTCTCTACAGATGCTGCCCGAGTTGCTAAGTACCTCCTGTACTTTTTTATTATTGAATAAGCTTTTAGCAGAAATAATCTTCCTCCTCCTTTTCTGGACATGTGGGTGTTTTCTTTGCATGTCAATGTCTTTAAGGGGGAAATAATTTAGACAAAGTAAAAGGTAGAAATTTAGCTCAAAATATTTTCATAATTTTATTTGTTTGCTTGGACATAAATCCATCTCTTAATATCTCAAACACAAATTCAGTTGAATTCTATAGCTGTGTCATCACAAAGTTTAGTTTAACTTATCAACAGAGCTGTAATAATCTTCAGTCTTGCAACATGATCATAGTTTACTCCAAAATTTGAATACACTATGGATTATACAATCTTTCCCAGAAAGTACTGCCAGCAAAATGTGTTAAATAATTTTTGATTGACATTACTTCACAATACATGTAAAATACAAAATCATTACCGTGACCAATGCTCCTCACAATGATTGTTGTCTCTTGACTAAATTTCTTTCAATGTTACCAAGGACCTGGACAGCAGCCACAGGAATTCTCGTACCTGGGCCAAAGATGCTGGAAACGCCTGCCTTGAACAAGGCATCATAATCCTGGTGAAGGTGAAGAATATAGGTCAATTGTCTGTTTGTTATAATCACGTGATACTCAGTGAGAATTATAAAGTTATTTATCAAACATTAAAATATTTTAAAATAACAATAACCACAAAATTGATTCAGAAAATTTCAACTGTATTTGTGATCAGGTCATATAATCCTAACTGAATGTCAGGACACAACCAATGGCCATATAATCCTAACTGAATGTCAGGACACAACCAATGGTCATATAATCCTAACTGAATGTCAGGACACAACCAATGGTCATATAATCCTAACTGAATGTCACGACACAACCAATGGTCATATAATCCTAACTGAATGTTAATGATTATGATGTCCATCCAAGTTTCAGATACTGATATTTAAAAACACTTTGGAATTTAGAATTTTTTTTCTGCAAATGCAAGGCTGAGTACACAAGAACAGATTGTGTTCTGGACATTGAGTTGATCAAATTATTACTCCTAGTTGGTTAAATTTGCTAAGACTAACTTTGTAATTTTCACATGCTCCCTATCATCCCCTCCTGACAACTGGGAATTGAGTCTAAGGATTTGCAATTATACCTATCTGCTGCTTGTTAGTTTGGTTCTGCCTGGCTAGAACCACTATTTGGTATAATTATCCACACTTTCTCCTATGTTAAGCATCACAATAAATACCAGTATGCATGTTTTTTGTTTAACTTCTGACTTATTTTCCAAACTGAATATGTTAAATGTGCTGTTCATATGACATTAGAATAATGATTACATGTTATTGGACACTCAATTGGCAGGTAGATTTACTTCAAAATGAAGAAAAACTTCCTTGCACAAGGGGTTGATTGAATCTCTTGGTTGACTTTGCTAATTTATACAGTCACAAGCATTAAAACTGGTTTGTCAAATTGCAAATAACTTCAGATGATTTTTTAGAGAAAACAGAGCAGTGATGCATCTGACTGGAACTGAAAGTCAGTTAACATCTTGGATCCATGTTCAATTCCTTAAATAGTTTTTAAAAATAGGATGGGCATTCTAACTGATAACAAAATATTAATTGCTATAGCTTTTATCAAATTTAGGAGTGGAAGGGTATCAAACATTTCTTCCAAATAATAACCTGTATTTTTAGTAACATGCATGCCATCATTCCATCTACTAGCCAATATTCTTAACATGAATTGTACACAACAGCCAATTACAGACAATTGATATACAAGATAAACACCAACTAATCTTTTATTTAATGGCTTTTACTCCTACAATTTCACCTTTAAAGATTAGTACATCTACACATTTTTTTAAAAACTTATTAACTTTTCAATTTCTCCTCTCTCCCATCCACTCTCATTTTACTTAAGATTTCTGGAGCTCATTTGTCTGCCCATTTCACTAACCTGTCTAGGTCCTCTGGCATTCATCTTCAGTTTGTTCACCTCACAGATTTCTTAGCACACTTCAATGTCAATCATCTGCTACATTTGTTGAAACACATCATAGGCCCTTTCATGCAGTAAAAATGACTGACTATCAAGGCGGGAGACTTACCTCTATGAATGCACCGTGGCTGTCTCCAAGGCACCAACTGCAATCCCTCTCAGGGAAGGATAATCGGCAGAGAGCTGCACTCTGCTGTCTCACATGAATGTACAGCCACTGCAAGCGGCTGGTTAGGGGGCGGGCTGATGACGCTGTCAGCCAGCGACCCATCTTCCCACTCACCCCTCTCCCTCCATGACCCCTCAGGACAGGGGCGGCCGCTATGGGTTCCAGCTACATGGGGGGATTCTGGATAGGGAAGATGGCCATTGCTCTGTATGATGAGTCGTCTCGCCTCCAGAGGACGCTATGAGGCACCCTCATGAATGTGACACAGGAGCAGCCTTTTAGGGCTGCTCCATGTAAGGTAATTTTTTTTTTCCCTCCGTGCTAATAGCTGGCCTCCAGGTGAGCGTTACTCACTCTCACTTAAAGTTAACAAAAACATACATCAAATTCTTTCTTGCTCAAAAGCACTTTCTGTGAGAAGTATTGAAATGCAAATATTGTACTAGGAAACTTATACTATCTATACAAGTTAGCTGAAGTAGAATGATACAGAAAGATACTTTATATCATAATAATATTACAGATCAGCAAACAAAAACAAAATGAATTAATGCACTTGAAGAAAAAAAAAACGCTAAAATTCCATCTTAAATGTAGTACCTGAGGAGGAATCACACCACCACAAATGACCAAAATATCAGGGCGTTGAAGATTGCAAAGCTCCTTTATCAATTCTGGCACAAGAGTTCGATGGCCAGCTGCCAAAGAGCTGACACCAACACAATGCACATCTGCATCCACTGCCTGCTGTGCTACCTCTCGAGGAGTCTAAGAATAAAACAGTGATAGTTAGTTAAATTTTGAATGACACAACATAATTTTCCTTTTACATTTGAAATGAATTTCAGAGATTTCCATTTTACAACACAAGCAGGTTTTTGGATAACTTTAATAGGCTGCAATCTGATCTGTAATATAACACCTACCACAGAACACAGGATGTCATCTGCTCTTGCCAAAATACCAATGAATCTTCAAAGCAGATGTTATGAGATTTTTTTCATGATACCTACCCTTCCCCAATCTATTTACAATAAAAATTCAATAATCCAGCATACTGGGACTTTGGCGGTGCCTCACTAGCATATTTATTCTATTTGGTTGTATTAATTTTTATATTAAAATGCTATAATTTCCCAAGTTCAAGTATAGGATCTGTAGGAACTGAAATCCTAGCAAGCCAGATAGATGTTAGATAACAGATCAGTTTTACTATTTCTTTTTGATACTATAGTTAAAATATTGTATTAATAAATAGAAATTTTAAAAATTATGCATCAATACTTGAAAGTACTCTTCAATCTGAACATTAAAAAAAAAAAATCACTGCATAGAATTGACTGCCCTTCTCACTACATTTAGAACTAAAGAGAGATACAGCATGGAAACAAGTCCTTCAGCCACCAAGTTGACATCAAACATCAACTGCCCATTTACACTATTAATCCCATTTTGATTATCCTCACATTTCCTTCAACTCCCTCCAGATTCTACAATTAACCTACCAACTCTCACATTTTTGGGGAGGATGTCATTGTAAACCTACACAATCACAGGAAGAATGTACAAACTTCACACAGACAACACTGGAGGTCAGGATCCAACTCAAGCCTATGGTACTGAGGCATCGGGACTATTAATTGTCTGAGACAACACTACTTATCCCACAGTTAGCTTTCTGAAATGAAAGTATTGCTCTTTCCCATTTTTCATTTAACCTCAAGAAAATCTATTGACAGATACACCATTAAAAAAAAAATTAAGGTATATAATACTTCTATGCATTAGTTTCTCCCAAAATAAGAGATGAAAATGGACTTCATTTAATTAAATGCATTTTTTTTTAAGGCTTGATCATTTATTTTTCTTGCCAATCATTTGATAGCTGCCTCAACCTTTGCAAACAATTAGTACTAAATTATTCAACGTAATAAAATTAAGAAAAAACTGCAATTTATTTCCCTAACAAGATGAAGCTGTTTAGATCAATCCATTTTGTATTACATAATTAATGTGAACAGAAAGAGAATTGGTTTGAGAAATTACAATATAAATAAATTCAATATTAGAATTTGAAGCAAAAAAATTGTATCATGAATTAGTACCAAATATCACAGCTTCAGCATGTTGAAGTTGTTGATTTTTTGCGGGGGTGTGGTCATGCAGAGGATTGGAGTAGATGTGTTCTGAAAGCTCTCTCCAGGAAAAGTATTAAAAAGATGGTTTGAAAGTTCAAAGATCAGAATTGTCAAAAATGAATAAAACTAGTACGAAATGACCAAGTCAACCAAAAACAAAAACTGAAGAAAACAGTAGCTCAGCCAGGAACATCAAGTGAAAGCCTGATGAGGAGTGGCACAGGAGGAGCCTTGGGGCCGGCTGAACCTTGCAGATCTGGGGTGTTGGCTCAAGATATAATCAACATCTCGAACAAGATAGAAACTTTGTGCACGCATTTTAAGAGCGTTGAATCATCAATAAGAGACATATTTGAAATGATATAAGAAATTAAAGGGAGCATGAAAGACTCAACAGAACAAATGACACAAGTGGAGGCTGAGCTGGACAAAACAAAAGACAGACTAAAGACTCTGGAAGAAAAAACAAAAACATGGGACACAGACAGAAAACGAATGATGGACAAGATTGACCATATGGAAAATTTCATCAGACCTCATAATGTAAGAATTATTGGACTGAGAGAAGGAATCAAGGAGAAAAGCCCAGTGAGCTTTTTTGAAACACGGATCCCACAAATGCTGGGGAAAAACAAGCTTAACGGAAAGCTGCAAATTGAAAGGGCTCACCGGACCTTCAGACTCAGAAGAACCAACGATTAAATGACTACGACCAGTCCTGGTAAGGCTTTACCAGGACCAGGATGTGATTTTGGGAGAAAAAGTAATGTTTTTCCAGGACTTTACCCTGCCTTGGTTAAACAATGAAAATAATTTGATAAGGTAAAGAGACCCAATGACGTACCCAGCAACACTGAGGGTCAATGTTTCAGAAAGTAATCCAAAGAATTTTCAAGAATAAGGAAGAAGTGAAAGATTTTTTACAAAAGCTGTGAAAAGATTAAAGCTGCCAGATAAGAAAATTGAAAAGACAGTTTTAAAATGGGACTAACTGAAAAATGTATTTTTTAAAAATCTTGAAGTATTGAATCATCTTATTTTTATTGAAAATCATTAATGTACATGGAGGGCTCTGAAGAGAAAGGAAAGTGGCAAAGTGGGGACTCTGACTTGAGGGGAAAAATGGCACAGGCAGAAGAAATGTTTTTTTAAAAATGCCACTAAAGGGAAAGGTTCTTTGAAAATTCTGCAGGCCTTTTTCTTGGGCTTCCAGGTTTTACTGCTTCCGTCACTGTTAGAGCTAGGAATGTGTATGTCATTTTTTAAAAGGAGAAATGTGTATATTTCTTAAAAGGAAAATGTTAATTAAAAAGGAAATTATTCTTAAAAGAGAAATGCAGTATTATTTTAAAAAGTCAAAGATTTTATTATTATACAAAATTTGTTTGAAAAAATGGTATGATAAAACACTAAAGTTTATTAGACTTAATATTAACTGGTTAAATGAAACAGTGAAGAAGAAAAGGATCTTGCCAAATAAAAGAAATTAAAAGTAGATATAATCTTTCTGCAGGAAATGCATCTTACTAAATTGGAACATGATAAATTGAAAAGAGGATGGACAGGATAAATAATGTCTTATTTTTGGTTCAAAGGCAAGAGGAGTAGTGATTTTAATTAATAAAAAAAAACACCAGTATTAACAGAAGACTCATCAGTGGATCAGGCTGGAAGGTATGTAATGACACATTGTAAAATTTATGGGGAAGCATGAACACTTATGAATATCTATGCCGCAAACTATCTTCTTAAAAACAGCAGAGGGAAAATAAAATATTGGTTGTAGTCTATTTTAATTTTTGCTTGGACCCAATATTAGATAAATCTGTAAAAACAGTAACATAGGCAAAAGTGGCAAAAACCACAATTTTATATATTAAGAATCTAAATCTTATCGATATATGGAGGCAATTAAACCCCAAAGAGAGACTATTCCTTTTACTCAAGGGTACACAATTCATATACAAGGAATGATTTATTTTTAATGTCTGCCCAGCTAAAAAAGTGATAAAAACAATACCTAGCGAGGCTTTTATCAGACCACTCAACACCAACATTAACTATTGCAATAATGGAAAAGCAAGAAAATGTACACGTTATTCAAAAGAACATACTTCTGCGAGTTTATTAAGAGACAGTTAGAAATATTTTATGAAACAAATCAGCCATCTACTAATAATAGCTTTTTGATATGGGACATACTCAAAGCAAACTTGAGGGGACAAATTATATCCTATACAAAAATCTTGATAGAATAATATAGCAGAAGTAAACAGATTAGAGAAAGATATTACAGAATTAAGGGAAAAAAAAATCAAAGAACAGGACTAGAAGAAGAATACAGACAACTGGAGAACAAAAAGCCAAGATACATTACAAATGTATAGCTATATTTAAAACTAATCAAAAATATGAGTTAGGTGAATAGACAAAGTCTTGGGAAGTTAAAATAGGAGTTAAGAATAATAAATGCTATACAAATAGACAGATACACTAACATATTAGCAGAAGGAAATTAATGATCTCTTTAGACAATATTACATGAAATTATACAAATAAGAATTACTAGGAGAATGAAATGGAAGAATTTTTGTCAAATGGTGAACGCCCAAAACTAGAAGAGAGAGAAAAGATAAAACTAGACTCCCCTTTTACAAAGGAAGAAATTGAAAAAGCCCTGGCAACCCTACAGGTTAATAAATCACCAGGGGAGGTTGGATTCCCTTCTGAGTTTTACAGACAATTCAAAGAATTGCTCATGCCCCTATTAATGGATGTTCTGGACCAAGCAGTTGAGACACAGACCCTCCCAGAATCATTCTCAAATACTATTATTACAATGCTAACAAAAAAAAATTAAAAACAATGTCATATAGAACAATTTCACTGTTAAATGCTGATTCTAAGATACTAGCAAAAGCTTTAGCTAACAGATTAGGACAGTATCTTCCAAAACTTAATCATACAGATCAGGAAGGATTTGTTAAAAGAAGACATTCCTCAAATAGTCTAGGAAGATTATTTAACACATATGGCAAAATTCGAACGGAATTCAAGAATTAGTCTCCCATGACGTGGAAAAAGCATTTGACCATTTGGAATGGCCTTTTCTATTTAAAATGCTGGAAAAATTTGCCATATGAAGAACATTTATAAACTGGATAAAAGCTTTATATCAAAAACCACAAACTAAAATTATAACCAATAATCAGATGTCATCAGTGTTCCCCTTGAGTAGATCGAGTAGACAGAGATGCACCGTGTCACCAGTGCCTTTTGTACTAGTGATTGAACCGCTACCAGAGATTATAAGAGGGGATCCAGATATAAAGGGTTTCAAGGTTGGCAAGAACACAAAATTAGTCTATTTGCTGATGATGTGCTATTGTACCTATCAGACCCAGTTAAATCTTTGAAAAAAATTACAAGGAATATTAGAAAAGTATGGAAGAGAATCTGGCTATAAAATAAATATGGATAAAAGTGAGATAATGCCATTGACAGAATAATGTGAAAAGTATCATAAAGGAAGTAAATTTAAATGGAAGACAGATGGAATAAAATCTCTTGGAATAGGAAATGACAAATGATCTACACAATCTGAATAAACTAAATATGTTCCTCTTTTGGGGAAGATAGAAAAAGACCTACAGAAATTGAGAGATTTACCGATAACTTTAGTGGGAAGGGTTAATTGTGTCAAAATGAAAATAATGCCAAGATACAATATATTTTTCAAACACTACCTATTTCATTACCTAAAAATGTATTAAATTATTAAATAATCATATTAGATAGTTTCCATGGAATAACAAGATTCCAAGAATTGCACTGGAAAAACTGACATGTGACTATGGGTTGGGAGGACTTAAGACTTCCAGATTTTAGTACCACCCAACTATACAGGTTAGATTTCTCACAGCCGCCTTTGTAGAAGATAGCCCCCCCCCCCCACCCTTTGGATTCAGATGGGAATGCACTCAATGGGGAGAGTGAAGCAAATGATTTTATCTATAAAAGGAGTGTCAAAATACTAAAATAAGACATAGTCCCATACTAATACATATGATCAGAAAGTGGCAGGAAATTAATTAATGTATAGTAAAAAAAAATTAGAAATATCAATAAAAGCTCCACTGTGTAAAAATGGGTTAGTGCCTATGAATATAGGCAATAGAATTTTAAATTTGTGGTATGACAAAGGAATAAGATATATTAAAGACTGTTACACAGAAGGAATTTTTATCCTTTGAACAACTAAAGCAAATATGGAGTGGCCAATGAGACTTTCTATTGTTTTCTCCAGCTAAGATAGTTACTGAGAGAAAGATTGGGACCAACGCTGACCCCACCTGAAACTAGTGAAATGGAATGAACGGTATGGATGAGGAATACACCCAAATTTTTAAACAAAAATGTATTATGCACTCCAAAGTGAAAATGCAAATTATGGTTTACAAAGTTCAAGGGAAAGATGTGAGTCAGACGTGGGTGCAGTAATCTCAGAAAGAAGTGCTGGTCAGATTGGTGTACGGACAGTACGACATCAATAATAAATGCAAGATATGGACTAGTTCAGTATAATTTTCTGCACTGTGACATAGTATATAGATATATTTTTGGGAGATAAATTGGGAAAGGTTTGTTAGAGTAGGTCACATACAAACACTTTAAAACAGATCTTATTTGAAGTACTGGAGCTCTGCTAATGCTAGACATATCGGGGCCTCAACAGCATTTGCAAGAGCTTTGAAGAGTGCTCAAGAGACTTCATAATGGATTATTGTTTGCAAAAGGTAACAGATGAAAGAGCATGTTGGTGCTGCTGCTGTCTGGAGGAGAGCTTGCTGTAGTAAGAGGGTCATGTGGTTTTGCAAGCAGTGAGAACCAAACAGGCTTTCAGAGAGAGAGAGAGAGAGAGAGAGCGAAACAGGCTTTCTCTCAGAGAGAGCGAAACAGGCTTTCTCTCAGAGAGAGCGAAACAGGCTTTCTCTCAGAGAGAGCGAAACAGGCTTTCTCTCAGAGAGAGCGAAACAGGCTTTCTCTCAGAGAGAGCGAAACAGGCTTTCTCTCAGAGAGAGCGAAACAGGCTTTCTCTCAGAGAGAGCGAAACAGGCTTTCTCTCAGAGAGAGCGAAACAGGCTTTCTCTCAGAGAGAGCGAAACAGGCTTTCTCTCAGAGAGAGCGAAACAGGCTTTCTCTCAGAGAGAGCGAAACAGGCTTTCTCTCAGAGAGAGCGAAACAGGCTTTCTCTCAGAGAGAGCGAAACAGGCTTTCTCTCAGAGAGAGCGAAACAGGCTTTCTCTCAGAGAGAGCGAAACAGGCTTTCTCTCAGAGAGAGCGAAACAGGCTTTCTCTCAGAGAGAGCGAAACAGGCTTTCTCTCAGAGAGAGCGAAACAGGCTTTCTCTCAGAGAGAGCGAAACAGGCTTTCTCTCAGAGAGAGCGAAACAGGCTTTCTCTCAGAGAGAGCGAAACAGGCTTTCTCTCAGAGAGAGCGAAACAGGCTTTCTCTCAGAGAGAGCGAAACAGGCTTTCTCTCAGAGAGAGAGAGAGATCACTTGTACAGTGTTACAGCCAGCAGAAGTAGCTTGGACTGGAACAGGACAAGCTGGCAAGCCCATTTGGCCTGGTCAAACCCTTGTGGTTCATGCAAAAGGAGAGGACTGGCTGTCTAATTGTTTCACTTGGAATAAGTGAAACAGAAAGGAACTCTATGATGACCTGAAAGAAAGAGGTTATCACCTGGAAACCCTGAAGGGGCAAGTTTCGTCTGCAAGACACTGGCGTGGTTGATGGAAGTCTATCAGTTGTGGATGTCCTGGAACAACAAACCTCTCTCTGAAAACTGACAAGAAGTAACCATTTACCTTTCAAGCACCAAAGTCTGGTGAACTTTATAAATGTTAAATTCTGTGCAAAGTATAAGAATTGCCTGCAACCGATGAACTAGAAGGAATGAGAAGTGAGATTGGACTGTGAACCAAATAACTTCTCTGAACTTACAGGCACATTATATACACATGTGGTTAGATCTAGAAGGGGGTTAAGTTAGTGATAAGTTAAAATTTGATTCTATTTTCGTGTTTAAAGATAATTAAAAGCAACTTGTTTAAGTAACCATTTGTCTTGGTGAATATCTATTGCTGCTGGGTTTTGGGGTCCTCTGGGCTTGTACTCCACATAATTTACATAGAACAAAAGCAGAAATTTCACAGATATATTTCAGATGTGGGACTGACATGGGAACCTTTCTACATGCTACATGGTTGTACGTAATGGTGAAGCCATTTTGGCAAGATATTGCAGAAAAATTAACCAGGATAACAGGAGTGACCTTCACAGATGACCCAGCTATACCTACTAGGCAATTTTGTTGATATAAGCACATATTCATTAAATTTCAAATCTTATTTATAAAAATAGCACTGGCGGTAGCAAAAAATGTAGTGATCACTTGAAGTCCAACTCTCCTCTACTTATCGCACGATGGACTGTGGAAATGAACAGCTGTACACCTATTGGGGAAATCACAATTTAAAGAATAAGTATGACACTTTTGTAAAGATCTGGCAGCCATATCTGGACTACATAGGGGCCTAAATACAATAATAGAAAGGAATATCATACTGATATATCCTGCTATTATGCATACCCAAAAGTGATTTCCCCAACTGCATTCTATATATTTAAAAGCTCTGACGGTGTGCAGATCCAGATGTATGGAAGAGAAGGGAAGGTTTTGTTGTTGTTTGTAAAAGTTTAATATATGGAGTTATTGAAGATTTTGTGTATATTTTTGAAAAAAAATCAAAAATCAAAAAAAGCTCTATTTTGCCTGTACACAATCTCTTTTTTGAAAATGTTATTTATTATTTGTATCGATACAAAAAGGTATAATTCAGTTATATATCAATGATCATGTCATACACAATGATAGAATTTAAAAAAATTTTCCTCCACAACCACCCTCCCCTCAAAAGAAATAAAGAACACCTACTCCTACATATATATTATTAGCATATATACTATTCATTAATTTTTTTTATAGCTTCTAATTGAGAGGGGTGGGTGAAGTGGATAAGGTGGATGGAATTTTATTCATAAAATCCATATATGGCTTCCAAATTTTATAAAGATTTTCAAATCTATATCTTAAACTATAAGTAATTTTTTCTAAAGGTATACAATTTTGCATTTCAATATGCCACCTGCCTAATATCACATTTTCTGTTTTCCATGTTATTGCTATACATTTCTCTGCAGTCGCTATTTTTCTTGATATTTATCCAATTTCAGTTTTATATCTTTTTCATATATTTTCCCAAGTGAAAACATTTTTGGATTGTTTTGCATTTTTATCTTCATAATTTGTCCTAATAATACACTCAAATCATTCCAAAACCTTTCCACTTTTTCACAGGACCATACCAAATGTAAAAAAAAAGTCCCTATTTCCTTGGTACATTGGAAATATCTATCTAAATAATTAGCGTCAAGTCCATTTAATTTATGTGGAGTATAATATAATTGATGAAGAAAATTATATTGAACCATTTGATAGCTAACATTAAATATATTCGTAACACGCTCTTGACACTATTTTCACCATATTTCCTGTTGAATTTGTATATTTAGATCTCTCTCCCATTGGGATTTTGATTTATATAAATCTTTTTTTTCCTTGTAGTTTTTTGTAATTTTATATACATATTAGTATTAAATTTCTTAACCACATCTGTTATTATACCTTCAAATTGACTTTGTTCTGGGAGTCTCAAATCTATTCCCAATTTCTTTTTTAGATACAATTTTAATTAGTAATATGCAAAAATTGTATATTATATTTATTTTTTAATTGCTCAAAAGTTAAAAAGAATGATCCTAAGAAACAATCTTTTACCCTCTGTAAACCTTTACTATCAAATAAAGGATTATTCAAAGTAAAAGGAAGAAGCTGATTTTGTTTAACAACATTTTTGGTAGTTGATAGTTCTTAATTCCTGTCTCCATATGAATTCCATTCCCTATTTTCAGTACATGTTTTTAAATTGGTATCTCCATATTTCCTTTATACAGTTCATTATTCCATTTATACAAAATTTGATCCGGGATAGTTTCTCCAAATTTTATTCATTTCAATCTGAACCCAAGCTGTTTATTTACTTATTTGATAACAGGAAGACAAAAATCTCAATTGAGCTGCTTCATAATAATTTTTATAATTCGGTAATCTTAGTCCTCCCTAATCAAATTTCCACGATGACTTTTCAAGACCAACTCTTGACATCTCACCTCTCCAAATAAATTCTTGTATAATTTAATCAAACCCTGAAAAAATAATTCTGGTATATGAATTGGTAATGATTGAAATAAATACTGTATTCTCGTAAAAATATTCATCTTAATATAGTTCACCCATCCTATTAACGTTATTGGTAAATCTTTCTATCTTCTCAAATCTTCTTCCATTTTTTTCAATAACGGTAAATAATTTAACTTAAACAAATGATTTATATTTCTATTAATTTTTATTCCTAGATATTTAATTGCATAATTTTGGCACTTTAATTTTGTCATTCTTTTACATTGTGAATAATCCATAGGCATCACTTCACTTTTATCAACATTAACTTTATAGCTCAATACTAGTTAATATTCTTTTAATCTCGTATTCATCTTACTTAATGGTCTTGTTAAATATACAATAACATTGTCTGCAAACAAACATTTTATGTTCTTTATTACCTATCTCAAATCCTTTAATTTCTTTATCAATTCTAATTATTTCTGCTAATTGCTCTATTGCTAATGCAAATAAAGAGTGTCAAAGGGGAACCTTGTCTCGAAGACCTTTCTAACAAAAAAGGTTTTGATATTTGTTTATTCGTAATCACTTTTGCTTTTGGATGATCATACAACACTTTTATTCAATTTATAAAAATAGTTGGAATCCCAAAAGCATTAAGCGTTTTAAACAAAAAATTCCATTCCAATCTATCAAATGCTTTCTCTGCATCTAAGCGCAACTGCTGCCGCTGGAATCTTTCTATTATGTGCTATATTTATCAAACTTAAAAATTTAATTATCTGCTGCTCTTCAATTTTTAATAAAACCAGTTTGATCCATATTTATTAATTTTGGTAAAAATTCAACTAAGTGATTAGTTAATAATTTTGATTCAATTTTGTAATCTGTATTCAATAATGATATAGGTCTATATGAATAAGGTTGTAAATAATATATTTCTTTCTTTGGAATAACTGTTATTAATGCTGATTTAAAAGATGCTGGCAAATCTTGTACCTCTTTCATTTGGTCTAATACCCACATTAATACAGGTACTAATAAGTCCATAAACTCTATAAAATTCTGGTGGAAAACTATCTTCACCTGGCACTTTATTATTCTGTAATGACATCAGGGTTTCAAATTTCTATTTCAGCAAAAATATTAGACAATCTTAACTTTTCATCTAAAACAAGTAATTTAACTTGTCTCAAATACTCTTCTATTTTTTCAATCATCTTTCAAAGATTATGAATGATAGTTTGGCATAAAATTCCAGCAGTTTTATCTTTTTTTGGTGACATCTTGTAGTGTTTACTAGGTCTTCAGACAGCTTTTTCTTTTTTTACCCCAACCATTTCAACTTTTTAACTATTTTCTTGAACTTTTTCAGAGAAGATGCCATGTCATCACGTGGCACACCCCCCCCACCCCGTTCACCATCTCAAAGGTCAAATCAAATACGTATAGTCCCCAAATTACAATGGTTCTATGACAATATTTCAAAGTTATGATGGTTCATATCCAAACTGTATTTCGAATTTTGGCTAGGCGAGAATGTTTAGTGCCTCCTGACAGCGCTGTATCAGTCCCCACACTGATCCTGCTGCACTTTTTCATAAAGTTGAGGGCTACCTGTACTCCACTCTCAAAATAAAGGACAATCGTTTAAATGATTAGTAAATCTGAATTTAATTAGGTTCTGCTTCAATTTATTTGCTGAAATTTGAGTAGTATTCATAACCTACCTGAAATAATGGACCTATATCCACATCAAAGCCAAGATCAGCAAATCCGGTGGCAATAACCTTTGCTCCTCGATCATGCCCATCTTGACCCATTTTAGCAACAAGAAGACGAGGTCGACGACCCTCATTTTTAGCAAACTTCTCAATTCTAAATATAAAAGTATCCAAGCCCAAAACAGACAAATCAGTAAATTGTGATTAAGTTACAACAGGCACAGAGTTATTGTGAATAAAACTAGATTATGTTTTATTTTGCAGTTTCTATGTTTCTTCAAGGTTAGTGAAATAGACTTATGAGGAACACATTGCACTTTCCAGCTCTTAGAATTACAAGTTTATATAAACTAATTTTATTTAAGGTTTTTATGATTTTGAAAAAAAATGATCAAATAGATATAAAGAAGTTTTTTTGCATAAGGTTGATATATTCTCTATGCTAATTCTAAACGAGCTTCAGACTTCCTCAACAGAATCATAATACCACATTTATTAAAAGAGTATGTTTAATAAAATATTGACAATTTAACAAGTTTAATGAAGACCTTTTAGTGCTTTAAAAGAGCCCATCAAAAAACAAAGTAGCCATCACCAAGTTTTTCTAGCTCACCTGTTCATTGCCACAGATATTTCTTCGTTGTCACCAAATTCATGTCTATATGCACCACTCACCATGCGGTTACTAGGTTGATGTTCACCAAACACCATTTTCATTGCATCTATTATTTCTCCAACTGTACATCTAATAAACAAGTTAACAATAAGTATGTGTTAAGACTTACTAAACTCGCTTAAGATTAAAGTTAAAAAAGTCAGCATTTGTGAAGGGATAAAATACTATATCCAAAATAATTAAATTCCATGCAGCAACTCAAAATGCTGGAGGAGCTCATCCATGGAAAGTAGACAATCAGAATCACTATTCTCAATGATTAAAAATACATTATCCTTTATACTGAAATTAAATACTTTTCAATCTTTTTATTAAACCTATTATAAGTAAACAATACATGAGGAAAATAGAATATAGAATCGAACAGCAAAAGCAAAAACGTCAATATATTGCAATACATAATACAACATATAACATATAGAACAATATTATCCCTTTCTCCTCAATTTGGAGATTCAAAAAAGAAAAAAAAATCTTTTGTTAAAACCCCATCTAATCTAAATTAAATTAAATACAACTGGTGAGAATATGGTTTCTCTTTGTCTCTGAACCTAGCATCCCCAATAGCTAAATCAGATTTAATCTGAGTAAACGTACTACAAATTATTTATCATTTAATTATTTATTGCAAAGTCCACAAGGAGAAACTCATCTTTGGTCACTAGATTTATTGCCAAATAATCAAAAGGCCGTAGACAAGTGCAAATATCCAGCAAAAAATCAAAGAAAAATTTGTCTCCTCTGCATCATTTCTTCCTAGTATGTAATAATTTTCCATTTTAAACTTGTACATTAAAGCCATGTTCAATAGTTTTTAATTGTTTTACAGGATGTAGGTATACTGGAAAGGTCTGCATTTGTTATCAATCACTAAGTTCTCAGACGATACTAAAATTGACTGCATGGTTGATGGTGAGAAAGAAAGCTGTGAACTGCAGCAAGATAATCAGTTTAGTCAACCAAAAAGTGGCTTAAAACATACATTTCAATCTGGATGTGTTTTGTAATGCATTTGAGTAACTATAGCGAGTAAGAGACCATTGATGGTTAGAACGAAAATTTCATTCTTCTGGCTAAATTTATGGGGATGCACATGGCACAGGATGGTTTTTGCTAATCTCACAAACAATATTGTGGGCCACTCTAAATCACGACCCGTTCCAAGACCCAATCCCAGTTAAATCAGTGTGAGAATCAGCTAATCTCACCCTTCTATAACCATTGAGCTGCAACAGTGAGTCAACCCAATCTCCATTGTTGACAACAGTAATTAAATGAGGCTTGAAATCAAAAATTGGCTAACCTCAACAATTATTTTGGCCTGATGGCCTGGATGCTCCAGCCCTGGCCTTGGGTGGAAACTGAGGATTGACATTTTTGTGTTAAGTAACTAATTAAAAGCCACATGTAACAAACAAGCTGCCCCAATGATAAATACGTCAATTTCCTTTTCTTTCAGTTAGATTTTAAAAAAATGTCCAGGTAGTCCCCAACTTATGACCTAGGTGACTTATGACCATTCGCACATAAGACTGAATTTTTAAATATGGTGGTGTGTTGTGTGCGAGTGCAGCAAAAAGACTGAGACAACAGGCTGTGAGCTCATTTAGTACTACTGATTTACTTTGAAGATTATGTGGCAGCCTTTAAGGCCATCCTCAGGCCATCCATCACGTTCTGGAACTTGCATCACGTTGACGTAAGTGTGCACGTGCTCTTCCGGTCTGACCCACTGACTGTGCATGACAAACCGGCCTGCTCGCTGCTACAATTGTGTGCATGACCACACAACCCCCCCCCCCCACCAGAACTGGCACCGGTCATCTCACGATGCGTCGTGGGTAAGATCTGCTGCTTTGGTGGCCGACTTCTACGAACTGGTGGGGGGACCTTTAAGGGGTCTGCCAAGTCTAGGTGGACTGGTTTGAGGCAGTCAGTGTGAAAAGTTCCTCCTTTCCCCCTATGATGAGAGTGAAAGTGGATGCATTTCTTTGGAGCACCTTGTAGGGTCCCTCATAGGGATGCTGGAGGGGTGTCCTGTGTCCACCCCTTCACACGAAAACATAGTCACAGGAGTTTATGTCTGTGGGGTAATTGGAGGTTGGTTGACAGTGTTGTGATGGTGGTGATGGCATGAGTGAGCCAAATTTGTCACTCAATCGTTCCAGTACAATGGCGGTGTCAGTGTTTTGGCTGGGCGCCAAAGGGAGGAACTGGTCCGGGACTTCAAGGGTCTCGCCATATACCAATTCAGCTGAGGAAGTTTTGAGGTCATCCTTAGGTGGTGTGCGAATACTGAGTTTAGTATTCACAGTTTAGCCTTTCAAATCATGCCATCAGTGCTGACTTAAGGTGGCAATGAAAATGCTTGACTAGGACATTGGACTGAGGCTGGTAGGCAGCGGTGCGATGTAGCCGAGTGCCTAGGAGTTTAGAAAGCTCGTCCCACAGGACAGGTGAATTAGGCTCCCCAGTCGGTGGTAATGTGCACGGGGACTCCAAAACAGGAGACAAAGATGGAGAGGAAATCCCTGGCACAAGTTTGGGTGGTGGCGTCCGGGATGGGTACGGCCTCTGGCCATCAAGTGAACCTGCCCACCATTGTGAGTAGGTAGCGTGATCCCCAGGAGATTGGCAAGGGGCCTACTATGTTGAGGCGAACGTGCTGCAACCTGCCAGTTGGTGTATCAAACTGTTGGAACCTTTGCAGTCTGGCAATCCATGCAGGTTTTTGTCCACTCTGTAAACTATTTGCTCAGCCCGTGCCAGACAAAATGGGAGGATATCATCCACACCGTCGTTCAGATGGAGGGATGAGACAGGCCATTATCGTCCGAAAACTGTTCTTCGCCATTAGTCATATACCATTGGCGTCCAGAGGGATGTCCTGGAGCTGCAGAATCATGATTGTCGTCCTGAAACTGTGGGTCTCAGGATTTTTTTGTGGGGCTTGAGCCAGGTTGTGGTACCTGATGCCTTGTGACAGGGCATGAACCGCTGGCCTGGAAAGTCCATCAGTAACAAAATTCATTTTGCCTGAGAGGTGGCGGATGGAGGTGGTGAACTCGGAGATGCAAGATAAGTGTCACTGCTGGCAGGTAGACCACGGGCCGGAAGATTTAGAGAATGCAAACATCAACGGCTTGTGGTCCGTGCAGACCGTGAAAGGTTGTCCCTCTAAAATAAAGTGGAAATGGCAGACACAAAGGAAGGGGGCTAGTCGCTCTTTCTCAACTGCTCTGTACTTCAGTTCAGGCGATGGCTGAAAAAGGCGAGGGGCCTTCAGGTGTTGTCCATGAACAGTTCCAGGTGTGCGCCATGGAGCTTTGCTGCAAAATCCTGGATGTGGGGATAGTCTGGTGTCATCACATTGTTGAGGTGTTTGTAGTCTCCAAAGGGTCTCCAGCTGGCATTGGACTTGGGCCTAAGCATATACGAATGAAATTTAAAACTTGGCCCTTGGTTGGCCATTTTGGAGTAAAGAAGATTGTAGATAAAATAACAAAATACTTGTATTGGCCTAGTTTAAGAAGAGACATTGTAACTTTTTGCAGGATGTGTCACATTGTCAGGTTGTGGGTAAACCTAATCAGGGGCTGCCAAAGGCACCATTGCACCTATACCTGTTTGTGGAGAACCCTCTTCTAGAATTATTATGGATTGTGCTGGTCCATTGCCTAAGGCAAAAACTGATCATCAGTACTTGTTAATTGTTATATGTGTAGTTTCTTGGTTTCTAGAACCTATTTCACTTAGGAACACAAAAGCTAAATCCATAACCAAAGCTTTGGTTAAATTCTTTACATTAGTAGGATTGCCTAAGGAAATTCAATTGGATCAAGGAAGTAATTTTATGTCACGACTTTTCTAATAAATTATTTATAAATTGGGAGTTAAACAAATTACATAATCTGTATATCATCCTGAAACTCATGGAGCCTTGGACAGATTTCATTTGACACTCAAGACCTATTGCTGTGATAACAAGGATTAGGATGAGAATGTTCATTTGCTTCTGTTTGCAGTAAGAGAGTTTATACAGGAATTATTAGGCTTCAGTCGTTTTGAGCTGGTGTTTAGATATCAAGTCAGAGGAACTTTACTGTTATTGAAAGAACAATGGGTGAACAAGGATGTGCAGTTAAATTTATTGGATTATGTTTGTAAATTCAAAAACTGGATGCAGAAAGTCTAGAAAGGTGGCTCAAGGAAAGATGAAAACCTGGTATGATAGGAAAGTTAGAATGAGGAATTTTAAGAAGGGAGATAAAGTGTTAATACTTTTCCTAACAAACTCTAATCCACTTAGGTCTAGATTTTCAGGACTGTATGAAATTGTCACATAAATATGTTGAAGCCATATTTTGAGAATTCAGGTTTTAGTAAGGAACAACCTTTCCCAAAGGTATTGGTTGTTAACAAGATTAAGGAATCTATGGATCATGAGACAGTACAAACTTACTCTTGTGAGGGTCACTTTAAACAAAACATTTTTCCAGTTCAGTTGTCTAATTCAACCATTTTGCAGAATCTGGATGATAAACTAAATAGTCTCCAGCCACAGGAAAATGAGCAATTGAAACAGCTACTTGTAAAATTAAAAATTTGTTTCAAGATGTGCTTCAAAGAATGTTGGTGATTTGTCATGATGTGGACGTAGGAGAAGCGAGTCCCATAAAACAATACCCCTATCGAATAAACATTGAAAAGAGTAAAATAATGGATCAGGAGGTGAAATACATGTTGGAAAATGGTATTTTAAGAATTTCGAACTCAAATTTGAATTCTCCTTGTGTTCTGGTACCTAAAACAGATGGAACTGTTAGATTCTGTACAGATGCTTTCCCCTTCCTAGAATGGATGATTATAATGATAAAATTGGGAAAGCTATATTTCTTACTAAGGTGGATCTGATGAAGGGTTACTAGTGCATGTCACTAACTGAAAGAGATAGGGATATTTCCACATTCTTTGGTCCACATTGTGGACCTATACACATATTAAATGATGCCTGTCATAACCTATTCATCACGTCAGAAGTTAATTCTGGAACCAAGTGAGGAGGAGTGACATTCACACTAGAATTTGCTGTTCAGCTAAAATGACAATGAAGAATAAAGAATTCCATTCAGTGAAAACTAAAGTTGCAAGACAAAAATAGATTTAAATTCCACGAATCAGCAAAGCCAATTAAGCCAAGTTGGTTTATTATCAGACAACTTGTTTATTTTCGAATAAAGGAACAATGCCTTACCTTTTACGAGCAGCTTCCACTGCAAGAGCCAGCAAGTTTCCCTCTCCAGAACGTGCACAATCTGTAAGAGCGCTTAGGCACTGTTCAACTGCTACTTGACTTCTGGATGCTCTTAACTGAGTGAAGAAAGGTAATATTTGAATTGTGCGCAAGGTTTCCTAACCCCAGATCAATAATCTATTACAAAGGAATAATTAAGATCTAAATGCTTTCCTTCCATCAGCTTTCTTCTCACAACAAATGTAGTTTATTCAGTCTTTGGCAAACACAAATTTACTTAAAGAAAATAAGAGGTAAAATTTCCACAGAAGCTATATCACTTGCTGGAACCTTGAAAGAAAATCTCTTGTTCTTCAGATAAGATCATAGTTAGAGGTCACCTCCACTATCTTTGGCTTGGCTTCGCGGACGAAGATTTATGGAGGGGTAAATGTCCACATCAGCTGCAGGCTCGTTTGTGGCTGACAAGTCCGATGCGGGACAGGCAGACGCGGTTGCAGGGGAAAATTGGTTGGTTGGGGTTGGGTGTTGGGTTTTTCCTCCTTTGTCTTTTGTCAGTGAGGTGGGCTCTGCGGTCTTCTTCAAAGGAGGTTGCTGCCCGCCGAACTGTGAGGCGCCAAGATGCACGGTTTGAGGCGATATCAGCCCACTGGCAGTGGTCAATGTGGCAGTCACCAAGAGATTTCTTTAGGCAGTCCTTGTACCTCCTCTTTGGTGCACCTCTGACACGATGGCCAGTGGAGAGCTCGCCATATAACACGATCTTGGGAAGGCGATGGTCCTCCATTCTGGAGACATGACCTACCCAGCGCAGTTGGATCTTCAGCAGCATGGATTTGATGCTGTCGGCCTCTGCCATCTCGAGTACTTCGATGTTAGGGATGAAGTCGCTCCAATGAATGTTGAGGATGGAGCGGAGACAACACTGGTGGAAGCGTTCTAGGAGCTGTAGGTGATGCCGGTAGAGGACCCATGATTCGGAGCCGAACAGGAGTGTGGGTATGACAACGGCTCTGTATACGCTTATCTTTGTGAGGTTTTTTAGTTGGTTGTTTTCCAGACTCTTTTGTGTAGTCTTCCAAAGGCGCTATTTGCCTTGGCGAGTCTGTTGTCTATCTTGTTGTCGATCCTTGCATCTGATGAAATGGTGCAGCCGAGATAGGTAAACTGGTTGACCGTTTTGAGTTTTGTTTGCCCGATGGAGATGTGGGGGACTGGTAGTCATGGTGGGGAGCTGGCTGATGGAGGACCTCAGTTTTCTTCAGGCTCACTTCCAGGCCAAACATTTTGGCAGTGTCTGCAAAACAGGACATCAAGCGCTGAAGAGCTGGCTCTGAATGGGCAACTAAAGTGGCATCGTCTGCAAAGAGTAGTTCAAGGACAAGTTGCTCTTGTGTCTTGGTGTGAGCTTGCAGGCGCCTCAGATTGAAGAGACTGCCATCCGTGCGGTACCGGATGTAAACAGCGTCTTCATTGTTGAGGTCTTTCATGGCTTGGTTCAGCATCATGCTGAAGAAGATTGAAAAGAGGGTTGGTGCGAGAACGCAGCCTTGCTTCACGCCATTGTTAATGGAGAAGGATTCAGAGAGCTCATTGCTGTATCTGACCCGACCTTGTTGGTTTTCGTGCAGTTGGATAAGCATGTTGAGGAACTTTGGGGGGCATCCGAGGCCCTCTAGTATTTGCCAAAGCCCTTTCCTGCTCACGGTGTCGAAGGCTTTGGTGAGGTCAACAAAGGTGATGTAGAGTCCTTTGTTTTGTTCTCTGCACTTTTCTTGGAGCTGTCTGAGGGCAAAGACCATGTCAGTAGTTCCTCTGTTTGCGCGAAAGCCACACTGTGATTCTGGGAGAACATTCTCGGCGACACTAGGTATTATTCGATTTAGGAGAATCCTAGCGAAGATTTTGCCTGCAATGGAGAGCACCTCCACTATACTTCCATAGGAATTGCATATGTGTGAATCACCAATTGGTTGCTTTGCAAGTGTAACAAATTTACAGGAGGGAGGGAGGAAGGGTAGGCACTAGAACACTCATGATTTTACACTCACTAGCAAACAATTTAACAATGTGAATAACATGAATGTGTATATTCTATATCATTACAAGATACTGTCACACACATTTCATCTCAAGGAGCACAAGTTTGCAAAGTCTTAACCAAAGGTACTTGTTAAGCAAGATGCTCTTAATTCTTTAATCAAATGGCACTAATCCAATTGAAGTTGTTGTTTGGAGATTGTGTCCACCAGCCAAGACAGGTAGCAGCAATTAGATTGGAAGCTTCAACATCTACAGCTGATCTAGTTTATGGTCACTGCCTTGCACCTGCTCCCCTCAAAGAACTAATTGTTTTCATCCAGGTTAAAGCTAGGTATAATAGTTACTCAAAAATAACACTGATTTTGACAGAACCAACCAGTAACTAAATTCATAAAAATGACAAAAGAAATAGAAATGAGATGAAATAATTTTTAAACGTGACTTTCTCCCCCACCTCCCATCCTCCTGGATTGCATTATTCCAAAACATTGAAAATAGATTCCATGGTAACTTTTAAAAAGTAATTGATCATGTGAAACTTCTGAGATAATTCAAATCCAAATATTTACAAAAATATGAAGTTATAATTCAAACTTCCATAAACTAAACATCTAAAATTTAAAATTGAATGGAAATTTATTTCAGTTGCAATGTAAGAGTTAAAACCTCTACAATTCAGATCAGATACTATTTACTATCATGTAATAAAACAAATGTAATATTACACAAAATTGATTTCGGTCTGTCATGAAGTCTGCCTAGTGTGAGTTCTTTGACTTCAAGATGGCAGCAGCTCACTGCCTATGTGTGTCCTCCAGCCACACAGCCCCTCACTTGGTCCACCACTATAGTCATCATCCTTAGGCTATCTCCACTGTTTCTCCTTCTCAATGGCGAGTATTTTCCCCACTACTGGTGCCCTGTGCCAGACCGTTGCTCCCTTGGAGTCTGCAACCCATTGTGATTGCTACTTAACACACAAAGGGTGACGTCGGACCCAATGGTCGCAGAATTTTAAATAAACCACTGTCAGTTCCTTTAACAGGCTGCTTAAAGCCTCTACAGAGCCATCAGCAGTAGGACTGCAAGGTAGGACCCCATAGGATAGCATTGTTTCCACTCCTGCTGCCATCACAGTAGCTTCAACCATGCTACCATAATTTTTTTTAAAAATTGAAATGCATTAACAAAATGTTTAAAATTCTCAGACCAGATTTTCATTATTGCCATTAATCTCCAGCACCAACATCTTAAAATGAAGCAAATTGGGCTCCTGAGACTCAAATGGTCAGTCTAAAGACATAACCTACTCTCCATGTCAACAAATGCACCTTCAAAGCAAAACTACAAAAATTAAATTGTTTAGCAGCACAATATATGCAGCATTAATCTCTAAACCCACTGCAAAGTATCATAACTTAGAATATTTTATCAATTTAATTTGTTTCCAATTTTCCTGATGTCAACAGTTTGATGCTCCTTCTGCATATACAAATATTAGAAAAGTATTATACTTTCCTATAGATAAACAGAAAGGAACACCTAAACAGATAGCAAACCTCTATGACAACATAAGCAATTTCCCATAGAACTTCATGACTTGAAGTGCATCCTTTATCCATAATGTAGTAGTAAGCTGCTATTTCTGAGGGTTAGCATAACAGCTTTGAAAACAGCTTACTTACCTTTCCTAGTTTTGCAATCTGTTGGTCACGCACTGCAGTATTGTCGATAACTAACACTTCAATGGGTTCTTCTTTCTCCAAACGGTATTTGTTTACTCCTACAATTACTTCAGCACCTATGAAAACAGAAAGAGGCAACATATAAATTAATGCTCGAGAATACTATGGGATTTCATGTCTAAATCTCAATTTCAAATTTATTTATATTGTAGCAGGTTCTTAAACTTGAAGTTTACAATACCTTTGTTGTGTTGGGAATGTATCAGGTTTCATGGGTTCACAGAGAGACTAGTCTGGACATGTGTCATAAAAATTACTTTATTGTACTCATGGGAAGCAAATGGGAAGATGTCAAATGGTACTTAATACTTACTAGCTACAGTATATAGACATTCACATTAAACCCAGGTTGGATTCTGATATCAGTGGCCGTCTATCTTCTACAGAGTACACATAGAAGACAGGTGTATGCAGGTACATCAGACACAAGGATCCTCGATAACAGTGGCTGCTTACCTTACCACACTCTCCTGTATTTTTATATCCAACCACCCACCCCCCCACCCCCATTCCCTGTATCAACAGGGGCACCGCTCAATGCCAAGCACTGCCAAACAATACTACAGTCCTGCTCTAAGTGAAGTGCACACCTTACTAACGACTCCTCCAACGATGTCCACAGATAAGTGACCTGGCTAGAGTAGTGTTCGTAGTTAGGACCAAGGAGCAAATATCGAGAACTGTCCTATGTGTTGCAATTTATACTGTTCTGAGCTTGGCATTTGAGTCATTTAAATGAGCCAACGGTAAGGTGTGCACTAATGGGTGGCCAGAGTCCAAGCTTGATGGGCAGGTGATGCGACTTCCGACTAGGTTCAGACAGAAAGGTAACGTGATCCTCCGTAATCCACAATGTTCTAGACAGGGAGGCCACGTAATTCTCTGCAATTCACATATGACAACCTTCCACTGACCATTAGCATTTTCATTTATTAACAAAAAGCAACTAATTTTCGGACGAGTTTAAAAATGGATGGCTCACAAACAGAGGATTATGTACAATTTTTAAAGGTTTTATTTACCACACCAACAAATTAATCCATTCCTTATCTCTGGACTATCTTTGTAATGGTTTTACAAGCTAACTAACTCAATTAATAGTGGTAAATGACATTATGATGTGTGGGTCAACTTATCTGAAAAGTATTTACAAAGTATTTTCAACAATTTGCATTAATATAGCATCTTTAACATGGCACAATTCTCCAGGTCATCATAGATACCTTGATGAAAGTTGAAAGTTGAGCTGCATTGCATGACCAAACACTTGCACAAATAGGTAGGCTTTGAGGAAAGAGTAGTACTGTGGCAAAGATATTTAGTGTGAGAATCAAGAGCTTTTCAAGGTAGTAGAAGACTAATTAAGTCTGGCAACATGCAAGAGGCCAGAATTGGAAGCATACACCAAATCTAGATTGCTTATAATACACAAATGGACACATTCCTACCATTTTCTTTTATCCTTTTAAATGTGCAGAAAGAGATTGCCCATCACTCTTTTGTTCATGCAAGAATTCTTCTGCACCCAACACTGCAAAGTTCCTTTTTAAACTTTTCTTTGATCTTCTTCGTCATTGCATCGACATGGAGGGTCCAGATCATATCCTCGGAAAAGCTGACACCCATAAATTTGAAGTTCTTGACCCTCTTCACTGCTGACCCCTCGATGAGGGCTGGTTCACATTCTCCTGATTTCCTCCTCAAGTCCACAATCATCTCCATGGATTTGGTAATGTTGAGTGCAAGGTTGTTCTTGTGACATCGCTCAACTAGCTAATCTATCTCACTGCTGTATTCTTCCTCATTGCCGTCTGTAATCCCACTAATAATTGTGGTGTTGTCTGCAAATTTGTAGATAGCATTTGAATTGTGCCTAACCACAGTCATGGGTGTAGAGTGAGTTATGCAGTGGGCTAAGCATCCATCCTCAAGGTGCATCTGTGTTGATAGACAGTGAGGAAGAGATATTTCCAATTCATACTAACTGTGGTTTTCTGATGAGGGAGCAAAGGATCTAGTTGCAGAGGCCGAGGCTTTGGAGCTTGTTGACCAGTGGAGGTAATGATGGTGTTGAAGGCTGAACTGTAGTCAATGTAAAGCAGCTGTATGTACGAGTTGCTGTTTTCTAGGTGATCCAGAGCTGAGTAGAGAGCCAGTGATATTGCATCTGCTATGGAGCAATTGTGATGGTAGGCAAATTGCAGTGGGTCCTGTCCTTTACTTGGGTATATTTTCATTCTGGCCATGTCCAACCTCTCAAAGCATTTCACTAGAGAATATGTTAATACTACTGGGCAATAGTCAATGAGGCAGCTCATTTTTTCTTCTTGGGCATCAGGATGATTGATGCCATTTTGAAGCAGGTTGGAACCTCTGACTCCAGCAGCAAGAGATTGAAAATGATTGAGCACTCCAACTTGACAGGTACGCCATTAGTGCCAGATGCCTTGCAAGGGTTCACCCTCTTGAATGATGTTCTGACTAAGAATTACAACTAAAGATTGAATGTGAACAGCCAACTGATGTAAATGACAGATGTTTGAAATTCACTCTGATGACTTGTTATAGAAATGATTCTATTTAATTATCCTTGACCAACATTATATTGACATGCTTTGAAGTACAAGATTTAATAAGCATAGATCTCTGAACTCATGCTTGTTTGGCTTTTCAAAATGATTTTGATTAATTTTGTACTTTAGTTAATTCATTTCCCTATATTAATTGCAGATCTCTTTCTTCCATTCATATCCAAAAATATATATATTCCATGACCAAATGTTCTTGGGTAAATAATTCCGAAGATGCATTACCATCTGGGTGAAAAACTTCCTTTTTGCCCCAGTCTGAAATTGCTGACCCTTTTTCATGATATTATGACCGAAGTTCTAAACAACTATACCAAGGGACACATCAATCCTGAATCTACCTTTAAGTCCTTTTGGAATTTTATGTGCTCACCCAGAAATCAAGCTAGTGAACCTTTATTGGCCTCTCAACACTGTTTTATTAGTTAGGGAGATCAGACCTAAAAACAGTATTCCAGATGTGGTCTTCCACAGGTGCCATACAATTCCAGTAATATCTAAAATTCTCTTGCAGTCAAGGCCAATATGCTATTTGTCTTCCTAGTTATTAACTGTTCTTGTTCCAGCAATACACGTACAACACCTTTCAATACTTCACCATTTACAATATGTCGATTCTGCCAAACTAGATTAATTTCACATTCCATTCTATCTACCATTCACTGAAAAATAAAGATTGCAAATGCTGGAAACTTGAAATAAAAACAAAAAATGCTGCAGACAGATCAGGCAGTATCTGTGAAAAGAGAAAGAGTTAATATTCCAGATTGATGACCTTTCACTGGAATGTGAAACATTAACCCTTTCTCTAGCTTCAGGTGCTCCCCGACTTCCTAAGTTTATCCAGTTACTGTTTTTACTGCCAGTCATTTAGCCTGTCTATCTCTGCAAAAGTCTCTCCATTCTGATCACGACTCACACTACCACCCATGCAGCAGGATGCTGTCTCTTTTTAAGTTGCTCGAAACCAAAATAAAAGTTTTGATGTCAAGTTTAATTACATTATTCATGATCATAGAGAAATTAGTGAACTAGAGACTTGCTAAACAATGAAAGGAAGGTTGCCAGTTGTTCCCAGACATCCAAAGAGTTGAAAGCAACATTGGTGCAACACAATTTATGACAAATACAAAAGCTTCCTATTATGTATAAGCCAAGTAAATTGAGCACATCATGATCCAACTCTACCTGCCCTAAATTGGCCTGATTCACACAAGAACATCTCCTCCACAATCTCCATCAGTACTGAAGCACCACAGGGCTACGTTCTTAGCCCCCTGCTCTACTCAATGAACACCTATGACTGAGTACAATATGACACCTTCTACAAATTTGCTGAAGCTGCCACAGTAGTGGGTTGTATAAAGAAAGGTGATGAGTCAGTATATAGGAGGGAGATTGAAAATTTAGCTGAATGGTGAACCAACAACAACCTTGCGCTCAATGTCATCAAAACCAAGGAGCTGATAATCCAGTGATCATTGGGGGACCAGAGGTGGAGAGGGTGAGCACATTTAAGTTCTTAGGAGTCACTATCTTGGAGGATCTTTCCTGGCCTCAACACACAAATGGCATCGTGAAGAAAGCACATCAGCGCCTCTACTTCCTCAGGAGTTTGCAGAGGTTTGGTATGACACCCTGGCAAATTTCTATAGATGTATGGTGGAAAGTGTGCTAACTGACTGCATCATGGCCTGGTATGGGGACACCAAAAGCCCTCCAAAAGGTGGTGGACATCACAGGCAAAACCCTCCCCACACTATCAAGAACATCTTTAGGGAATGTTGCCGTCAGAGAGCAACAGCAATCATCAAGGATCCACACCACCCAGCACACTCTGTTCTCACTGCTGCCATCAGGAAAGAGGTACATGTGCCTCAAGACTTGCACCATCAGATGCAGGAACGGTTGCTTCCCTTCTTTCATCAGACTCCTCGACAATAAACTCAATCAGGGACTCATTTAAGGACTCTTGCATGTGCACTTTATTGATTTCCTTTGTTCTCTCTGTATTCCACAGTTTATTTAAATTCATTGTGTTTACAGATCTTTATTTGTTGTGTACAGTTTTTGTTTTGCACTACAGTACCAATAAGTGGTAATTCTGCCTTGACCACAGAAAAAAGCTCAGCATTGTGTGTGATGCCAAGCATGTACTGTGACAATAAATCTGACATCAGCAAACTCAGGTTGAATGAAATGTCATTCCATGCAATTTGCATAGTTTTATGATATTTTTAACAAAATTTATAATAATATTTTGAGTCTCAGAAAACAAAGTAAACACTTAACTGCAAATGAGAGGCATTATCACAAACTGAACATCTTACATAGAACTATTTTTATGTATTCACACAAAACTATTAAAAAATACAAAAAACCCTGTTACAAAAATATATTAGTATAACACAAAAATCATAAATTAGTAAATTAATAAACAACCCACCCCTCCATCCCTCCCCCAACCCCTCCACCCCCCTTAAAAAAACCCAAACTACCCCTACTTCTACATAATGGAGCCTTTTACAAAAATAAAGTGCCTCAGTATAAAAAAAATAATTAACATATTAATTAACATATACTAAGATCCATACATTTTCAACATGAATCCCACATTTTAGTAAAAAAAATTATGTAAACTATATGTTTTTTTTAAACAACTACACGATTTCAATTCATTATGCCATCTTTGAATACTTATCTCTACGTCATCCTTCCATGTTATACATTTTCTTGCTACAGCTAAGGCTAAACGAATAAAAGCAATTTGAAATTTATCCAAAATTTATCCCTTTAAGTTCATCATAAATCCTAATAAAACTAATAAAGGATCAAATAATAACTGAATATTACATAAATGTTCTAAAAATTGTCTAACTTTTAGCCAAAAATTTTGCACCTTTTCATATGACAAAACAGAATGTAAGAAAGACCCTTTTTGTATTCCGCACTGAAAATATAAATCTGAATCCATAAAACCATATCTTTTCAACTTCTCTGGTGTCAAACATAACTGATGTTAAAAAATGAATGATGCATTATCACCCTTCATGAAATTCCACAGTGAAATGTGTATTTAATTGAATACATTAGATGACTGTAGCCATGTTTGTGTAGAACAAATAATTCCTATTGTAAACATTAGACCTTGGATTCGTTAACAAAAAGATACAATCAAAAATAGTATTAAATACAACTTAAATGACAAGAGGCACTGTATTAAAATGTTCCTTCTGGAAAGTGAACAGATTTTATGTAAACGAAATTGGCACCAAAAAGACATTTTCTTTGAATAAAAATTCTAAATGTAACAAATTGAAAAATAAAACACATTTTTATTAGGCCTTTCATCTACTACTTCTCTTTCAGCACCAAATAAAAGATTTTTTTTTTTAATTCACTTTATTTACCAGAGTCAATCCTTGCTTGGTTTCTGGCTGCACACTCTTCAATACGAAGTTTTGGTGTTCCGTCAGCTACTGCTTTAGCCATACCACCCATTTCTTCAATCTCATTAATAAGCTACAATTAAACACATTTGTAATGTTAGACTAGGTGTCTGTAAACAATACTTTCATAGTGTAACACTGGATTTTATTGTGTTTCAAAAGGATAAATGAGCAATTAGGAAGGGAAACAGTAAAATAATGTCATTAAGGACATAAAGAATAAAGTACTCCTAGATTTTAAAAAAATCAGACTGGAGCTGAGTCATCTTTAGCAGGTTGGAAAGCAAAACCATAAAGAAATGAATCAAAATATAATAATTAAATCAGAGATGACAAAGGAACAATTCCATACAATATAACTAGAAAGCAGGCTTGTATGAAGCTTATTTAATTTAAAAAAAAATCAAATATTAGCTCAGGAGGTGGAGGGAACAGAGGCATTAAATATTTTTAATGTTTAAAATTTTTCTTGAAGCAAAATTGGTCCAATAGGACCAAAGCAAGCTGAAGGTGGAGAGCTGAAAAGAGGACGGAGGAATGACACACCCATGATGTTAGGAAATTATCATTTCGTGAGTCCATCCAGTTGCGAATTAATTTCTAATCGATAAAGTATAGGTTAATCAAGGACGTTCAACTTGCATTCTTAAAACACACATGATTGATTGATAAAATTCTGCACATGTATAATATCCGTTCTTTCAGTAAAAACCTCTGAACCATTCCAATGCTTTTGATTCATCTTGTCCACATCAAATATCCAACCAAAGTTACCACTTTAAGTAATCCCTATGCCATTGGTGCTCTGCAATTAGTAAGGGATTGCTTAACCATATAATCGTTTACAGTGCGGAAACAGTTCATGCCGGCCCTTCAAGTCCGCGCTGGTTCACTTGAAAAACTCCACTAGTTCCGTCCTCCAGCTCTCCACCCACAACCCTCCAACCCCCTCACCTCCATGTACACATCCAACCTTCTCTTAAATGACACAAGGGACCCTGCCGCAACTATCTCTCTGGAAGATCATTCCATTCTGCCACCACTCTCTGAGTGAAAAAGCATCCTCTTAACATTTCTCCTAAAGTTTTTTCCCCTTACCCTTAACTTATGCCCTCTTGTTCCAACCTCCCCTGTCCTTAGGGGAAAGAGTCTATTGATGACTAGTCTATCTATTCCCTTCATAATTTTAAATTTTAAATACCTCTATCAGCCGTCTACGTTCCAATGAATAAAGTCCCAGTCTTCTTAATCTTTCTCCGTACTCTAGATGCTGTAAGCCAGGCAACATCCTTGTAAATCTTCTCTGCATCCTCTCCACCTTATCCATATCCTTTCTATAATTTGGAGACCAAAACTGAACATAATACTCCAAACCTGGCCTCATCAATGCCTTAAACAGCCGTAGCATCACTTCCCAGCTCCTATACTCTATACTAAGATTTATAAAGGCAGCATACCATATGCCTTCTTAACCACCCTAACTACATGGGAATCCACCTTCAATTAACTCTGTACCATAGTCCCAAGGTCCCTCTGCATACCTCAATGCCCTCTCCTTAACTAGGTCTTATTTTGGTTATTTTTTCTGAAATGCAGGATCTCACACTTGTGTACATTAAATTCCATCTACCAACTTTCAGCCCACTTTTCCAAACAAACCAAATCCTTCTGTAATCTAAGAAAACCTTCCTCACTATCCATCACTCCCACTATTTTCGTATCATCTGCATATTTGCTTACCCAGTTAACCACACCCTCCTCCAAATCATTAATATAAATGATAAAAAACAAGGGACCCAGCACCGATCCCTGAGGCACCCCAGTTGTCACAGGCTTCCATCCTGACAGACAGTTGTCCACCATGACTCTCTGCTGTCTATCTTCCAGCCACCTCTGAACCCATCTCACTATCTCTCTATTAATCCCTAGTGACTGAACCTTCCTTACTAACCTTACATGTGGAACCTTATCAAAAGCCTTGCTAAAATCCAAATAGATCACATCAACTGCCCTACCTTCATCCACTTTTCTTGTCATCTCCTCAAAAAACTCAACAAGCTTTATCAAACATGACTTTCCCTTCACAAACCCATGCTGGATGCCCCTAATCAATCCCTGCCTATCCAGATAGGCGTATATACTATCTTGAAGAATACCCTCCATAATTTTCCCCATCACTGAAGTCAAACTTACTGGCTAATTACTTGGCCTGCACCTTATGCCTTTTTTAAACAACGGAACTACATTTGCAACCCTCCAATACTGTGGCACCACACCCTCCTCCAGTGATCGTTGAAAAATCAGTCAGCTTCCTCTATTTGCTCCCTGGCCTCCTTTAATGTCCTGGAAAGAATCCCATCAGGACCAGGAGACTTATCCGCCTTTATTGACCCAAGAAGCTCCAAAACCCTCACTTTACTAATCCCTATCCTTTCCATAACTAAGCCATTTGCCTGTCTTAACTCATATAGCCCAATGTCCCTTTCCTTCATGAATACAGAGGAGAAGAAATTGTTCATTATCTCCCCCATCTCATAAGGTTCCTCACATAGTCCACCCGTCCCATCATCCAGTGGACCTACTCTATCCTTCACCCTCCTTTTACTGTTCTTGTATCTGTAAAGACCCTTAGGATTCACTTTTACCTTATTAACTATGGACTCCTCATACCTTCTTTTTGCCATTCTAATTTCCCTCTTAAGATTCTTTCTACCATCTAAGTAACGATCATACATCTCCTCAATCTTTTGTTTCTTATATTTAGCATAGGACTCCCTATTGTCCCGAACCGACTTCCTAATTTTTTTAGAAACCTATAGCTCCCTTGAACTTTTGGTCTTGCCTTTCAGCCGGACTGGAACATAAAGATCCTGTACTCTCAAAATCTCACCCTTAAATATCCCCCACTTTTCCTCTACATCTTTTCCAGCAAAAAGGTCAGCCCACACAACTCACTGCAAATCCCTTCTCATTTCTTCAAATCTGGCCTTCGCCCAGTCAAATACCTTCGGCTTCGGACCCGACCTATCCCTTTCCATAATTAAGCTAAAGCTAATGGACCCATGATCACTAGATCAGTTAAGTTCTCCCCAATGCTCACATCCATCAGCTGCCCTATTTCGTTCCCAAACCACAGATCTAACACTGCTCCCCCTCTAGTAGGGAGCACATACTGCTGCAAAAAGCAGTCCTGAACATATTGCATAAATTCTAAGCCATCCTGCCCTTCTTACTGACTGTGTTTCCCAATCTACATTTGGAAAATTGAAATCCCCAACAAACACCACCCCATTTCTTTGGCACATCTCAGCTATTTCCTTGCACATTTGCTCTTCCAGTTCCCTTTCCCCATTTGGAGGCTTAAGATGGTATTTGAGTAGGAAAGGAAGGTTGAGAACCACTGCTCTAGTCCTAATTATTAATGAAATATTTTGCTTGAGAAAAATTGACATTGGCCCATTTCCTTTGGAGTTATGAAACCATGCATATCACGAGTCAATTAGGTACGATTAAAACAGTGGTTTTCAAACTTTTTCTTTCCACCCACATACCACCTTAGGCAATCCCTTACTAATCACAGAGCACTGATGGCATAGGGAATACTTAAAGTGGTATGTGAGTGGAAAGAAAAAGGTTGAGAACCACCGTCTTAGCTATTTTTGGGATCACAGCATTGGCATCAGGCTTTGCACCTGCTTCAACTCAAAGGATAGTAGCTTTTTTAACAAGGAGAGCTATATTATTCAAAGAGAAAGATTGTAATCCATCTTCAATGGCTTTACTCCATTATGTCATGCTTAGATTTAGAAAAAATTAGAAGTCAGACATTTAATACTATGTTTAACTTCTGAAAAAAAACTGGCGATCATTTATTCAATATTTTCACATGACTCAAACTAATAAACAAAACTGAACCACTTCCAGTTTTTTTTTAAATCCAGTGTGTTGTGTTTACTCTATTTACTTTGAAATCACTCTCAGAATGGATTGACCAGTTGTTTTTGTTTCTGGATTTTTTTAAAAAATTCCCCCCTCGGAGTTTTTTTGTTTATGCATTAACTCTTTATTTCCTTACGGTAACTGTTAATATATGGAAATGTTGAATTAATTTAAAAGTACTTGATAGCTATATTCAAGGATGATGTATATTACTTCTTCACATTTTCTTTATATTATTTTATTTTTTTATTTTTTTGTGGAAAATAAAAAGATTTTAAAAAAGTAAAACTACTTGTTAAAGTTCCCATTCTAAAACAACTTAAAGTTTCTAGTTAATGAATACACATTTCATTATTCCATAATCCAAGTATTTTCCTATAAAGTAACATGAAATATTATTAATCTATTTTCATATATATGCTGCATTTAATTTACTAATGTGTTTGGTGACGTACAGTGTTTAGATAAACTGACCTTTAAAGCAGCATCATACACCTCATTAGTTAGAGACTCCATCATAAATGAACCTGCCCAAGGGTCTGCTACTTTTGGGATGCCAGATTCCTCCTGAATGATGATTTGAGTATTCCTGGCAATCCGGGAACTTTGTATTGTGGGTAAACTTAATGCTTCATCAAAAGAATTAGTATGTAATGACTGAGTTCCTCCAAAAACAGCTGCCATTGCCTCAATAACTGTGCGAATAATGTTGTTGTGTGGATCCTGAAATTGAAACACAAGATATGACAGATGGTCTCATTTTAAATAATATGTTAAAAGTGCAAAAGAATAAATCCTTTCAATTACTCTGAACAAAATGTACTCTAGATAAAAGAAATGTTACTGGATATTTGGGATCTAGCTTCAATATATTCCTATTTTCATGTCCCCCTAATATACTGGTTCTAATAAATTAATCTGAGGTTTAGCTAACTGCATAGCTTTTGTCGAGATTGACTTTTTCTTAAAGATATTACAACACAATTGCAACAATGATACCATACATTATTTAACCCAAATTATCATATGCATAGGAAGTAAAACACAAAAATCTGCAGACACTGTGGTTCAAGTAAAAACACAAAGCTGGAGAGACTCAGCAGGTCAAGCAGTGTCCTTTATACAGCAAAGGTAAAAATATATAACTGATGTTTCAGGCTTGAGCCCTTCATCAAGGTATGGAAAAATATCGGCAGGTGTCCGAACAAAAGATTGGGGGGGGGGCAGGCATGGAGGTGATAGGTGGGGAAGGGAGGGAGGGGACAGTAGCGATCAAAGGGAGGAGGGATGGCTAGGTGAAGAGAGGGGGAATGGAGGAGAACTGGAAAGGGGAAGGGAGAAGAGAGCAGGTTAGTCGAAACTGGAAAAGTCGATTTAAATACCACGTAGCTGGAGTGCCCACAGAAAATCAGGTGTTGTTCCTCCAATTTGTGGGAGGTCTTGGTGGAACAGCACACAAGGCCATGGACAGCCATGTGAGTGTGGGAGTGTGACACAGAATTGAAGTGGTTGGCTACTGGGAGCTCTGCCATTGGTGCAGAAGGAGTGAAAATGGGGGTGGGGGTGGGGTGTGATTAATGGGGCTGGATGAGTGCACGAGGGAGTCACGAAAGGAAAAGTCCTTAGGAGAGAGGGGAGGGGAAGATGTGTCTGATAGTGGGATACTATTGAAAGTGTCAGAATTTCCAGAGGATAATGTGTTGGAAGCGGAGGCTGATGGGGTGGTACAGAAATGGAAGAGATGTGGGTGAGGGTGGAGATGATGGCGGTGAACGGGAAGCCTCGTTTATGGAAGAAGGCAGACATATTGGAAAATCTGGACTGAAAGACCTCATCTTGGAAACAGATGTGAGAGACGGAGAAATTGAGAGAAGGGGATGGAATCCCTGCATGTAATGAAGTGTAATCTGGGTAGTTGTAGGAGTTAGTGGGTTTGTAATATTTGTTGGTGGAAGGCTAGTCTCCCGAGATGGAGACAGAGAGATCCAGGAAGGGGAGTTTTGTCAGAGATGGACCAGGTGAGTTTGAGATCAGAGTGGAAGTTGGCTGTGAAGTGGATGAAGTTGACAAGCTCATTGCGGGTGTGTGAGGCAGCCCTGATCTAGATATCGATATACTAGAGGAAGGGTTGAGGGGGTCTTGCCTGTGTAGGCTTGCAGCATGGAATGCTCACAAAGTAGCAGAAGTATCTGGGTCCCATACGCATAGAAGAAGACATGAAATTTAAAACTTATGGATTGATGGCCAGATAGCCACATTCTATTTAAACCCTATTAGAGCTGGCCACTTCCTTTGAGACACATCAAACTGAGGGAACTTTACCTTTGTTTACTTTGACCCACAGGAAAGAAGGAGAATAATATATTTCTGGATACAGTTCCATATTAGAAAGAACTTTTAAGGATCTGTCCAGACAATAAAAAGGGCCTTATTCCATTCTTTTTTCCCCAATGATTATGATCAAGAATAATCAGATCTCGTCCGATTTCTGATCGAGAGTATGATATCAATATTTTCACCACTTGGTTTAAAGCAGTGAACTTAACAAGTCTATGATCATGGTATTTTACAAAAAAAAACCTTCTTCCGACCATGGAAGTTTTACTTTTCAGTTTAATTCTCTCCAATATAATATAGAAGTTCAAAATGTCTCATTTGATTCTGAGGAAAGCTCATTGTAGAAAGGACCATTTACTGTTTCAGCTCAAATTCTCTCTGACCAGTTATGCATTTCCAGCATTTGCATTTTATCTTACTTCAAGAACATTCTCAATTGTAATGGAAAAAAAGGGGTTATTTATAGCCCCAACATATTGTTTAATATCTGCAATAGATTTGTGAGAGGTGCACTTACTTGTTCAGTAAGGGACCAACCAGAGGTTTGACAATGAGCTCTCAGCAGTAAAGATTTTGAATTCTTAGCATTAAACTTTTCTTTAATTAAGTGTGCCCAGAGCCGTCTAGCTGCTCTTAGCTTTGCTATTTCCATATAAAAATTCATACCAATTCCCCAAAAGAAAGAAAGCCTGCAAAGGAAAGACAAATTTAATTTTGTAAATAATTCTAGATTTTTTTTAAAAATTCCCAATATCTGAATACATTTTTCCTTTTTGAATATATTGTTGCAAATTGAACAGATCAACAAACCAGTCATTATTCTGTATAATTTGCTGAGCCAAGAGTCAACAGCATGCATAATTTAAATTATTTTTAAAATAAAATCTTCCAAATACACTGGATGGATAGCAAACCAGTGTCAACATTCTGTCCCAAACTAACATCCACAGCAATGAAGCCCTTCTTGCACTTAGTCTCCTCTGTGGCAATCTCAAGTCCAATAACCAGATTCCCAAGTCAGACACGATTACAAGCAGTTAGAGGAAATCAGCAGGTCAGGAAGCCAGGACTCATTTTAACCTTTGCCTAGACTAAGGTATAAAGGAGCAAATTCAAAATCTTTTTTTGAACTTTAAATATTTATTAACAAAGAGGAAATTTACCAGGTGCTCAATTTTCTTCGTATCTGCATCCATAATCACACTGGTGGTTACCTTTCTCATTTCTGTATATGCCTTTGAAACCAAAACTGTACGCAGCATAATGGATGATTTACAGAGGATTTGATGCAAGCAACTTTCAAATTGACAAGTTATTTTCATTTTATTTTAAATATAACAATAGTTTATTGAATATTACCGTGGTGCAAATTCATCAATGGTAAGCCCCACTTTAATACCAGTCCTGCAGTATTCCAAACCATTTGCTATTGTATAAGCCAATTCCAAAATAGCACCAGCACCAGCTTCTTGGATGTGGTATCCACTGATAGAAATGGAGTTAAATCGGGGCATATGCTGCAAAAGAAGAAAGCAAGCTAGTGAATTAAAAACATTCACCCTCAGTGCAGAAGGATAATTCAATCCGTCTTTTTTGTTTAATTTTAATTTAGATCTCCAGCACAGTAACAGACCCTTCAGCCCACAAGCCCGTGCCGCACAAATACACCAATTAACCTATGGTCCTGCATATTTTTTTGAAAGATGAAAGAAAACTGGAGCACCGAAATTCAAGTGCAGTTTCCAATAAATCAAACAGCTAGTTTTCAAAATATTTCACCCCAACCCATCTCTTAATACATGTCTGAAATCTCTTCCATATAAAACTTTAAACTACTTTTTATTCAATTATCAGAGACCTGTATTTCACAAGATCACAGGACAAAGACCACTAGGCCCATCGAGTCTGTTCCGTAAATCTACACTAGTTCCAATTTCCGGCCTTTTCCCCATATCCCTTGATGCCCTCACTAATGAGATACTTGTCTATTTCTTGTTTAAATACTCCCAATGATCTGGCTTCTACTGTATGTGGCAGTTTTGAATAATGGAAATTTCTTGGGAAGGGAAATGTTCAACTTCATGATTAAGTGCAAAACAAAATCAATCACCTTCAGGAAAAGCACAAAAGACACTGGAAACCTGCAATGTGCTTGCCCTTTTTAAATTTAGCTCTGGGCGTTCCCTTTCAAAGAATACACATTTGCTTTTAAAAACACAAAACAAATTTGCTGGAAGGATTTGAGAGAATGTTAATTTACAAGAATATGTAAATATTTTCCTTCAAGTACAAAAGATTGAGTGTTTGATGGCTTTGGGCTCACCCATACTCACTGAGTTTAGAAGGATGAAAGGGGAACCTCACTGAAAAATACAAGAAATTCAAAGGGGTAGATAGAGTGAATGTGGAGATGTTTCCAGGAGTGGGAGAATCTAAGTCAAGAGGGCATCAGTCTAGAACACACGTCAAACTCTGGCCCGCGGGCCAAATTTGGCCGCGATATAATTATATTTGGCCCACAAGATCATTTCAAAAATGTATTAGAGGTGGCCCGCTGGCCGCTGCGCCAGCATGGTAATACAACAAATCCCAGAATGCATTGGCGTCAGCCCGCTAATCGCCCCCACCTCCTCTGTTTACGTTGCAGGATCTCACCGTGGACTCTGGTTTTGGGGCCTGGCCGGTGTCAGGGGAAGCCAAGGCCGCTTCCCAGCGCCCGGAATCGGAGGCCTCGGGCCTGACCTCACCAGGACTGTTGCCCACTCCCCCTCCCTGCCACAGGCCGACCCGCGACTCACGGTGACGGGGCCGCTGATCCGCCAAGATGCCACCCTGCAGCGGGAGCCGATGCCCCCGCACTGTCGTTGTCCAACCCGATCACCCGCAAACCCCGCCCTCCCGCACACAGACCTGAGTAAAGATTATGAACTTTAATCTCAGGATAAAACGATCTTCCAATAGTTTCATGTCACAGTGATAAATATATTCCTGGTTAAAAATGGTCCTGCACCTGGATACAAGCTCATTAGGCATAAAACTTGAAAAGTGTGTAAATCAAAGGATATCTGTACCAATGGAAAAAGGGCATGGCAAATAACCCTGCTAGAGTTCATGCCCACAATCAGTCACCCATTTGATTGTTTCAGGAATCATGTTATTCTCCCACATTCTCAATAGCCCTCAGATTTTACTATTCGACAGCACACTAGCAACATTTGACAAATCCTCTATAGAGAAATATTATTTATTGAATATTTTATTTCTCATTTGTTAATGCTTCTGGAAAAAGTTTATCCAAAACTATTATTAAACATTTATTTTAATAAGAAAAAGTTTAACATTACATATGTTGAAAGAAGAGAAAACATGCAGATGTTGTTGAAAATTTTCAATAAATATTTAGTTCGGCCCTCGACTTAGTCCAAGTTTTTAATTTTGGCCCTCTGTTAATTTGAGTTTGACATCCCTGGTCTAGAATAAAGAACACCCCTTTAGAATGAGATGGGGAAATATTTCTTCAGTCAGAGAGGGATGAATCTGGAATTTGTGGCCACAGGCAGCTATGGAGGCCAAGTCAATTGGGTAAATTTAAAGCAGAGGTTGATAGGTTCTTGATTTGTAAGGATGCCAACACTTATGAGGAGAATGGGGTTGAGAAGAAAACTTCAGCAATGATTTGAATGGCAGAGAAGATTCGATGGGCCAAATAGCCAAATCCTGTTTCCACATCTAATGCCCCATGGTCTTATTTTATTCAAGTGTTTTAGGTGATCAAAAACATAAACTCAGAGGACACTTTTTCGACAGGTGTAGAAGACCTTAAAGAGGGAAGTGCCAATCTACAAATCAGAACTCTATAACTCAGATGCGGTATCAGTAAAAAATTCATGCAGCAAGTAATAAAATCTGAAATAGCTTCCAAAAAAGTTGAGGATGAGTCAAATAGATTTTTAAAAATGGAGTATGGTGAAGCACTGGTGCAAAATCAAAGGGTAAATGAAGCTAGTTTACGGATCAGGTGTGATCTCTCCAAATTTAAACCAAGAAATGCTGTAAATCTCAGCAGGCCAGACTGCATTTTTGGGAAAAGAAACACAATCAATGTTTCAGATCAAAGACTATGATTACCTAAAATTTTAAATTCAATTTTTTTCTTCCCACAGGTATAGCCTGACCTGCAGAAAAATTACAGAATTTTCAGTTTTTAATTTTAAAATGAGGACTTACATTATTTTCATTACTTGTGCTCAAATAAATTTTGGTCAGTATGATTTTTTTAAAATGAAATACCAATTATTTTTACTTGAACTTCATAAACATAGACCACATTGTTATACTGTATTAATTAAACAATACATTTATGCCAAACCAACAAAAATATACTAACTTTTGCAGTATACTGGAATATATCTGCTATAATCTTCATGGAAGGTTCAGGTGGAAAAATAAAGGTATTTCTGACCATGAATTCTTTCAGTATGTCATTCTGAATGGTGCCAGTTAACATCTCTTCAGGAACACCTTGTTCTTGCCCAGTCACAATGAACATAGCCAGAATTGGCAGCACTGCACCATTCATTGTCATGGAAACAGACATCTTTTCCAAAGGAATTTCATCAAAGAGTAATTTCATATCTTCCACACTGTCTATTGCAACCCCTGCCATTCCAACATCTCCAAAAACACGGGGGTTGTCTGAATCATATCCCCTGTGAGTAGGAAGATCAAAAGCCACAGAAAGTCCTTGTTGACCAGCTTTAAGAGAACAAGTGAATTAAAATAGTCAAATAGTATTGTCTGCATGGAGATGTACATCACAACATAGACAATTAACCATCTTAAAAAATGTACTTTAAAGGTACCTGTAAAAAAAAATTAAAGTGCCCTTCCCACTGTACTAGGTATATTGTGACAAATTATCTTAATGTTTAAACAGTGGTCCAGTTCCAGCTGCAGTGGGGCATTTTACAATTAGTTGAAATTTTACTTTACTTATCAAATACAAGTTGTGAATAATTTGCTGGAACCATGAACTGATAAAACACCGCAAGACCAATAGGTGATCTGCAAAAATCATGTGAAAATAGCACATCCCCATAACAATGATTTTTCAAATAGCTTTTGCATAGTAGATTTGTGATTAAGATGTGAACTCAGGGAATAAACAGTGTAATGGCTAAAAAGCTGTGTGCAATGCAGAAAACACAAGGTGTTTAAAATTAATTACTCCAGTGGGACAAATGAAAAGAGGCAATACTCCACAAAGATTAATGTTGGGATTATTGTTCTTTATGATTTAGGAGTTATCAGTGTGAACTTCAGAATTAGATGCACAATTTAATAATCTGCAACACAATCTGATGGGAGATGGAATGAATACAGAATTATGCCATTCACAGTGTGGATGCTGAACAATGCAAATGAACACCGCCAATGAGTTCATATCAAGGAATGGAACAAATACAGGGTACTAGACTCTTACAAATTAATGTTCAAGTGGAAAAGTCCTTTAATATAGACAAATTATGCTTGTGTAGTTTTATAATATGGTAATACTCCTATGGGGGACAAAAAAAGGAAGAATGGATTGAGGAATTAAGAGATTGAAACTTTAAATCAGACTCATGTAAATAACATAAAACAATGAGTTTGCACAGATTAAACTTCCCTTTCTGTGAAGAATAATTACTACATTACAAAAACTATTTATAATGTTAAAGTATACCTTTGATTATTCTGTGATATTTGAATGGTCTTTAGAGAGATCTCAAGATACAGATGGAAAAGTTACCGAAAGTTGTGATTCGGATCAACGAGACCGAAAACACTCTTGAAGATTGAGAGAACTTACATGCTTAAATGATGAGTGAGGCTCTTTTCTAAGAGAAAAGACTGAGCCATGACCTGACAGAGGTCTTTGTAGTCATGAAAAGGTGGTCTCTAAAATATTGCCATACAGGCAAAACCAGCTTTGAGGAAAGCTGCCTAATTTATTAATCGAGAGCTTTGCCACACACAACCTGTCCACTGACAAGCTTTGGGAAGTGGGGATGCTACAGTGTGCCCTTTAGTTGCCCCTGACGAAAGCGAAGCGCGTGTTCCCTGCCCAGCCTTCCACGTGACCATGTACGGCCTGGGGGCCAATGACAAATCACGGGTGGCGACACCCCCAACGCTGTCATGGGCCCCGACGGGCTCTTCCACCGGCCGAGCTGACCTTTGATGTTGCTCCGGTAAAACCGGTTACTCTCCTCAACCGTGCTGAAGCCCGCGTACTGCCGGATGGTCCAGGGCCTGGAAGTGTACATGGTCGGGTAGGGCCCCCGGGTGTAAGGCCACATTCCCGGCAGCTCCTCGGGCAGCTCCGCCGTGTCGCGCTTGGAATAAACCGGCTTGATGGCGATGCCTTCCGGCGTCTTCCAGATCAGACCCTCGGCTTTCTTCCCCTTCAGTTGTTTCTCCGCTAAAGCGGCCCACTCCGGGTGCAAGGAGTGACAGCCCCGACGCACCACTTGGCCGGTGAGAGCCCCAGCCTTGGGCCGCAGCCTCAGGCGGTTCCAAATCAGGCGTTGTTGTGCCCGCAACATATCGGCAGCACCGGCACCTCGTCCACCGGCCTGCAGCGCCAGGCCCCCGAGTGACAGCGGCATGAACCAATCCGACCTTCGGCTGGCTCGTCATCATTGGCCAGTGGCCAATGACCGCAAAGTGTGGGCGGCGACTGAATGTCCAGCTGTCCCTGACCACGGGAATGCGGAGACGAGTGACAGCAATTTGCTTCCTCTATTTGCACGTGTCGCTCATTGCAAAAACAAGGCTCCAAGTTAGCTGCCTTGTTGCTATTTTAAAAGCCCACAAAAGCTGCAGGTGCTGGAACCTTGAGCTAACAAAGAGAAGCGGGAGGGACTCAGCATCCACGCGTGGAAAGGGACAATCAACGTTTCGGGTTAGGAGCTCATACCTTGATGAAGGGCTCAAGCCCCAAACGTAGGTGATGCCTGTTTACTTTTGCGACATAGAGGAGGTCACTGTTTGACCTGCTGAGTTTCCCCAGCATAGTGTTTTGACTTGCAACCACGCTGTCTACTTCAGGGACTTTAACGTTATTTATGGAAAAGCTCAAGCATTCTGTTCCTGTGAGAGAGAAGGGCAAGGCTAGTAGGATAAGGGAAACCTGGCTGACAAGAGTATTGAGTCTCTGATCAGGGAAAAGAAGAAGGCATAGGTCAGGTATAGGCAGTTTGAATCAAGTGAAGGGATGTAGGAATGCATTTAAAAAAGTAATTCAGGAGCTAGGTCAGGTAACCTGCAGGGCCGGTGCTAGGAATTGCAGGGCCCAATTAGAAAATTGATAGCGGGCCCGCTACAAAAATTGAAATTGATGTTTTATATTTAGTGTAGTATGCCAATATTTTGATATACTAAATTTTGAAAGACAATATAAAAGTTTTAATTTTTTTAATACAAGTTAAGGCAATTACAGACATACTGTTTATGCACAGGTCTTTTAGAAACAGACTTTTCTATTTGCAAAATCTTTCAAAATAATTTCAAAGTCAATGGTTTTAGTAATGTCATTTTCCATAGATAGCATCGCCAAATTGTTTAGTCTCTCTTGTGAAATTGTTGACTGTAAGTTGTTAGGTCTGCATTGTTCATGAATGAGTGAGACAAACACCAGACTGAGTCGAAATCAGGGTTCTTTGTTCTTTATTACCGGATTGTAACACTTGCGACTAACGATGTTAGCCGGAGAATGCATTCTGCCGTTATCAGCAAAATGGTGATTTTTTATACCCTTGGATATGTGCTTAGAACATCATCATATCATTACTTGTCCAATGACTAAAACTGTTGCTATCCTTTCCCTGCTAGCTTCCTGCCTCTCAATCCATCAATGTCTCTCTTATCTTGTAAGTACAAGGATGCATTCACATCTTGTTACTGCCCCGTACATTCCCATCTCATGATGTTTTACCTAACAGGAGTACAAGGACACCTCCCCTTCTTGTTACTGCCCTGTACAGGGTAACTCCCTACACATTCCCATCTCATGATGTTTTACCTTACAATCCCTCCTTTGTCCTCTTTAGAGGACAATCTCGCCCTGACTATGCTACCACCGCATTACATTAGTTCGCCTATTATTGCCAAGCTCTATACGGGTTCTGTTCACAGGGTAGTTCGGCTGGTGGGCGAGGGCTCCCCTACCCTCCTTTGCGTACACCCCCCATCCGTCACCCCGATCCCATTGCCCGTTTACAAGTTTCATCCCATTTGCCCCAAGCAAAAAACTAGCTAACCCCCCGTACATTAGTAAATACCCAAGTTAACATATGGTCTACAATCTGATTAATAATGTTTGTGTTACAATCAATGTTATAATATTTGGGTTACAAGCAAGGTTAAAATTATATGTGTAACAATCTAATTCACAATCCCTCCTTCCCATCACATTCCCCTTCAGACTCCAGATCGATCTCAGCAACTTTCTCCGCCTCCTGTAATGTGAGATAGTCTTGCTCCACAGCCTGCACAGCTTGATATTTCGGAGGCAGTTCATCACGGTCAGCAAAGGCTGTCTCTATGGTCCTCGTGACCAGCGTTCGAATGCATGGAATACAACAACAGCCACAAGTGATAAAAATTGATACAGAAATGAACAAACCCAGCAAAAGTTGTCCTAACAATGTGCTCCATCTCCCAAACACTCCCTGTAACCAGGATAAAACAGGATTGGAGACTCCAGACTGGGCTTTTAATTCTTTCGCCAATGCCCTAAGTTTCGTTAACCCCTTAGTGAGTGATCCATCTGGCCCTGTGTTATTAGAGATAGAAGTGCAGCATAGATCTCCAAACATAGCACACACTCCACCTTTCTCTGCCAGGACCATATCAATCGCTATCCTATTCTGAAGTGTCATAAGGGAAGTTTCTGACAGTTGTTGATGTATTGCCTCAACAACGTCCCTGGTCAAATTTGCAAGGCGCTGGACATTATAGTGAATAAGGTTGATCCTATTAACATTCTTATTTACAGTGATGGGAAATATTGCACTAAAAACAGGAAAGCTTTCAAACCCAGCTGCAATCTCATCGGCTAATTTAAATTCGTCCGGAATATTCCGGGCTTGGCCAATGGCATCAATCCATACCCCATCAGGGTTCCTTCCTCCCGGCCCCAAGAGTCCAACACTCCTCCTTTTTCTCCACAGCCAACTCTCTGTGTGGCGCAATTCTAGGAAATCCTCGTCTCCCTCCTGCCTTTTGACAATCAGCACTGGCGCATTAAGGGTTACTAGAGCACACCGACCATCCCAGTTAGCGGGGAGCCAGTTGTACAGAACTCTTCCTCCACAAAACTCATCTGTGTAGTCATTCAATCTGCTACAAGTCTCCTTAGTTTCAGATTCATTTTTTTTGTTATGGGACCTCAAAATCATCCCCTGTATATGTTCATGATAACCAGTAACCTGTTTGGCTGCCCTGTCAGGCACCCATGTGGCGTTTTCCCTGCTAATAGTAGGTCGTCTACATACTGAATCAGTGTAACATCTTCCGGGAGCTTTAATTTCATTAGGATTTCGCTAAGGGCCTGATTGAACAGTCCTGGACTGTCCTTATAACCCTGAGGTAATCTAGTGTATGTGTACCGATGTGCTTGGTAAGTGAAAGTGAACCAGTCTTGGCATTCCTCAGCTAATTTCAAGCAGAAGAATGCGTTTGCCAGATCAATGACAGTATAGTATTCGTGCTCCGGACTCAGAGCCCTAAGTGCTACATATGGGTCTGGGACTGGTCTCCCGATGGTCTTGGTAGCCAAGTTAATCTCCCGGAGGTCGTGTACCATCCTCCAGTCTTTTCTACCCTGTTTGGGAACAGGCATGATGGGCGTGTTCCACATACTGTCAGGTGCCGCCCTTAAAACCCCTGACTCCATTAACCCTTCTATCGTTCCTTTAATACCCTCCTCCTGACTGGGCGACAAGCGGTATTGTTTTCTCCATATTGGTTTCTGCCCGGGGTTGGCCAATTCTAGAAATACCTCTCCTTTTATTACTCCCACATCATAGGGCCCCGTTGTCCATATATGTGGACTCAGATTAGAAAGATATTTGTCTGAGTCTCTGTGATCAATATTTTCTCCTTCTATGGCTCGGTCTCTTTCTACTTTCTCATTCACTACCTGGTCCCATGCTTCAATATTCAGTCTGACAAATTTTCCTCCCTCCGAGGTGGAATATCCCGGGATTTCTGTCTGCCTGTATTCACACCCTATCGCTTCCTTTACCATCGGACCCAGCTGTCGAGCGTGATGATCTTTGTCAATACCCAAGGTCACATGAGGCACACTTTCTACTCCTAAGCAGAACCACTCCATTTGTTCTTCTGTCATGACAACCATAGCAGCTATTCCCTCCTTACCTACAAAGATAAATGGACAATGTATCGTTTCTGTCTTCCCTTCTTTTAGAGAGTCCCACCTCTCCTCATATTCCTGGTCCGGGTGGATGGTGTAGTTTAATGTAACATGCATAGGATCTAGTGGATAATGGTAATCCCCATACCGAGGAATACTGGCCCTCCACTCAAAAAACTGTTTAATCAGCCCTGGGCCTGGTTCATCATACAGTAGCCGACTCCAGAAAATACTTCTGAAGCGTTAGATGGGGTCATTACTATAAACTGTCCTCCCCTTCTTATTGTATCCCCTGGGTATGTTAACCGAAGGCCCTTCTCAGAACATTGTATGGTTATTCCTAGTTTGGTAAGAATGTCCCTTGCTAATAAATTAATGGGGCAACTTGGCACAACCAGGACAGGCGTTTTAACCCTTTGTCGTCCAAATGTCATGTCGATGTTATCTGTATAGGGCTGTGTTTCCCTTATCCCGGAGAATCCTATTGTAGATAATGTTTTGCCCGAAAATGTGCTCCCTGGGGGTTTTTTAATCACTGTCGTAACTGCTGCCCCTGTGTCAACCATAAATTCAATTTTTTCTCCATTTACCGTCCCCCAAACTTTTGGTGGCTCCCAGGGAGGCGTGATTTTTGATTCTCCTGGGCACCGTCAATAATCAAATTCAGCACCTTCCTCAATATAGTCATTACACTGAGGTGCCTGGACTTGTTGATCACTCTGCCACCCCCCGATTCTCTGGGGCCCATCAATGTGTCCACCCCTACCCCTTGCTTGTCCTCTTAAGTTTCCTCCTCTTCCCCGATAGCCTCTAATAGAGGGTAATCTTTTTCCCCTTGCTCTCCCAGCCTCCGGACAGTTCCGCTGGTAGTGTCCAGGATTTTGGCAGTACCAGCATACTGCATGTTCCCCTCTATACATTGTACCTAGCTGTCTTTCCCAACCATTTCTTACTTGGGGTCCCGGATTTATCACTGGCCCCATGACCTGTGGGACTATCTGTTGGGCCGCTAATTTAACCCCTATATGTTCTATGGCTCTCACCAATTTATCGGTTGTTTTGTCCACCTCCTTCTGGGATGCACTTTCTGACTTAGCATGCTCTGATTGACGATGTCGTTTGATTGCATGTGTCAGGTGTCTTTTCCACAAATCCTCTGACATTGTCTCTACTCCCACAATGTCCCTTAATTTTGCTTGAACCGTAGCAGGTAGTCCGTTTATTATCCCATTACGAAAGTGAGCCCTTCCTAAGGGGCTGTGGTCGGGTCTTTCTCCAGTCCCTGTTTCCCATAAGTCCCATGCTCGAGTGAAATACTCGTGTGCAGTCTCTCCTTCCTTTAGTTGAAGGGTTACCAAGGCATCCAAACTATAGGGTGTAGGAAATGTTTCTCTAAGTGCTTCCCAAAATTTATTCCGAAGTGGGTTAAATTCTATTTCATCCCCCAATTTACTGCTTCTTACAATTTTCTCTATTTGCTTCAGGGCCCCTTCTGCCTTTAATTTTATCATGATAGTTCTGACATCTGTGAGTGCTAATTGTTCTTGGCAGGTTTCTCGCTCAAAACAAGAAATCCATGGACTAGCCCCATTACTCAACGGAGGTAGTTTTTTCATTAAACTCTCTAAGTCCATTCGTGACCAGGGTACATATTTTTGAGTTCCCCGTCCCGTGATCAGTAATGGGCATTGATATCTCAATTTTGGGGATTTCTGCTCCTTCTTTACTCTTGGCATGCATTTATTTATCCCACCTTGTTCTGACTCTTCTTCGTCACTGTCACTGTCCCTATCAGCTTCCAATGTCTCAGGGTCAAAGGTATATTGGTCACGTTCATCTCTAAGATAATCTTTTCGGCCATAGTTTAGTTGTTTCACATCTTTCTCTTTTGTCCTAACTATGTCCAGGTAGGCATGTCTATTTTTCTCCCTCCCGAGTCTTTTCCTTCTACTTTCCTCCCATGGTGGATCGTATCTCGTTTCCTCTTCTGTACTACACTTTTCGTCCTTTACTCCTATTACCATTCCTTCAGCTTTAATTTCTCCTGACAGTGTTGTAGTTATCTTTTCCACTTCCTTCAATACACCTACCATTAAATCTTTTTGATCCTCACTGATCTGCCCCAGCACATTAATATCTCTGTTTAAGTTTTTAATGTTATCCTGAACCTTTTTCATGTTCCATTTCTGTATCTCTAACTCCTTTTCTATTTTCTTGGACTCCAGAGGGGTCTCTACATCTATTACTCCCCCTTCTATTTTTATTAAAGGGGCCTGTACCTCGTCTGATGTGTCCCTATTCCCGTGGTTCTTGTCACACCCCAGTGTCTCAATATCTGAATATAAGGGACGTGACTCCAGTGTCCCATCTGGGGTGCCAGAGAGAGAGAGAGAGAGAGAGAGAGAGAGAGAGAGAGAGCATAGCGAGAGAAAGAGATAGAGAGGCAGATACACAGAGCACAAGAGATAGAGAGAGAAAATGCCTTGCACTGGCCCCACTGGGAGAAAAGTCTTCAGATTAACACTTTCGTTTCAAAGGTTTTAAAAGGTTCTCATCCTGTGATCACTGGTCTGGATCAGATTGGGTCTCCCACCACTGGGAACTATCACTCCTTCCTTCCCTCCCACCTCAAGTGAGCTACACGTCAGCCCACAATGTCTGCCCTGATCCCGCAATGGTGGGGGTGCGGGAAAAAGGGAGGGAGAGAGGATAAAACAGGATCCCATTTGATGCGGAGCTGGAATTGTGGGCACAAAATTAAAACCAAATTGTATTTCTCTGCCCTGCCCAACCTGGGGATTTCAGGGCAGCACCGCCACAGATTGGGATTGGGAGGGGGAGTGGGTGAGAGAGGAGGGGGGGGAGAAGAGAGAGAGGGGGAGAGAAGAGAGAGGGGGGAGGGTGAAAGGAGGGAGGGAGAGAGCAAACCCGGACACTTCGTGGCTGGAAACTGGAAACAGGCACTTTTCCTTTCCCTTCTGTGTTTTGTTTCTTCCAGCTTATCTAAGACACTACGTTTTAAAATTTTTTTTCCCTCACCTGTCAGGAACATCTCAGTGCCCCCGGGTAACCAACCCCTCTTCCTCCAGCGGTCTACACATTTTCGGAGCATTTTTTGTTTTTCCAATGCCGCATTACTGGTATTTCGCTCCTCTAATTCCTGATTAATTTCCTTAATAACTTGGTCAAAAGTCTTAGCAGGCAACTGTACAGCCATAGCTGCGGGACCGCTTTCTAATGCCTGTTTTAATTTAGGTTTTTGTCCGTTTAGGGGATCTATGTCAACGAAAATTGCTTTTAAAAATGTCTCCTTGCAAGCTGGATGACTAATATCTTTTAAAAGAACAGTCTCTAAGTCTTGTCCTCCAATTGACTTCAGACTGTCCTGTATACTCTGATTGCTCGTTTTCCACTCTCTGTTTTCCCAAAGGGGTCTGAAAGTTAAATTACAACTAGAAAACCAAATATTTGGGCTATACTTTTGTCCTGTTTCCCTGTACCAATCTATGAATTTACGTAACTTTATCTCCTTGGTGATGTTGGGAATACCCTCATTTAACTTATCAAAAGTATTTCGAATAAACTGGGTGTCTCTTAGGAGTTTGTCAACTTTTTCATTAATATCTCCTACCTGATCCGGACACAGCTGTCGCAGCCTTCTGTCGTCGTTCTTGTTCACCAGGCAGGTGTCCCTGAGTACTTTTTTTGTTGTCTCAAGGTCTCTAGTGTCTGCTGTGGTATTCCACCACGGCGAATTGGGGAAATAAATTCTTAACTTCTCAAGTGTACAGACATTATCATACCTACCGGACATTTATAAGTCAGTCTCTCAGATACAATTGAGGCCAATAAGCCTGAACCTTTGTTTTCTTTCAAAGCCCAACCTTCACGTGGGAGATTTCTCCTCTTAATAACCAGTTTAGGGCAGAAAACTCAGGTCCTCAATTGTTTATAGACCACCTTCTCACTCTATTGGACTTTGCAACGACACAATAAAGACTTTTAAACTCTAGCAGTTTCTTGCGAAGCACTTAATAAATGTCATTCAAACACCTTAAGGACTTTTATCTTGTCTGTAATCACTTACGTGTTACAATCCTGGCATGCGACCTTCAATTGTGGTCGTCTAATTTGTCCGATCTCCAGTTCTTACTGACAATCATAAAGATTTTAAAAAAAAGAGAATTTTGTTAAAACAGGCTTCTCTGGACCTTTTTATCAGCCGGCTGAGATGATTGTCAGAAAAAACAGAAACCGTCGTCCAGTGTTCACTCACCCATCACGTCGGGGTCACCAAATTGTTAGGTCTGCATTGTTCATGAATGAGTGAGACAAACACCAGACTGAGTCGAAATCAGGGTTCTTTGTTCTTTATTACCGGATTGTAACACTTGCGACTAACGATGTTAGCCGGAGAATGCATTCTGCCGTTATCAGCAAAATGGTGATTTTTTATACCCTTGGATATGTGCTTAGAACATCATCATATCATTACTTGTCCAATGACTAAAACTGTTGCTATCCTTTCCCTGCTAGCTTCCTGCCTCTCAATCCATCAATGTCTCTCTTATCTTGTAAGTACAAGGATGCATTCACATCTTGTTACTGCCCCGTACATTCCCATCTCATGATGTTTTACCTAACAGGAGTACAAGGACACCTCCCCTTCTTGTTACTGCCCTGTACAGGGTAACTCCCTACACATTCCCATCTCATGATGTTTTACCTTACAAAGTATGTTTTAATCAGTTTTAGATTTGAAAAACTTCTTTCGCCCAATGCGACTGTTACGGGCATTGTTAAGTAAATCCTCAAAGCAATAAAAACATTAGGAAATGCTATGAATCAATTGTTTACTACCAGGTATTCAAACAGAGCGTGAAGCTTAACGACACTGAAGGGAAGAAAAGTTTTCAGAGCTTCAAGTTCTTTGGCCAACAGATAGCCATCCATGTCTTTAGTTGTTTCAGTAACTACCCCTCCATCAGTGCTCTATTTTAGTATGGTGTTAGTTAAAGCTGCTTCAAGGTCTGCTGTGTGTTTCCTTATTTCTGCTTATTTTGTAAGCTCTGAAAGTTATTTAAAAATCCAAATAATTTTACATGGCTTTAAAGCTGCTTAAATCTAGGCTCTAAAGATTGAATAGCTTTGTCGAGCACTAAGCTGAAGCACTGAACTCTGTATGCTTCTTTTGGATCATCTAAAGCTTGATCTTTTGCCTCATATGAAAACATTCTCTTCCTTTTACGTAGTTTTTTTTTTTCTTGAAATTGTCTAAACTCCAATGGTAATTCAACAGATTCAGCCAATTCATTTGTGCCTATTAGGACATCATTAAAACCCCCCTCTCTATAAATTCTTAGCCATGATAATAGTTTTTCAAATGACTCCATGCCTTCATCAATGTCCTTTGTTTCACCTTGTAGTTCCTTGCTAACATAGTTAACTTTAAAAAGTACTTCATGCCAAAATACCAAAGAAACTAAAAATTTGTAGTCTTTTAGCTGGTTTGCTAAAGATTCAGCTTCTGCTTTTAACTTGGGCTCATCTGTAATCTCTGATATTTCCACAAGTGCATCATATACTTCTCCAACCTGATAACGAATAGCTTTAACACTATCAATCCGACACTCCCAACTTGTGTTGCTCAAGGGTTTCACTGATAACCCAGGTACATGTTTGTTTAAAAACTGCCCACCTCTTAGTTGATGCAGAGAACAATATGTAGATCCTTTGCAAGATCCAAAAAAATGTTATAGCATCTGGACAACACTTGGCTACGTCTTCGAGTAAAAGGTTATAATTGTGACATGCACAGGGTACAAAGAAAGCTCTTGAATTATCCTTCAACAGTCGTGCTTGTACTCCAGATGTGTGACCTTTCATGTTGCTACCATTGTCATAGCCTTGGCCTTGAATGTTCTTTCACCTCCAAATTTAATTCTTTCAGTGTTTAATAATGTTTTATATAAATATTCTCCCGTGCTACTTTCAACCTGCATAAACTTTATGAAATGTTTATAAACACCTGAAAGAACCAAGTTACCATCAGACACATACCTGATCATTAGAAACATTTGCTCTTGGTATCTCATATCAGGTGTGCAGTCTAAAATTATGGCGTAGTAGCTGCTTTTACTCGTTTCAGTATCTCATTCAAAACAGCTGTAGCCATGATGTCTAGTAGTTCATTCTGAGTATCTTTTCCTAAATAGTGATTATGAATTTTGTGGGTTTTGACTTTTTGCAAATGTTCTTCAAGAACAGGATCAAACTTTCCAAACAGCTCAACAAGACCTAAAAAGTTTTGACTCTCATTACCAACTTTTTCCTCTGTTCCTCTAAATGCTAGATTTCTCTCAGCAAGAAACTGTGCTATTGCTACTAGCCTTTTGAATACTTGCTGCCAGTGCTTTGCATGTTCATTGACGATTATTTCAAGTTCTTTGTCAATTGTCTGTCCATTGTCTTTGGTGTAACTCCCAGAAACTCCATGTGGCTTCCAAATGGTTTTTAGAATTTTCATGCTCACACCACCTTGTATGAAGATTAGACCAGTTGTTGAATCCACTTGTTGATAATGCACTGGTTGTGTTCTTACTAAAAAGTTTACAATAAAAGCAATAAATTCTATCAGCAAACAGAGTATATAATCCAAAATCTTTCAACACACTCCCCATTTGGAAGTTTCCACTTACAGTGAAACTTTGAAAAACACAATCCCTTTTCATTTTATGGAAAGTTGTTCACCGGAATAGGAGGACCTTTCATTGTTAAATTATCTCTTACATTTTGATTTGTATATGCTGGTCAGTTGGCTGGGTCATCATAAATGTTAATTACAACTCAAGGATGATCCATCTTTGCGTGGTGTTTGGGCTTGGTCTTTTTCAGCTATAAGTGAACTTTCCACTTTGACACTGTCTTCTGGTTTATTGAAATCGTCTTCAATTTGATTCACAGCTGTGTCATCCTTTTCTAACTTGTTATCAATTTCATCATTGTATTCATCAACTGTAATTGGACTCCAGGCTGTATTGTCATGTTCTGAATTGTTTTTGTTTTCTTCAACCTCAATACATTGGCGCTTCAAAGATGGAGTGACAAGGAATTTTGTGATAGCACCTCTATGTTTTTCATTTTCATACCTTAGCCTTGGCCAGTGCTCGTTTCTGGTTGCCGCTTAAATATTTATGACTTTTGTCTCTATCTCTGCTTGTGCTTGTCATGTAAAATGACATACAAATTTTAAGCTGCTAAATCTCTGGGCTATATTTTTAAGGTAAAAAAGGTAAAAGAAGTGCATTTTAAAATGTTTAGACTTAAAATTACACAAAAAAACGACATGAGCAATTTGTTATAAAATTGGACTCGAACTCCCTGATAACATGTCTACGTTGTTCCATCAGTGGAACAATGTTGTCACCGTCGTTGGTACAACTTAAGAAACCAACGTCAATCCCACGTCATTTTGCTCATTAGCTTTACGTTGTTCCAAGGTCAGCAGCTGACGTTGGAACAACACACCCAACTCTCAACTTGTGAACGCCACCGAACAGCAAAACAAGCGATCGATTCTGGATTTGTTGAATGACGATAAGGTAAGAATTGCCTTTTTTTAGTAATGGTTAGGTTAGTTAGGTTATGTTAGTTAAGGTTACATTCCAGAACAGGAGGGATGCACTTTAATTTTGCTGTTGTTTTTAGCTGATTTTCTAGTCAACTGTCTAGTGCTAGTTTGTCGCTATATATTTGGCTAGAAAATCGGCAGAAAAACTGATGCGTGTAATAGATGAAATTCGCCCCTGAAGAAAACAATTTCCACATGGTCAAGCTAAACTGCACTTGTTCCAACTCACCAAAAACATGAAATAGTCTATATTAAGCTCTGGTAGTGCAATAGCATAGTTAGTAACAGTAGCCTAGTACTATTTTGATACTAAATCAAACCACTGCAAAATTATGAAACAATAACAGAGGCAGCCTTGCTAAGAATATCCAGATCTTGTAAAGATGAATAACCCTGAGATGTACAGTACATGCCCCTTACAAGACCCGAATATCCTCACCAATTCCATCTACGATTGCTAACATTGTCAGAAATTCTACGCTTAGGCCTAGGCTATTTGCGTTCAGGCTAAGTACTTAAGGCTAGGCCCTAGGCTAGCATGACGCTATCTCAATCTCATATTAAAGTACGTTCTCTTATTGATTAGCCTATAGCCTGTTTTGATCTTGATAATAGTAAGAGATGCTTCATCGTCTCTGGAAAGCATTTATCTTACTGGGTCAAATGAATACAAAACATGAAATTTTTGGCTAGGGAGATAAAGGAGGCCTATAGCCAGTAGTTTAATCAAAGACATATTTCCTAAAAATATTTCACTGAGATACAATCAATTAAGGGCAATAATTTTACGAGTTCACTGACAAATCCCTCAGTTTATAAGGCCTATAGTGTTATTATTTTCTTACCAGTTTAAACAAAGTCCGTCACAGTGTTCTCTGCTCAAGGCCTGGACTCAAACACGTGCGTGGGGCCCCCTTGAGGCGCAGGGCCAAATCTGATCAAGTTGGTCAAATAGGCTTAAAACCGGCCCTGGTTACATGAGATGTCCTTGGGAGATAAAGTAAAACACATTTTTCAGAGATTCTATATCAAGATGAAAAGAATAACAAGGAGAGAATGTCCCCTTAAAGATCAGTGTGATTGTCTGTGTGAAGCCTCAGGATATAGACAAGATCTTAAATGAAATACTCATTGAAACATTAACAAGTGAGAAATATCTCAACCAGAGAAACAATGATTATACAATGCCCTCCATAATGTTTGTGAGAAAGACATTTTTTTTTCATTTATTTTCCCTTGTACTCCACAGTTTTAAATTTGTAATCAAACAATTCACGTGATTAAAGTGCATATTCCAGATTTAATTAAAGGGTATTTGTGTACATTTTGAATTGACTATGAAGAAATTACAGCACTTTTTATACATAATCCCCTTATTTGAAGGTGGCATTTAGAGTGCAACGGTTGGCATAGCAGTTCGTGCAACATGCTTACAGTGGCAATTGGAACTGGGGTTTGAATTCCACACTGTTTGTAAGGAGTTTGTACATTCTCTCCGTGTTTGTAGTGTAGATAAAAGCTCACACTCGACTGGAGGGAGAACTAATGTTTTTATTAGCTTACAACACAGGTAGGGTTCATGAACAGGCTTCAGAGGGGTTCAGGGTTTAGGCAGGAAACCAGGGTTGTATATGGGTTCCCAGGGGAGGAGCTGAGAGGCGGGGCCAGTTGTCCGTACAGGACACTTATAGTGATTCCCAGTTCACTATGGTGTCTGCGTAGGTTTTCCATGGGGCTCCAGTTTCCTCCCACTGTTTGTGGGCCAAAATGGCCTGTTACTGCTGTATGTGTACATTTTTTAAAAAATTAACATTTTGGACATAGCAATGGTATGTATATTAAAATATTCATGTTTGATACTTTGTTGCATCTCCCTTGCATGAAATGACTTCTTGAAGTCTGTGATTCATAGGCATCACCAGGTGCTGAGTATCTTTGTTGCTGCTCTGCCAAGCCTCTATTGCAACTCCTCCTTCTTTCTAGGGCTCGTCTTCAGCATATGGAAGGCATCATCAATTGGATTTAGTTCAGGTGACTAATAAGGCCATTCAAGAATTTTCCAATTTTTAGCTTTGAAAAAGTCCTTTGTTGCTTTGTTTGGATCATTGTCTTGCTGTAGGATGAAGCGCTGTCCAATGAGATTGGAAGAATTTGCTCGAATGTGAGTAAATAAGGTGTTTCTATGTCACCTAACTATAGAAAGATATCAATAAGATTGAAAGAGCACAGAGATGATGCTGGGTTTTCAGGAACTGAGTTACAAGGAAAAGTTAAACATGTTTGGGGGGGGGGGGCGTGGCAAGATGGCAGAGAGGGCAGAAGTGCGATTCCCACCATTCCTCAGCCAATTTTTTAAGCACCCGCCTTTAAAGTTTATAAAAGTGATTAAAAGTTGTATTTTTATTTTTGGGAACATTAGAGGGTCATAATGGCTGTTGATGTTAAAAAAAATCTAAAACTCAACTACAGAGAAATTACCTTTTAAAAGTGCTGAAGAATTGAGGCCTACCTGTTCAACTGAAGCCATGGACTCCAAGGCACAGAGAACTCCTGCCAGGTTGAGTATTACACCGGCGCCGATCTTGCCTCCACAAGTTGGCGCCGGCATAATGACGAGCTCGGCTGGGGTAGAACCACGCATCCGTGATGTCGGGCGCACGGGTGACCCAGCTGAGAAGAGCCCTTGAGCCCGGGCTGCCGTTGGGTGGGCCAGGAACGCACAGAATGGTGTCGGAAGTCGCCTCTGCGCAGTCCTTGGCCTTACCGGGCATGCAAGTTACTGGATCGCGTGTGGGCTGTGGGGGCGGGAGGGGCCTGAGCAATGGAGTCCCAACGTGGTTGGGATGCTGCCAACGGTTGTACAAACCCGCAGCCACACCAGGAGGGGACCAACAATGCTGGAAGTAGAGGAAGACCTACCTTTAATGAGCAGCTCACAGGAACAATTGGAGGTGGAGATAAGAGAAGGTAGGCCTCAAAATGTGGAACTGGAATCTGGAATGGAGTCTGTTTGTACAGTCCTGGAAGGGATTGCTTATCAAATGGACAATATGTTTAAACAAAATTACTCAAGGATTTCTGGATGTGACAACTAAAATATCTAATATGTCTGAAGATATATCTACAGTTAAGAGTGATGTTAATAAATGTATTAAATCAGTGGATACAGTGCAAGAAATTTTTTTAAAAATTGAAACAGCTTTTCTTGAATATAAAAATCAAGTTGAACATAATAGGGGAAAAATGGAGAAAGTGGAAGATTCTTTTGTGCATTGGGGAATCCAGGAGAAAGCTTACTGAAAAAAATTGATTCATTGGAAAATCAAAGTCGGAGAAATAATGTGAAAATTGTGGATCTCCCAGAAGACATTGAAAGATCTGATCCAATAAAATTTTTCAAGAATTGGATTCCCGAGGTGTTGGGTAAGGAGTTTTTTTTGTTTTGAAGGCTTAGTACTAGAGAGGACACATAGAGCGTTACAAAAGAAACCGTTACCAGGACAATTGCCACGGGCAGTTTTAGTTCGTTATCTGAACTACCAGGACAGAGATATGATATTACGGTTTGCGGTACAGAAAGCACAACAAAGTCAAACTCCAAAGATGATTCAGTGTTTTTTTACGCAGATCTGAGTCAGGAGATTATTAGGTGACGACAGGAATTTAATTCAGCTAAAGAAGTACTGTGGCAGAAGAGTTACAAATTTGTTTTTCGATACCCTGCAGTGTTAAAAGTCTTTTATTGTAACTTTCAATCTCAATTTTTTGAGAATGACCATGATTCATTAATTTTTGCTAATTCATTACTGGATTTGCGAGGACATGGAAGATCTTCGCCACTGTCGCCTAAAAAGAAGGCAAATTGAAATGGGTATGGGAATGGGAAAAATGGGAAGAAAGAAGTTTTAACACAGTCTTATTGACATTGAAGATGTGGAACAATCATTGGGAATGAAGTCATTGGGTTGAATGTATTTACAGTACTGGATTGTGTTAATACATTGTGAATAATGTATTTCTGGCTGGGTAGGGAGGATAGCACTGAAATTTTTGATAGTCATCCGCCACTAGTGGGGTTTACCACTCCCAGTTTTATAGTGTGTTACTACCTTTGGGTAGTTTTTTTGAGGGGAAAATCAAAATCTTTTTACATTTTTTTCTAAAAATATTTAGGGGAGAGATAGTGTTCTTAAGTTACTTTAAGGGGAGTGATATTTTGCAGTAAGTGACTATATTGTTAGTTTGTAAGGATGTCTAATTTGAAATTTGCAACTTTTAATGTTCAGGGGTTAAATGATCTGATTAAACAAAAGCGAGTTTTGGCTTGTATCAAGAAAATGAAAATTGATATTGCCTTTTTTACAAGAAATACATTTGACTGAAAAAGAAGATTTGAAATTGAAGAGAAATTGGGTTTTTTCTTCATTTGATTCTAAGGCAAGAGGTGTAGCAATTTTAATTCATAAAAATTTGCCTTTTGAATTGCAAACTATGGAAGGAAATGCTGGAAGGGTTTTAAGTGTGAATTTTAAAAATTTTTGCTGAATCTTGGACTTTGCTTAATGTTTATGCACCTACTGTGGACGATGAGCGTTTTATTTCGGATGCTTTTTAAATCAAGCTAATTGTGTTTTGGACCCTTTGCTGGATAGATCTCCAAAAAGTATAAAGAAATCGAAGATGGCGACACAAATTGGGGCCTTGATGAAGCATTTAAATTTGGTGGATATTTGGAGAAGGATTTCTCTTTTTATTCGTCTCAACATGATTCATTTTCTAGAATAGATTTTTTTTTAGTATCAGCACATTTACAAGGAAGAGTATTACAGGTGGAATATAAAAGCAGGGTTATATCAGATCATTCCTTATTTTTTTTCTTGCATAAGTCCAGAAGTGGTTCCATCATCTTATAGATGGAGAATTAATTCAATGTTGTTGAAAAACTAGAGTTTTTTACTTTTGTTAAAGAACAAATTATTTTGTTCTTGACTGAGAATGCTAATTCAGTAGAAAGTCATTTTGTGTTATGGGATGCATTAAAAGCTTACTTAAGAGGACAGATTATTAGTTACACTACTAAAGTTAAGAAGCAGTATATGGCAGAAAGTTTTGAATTAGAAAAGCAAATTGGTGAATTGGAGAAGGAATTTCAGAAGGAAGTGACAGAAGATCACTTGGCTTTGACTAATTTGAAATTGCGTTATAAGACATTGCAGACTTATCAATTTGAACGTTTAATTAATCGATCTAAGCAGTGTTATTAAGAGTTGGGTGAGAGGGCACATAAGGTACTTGCATGGCAGTTAAAGATGGAACAGGTTTCACGGATTATTAATGCTGTAAAAAAAGAATTCAACAGTTGCATATAAACCTCAGGAAATTAATGACCAGTTTTATTCATTTTATAAAAAATTATATACTTCTGAGGGAAAACAGGATAGTGGTTCTATTGATTCTTATTTATCTAAGTTAACGTTACCAGCATTAGAAGAAGAGGATGTTCTGGATCTGGAAGCTCTGTTCACAGAATTTGAGATTAAGCTGGCTATGTTGGAGATGCCAAATGGGAAGTCACCAGGCATCTCAGTGGAATTTTATAAAACCTTTTATGAAGATTTACCTTCTGTGTTTGAGGAGGTATTACAACAAGTGACTGAAGAGCATGAGTTTCCAGAACTTGGTCTAGTGCTTTAATTACTGTAATCCCGAAAAAAAGATAGTGATCCGTTGAAAGTGTCTTCGTATAGACCTATTTCTTTATTGAACGTAGATTATAAAAATTTTAGCAAAAGTGTTAGCAAACTGACTTGCCAAGTATTTATCTAAATTGATACATGTTGATCAAACAGGTTTTATTAAAAATAGAAATACATCAGATAATATTCTTCGATTGATTAATTTGGTCAATGCATATCAACAGCAGCCCAACCACCCAATGATGGTTGCGCTTGATGCGGAAAAAGCTTTTGATAGGGTCGAATGGGATTTTTTTTATTTAAGGTATTGGAGAAGTTTAAATTTGACCCCTTTATTGGTTGGGTTAAAGCTTTATATACGAACCTGATTGCTAGGGTGGTGACAAATGGTCAAGTTTCATTATCGTTTAAATTGACGCGTTCAACCCGACAACGTTGTCCATTGTCACCAGCCCTGTTTGCATTGGCTATTGAACCGTTAACTCAAACAATAAGACAGAATGAATAGATAAGAGGGATGAGAGTTATGGATGAAGAGTACAAGATTAATTTATTTACTGATGTTGTTTTGATATATTTAACAAACCCAGAACAATCATTGCCACATTTGCGGGAATGTTTATTACAATATGGAAAATTATCTGGATATAAGATTAATTGGGACAAGAGTGAAATGTTGCCAGTTGGAGAAGGAGACTATTCAGAATTTTTAAAAATATTATAAAATTGAAATGGTCTGATAAAATTAAATATTTAGGAATAAATGTAAATGCTGAGTATCAATCTTTATACAAGTTAAATTATGCTCCTTTATTAAAAAAAGATTAAAGCAGATTTAATTAAGTGGAAAGATCTTCTGTTAACTTTAATTGGTCAAGTTAATTGTATTAAAATGAGTATTTCCCCCCCGTATTCGATATTTATTTCAATCAATACCGTGCTTTCTTTCAAAGGGATGTTTTCAGGATCTAAATAAGGCTGAGGGAATTTTTATGGAAACGTACATTACCACGGGTAGCGTTATATACACTTACCTGGAAGTATGCATTAGGTAGGCTTCAATGACCAAATTTTCAAAATTATGAAGCAGCCCAGCTGAAGTTTATTAGTAGATTGATGGATTTGGACCAACCCCCGAGTTAGGCTAAGGTTGAGATGGCTTGTATTTCTGAAGTCGAAGTGCATTGATTTATATTTTGGTAGAATGTAAATTTGTTGTGGGAATATATTAAAACATTTATTAAAGATATGGGCAAAGGAAAATAAGATTTTAGTATCAAAAGATAAATTGTCAATATTATCCTCCCTTATATAATAATCAGCTTATTCTTTTTTCAATGTTTAATAATCATTTAAAAAGTTGGGATTCAAGGGTACAAAGATGTTACAGGATTGTTTTGTAGAAGGACAGTTTGTTTCTTTTAATCAATTGAAAGAGTGTTTTGATATTGCTGAAAATTCTTTGTTTATTATCAACTTCGAGCTTTGGTGAAAGGTATGTATGGTAGAGAGATAATTTTACCTGTATTGACGGAATTCGAATCTTTGATTTCTTCTATACCAAAAAAGCGTTATATTTCAGTAATATACCAAGAGTTGCCGGATAATATGGATAAGCCAGAATGGGAGAAGTCTAAGCTTAAATGGGAAAATGATTTAGCTTTGGTTTTTCCAGATGATTATTGGGCAGAGATGTGTTATGATTGTGTTACTAAGTTGACAAATGTGTGGTATGGAATGGTTAATTATAATTTTTTACATCAGCTGTATTTAACTCCAGAGGAGTTGAAAAAATATGGTTTGAGTAATTTGTAGATGTGTGTGCATTAGTACTTTTTTTTCACATGCTGTCTGGTCTTGTGTTCATGTACAACCATTTTGGGAAGAAATTGGGTTAATTTTGGAAAAATTGTATGATATTAAGTTACCATTAGATCCATCTATTTTTTTAATGGGTTATATGGTTCCTTTAAAGGGTTTAGGGTTGGATAAATTTCAAATTGCCTTTGTACGCTTAGCATGTCTGTTGCTTGAAAATGTGTTGCAAATACATGGAAAGATAATAGTGTTTAGCATAATGCAATGGCATTATGAACTGAAAGCTTGTATTGTTATGGAAAAAAATTACATATAATTTCCATGGGAATTATTATTTTTTTGTTAATAAGTGGTTACCTTATTTGGAATATATGCATTCAGATCTACTTTGATTTATTATATATTCTAAGTTTCTGTTTATATGTTTTTGGCTTTCCTTAAGAGAGCTGGCTGATGGGGTGGGAAGGTGGGTGGGAATTTAATTTTTTTTCTCTTATTTTTCTGTTTTTTCTTATTTTTTTTAATAAAAGTTTTAAAAAAAAAAAAAACATGTTTGGGTTTTATTCCCTAGAGCAGTGGTTCCCAACCTTTTACTTTCCACTTACATACCACTTTAAGCAATCCCTTATTAATCACAGAACACTTATGACATCTTTGGCTTGGCTTCACGGACGAAGATTTATGGAGGGGGTAAAAAGTCCACGTCAGCTGCAGACTCGTTTGTGGCTGACAAGTCCGATGCGGGACAGGCAGACACGATTGCAGCGGTTGCAGGGGAAAATTGGTTGGTTGGGGATGGGTGTTGGGTTTTTCCTCCTTTGCCTTTTGTCAGTGAGGTAGGCTCTGCGGTCTTCTTCAAAGGAGGTTGCTGCCCGCCAAACTGTGAGGCGCCAAGATGCACGGTTTGAGGCGATATCAGCCCACTGGCGGTGGTCAATGTGGCAGGCACCAAGAGATTTCTTTAGGCAGTCCTTGTACCTTTTCTTTGGTGCACCTCTGTCACGGTGGCCAGTGGAGAGCTCGCCATATAACACGATCTTGGGAAGGCGATGGTCCTCCATTCTGGAGACGTGACCCATCCAGTGCAGCTGGATCTTCAGCAGCGTGGACTCGATGCTGTCGACCTCTGCCATCTCGAGTACTTCGACGTTAGGGATGTAAGCGCTCCAATGGATGTTGAGGATGGAGCGGAGACAACGCTGGTGGAAGCGTTCTAAGAGCCGTAGGTGGTGCCGGTAGAGGACCCATGATTCGGAGCCGAACAGGAGTGTGGGTATGACAACGGCTCTGTATACGCTTATCTTTGTGAGGTTTTTCAGTTGGTTGTTTTTCCAGACTCTTTTGTGTAGTCTTCCAAAGGCGCTATTTGCCTTGGCGAGTCTGTTGTCTATCTCATTGTCGATCCTTGCATCTGATGAAATGGTGCAGCCGAGATAGGTAAACTGGTTGACCGTTTTGAGTTTTGTGTGCCCGATGGAGATGTGGGGGGGCTGGTAATCATGGTGGGGAGCTGGCTGATGGAGGACCTCAGACATAGGGAATACTTAAAGTGGTATGTGAGTGGAAAGTAAAAGGTTGGGAAAAACTGCCCTAGAGCATAGAAGAATAAGGGGAGATTTGATTGAGACATTTAAAATTATGAAGGGTATAGTCTGGACCGGCACTACCACTAGGTGGACTAGGCAGCTGCCTAGGGTGCAGACCTCAGTGAGGCACAATCAGGGTGGCCATACATCTGGTGTGTTACCAGACTCAGCACCCAGGATGAGAGCTTCAGTGATGGCCAGCATCTGCACCTTCTTCCACATCCAGCTGCGCTGCCAGGTTGTGTCCAAGGGCTGGCCCGACGAGTTGGTGGAGTGCTTGAAAGCGACCAGCGCCTCCTGCAGCTCTGCACCAAGCTGGCCAAAGCCACATTTGGGCACCTCCCTCGCTGCCAGATCGTCCATCTCCTCTTCACCTTCTTCGAGGGGCTGGACAGCCACTTCCATAGCTGCTCTGGAGCCGCGTCCACCACGAATGCTCTCCAGGGCCAGGACTCCAACATCCTGAAGGCGGTGTCTGTGCGCCTGCAGTGGAGGCGGGAGAGCAGGTCAGACACTCCATCGTTCACTTTATCTCTGTGCTGACCATGCACAGCACAGCCAAGGTGGTCTCCTGCCTCCTCTTCTCCCTGCTACCCTTAGACGCCAACAACCACCACATCTGGTGCTCGCTGGCTGGCGACACCAGCTTGGCCGCGGCTGTCATCCACCTGCTGCTCAATGCCTCAGACAAGTACTTGTGCCTGAAGGCTAGAACCGGCAGCCGAAGCCCAACCCCACCGCGGTGCCACTATCTGTCCAGCCCTGGAGCTCCTGAGCAATTGCAGGCACCATCAGCAGATGTCTCCCTGCTCTGACGAGAATTAGTAGGGTGCAGAGAACCAGGCAGACAAAAAAAACCTAAATAATTCAATTTAATAGGACTAATACTATTATGAGGCATCTTGGTGTTGCCTAGCACCATAAATAACCCCTTTATCAGCGGGACTGATGGTACTCAATCTACCAGGCGAAATGTCATCTCGGATTGTGGGGTCTTGTTGGGTCCAACTGGCCAGAGTTTCCTGTGGTTTGGGAGCAGGGAGAGATCAAACACAGTGCCAGTGAGAGGTGTGACATGTGGGAACTGGAGGGTGTGGAGTAGAAATGAAGGGCCCTTGTTACAGTCCATCTCAAACTGCTGCATAGGCAGTTCCCAGAGATGCAGGCAGTGACAGACATCAAGTGCTACTGGAAGATCATCAACTCAGTGAAAGACTCTCTTTGTTCAACTCAAGCCTCCTGGTTTTCTGGCACTGTGAGATGTGAGTGAGGGAATGGTGTTGATGGGCACATTCCTAGTAATAAATGCTGAGCAATACACTAAAACATGATGTGTCAATGCACACATTCTGTGAGGAAGAACCAGAGTCCAGGGTCCTTCTGCTATGAGACTGTGAGGGTGAGTTTGGTGATGAAGCCCCTCAAACAACAAAAGAGGGTATCAGGCCACTTGAGTGGCAATGGTTCTTTATACAAATGAGAAGTGCTAATACCACCATGTACAAGACTTGAATGTTTATGCTGAATGAATAACACCAAGAATATTAAGAGCTTTTGCACTAGGTTTCCACTGTATGTATTTAATTATGAATAAAATTTATTTTTGAAGTTTAAAAAATTAACCTTGAACATTTAATCGTTGGGAATAGATACTGGGTACATTATGTAGGATTAGATGTTAATATCCTGAGATTTGCTGCCTAGACTCTGTTAGTGGTGTCATCTTTTGCGTTATCAAGTGGACGCCCTCCTTCCTCAGTGTTTCGCTAATAGATCCACAACACCTCCGGAGGGTTCAGCAGTGAATTCCGGCATCCCAGCCTCAGCCCCCCTAGATGCCATTAACTCACTTAGGAGCCCAGGTGGAATCCTTTCTCATCATCCAAAGCCACAGACCACCCTTTTCAGCAGCTCTGGATAGATTTTTGACTGCTTGTCAGTGCACCTTTCCTCACACTCCCAACTCCTGGGATAGAAGACAATGTGGATACAAATCCTCTGCACCCAACTTCAACCAGCCTGACCCTTGCCTTCCACCCCTGTTGCTGCACATCAGCTGCAAGCTCAGTTTTTTGTGCTCATAGGCATCCTCCAATGTATCCTCCCAGGGCACCGTAAGCTCAATTATATAAACGAGATGGAATAAGGCCGACCACAGCATGAAATATAAATGGACAAAAGGAATAAAAGGCACAAGCCAAACAAAAGAAACAGTTGACGAGCAGAAAATTGGGCATTAAGAATATAAACTCAGGAGGAACAAAGTTCTGGCTGCTTGCATACTTAAATCTTAACTCCAATGAAAAATAATGTTATTTTACACCGCCCACCAAATAAATAATTTTATAACTCCCTAACTTGAGCACTGAGTATTGTTTTCACATTTCTTTCTTGAATATTCTTTGATTTTTGAAATAATTGATTCATGGAGCAAGGTTTGCAAATACAAGCAGCTTCAAGGGGGCTGTTCTTAATGTGATAAGGTTTTCCAAGTTGTTACTTGAAGAAAATAAAACTACATCCATTTCTATCCTTGCACCATGATTTCTGGACAGTGATCAAGAATCAGAACCAATATATTTTATCCTCACTAATTCATTTTAATATGTCTAGTGAGCAAAACTTAACAAGAGAAAATCTGGACTTTATATATTTCCTTTCCCAGGTCATCTCACAAAATAAAGATTGAAATAAATTTTTTTGTGCTTTTTCAGTAAGACGATCAATTTATTAACAATTATGTCTCTCAAACATGAATGAAACATAACCATTTGAGGTGGCAATTTTGATTAGAAAAGAATCGTCTGATTAAAGTCCAGAATATTGTTACAGACCCTGCAAGCAGATATGTAAAGGTACATTGTCAAATATTTTTGGAAATGTGGACATTTTTGAATTTGTATGCTCCAAATAGTGACTATGAGAAATTTATTCAAGATAACTTTTTAAATTTAGCAGAGGCACATGAAAATATATTAATAGGAGGGGATTTCAATTTTTGCTGAGACTCATTGTTGAATAGGTCCAGTCGAGTAATGCCAAGAACAAAAACTGGTAAAGCAACATTGGCTTTGATGAGATTTGAATTTAATTGATGTATGGAGAAAAACTCACCCTAGAGAGAAAGATTATTCATTTTATTTTAGCAGGCTTGATTCTTATTCTAGAATTTATCTATTTTTGGCTTTGGCTCATCTTCAAACAAGGATTTTTGAAGTGGACTATAAACCAAGGATTCTATCTGACCATTCGCCTTTATTAATAACTATGGAGATGCTTGACAAGGAGAAGTCAATACCTAGATGGAGCTTAAATACTTTATTGTTGAAAAGGAAAGATTTTTTTGATTTTGTTCAAAATCATGTTAGGATATTTTGTGGTACAAACGAATTTGGTAAATGATAAATTTATTAAATGAGATGCTTTAAAGGCAAATTATAAGTTTCACATCTAAAATTAAAGGATTATATGAGAGAAGTAGATCAATTAGAAAAAGAAATTACATTTTGCATGACAAATTTGATCTGGCTCTGTTATTGCTAAATAAGACAGGTGGAGTTATTGATTTGTTATAGTAATGTAAAGAAATTTATTTCTGTAATGTATAATTTTTTGCAGAGGAGAGCCCCTAAAGTAGGGGTCAATAAATTGAGGCAGAGATGAGAAGTAGATTTGAGTAACCATATAAGCATTTACAGAGTGGAAACAGGCCATGTCAGCCCTTCAAATATGCACCGGTTCACTTGAACAACTCCACTAGCTCAACCCTCCCACTCTCCACCCATAACCCTTTAATCCCCTCACCTCCATGTACACATCCAATCTTCTCTTAAATGACAGAAGGGACCCTGCCGCAACTATCTCTTTTGGAAGATCATTCCATTCTGCTACCACTCGCTGAGTGAAAAAGCATCCTCTAATATTTCTTCTGAAGTTTTGCCCCCTTACCTTTAACATGCCCTCTTGTTCCAACCTCCCCTACCCTCAGGAGAGTGTCTGTTTACATCTAGTCTATCTATTCCTTTCAAAATTTTAAATACCTCTATCAAATAGATGAAAGTAGTTGGAAGGATTTATGTAAAGAGAGTATGAAAAGTATAATAATTAACTCGAGCCCTCTTGTTCCAACCTCCCTTGCCCTCAAGGGAGTGTCTGTTTACATCTAGTCTATCTATTCCTTTCATAATTTTAAATACCTCTATCAGATAGATGAAAATAGTTGGAAGGATTTGTGTAAAGAAAGTATGAAAAGTATAATAAATGTAAGATATAGGCTGGTACAATATAATTCATCAGTCATGTTTAACTCCACAAAAATTAAATAGATTGAATCATACTTTATCAGATGTGTGCTTTAGATTTGGACAGGAAATTAGTACATTTTTGCATTCTACTTGGCAGTGTCTTAAAGTTAAACTTTTTTGGATGGAACTGGGTAATTTATTGGAATAAATAACAAGATCCGCAGGATCCAATGATATTTATGGTAGGTATTATTAAAGGATTCAGGCCTAAATTAAAGTTGACAAAGATTCAAATAGAATTTGTTATAATTGCTTTAGCAATATTTAGGAAATGCATTGCTATAACTTGGAAATCAAACACGGATTTGGGAATGGAGAGATGGCATGCGGAAGTTTGGAGTTGCATACGACTTGAAGAAAATTACATCAATTTAAGGAACAAGTATCACATATTTTGGAAAATATGGTGACCATATTTACAAAGCATGGGTATGAATTTTTAATTGAAATCCCAACATTCTTCTCTCTCTTGGTGGTCTCTCTTATTGGATGATGTTACATACTGGAAGTTACCCAGCTGACAAGCTCTAGTCTTATCTTTTTATTTTCCGTTCTTTGCTTATGGAATTTAGTGCAGAGAGGGGGTAGGTAAGGGGTTTCTTTCACTTAAAAATATACCACATGTATTTGAAATTGACTTAAAGATTTTTAATGTATGTGATTTTCTATGGTTTAATTTATAAATAAAATATTAAAAAAAGAAAAAAAAATTACAGTTTTGGAAAAGTACCTTCAAAAGACTGTTTCTGTAGATAAGCATAGACAATTGATTAATAAAAAGTTTCATTATAATACATTATAAACTTATAGGATTGAGGATGCTATTATTAGAGCAAAGCAAAGATACTATGAATTAGGTGAGAGATCGCATAAAGTATTAGCCAGGCAATTAAAAATGGAACAGACTTCAAGAATAATTAATGCAATTTAAAAAGATACTAATGTAATTACATATAAACCTCAAGAAATAAATGAATCTTCTAGAAATTTCTATATGAAATTATAGACAAAGCTGAAATAAATGATTATCTATCACAGTTAATATTGCCTTATTTCAGTTTAGAAAGACAAACTGAACTTAATGCTCCATTTACTGAGGCAGAAGTAAGCTAAGCAATGAGCTCCTTACAGAGTAATAAATCTCTAGGAGAAGATGGTTCTCCAACTGAATTTTATAAAGAATTTAAAGATTTACTAATTCCTATATTTATGCAAGTATTACATCAGGCTTCACAATTTTCTACTCTTCCAAAATAATTTTCAATGCCAATAATTACTGTGATTCTAAAAGAAGACAGAGACCCTCTAAAATGTTCATCTTATAGACCTAACTCACTATTAAATGTGGATTATAAAATAGTAGCAAAGGTTTTGGCAAATAATAAATAACTTGTTATTCATATTAATTAATATGGATCAGACAGGGTTTGTCTTTTTTTTTTAAAAAAAAAGACAATTTTCGGAAAATGTAGCTAGACTTCTTAGTATAATTAATCTAGCTCAAAAAAGAGGTGATTTGAGTGTTGCAGTGGCTTTAGATGCAGAAAAGGCATTTGATAGATTAGAGTGGGATTTTTTGTTTTAAGGTTTTAGAAAAGTTTGGATTTAGATTAAATTTTTAAAATTGGTTATTATATAATATTCCTAAAGCTGAAGTAGAAAACAATGGACAGGTGTCCCTGCCACTTATGTTGATGAGATCAGGGCAAGGTTTTCCTTTGTCACAGCTTTATTTATTTTTGCCACAGAACCATTTTCCCAGGTAATTCAAATTAAGGGCTTTAGGGTGAGCCAGGAGGAACATAAAATTAGTTTATTTGCAGATTATGTTTTAATATAATTTGACTGACTCTGAGTCATCTTTACAAAGATTTAATGCCAAATTGGAAGAATATCTAAAAGATTTGGGTTATAAAATAGATTGGGATAAAGTAAAATTATGCTATTAACAGTAGGTAATTATATTCACTGTCAGAGTGATACATAGTTTAAATGGCCAAAAGAAGGTATTAAATATTTAGGTATACATACAGATAGTAATTTGGAGAATTTATATAAATTGAATTATTTTCCTTTACTCAAAAAGATTGAAGATGATTTTAAAAAATGGATAAATTTACCTATAACTTTAGTTGGAAGGGTGAATTGTATAAAGATGAATATCTTTTTTAGATGTTACTAATTTTAATACCTCAAAAATGTTTTCAAGAATTAAATAAACAAATAAGGAAATTTCTTTGGAAAGGTAAAATGGCAAGAGTTTCTATAGAGAAGAAACATAGAAATATCAATTGGGAGGTGTATTGCTTCCTAATTTTAGAAATTATTATAGATTCCTTGCCTCTTTTTTTGAAAATATAAAACCAACATGAGTTAACATAGAACTGAATAAAGTAGGAGTGAAGAAAGAAGAATTTATATATAAGTGGAAATCAAAACAGTTGGTTGCTGATTAAGCAAATGTTTCAATAATAGTGTCACTTTATGTTTGGAATAAAATAAATCACTTTATGGTGGAGGGTCTATATCACCTAAAATGCCATTGATTAACCCTTTTTTAGTTTTTTTCAAGAAACGATCAGTTTTTAAATATATGGTCCCGTCAAGGTTTTGTTGATGTTAAACATTGTTAAGAAGGAGATCAATTAATCTCATTTGACCAATTGAGAAATAAATATGCTATATCAAGTAATACTCTTTTTTGTTATTTTCAGTTAAGAGCATATTTGAGAGATAAATGAGGACCAACAATATTTCTGTCTAGCTGTACTAGGTAGAACTTCTTGGGATTGTTAAAAATTATTTCTTTGATATATTCATTATTACAAGGGAGAACCTCTTAAATCAGGATTATATAGATCTAGGAAGAGGTGGGAAATAGATTTGAATATTGTAATAGATCAACAAATATAGGAACATTTATTAGGGATTATATGGTCAATACTATCAATATAAGATATAGATTAGTTCAATACAATTTTTTACATCAATTATATCTTACACCAGAGAAGTTGAATAGATTGAAATCAGATTTATCCAATCAATGTTTTAGGTTTGATGAAGATGTAGGATCTTTTATACATTCACCATAGTCTTGTCCCAATGTGAAACCATTTTGGGTGACTTTATGTAATGTTTTGGAACAAATTACAGAAACTGCTTTTATGCCAAGTCCTGATTTATTTTTATTAGGAAATATTGAAGTTACAAGTCCTAAATTGAAACTATCAATTGAAATTTGTTAAATTAGCATTAATGGTAGCAATAAAATGTATTGCAATTATTTGGAAATCAATACATTTTTAATTATGCCAAGGTGGCATGCCAAAATTCAAGGTTGTATTCCTTTAGGAAAAATTACTTGGAATTTAGGAAATAAATATTGTTTTTACAAATTTGGCACCCATACACTCAAATAATTAGATTAAATTGGTAATGATAGCCTTCTTATCCCTGTAGTCCTGCAGAATTCTCCTCTGTATGTTTATTTTAGAACTGATCATTTGTATTGGATGACATCTCTCTTTTTCTCTTTTTATTTCTCCTTTTTATACCTATGAAGTTTTTATTTTTTCAGCTTGTATATTGCTCTTTTTGAGGGGGGGTTGTTGGGTGGGAGAGGGTTTTTTGGGACTAGGTGAAAATCATCATGTATGTAATTCATTTGTACTTTTTGATATCTGTAATAGTATAATAATTGTAGTTACTGCATGTATAGAATATTAAATAAAATATTCAAAAAACACCACATTTCCCTTGCATTTATTTAACTCTTATCCAAGATTATATTTTTAAGTCTTGTAATGGTGTTTGAAGCCACAATCATCTGAAGACACTTATCATTGCAACCTAAAAAGGAAAATTCTAAATGTTTAAGCAAAACACAGTGTGACCTTGTAGATGAAGAGAGATGTGGCCAAAATGATTTATAGAAGGTGGAAAATTTATCAATAAAAACATGTTCTTGTTTTACATTTCCTTTAAATGAAGATGTTTTTTAAATTGAAGAAGGGCTGTAATTTAAGATACTTGTCGACTTTTGTTATTTAATGCTAGGTTAAAATATTTTGAATTCACTACTGAGCATAACTTGTAATTCTGACTTAATTTCAAATCTTCTGTTCCTTAAAAACTTGAACTCCTTCATGCTTCAGCATTTGTTTTTTGTTTTCCATGTTCTGGTGAAAGCAGCACACTGTGATCATTTTCACAGTCTGGCACCTAAGAATAAGCAGAAAATGAATAACTATGAAAGAAACAAAAAGAATCAGATATCCTTTGATGCATTTTGTGGTGTCATTTGACAAAATTCTGCTGATCCTGACATTGCAAAACTGCAAAGCTTCATTTACTGTAATTACTCCGTTATTGGAATTTCTCAATATTTCCATTTTAATGTGGAACCCTTTTCTTGCAGTGATCTCCATCAAAATCAAAGGAAGCTAGCTTTGTAGGCAAATTTCCTTGAAAATGTTATGATTTAGAAGGATGAAGTATAAATGAACTTTTACAAAGCAATAGATCTCTGATCCATAACTCTCTGATCCATAAAAATTACTTTTTTTTTCAAATCTATAATTTAATTCCTCAGAAAATATTTTATTTTTAACCTTAAACTCTAATCTTCATTTTTTCTTAATAAAATATGAAAAACAGATTAAACAAAAGTTGTGCTTCTTCCTTTTGCTTTGTTTGTGGGAATTGTCAATAACAGCATCTAACAACCTGAACACATCTGGGATTGTTTAATCTTGGAAGCTAAGCAGGCATGGGACTGGTCAGTCTTTGGAGGGGAAACTGCCTAGGAACACCAGGTTCTATAGATTTCTGTGAGGGGCGCTGGACAAAGTTGTGAATCTCTGTCTACCTTATGGTACTAACTCTGAAATTAAATAAAAACAGAAAACTGAATTACTTAGAAGGTTAGTGATGCATTATCAATAATTGCAAAGACTAGAAGTTAATTGACTGATGGGCTTTTATTATCATAAATAGAAGGAACCTCTCATGTTGCTGACCCAAGACCAGAGGTTGTTTTGGGGGAGGGGTTATGGCATTACCACCTTTATTAGGGGAATCAAGGAGAAGGAGCCACAGGGTCAATCAGCAAGTGGTGGGACAGACATACACATACAAACAATATTAACAGTGGTTCCACCACAGTTAGAGAGCATTTTGGAAAGAAAAACGAGTCAGCCTTTCAAGCTGAAGGCCATTCAACTGAACTAGGAAAGAAGGAAACTCTCTCCCAGGTCCAACAAAGGGTATTTGACTTGAACTCTGTTTTACCTTCCACAGATGCTACCTAACCTGATAAGTATTTCCCGAATTTTCTATCTTTATTTCAGATTTATGCCATCTGCAATTGTTTGGATTATCATTTACTTCTGAAATGCATGACTGATGGAAATTTATTTTTAAATACAGTACATTTTTTTTGGCTTTGGTTATCGGTATGTTCACATTGACAAATCTTATGATGTTAAAGAGAATAAAAACCATTTTGAAGAAGAAAAACAATAAATAGAAATGTCATTGAATTAGAAATAGTGTGTTGTCTGTATAAAGAATAATGGGAACTAGGCCAATTTGTAATATTGTGTGATTAAATTTCAAGATTCTAATGAAGTGCTATCTATACCCAGCATTTACCAGGTTTGATTGAAACAAATAATTCAGAGTACAATGAAAATATAAATGGGAAAGGAAGATGTAGGTGCAATCATATATGAATATTGTTTATCACATACAGAACAGGTCAGATAATTGATTTATGAAATTCCATGAATCCATAATGTTAGAATAAAAATCCAAAGTCTCGAATGATGAATAAAGATATTAAAGAGTACATACAAATAACAAAAAAAGCAAACTGCTTGAGAAACTCAGCAGGTTGAGCAGCATTTATGGAATAAAGGGATAGTTGATGTTTCAGGTTGGGACCCTACTCACATTGCCAATCACTTTGGGGAAAAAAAACCCCTAGTTTTTTGCTCCAAAACGAGGCAAGAATTTACTTGCTTTGACTATTAAAAGCAAATTAATTGGATTTATTCCTAGGATGAGGAGCTTGACCCAAAAGGAGAGGTTGTAGAGGAATATCTCTGCTTATGTTAAGATACTGAGATGCTTGAGCAAATATTCAGTATGGGAGCTTGTTTCTTCTGATCGATGAGTGGTGAATTAAGAGCCATAATGTTAGGATGAGGGTGCATTCTTATGAGAAGAAAATTTATTTATTCATAAGTTATGATTCTTTTAAATTTTCTACCAACATGTTATTGGTTGTTGAGCTATTCATTGCTGAGGTAGTTAGGATTTTGGACTTTAGAGGAATGATTTGGCAGGAAATGGCTAAGGTCACAGATGGAAGCACGCAGTGTTGGCTTTCTTCCTTTTGTTCTTGTGTGCCTTCATACTGACAAGAGTTAGGCATTCTCAAAACCTGCCTAATATTCAACAAAATTATTTTTTCTCATTACCAGAGTATAATTAATCAATCAGATTTCCCTCACAATGTTTCTAACAGTCCAACAGAATGGAAATAGTCACCCGAACAGTGACATTATGGCATTATTTATAATTATTGTCCTTATTTTTGTTGTTGAATAGGAGTGTGTGCACATGTGTAAACAACCATTCAGAATCTGCATTCTCAGACTAACACAATGTGGCTGAACAAGGCCAAGTTCTTTTTGTAATTTACATGGTATGGGATATTTTATTTATCTGTCTGCAGTCATGAAATATCACAGTTTTTCTTGCATCAATTACAACTGTGAATATTTGGTTATGTTTGATTTTTATTTATATATCATAGCGCACTGTGTAATTTAACTTGTGCTAGAGCAGTTGGTGAATCTTGCATGCTTGTGTGTCTGCAACAAGAAAGCATTTCTGTGCATCTGAACATTGTTCTTATGCATATGACAATAAAATCTCATCTCATTTCAGTTCAGGTAATTCCCACAGTCTGCTATGAAATATCTCTCATTCAATTGATTTCACTATCAACATAACATTTACATTTGTACTCATTTGCATATTGATCTTTGACATTAAACACAAAATAATGTGTCCTTTCTTGAATATACTGATAAAATGCAAGATTTAAAAAAAAACACAAGAGAAAGGAGAGTCTCCTATTTTACATTATACAAGAAAATAGTACAATTTCATACCTCCCAGTAAATATGATCATCAAAACAGTTCTGGTCTGGTGGCTGTCCCCAAACATGAATGCGAAGAATGAAACCTGTGAAAAGAGAATAAAATTTATTTTGATCATGTATGTAAATATTTGAATATGGTTATCTTCACCATGAGAACCTTTACATGCTTATATAGCAAGGGGGAAATCCCATAATAGAATAATTTAACTCATTCCTGTCCTTTCTTCTGGATCATTCTCATTTTAATTTCTGGAATAATATTTTGTCAGATATGGAATACAAAAGCTTTCTGTTCTCATTATACTATGAATTTTCAGTTAATACTACTACAATTATTTAGCAATCATTAAATAATTAGTTTTTATGTTTAAGTTTCTTTCTGAAAATCAAGAATATTTTGAACAGCAGTTACTTCAGTTACAACATACTCTTACCAACTTCAATCAATAAGTGGTTAGTTATCAATCTATTTGTTATGACAAACTATTGAAGAGTCCAGATTAATACCCCAAATCTTAAAGCAAATCTAAGCAAGTACAATATGTCACTTTCTTAAAATTAGATCCTTTAGGGCAGTACAGTTGGTGTAGCGGTTAGCACAATGCCTTTAAAGTGCCAGAGATTGGGACTGGGATTCGAAACCCGCGTTGTCTATGAGGAGTTTGTACATTTTCCCCATGTCTGAGTGGATTTTTCCTGGGACTAAAACTGCGAAAAGAATTTTGACTTTGATCAAAGATTTGATTTTGATAGTATTTGGTGAAGGTTAAAATCAGAAGGAAAAGGGTTATTCTTTTTATTCTTATAGGCATGATTCTTATTCAAGAGTAGATAGATTTTTAATGTCAGCACAGTTACAAGGAAGAGATAAGCATGCAGAGTATAATGCTAGGATTTTATCTGACCATTCACCACTTTTGATGCCATGTTTAGTTTCTGAAAAGGAAAAATCATTTTATAGATGTAGATTTAATCCTGTGTTGTTGAAAATGATATATTTTTGAGATTTTATAAAAAACAAATTCGAGAATTTTTATAAATTAATAATTCAGTGGATAATAAATTTATTTTATGGGATGCTTTCAAAGCCTATTTAAGAGGTCAGATAATAAGTTGTTCAGCAAAAATTAAGAAGGATTATACTAAAGAATTGGATTCTTTGGAAAAAGAGAGAGAGTTTGGAAAAAGATTTGCAGAGAGATGTTTCTGATGAAAAAAGGAAAAGTTTAATAAAGAAGAAATTTTACTCTAATACAGTTCAGACTTATAGAACTGAAAAATTGATTGAACTAAACAAAAATATTATGAATTAGGAGAAAGAGCACAAAGTTTTAGCTTGGCAATTGAAGGCAGAACAAACCTCTAGAATAATTAATGCTATTAAAAAGAATTCTATGAAGATTACTTATAAACCTCAAGAAATAAATGATTCATTTAAGTATTTTAATTTATATAGATCCCAGTTTAATAGTGATGAGGTTAAAATTTTTTGTCTCAAGTTAGCTTATCTATCTTGAATTGTCAAGATCAAAAATATGTAGATCCTCCATTTATAGCATGAGATATTAGTGAGATTCTTAGTTCTTTGCAAAATGGTGTCACTAGGGGAAGATGGTTTTCTGCCTGAGTTTTATAAGAAATGTAAAGATTTATTAATGTCTCTTTTTATGGAGGTGCTGAAACAAACAGTGAAAACTCATTCTCTACTGGAATTATTATCAAATGCAATTATCACTGTGATACTCAAGAAAGATAGAGATTTGTTAAAAACTGATTGTTACAGGCCAATATCTTTATTAAATGCTGATTATAAAATTATTGCTAAAATTTTGGCAAATAGAGTGGTTAGATATCTACCAAATTTAATTCATATGGATCAAACTGGTTTTATTAAAAAATGCCCGTCTGCTGATAATGTTGCTAGATAGATCAGTTTGTTACATTTATCTCAAAAGAAAGACAACTTATCAGTGGTGGTAACTTTAGATGCTGAGAAGGCCTTTGATAGATTAGAATGGAACTATTTATTTAAGGGATTAGAAAAATTTGGTTTTGGACCTACATTTATTAATTGGGTTAAAACTATATAAAAATCCCTCTGCTAAAGTTATAACTAATGGACAAATTTCTTCTGCTTTTCCATTGTCTACATTATTTAATACAATTAAAGAAGATTTGAATAGGTGGAATAATTTCCTATAATCCTAGTAGGTAGGATGAATTGTATAAAGATGAATATTTTTCCAAGGGTTCAATATCTTTTTTCAGCCAATTCCCTGTTGGATTCCTCAAATTTGTTTTAAGGATTTACATTTGAGTATTAGGAAGTTTTTATGGAAAGGAAAGATGACTAGTATGTGTTTCGAAAAATTTACCTGGAAATTTGAATTGGAAGGTTTTCAACTTCCCCATTTTAAGAATTATTGTAAGGCAGCTCAATTAAAATTTATTAATGGGATTTTGATGCAGATAAATCTCCAGCCTGGGTTAAAATAGAATTGAATAAAATAGGAGAAAATAGTATGCAGGACTCTATTTACAAATAGAAATCAAAATTGTTAATACATTTGATTGAATTATGGAATAAAATAGATTATGAAATAGATGGAAAAATTTTGATTTCTCAAAAATGCCTTTTATATCAAAATGGACATTTTCCTTTTTCTATGGATAATCAATTTTTGAGGATTTAGAGTCAAATGGGGATTAAGAAAATAAAATATTGTTTTGAAGATGGTAAATTTTTTACTTTTCAATGAATGAAAGAAAAATGTAATGTTCCAAATAATATTTGTTTCAGTTCTTATCAGGGTAAGGCTTTCTTGCTTGATAAATTAGTTCCTAGATTGATATTACCTAGGCAGAATGAATTAGAATTATTGATATGTGAGGGTGGCTAGAATAAGTTTATTTTGGAGATGTATAAATGACCTCAAAAAGAAACTCCTAAGTTTGGAATTCATAAATCAAGATTAAGATGGGAGGTTGATAAAAATGGACAAATAGATGAAAATGATTGGATAAAATTATGTTTAAGAAAGTATGACAAAATTGTTAATGTTAGATATAGATTGGTTCAATATAATTTTTGCATTAAATATACTTCTCAAAAATTTTTTAAAAATTGAATCCAATATTATCAGATCTATGTTTTAGATGTGGTCAGGAAGTTGGTTCATTTTTGCATTCTACTTGGATGTGCCCAAGAGTAAATTTTTTGGAGAAAATATTAGGGGTTAAACTCCCACAGGACCCAATGTTATTTTTTTTTTTGGTAATATTAAGGTGGTTAGACCTAAATCAAGGTTAAATATGTATCATGTTTAATTTTTATGACCACTTTTAGCTGTTTCAAGGAAGTACATAGCCATTACTTGCAAATCAGATAGATACAGATTTAAGGATGGAGAAATGGCATGCTGAATTGTGTTCTTCTATTCCACTTGAGAAAATAACTGATAATTTACATAATGTATCAATTTTTTTTGAACATATGAAGCCCAAACTTACAACACATTGGTTTGAAAATTTGAAGAACTCTCTGAAAGCCCATTCTGTTTGTAACCTCCAGTTCGATTATTATTAGTATTGAGATTTTATTTTTTTATACTCTCCCAACTCTTTCTTTTTTATTTCTTTGATATATTTTGTGAGGGTGTGTGGGTGGAGGGAGGGGAATATTAACCACATGTGTAATTTTTTTCTCTTGTAGCTTTATTGAATATATATACATAGATGTGGTTTTAAAATTCTTAAATAAAATATTCAGAAAATACCTCTCCCTCTCAAACTGCATGCAACTGTTTCCCAGCCACAAGCAGTCAGAAGAATTCCTTGTCCTGGCGTCATCAAGGAGAGTGACCTTTCAGCTAGACCGGGAACGTTGGGCTCCCAGCAGCAGCGGGGATGTCAGGCTTCCAGTAGCAGTGGGGACCTTGTGCTTCCAGCAGGAGCAAGGACCTCTGACTCCCAGAAGGAGCAGGGACCTCAGTGAGGAGATGCCAGTGATCTGCGATGGCCAGCATTTTATTTTTGGTGAGAATTAAACATTAATGTTTAAAAACCTTTCCCTGGTTGTTTATTGTGGTTTAGACACCATTACAAGTGATTTTCTGTGGCTACTGAACTGTTTTTTTTTAAAAAAAGACCAATTAACTGAAAAAAAAATGTTTATCTGACATAGGCCCAGTCCTGACCATTTCGGATAATCGGAGTTGTACTGTATGTTGTCCATGTGACTTTGTTTCAGTTCTTTGAAAAGATAGATATAAAATTGTTGGATTCTTCTTGTAATCTTGCAATTGCCCCTTCTCAAACCATTGCAAGTTAAGAAATTATTAGTCTAATGAAGGTGATCATATTACAGCTGTTTGTAGAAACGAGTGTCTGTACATTCATCAGACTAATGAACTTAATAATATGACAAGAGCTCATTTTCATGTTGGAATTTCATAAGTTGGACATTTATAGCTCAGTGTTTCATCACTGACCTGTGATAAGTCCTCCAATGAGGGCCAGACCAAGAGATGCGCCCAATCCAGCAGCTTGGTATCCAGCCTGTTCAATGGCACTTCTCACTTTCATTTCGGGGAAAGTTGAATAAAGACTTAAAAAGATAACATTAAATGTTAGAATTTATTCTTATTATATTAAAAGCTTGCGTGATCAGTGTGACATTTCTGGACATAATTTTGTTTATTGATTTACATAAACATTTTGAATCATACAATTACCACATATACTCATGTTAAATTTTTAGATTATTTTTAATGTTAATTTTATGGGGTCAACTATTACATGGATACTACTTTTGAAGGGCTGAAATTTACACTAGAATCCAAAATAAGGAACGAAAACATAATGAATTAAACTAATAATAGATTCTGTGCATCAAATCACATGCCTTACCAAGTAGCAAAAACCATAAGAGTGAAACACAAAGGTCTGCAGACACTGTCATTGAAGTAAAAACACAAAGTGCTGGTGGTGGGTGGGGGATGGTGGGAAGAAAAGGAGAGCTCAAAGGAGGAGATGGGAGGTGAGGTTTGAGGCGATAAGTAAGGGTAAGGAGTGGTGGATCGGGGGGATGATCCTCTTGGATTTTTACAATGGTGTCAGCCTCATGAAGGCTGAGGTTGGTGTGGGAACTGGTGATGGAGTTGGTGTGGACACGGGAGCTCCACATGGGAATATGGGGCAGGTCAGGACTGAGGTTAGTATCTGCATTGTCAGATGCTTTGGGAGCTCTGATCTATGGGTGGCAAGGATCGGGTAGGAAATCCAAGTCGAAGGTATTAGGAGCTCCGGCCTGCAGGCAGCAGTGACCAAGGTGTGAATTTGCAACCGAGACATTGGGAGCTCTGTACTTTGGTGGTGAGGGACTAGGGTTGACTTTTATGTGAGATAAAGGAGGGGGGGGGGGTGTATCGACATTTACACGAGTACATAACAATATGTCGCATTCAAAACATTTATGGCTTTAAGATTTAATTTCTTTACACTTTTCTATCAATTTTCCAATGCTGTGTAAGTGGGAAATACCTTGTATGCATTATTATATTCTTTCCACCTCTAGACTATTGGTTGCTTTGGTTCGTGCTCTAGAGTTTATTGCCTAACTTTACCCTAATCACGGAGTGATTTATCCATTTACATACTTCTTATTGCTCATTTTCCCTATCCGAACATTTGCTCCTTGCTATTCTTTGAATAAAGGCACCTAACCTTTTATCCGGGATCACCAGACTGGACATCTGCCGTTGTTCGGAATCTTCCAGATTTCAGAATAATTTGGTTTTGGTCCCTTTAAGCAAATGTCTTGCTTCTAGCCCCCTCCGTCCATCCTCCACCCCCCAGCTGTCTGTCACACACCCCTCCCCCACCCCAGTTGTCCATCGCATCCCACCACACCTGGCCATCCATCCTTCACCCACCCTGCCCCCAGCCATCCGTTTACCCCCCCCAAAAGCTGGTCATTGGGCACCCCCCTCCCCCACCCAGAGCTGGCACCAGACTCTTTTGCTCCCTAGACTGGGCTGAGCATGGAAGGGTGTCATGGAGAGGAGGTTGAGTGGTGGTTCGACATGCACCATACAGGAAATTCTTGACCAATGGGTCAGTCAGGTGGAGGTCAGAAGCAAAAGGGTGGCCCATGAGGTGCCCAGTGTCGGCTGCTCAGAGCCGGCAGCCAGAACTGCAGGAGGAGTAGGCCATCAGGGCGGTGGAGCCGGACACCAGTGGATTTCAGGCACTCCACCAGCTCATCAGGCCATCCCTCACGCAATGCTGACCGTGGATTCTCCCCCCCCCCCCCCCCCTCATCTGATTCCTGAGACAGCAGCAGGGGTGCAGTGATACCAAGACCGGAGTTTGTGGAGCGCTGCACCAGATTGCAGCAACAGGTCAATGCAGGTGCAATGGCTGTCTTCCTTACCCATAATCCCCCATGCCAGCACCAGAGTGTTACCAGCTGCTTGGGGGATTATGGGTAAGGAAGACAGCCATTGGGCCTGCATTGAGCTAGCCACTGCCTGCTTCTCTCCCATTGGGAGCTGGGGGCCGAGAATCACCTTTCCACTGAAGGTAAGAGAGGGCGCCCACAGGGGTGGGGGTCTCCCTCTGAAAATGGAGAACTTATTATGGGAAATTAACATTACTTATATGTAAAGTCATCTACTGAAAAAAGTGCTGGTTTTCGTAATCCCAGATAAAAAGTTAGGCACCTGTATCTTATTTCCAAGTTGTTACCAATAGGTTTTTCACTGTCTCTGAATAATTTTACTGCAAAAGTATAGATCAATGAATGATATTTGAGCTGAACACACTGTCAAAATTAAACCAAATCTCTTCTGCCTGTACATGATCCATATCCCTCCATGCCCTGCCTATTCATGTATTGATTTAAAAGTCTCTTAAATGCTTTCACCATTTGAGGCACAACATTCTGTTTTACAAAAAATGCAACACACATTTTTATATTCTCCCCCCTCACCTTAAAATCATGCCGTCCAGCATTTGACATATTTGACCCTGGGAGAAAAATTCTGACTATCTGCTATGCCTCTCATAATCTTATAAACTTCTATCAGGTCTCCCCTCAGCCTCTGTCACTCCAAAGAAAACAACCTCAGTTTGTCCTACCTCCTCATAACTTATCTCCCCTAATTAGGAAGCACTGGTAAATTTCTTCTGTACCCTTTCCAAAGCCTCCACATCCTTCATATAAGGGGGAGACCAGAATGGTCCACAATGTTGATCCGAATAAGAGAGTATGGTGAACTGAGCCACTCCATTATCAAACTGGTGTTCATAGTTGTGGGCTCAGGCAGGATCAGGAGTTCTCAGTGGTCGGGGGGCACAAAAAACTCTGGGAAGGGCGTGACTTCAGAGGTTGGGTGATTGTAATAGCATGCCAACTGTAATTATTTAAACTAAGAAGATTCCATAAAACAGTTCTGTTGGTTGAGCTTACAGACAACTTCTGATGTGCTTTATTCACTGCACCACTCTCTACATTGGTGACCCCAACATTCCAAACGACATTTTGGACCTCACTATGGATGCACAGAAGGCTATTGCACTCAAACTTCCAGTATTTTGGTTCTTGCAGCCACAAGTCTGGTTTGAGCAGGCCAAAGCTCAGTTCCATCTATGCCAGATTACCACTGGCACAACGAAGTACTATGTCGTTACATTGCTGGGCCAAGATACCACATGGCATATTGTTGATATCTTATGCCAGACTCCAGCCAACGACAGGTATGAAGCCATCAAAATCATTCTCGTACATATTTTAGGCCTTTCCCTATGCAACAGGGCAGCACAACTTCTCCACGTGGACAGCCTGAGCGACTGCATTCCTTCCAGACTAATGAATAAGCTGCAAGCACTCATGGATAGACACAAGTGCTGCCTGCTTTTCAAGCAACATTTTCCTTGAGCAAATGTCAGAAGACATCCATTTGCTTTTTTTAGATAAAGGCTTTAACAACCCATCACTTAGCAGCCCATGCTGATGAGTTGTGGCATGCTAAGCAACATGCTAGACTTTCAGTTGGGCACGTAGTGGTGCCTTGGCAAAGGGCATGAACCCTGCCAACTCCGGATAGCAATGCGGCGTCAGACACAACTTAGATAGAGAGCAGTGGTGCAATGACCATCAGAGATGGGGAGCTGAAGCCCACCACTGCCATCCCCCCTGCACAGATCTGGGAAACGCCAAGGCCAGCCGTCAGTAGTGGCCGCAATGGCCAGCCACAAGAACAACCTCCTTTTCTTCTGGGATCGATACTCAGGCCATCGGTTCTTGGTCAACACTTGAGTGGAAGTTAGTGTGTTTCCTTTCTCCGGTCCAGACACACTTTCAGAAAAGAAGGGCCTTCCTCTCATGGCCGCCAACAACAGCAACATCTGGACGTACGGGTCATAGACAATTGCACTCAATTTTGGCTTGTCACGGTTCAGCTGGTCCTTCACCATTTGTATCATAGCTACTCCTGGGAGCTGATTTTTTGCGAGCACCCTCTCTTCTAGTAGATCTCAAAGGTCACCACCTAGTTAATTCAAAGACTTTAGAGTCCCTTGGCTTGCACCCCACAACATCGTCCACACCTCGCCTAGTCTCGGTGATGCTCTCAGCCAGTGAATATAACAGAATCCTAGCTGAATTCCCCAGCATTATTACTCCTCACTTTTCAATAGCCCAACCAAAACATGGAGTACAGCACCACATTCCGACTCGTGGATATCCCCACACGATCAAGCGCAACCTCTGGATAAATTGTGATTGGCTAAAGATGAATTCCGACACGTGAAGGAAATGGAATTGTGAATTGCTCAGACAGGCCATGGGCATCACTACTATATAAGGTACCTAAGGCGTCTGGAGAGTGGAGAACTCGTGGGGACTATTGGCATCTGAATGACATCACTGCAGCAGATCGCTACCCCATATACAGGATATTTCTGCAATCCTTCACAGATCGACCTGGAGCGAGGGTACTATCAAATCCCAGTTCAGCCGGATAACATTCCTAAGACTGCCTTAATTACCCTATTTGGGCTATTTGAATTCCTCCGTGTGCCTTTCAGTTTAAAAAAAGGGTGGCACAGACATTTCAACACCTCATGGACACAGTTGGATTTCATAATTGTTTATTTGGACAACATCCTTATTGACAGCCACTCATGGCAGCACTATTGGGCCCATCTCTGTCAACTATGTCAGCAGCTTGACCTGGCCAAATGCCTGTTTGGCCTCACATCATTCAATTTGCTCAGCTACCGCATCAGTCAGCATGGAGCAGTTCCACTACCTTCCAAGGTCGAGGCCATTTGCACATTTCCTATTAATGGCCTGTAGGAGTTTGTGGCATGATTAACGTTTACCATTGTTTTATGCCAGCTGGAGCCACTTTTCAAACTCTTGTCTGGACATCCCAAGGAACTGAAATGGAATGACGAGGCTGCGGCTGCATTTGAGACTGCCAGAGGAACACTAGCGAGATCCACTATGCTTGTGCACCCAAGGGTTGACATGCCAATGGATTTGACAGTGGATGCATCAGGTCCTCTGGTAGGTGGGGTCCTGGAGCAGCTCATCAACGGCATCTGGAAACCAATAGCTTTTTTTAGTTGTCATTTTAGACCAAATGACAGGGAGCTCCTTGCCCTGTAATTGGCCATATGGCATTTTCACTATTTTCTAGAGGGCAGAGGGTTTACGGTCTACACAGATCACAAACCATTGACTTTTGCCTTACCCAGGATGTCAGATCCGTGGTCAACATGATATCAATGATAACTCTCCTACATTTCAGAATTTACAACTACGATAAAACACATAGCCAGGAAGAACAATCTAGTCACTGACATGTTATCCTGCATCACCATCACTTCCCTCCATTCACCTGCTCCTGGTATAGACTGCATGGCTTTGACAGCAGCTCAGCAGGGAGATGAAGAGATGACCTTGTATCCCACTGCCATATCGGGACTGAAATTGGAGGATATACGTTTTGGTCCAGCAAATGCCTCCCTCATTTGTGATGCATCCACTGCCAACCGAGGCCCATTGACCCTGACAATGTCGGATGTTTGATTCCATACACAATTTGCTCACCCTTTGATTATGGCAACAACAAGGTTCGAGGCAGGCAAATTCATGTGTTACAGCCTGCGCAAGCAAGTCGGCGCTTGGGCAAGGACATGCATCTGGTGCCAGACCTCAAATGTTTAGTGCCAAACTAAAGGTCCACTACAGGTTTTTGCATCAACACAGCGCAGGTTTGATCACATCCATGTGGATATCGTTGGCCTGATGCCTCTGTCCAAGGGTGCAACTCACTTCTTCACAATAGTAGCATGTTCACAAGATGCCCAGAGGTTGTTCCTTTCTCTGACACCTCCGCCTCAGCTTGTGCGAGAGCCCTCATCACCAATGGGATAGTGCATTTTGGACTATCTATGTATATCTCCTCTGACAGAGGAGCTCAGTTTATGACCAAGTTATGGTCCACAATTGTACAGTTGCCGGGTATGCAATTGCATCGATGGATGGCCTATTATCCCCAGTCCAATGGCTTAGTGGAATTTTTTCACCATCATTTGAAAATGGCTCTCATGGCCCATCTTAAGGGACTGGATTTGATAAATGAACTGCCTTAGGTACTTTTAGGTATCCGTACTGCACCGAAAGAAGACCTAGCTAGGTCTTCTGCAGGATTGATTTATGGAGCCCCACCTAATGGTCCCAGGAGATTTCATTCCGGCAGCATGTGGGTAGCGGGAATCTCTCACTTTGGTACTTACACGCTTAAGGGAGAAGATGGGTGCACTGGTGTCTACCCTGGTCACCAGGCAGGGGTCCATTTCTTCATACATTCCACCTGAACTCAAAGATTGCCTTTATGTATTCCAGCATAGGGATGTGCACAGGATGCTGTTGCAACGGCCATGTGAAGGTCCTTTCAAGGTGGTACAGAATGATGGTTCCATATCTGCTATAGACATTGGTGGCAGGCAAGAAATGGTTTCAGTAGATCACCTTAAGCTGACACATGTGGACCTAGATCAGCCAATATGGGTGGCATACCCCCCAGCACAAGGGGCATCCGGCATCCCGCTCTGGTCATCTAGGTGAGATTGCGGTGTCAGCTGTGAATTCTGGTTCTGGGGAGTGGGTTATGTTGCAAACTGCACCACTCCATTATCAAGCTGGTGTCCATAGTTGTAGGCTGCCACGGGATCAGAAGTTTTCGGTGGCACAAAGAACTCTGGGAGGCGCGTGTCCTCAGAGTTCGGGTGATTGTGATAGTGTGCCAACTGTAATTATTTAAACTCCTGTGAAGATTTCAATAAACAGTTGGTTCAGCTCACAGACAACTTCTGTTGTGTTTTATTCACTGCACCACTCGCTACAATAGAACAAATCTAGATTATGGAAATGATACATAACACTTTGCAATCCTTGGCAAAACTCACCCGTTCCCATACAAATCTTTGCTGGCCATTGCTGCTCCAACAACACCAGCCACACCTCCAATTATTCCAGGCAAGCCATGAAGATTATGTACACCACAGGTATCGTGTATTTTAAGTTTAGATGCTAAAGTAGGCTGGAATGAAATAATGCAATAATTGGAATGTGTTATTTACATTAAAGTTACTTTACATTAAAGTTACTTTTATTTTATTTGTGCTTCATATCTGATAACATAACAAGCCATAGTCTGCAGTTTCCTCACATCAGTACTAATCAAATCCAGCAGTACGACTTGAGCAACAAAGAATTTCAAAAGACATGCTGAGAAAGCTTTTCCCCAAAATGTTCCCAAAAGCTTTGACTCCCAGCAGGGCCCTTCTTCTTACCTTGCTAATTGTGAAGCTCTGAGGGCTGCTTCACAGATTTGTCTGACCGTTATCGACAATTAAAATGAATTTAATAATTAAAAAGCTTTAAAATTGAGTATTTTTAAATTAAAAATAATATCAAGGTACATTACAATCAAAGCTGAACTAAAAGAATTTTAAAACAGAATTTATATTTGTAAACTTACTATAGCCATTGAAATAATGAGCTTGCAGATTCTATGGAAGAATTGTGTGGAGCCCAATAACAGAGTAAATGGAAAAATTCTATACTCTCAGTACTTGAGGAAATATCGACACTGGATAATGTGTTCAGAAACCCCTGGCCTTGATTTCAATTAAATAAATAAATGGGTGGTTTGAATGGCTCCAAGCTTTACCCATTATGACTCAAGTCAAAGCATCCACATTTATTGTTGCAGAATGAGTAAAGATGTAATCAAATGAACACAAAAACTGAAAAAGGATTAAAAATGTTTGATGACTATGAGAGGCAAGTCAGTGGAATGGACATTGTACTGTAATAATTCTGCAGAATACCTGAGTGAAAAAATATTGTAAATTGAAAGAATTCTATAGTGCTATATGCTAAAGTTCTATAATTCATAAAGGAACCCTTTCACCCTCATCATAATCTCTTCTCACTGCTACCTTCAGAGTTCCTCTGAAGCACCTCTGAGTTCAAGAACAGTTTTTTTTTCCAACAGTTCAAGAAGTCTTTTGAACTTCCCTGTGGTACACTAAGATTAACCATAAGTTAGTCTAGAATTACCCAAACATCTGTCTGCGCTGTAGAAATGCCATTTTTTTTTGGAGGTGCAACACTATGACTATTTGTCTATTCTTTTATAAATTTAAATGTAAACATACAGCATGGTAACAGGCCATTTCAGCCCATGAGTCCATGCTGCCCAATTTACACCCAATCAACCAACACCCCTGGTACATTTTGAATGGTGGGAGGAAATTGAAGCACCCAGGAAAACCCTTGCAGACACTGGAAGAACGTATAAATTCCTTACAGACAGCAGGGGATTTGAACCCTGGTCCCGATCACTGGCACTGTAAAGAAATTGTGCTAATGGCTACGTCAACCATGCCATATTAAAGTAAAAACACCGAAATGCTGGAAGAACTCAGCAGGTCTCACAGCATCCAGAGGAGTTAAAGATATATAACTGACATTTTGGACTTGAGTCACTTCATACCTTGAAAGAGGACTCAGCCCTGAAACATTGGTTATTTATCTTTACCTGCTCTGGACGTTGCAAAGTCTTTTGAATTCTCCAGCATTTCTGTATTTTTACTATAATCACAATATCTGCAGATTTTCATGTTTCACTCATATATTGATATCTCTCTTTCTGTCTTGGACTAGTGGGTCCTTAGAGAATCGCCAAGCATATGGAAAATGTGCTAGATTTCTGTGTCTGCACATTGAGACACACCTGACCTCTTTGTTCTGCTCTTGGATTTACCACTGAGTTTAGGAGTGCTCAAAGTTTCTTATTGAAAGGGTTGGATGCAGTTTTTATCTAGCTTGACACGTTTCTGATATAACTGAAGTGTCTAGAGCAGGCCTATTCTCTTGAGTTATTAATCATTATTTAAAAACATTTTTATCTTAATTTTCTTTATTTCAAATTATGTTTGCTTTTTTAAACAAATTAACATCAATTTCATTTTTTAAATACATTCATAATTTTAACATTTATTTTTTTATTATTTCTAATGTTTATTGAAAGCGCTCGCTGAATATATCTGAACAACAGACATGATAATGAGATGCAGGCCAGTTGTGTAAAATCTGACCCATTTTTTAATCTTTATTTCTATCTCACAGTATGTTCAGTGCTATAAAGAGACTCTGTTCCTGCACTCTAATAGGAAGTCCTACCTGAATCTATCACGACTTCTCTTTCACTTTCAGTGGCTTATTAATGATATGTATATTTCCAGAAATAAATTGTTCATGAGAGACAATACCTATAATTTTCCTCAGAGCTGTTTAAGCTCTCTCACTATTACTTTTCCAGTATATGAGGAATAGCCCTATTTACAAATATAATTAGTTTTCACTACATGTCCAAATAGAACACAAATATCATTTGGATAATGTTAAATTAATCTGCAGATACATTTTTAATAGCTGTCATTCATCAAATATGTTTTGTCCTTAATCAAATATCTTTGATATACAGTAAAACTCCTTTTATCCAAATTATAGCAACCAGCAAACTCAAGCAACTGGCAAAAAAAATTGAGAAAAATAAAAAAAAAATATTTTAAGAATAAATAAACATTTAAATCCAAGTTTAAAAGTGTAAAAGTAAATGCTCTCTGAAGTAGCACCTAAACCTTTGGTGAAAATGGGAGCAAATATTCAGCCAGTGAAGTGAGTGCTTTGGTTGTGTGGTGCTCATTGCAGTACTTTGAATAAAGTTGTATGAAACAACAATGGTGTCACCCAGGATGAAGAGTTGTTGATGATGTTCATCATTGAGGTGACTCTCTAAAAGTACCTCCTTATCCCTGCTTAGTCAGAGTTTTTAATCAGAGTCTTTATTTTTATTAATATATTATTGTATATATTAAGTAAGGCTATATCTGCAAATTTGGTGGTGCTGTGGGAGGGGGGGGGGATTAATTATCTATAATGTTATTGTTCGTCTTTCAGGTGGCTCCATGGAGGACAAGGAACCAGGAGATGCAGCCACAGTTAAATGTTTTCAAAGAATGTGACTGAAAATAAAATAAAATGCTTTAATGTTTTGTGTAAGTACAGTACAATATTTTGTCTTTTAAACTGTTTATTCTTAATGCAGGAGTATGAGTTACAGATTGTAAGAGTGAGTCTCAAGCAACTGGAAAACTCACTTATCCAGCATCTACCAATCTCTGTAGGTGCTGGATACTAGGGCTTTTACTGTATTTCAAAATTAATCAGTTATGGTTTTTAGACTGCAATGTCAGGAAAATTGCAGAAAAAAATTAACATAATTACTGCCCATGTGGTCGTTCACTCTGGGCCCCTTTTTAGACTGCAAGTGCAACAGTTTCGGTGGGTGGACGTGCGGTAGAGTGGATGACCATCAACGAATTTTTTCGGTACGATTTACACTGCAGGCTTCCTCCAAAAAGTTGTAGGGGTCCTGCAGGATAAATCACGGGGCAGGAATTGACTCAAAATTCCTGCACATTCCTTTTTAGATGGCCCGTGTAGTGGCAAGATTCCTTGATTGTGCCGTTACATGCCTGCCGTCCAAAATCCATGAGTGTGACCCATGAATAAGAATTACCTTTTTACCAGGCTCTGTCATTTCCATTTAACTGTGCTGAAATAATTAGTGGAAGAAAAACTGATGTTGAGTGGTTTATAAATGCATCCTATGATATGGAAGTGATTTTTTTCTAATGACAATATTAAAGTCAGGCAAGTAGACATCTCACCCAATGAGCTTCCACCTGGGTGGGTTGGCTTAACATTGGCCAAATAAACCAAAAAGGAAATAGCTGATAATACATTCGAACACAATTGGAAAGTGCAAATACCCATGATTAATTTAATAATTAGACAATAATTAAGAGGCTTAGAGTAATGGGCCAGAAATTACTTGGTAATTTGTACCAAGTGCATGAATTGCAAATTTCCCTCAAACCTTCAAGTTATATTAATCTTGCCCCTTAAATTTCAAAATGCAAACTAAAAATGTCACCATGACTGTAAAGGATATCTCAGGCCTCATGTATGAGAATCGATGCTTAACCAATTAATTTAGTAGCAGAGAAAGAAAGAATAAATTACTTGAAAGGAAATTCAATGAGTAGGAACATCAAATTAGAAGGAAAAATAAATTGAGGTAAAAAATGTGGACTAAGAAAGATTAAAAAGATAAAGTTTTGTGGTAATGATTAGAATGGAGAAAACATTTTGAATAATTTAAAAAAAAACATTAGAGGGACAACTTACTTCCTGCAAAGGACTGAGACTTCACAGTTTTATTTGTTCATTTACTGCATTTCTGGGGTGATTAAAACCATAAATGACACCAGAAACAGAGTCTTTTTACAGATGAATATAATGGTATATTATGGACCAAAAAATTAGTTAGGATATTGCATGAAATTGTTATCACTTAATTTGTTTCGTTAATTGATTATTTTGTGGGTTTGTAACTACAGTATCTTAAATGTATCTTATTTGTAGCTGTTGTGATTACAATGTATATTTCTAAAATAATATGAACAGCATCAGTAAATATTAATATTTGAAAATTTTGGTAGTTTGTTGAGATAACTTGTGAACCGAATTATAAGTGTGCAGGAATTTACTCTTTTCTGCCTCAACTTTATACAAGGAGAGATCTTTCTCTTGAGCAACAATGAACAAACAATTTCCCAAACACAGGTTCAATATTAGTAAAAGACAAAACCTACTGTTATATATTTAAATCCAATTGTAGAGACTATTCCCGCAATACATCCAATCAGCAGACTACCATAAGGAAAGATCATCATGTCAGCAGAGGTCCCAGCAGCTACACCACCTGCCAAAGTAGCATTTTGTATATGAACCTGCACAAGAAAATGCAAACACAAAACTTTATTTGGAAAATAAACCACTTCTTAACTGAAATCAGGAGTTGTGCCCTTCAACATACCTACTTGCTTCACCCACCAACCATGATCCACCACTTCCCACCGCAAAGCCATTCAGGTCCCTCCCACTCTTCCCTGTTTCTTGAAGCGATTCTAATATTATGCTCGCCCCCCTATAAAACCTCAGGTCTAGTCCTGAACCAATCTGCCAAATTCCAGCTGTTCAGGAAATTGATCTCCCTGGAGCTCCATCACCTCAAGACATACCCACTGCACAATCGACCAATTTACTCTAAGAACCCCAATTCTTGTTCTGGCTGTGCTCTTGTTATATTACTTCTTGTTAAAAGTTCATTGATAGGGCAGCTAATAATTCTGTCAATGCACATTAGTACCAATCAGGGAATTCCCATGCTTCTGATCTTGTCACAAAATGTAAAACCAATTGAAAATCCTCACCTTCTCTATTTTAATAATAGTTTTTCTACAGAAATGAAATAAGACTGATACATTTATTAATTGTTCATTATTAGCAGTCATTTTTATTCCAATATGGATGCACTTACTCGACAAGTTGGAGGACTGAACATTGATACATAAAAATAATCATTGTTGGTGTTCCCTCATTATATGTATTATTTTATAGTTCTAAACTAAACAAAATATTAATGATAAGTGCAGTGTCCAACTGACATACACAGAAGTATTGCCACCTATTCCAACCAAATAGCCACATCTTTCCCTCTCCACAGACCAAAATTGAATTTTGGAAATTGGATTAATACAGTAGATTAGGAATGCATTAAACTCTCCCATCAAAAGGATATAAGGAATTAATTTGAGTTACAGAAAGGTTTAAAATACAGAATTTAATATTCTGAGCATCTGGTGAGAAACATTTTCTTTTATTGCCTTGGTTGACACCTGCTAGGCTTTTAAATAGGATGATGTGTTAGCGATCAATAGCTAAGGAGTTGTACTACAAGAGAAAATGCACTGAGAAGCATGAACCAATGAATCAGTCATGGAAGGGAGCCTCTAAAATATGAACTCTGAAATGGAGATCAGCAGTGTGATGCCTTAGAGTCAGAGCGAGTAAATGCAGCAAAATGAATAAAAGTAAATATATACATATATGTCATCTTATAGGACGACTCCAGAATTTCTGCCCAAAATGTTGGTTTTGAGTGATACTCTGTACATAAGTGGACCCTAAAATCTGGCACTTATCATTCAATAGTGGATACTGTTAAAAGCAAATCTCAATATTTTAATGACAAATAATCATTTAAAGGTTTAAATTTTATTTGGTTATTGATTTGGATTTATTTGGATATTTATTTAGATTTTATTTGCACTTGAAGCCTGTACAGAGTCAACGGCAGTCGAACCTGGCGCCTGGACCCCATGGAGGAGTGCTGAGACTTTGCAAATAACTAACTGGGCATGCGCAAGATTGCATCGAAGCTGGCGGGTAGATAGTGGCAAGTGGAAACTATCGTCGAGGTATAGGATGACTGTGATTTTAAGGTACAAGTTTTAAGTTTTGGATGATCAGTATGCATTCTTACCATGTCCAGCTTTCCTTTCCCATCAACCAAGCAGGAGAGAGCATAAGTCATGAGCACGCATGCGGCCAAAGAGTAATAGGTGTTGATGATAGCTCGGTACTGCCCATCTGGAGATTCTACGATGGCAGAATTAAAACTTGGCCAAAATATCCATAAGAAGATTGTACCTGAAAAAATACATAGAGCATTCATTAGACCCGAAATTTAAAAAAAATGAGTGATCAGCATTAATATTGGCTATACTTACAAACTGAAGAGTGACAGGTTATATTTACCAAAATACTGGAAAAACTAAATGGAATAACTTTTAAGATTTAATATTGCATAGTTATGTAAATCATTATGTCACCACATTCCAGAAACAACTATTTGCCTTGCTTATTTAAAGAGTTTCCATTTCAATATATGAATGTTGTTTACATAAACAAATGATTGGTAGAGGCCTGGATTTCAAACCAACCCCAGCAAAGCCCTGCTTCCTGTCTCACTAGCTGTCAAAACTGTGACTACAATGGAAAATTCTTGACATTTTTTCAACTGATTTTGATGGTGCTGTTAGACTTGCATCAACTTTAATCCAGGCATACGCTCAGATGGCAAATTACCATCTCAAGAAGAGAAGATATTGCTGCTAGTTTAAGTCAGCTTCTGATTTCTACAGGTGAGTTCATCAGAATAGCCTGGCCCTGGGTGGGAGAATTTTCTCACTCTGCGCGGCTACAGCTTGCTGAGAAATGTAACCGTTATGCTGAATGCCCGGCATAGTGCAAGGATCATGAAGGGCAGGATTCCAATACAAATGTGGAAGTGTTTCTCATTGGTTGCTGATAATCTCTAATGCTGCTTCAACTTTGATCACAAACTGTTTTGGAAAGGTCCCTTCAAGCTTGCACTGTTTTCCTTGTAGCAGCAATCACTTCCACAACACCATCACTGCACTTTCCACCAGTGTCTGCAGTTTTATCAGCTCTCGTACTGAAAAAAACTGTCAGCTGAGCTTGTGCCAGTTTAAAATGGATGCAGGTAGACTGGTAGCATTAAATATCTGTAAGTAAAACAGTAACAAAACAATGTGGTGCCCTCAATGGGTGGCATGATAGTGTAGTGGTTGTGCAACACTATTACAGCACCAGTGACTTGGGTTCGAATCTGGCGCTGTTTGTTGGGAGTTTGTATGATCTCCCCTTGTTTGCATGGGTTTTCCCTGGATGCTCCAGTTTCTTCTCACATTTCAAAACGTTGGAGGTTGATTACTATATTTGGGTGGCACGGGCTCTTTGGCCAGAAGGGCCTGTTACTGCACAGTACGTCTAGTTTAAGTTTAATAAAACAATATATTTTGAAGTGCTTTGCATGATATTATCAAATAAAAATTGACACAGGGCTGAATAAGGTGACATTCGAGTAAGTGATCAAATGCTTGGTTATGGAAGTATGTTTTAAGCAGGATCTTAATAGTTGAGAGAGCAAGAGATTTGGAGCCAAGATTTCAGAGCTTAGCCTATTGAGGCACAACTTCCCAAAGTGTGGCAAGTAGCATGTGGAATTCACAAAAGCTGGGAATTTGGGGACACACAGTGTTATTGCAGAATTGTAAGGCTGGAGAAAAGTATAAGTTGAACATAAGAATGAATATATTAAAATTGAAGAAACAAATGAACGTACTGTTATAGGATATTGTAAGGATAGGCTTTTGGCTGATTTTACTCAGTCCTCATTATCTGCTGATTTGAAATTGGCAAATCCAAGTATTTCTGAGGTTGGCCCTCAAGTCCTATCCATTTGTCAAGTTCAAAGAGAGCAGTTTTATTATGAAGTTAATCTTGTGATTTCAAAACCAATCATTGCTTGAAAGTTTAAATGAATTCAATGGAAGCAGTTTGTTAGCTAATATAATTGGTTTTGAATGTTTTTTATGCATCTTAAAGCTCTAGAAAATTATAGGATATGTTCATTGGGGGTGTGTTCTTCTCCCTGTGACCCTTGATTCCCTTCCTGATGAAGAACGTCTACCTCTGCAAAAGGAGATAGCCTCAGTAAAAGTCACAATTTTTATTATCTGCAGGAGGTCTGTGCCCCTACCCTCCACAGATATCAAGGGTTTGGATATATCATATATACCAGAATTTCTCAAACGTTCATGAATACACAATCTGCACTTTATATTGATGTAATTCTTATATTTGTACTTACCAATCATTGCAAACAAATCGGAGTGATATACAGACCCTTCATTATCTTGGGCATCTTGCAAATCTGGTCTGTGTAGAACTCGAGCAACAGCCAGGCCAAAGTATGCACCAAATGCATGAATAGTCATTGATGCACCAACATCTTTGACCTGTTAGAGACCCAAATAAAATCTTCATGTTTCAACTGCATAGAATTCCAAATTACCTTTACCACATGAAAAACTCCACAATCCATCCCTGAGGATTTTACAAGTATTTAATTTTGGCATTTTGATTCAGTTAGTGCAGGCACACAATAGTTTAATGTGGTAAACCACCATTAAATAATGCTTTTCATAGAATCGTGGAAGGCTACGGCACAGAAGAAAGCAATTTGATTCACTGTGACTGAGCAATCAAAATAATCTCACTGTCTTTTCCTGGAGCCTTGAGCCACAGCCCAGCAACCTTTCCAAAGTTCAGACTGAATACACATCTGGCGCCCTTTCAGAAAGAGTATTTCAGATTGTAACAGGTCCAAGTAAATCTTTATCTCACCTCTGGTGATCTTGTGAATTCTTTTAAATCTGTGTCCTCAATTTACTGTCACATTTTAGACCATAGGAGTGGAATTAGGCCACTCGGCCCATTGAGTCTGCCCAGTCATTCCATCATAGCTGTTTTACTATCCTTTTCAATCCCATTCTCCTGCCTTCTCCCTGTGACCCTTGATTCCCTTCCTGATGAAGAACGTCTACCTCTGCCTTAAATATCTCCAATTACTTGGCCTCCAAAGCCATGCATGGCAAGAAATTCTACAAATTCACCACCCTCTGGGAAAATAAATTCTTCTTCATTTCTGTTCTAAAGGGATCTTTTTGTATTCTGAGTCTGTGCCCTCTTGTTCCCGACTCCCCCACCATAGGAAATATCCTCTCCATATCCATTCTATCCAGACCTTTCAATATTCAATAGGTTTCAAAGAGATTTCCCCTCATTATTCTAAACTCTAGTGGGTATAATCCAAGAGCCTTCAAATGCTTCTCATATAAAACCCTTTGACTCTGGGGATCATCCTTGTAAACTATAGAAATTTCTGCTTTGAGAAAGAACCATTTTACAACTTCAAGCTCAAAAGAACAACTTTATCTGGACTCTCTCTTTAGAGAGAGAGAGAGAGAGAGAGGCTTGTCTTCTACCTCTGTTGTTTCTCCATTGCACACAGCATGGCCTTCACATAAGGCAAGGAAGCAATACACACAGGAAGTAAACCCCTCCCAGCCTCACTTTAAAAACAGCTCGCATTATAATATAAACCTATTCTGGATCCTCTCCAATACCAACACACCTACCCTAGATATGGAGCCCAAAAATTCTCACAATATTCCAAGTATGATCTGACCAATGCCTTATAAAGCCTCCCTCTTCTTATACAGGTACACAATCCTTTATCCAGACATCTAAAATCCGGAAAGCTCTAAAATCCAGCAAGTGGGGAGAGAGTGCAAATGGGTAAGTGGGAGACCGGCAGCAGGAGTCGGGCAGGCGAGAGACCGGCAGCACAAATTGGGTGGGCGAGAGACCGACAGCACAAGTCGGGTGGGCGAGGGGGAGATGGCAGCGCGACTGGAAGGGGGTGGGGGTGGATATAGCAGCACAATTCGGGTGGGTTTAAATCTGGCTTTCCGAAATCAAGAAAAATGCTTAATTCAGGGCACACTGTCCCCCAAGGTTTCCAGATAAAGGATTGTGTACCTGTATTCTAATCCTCTTGAAATGAATGCAAGCATTCCATTTGCCTTCCTTAAACCTGACAACATGGAAGTTGACCTTTCGGGAATCTTACACAAGGATTCTCAAGTCCCTCTGACTTTTGAAATCATTGTCCATTCAGAAAATGGTCTACGCCGTTATTCCTTCTACCAAAGTGCATGATCATACACTTCTCTACTGTAGTCCATTTGCCATTTTCCCTGTTCAATCTCCTAAGCTATCTAAGTTCTTCTGCAATCTCAGTGCTTTCTCAACAATACTTTCACCTCCTCTGATCTTTGGATCATCCACAAACCATTGACATAATAAGTGTCCGAGAATGAAGCCCTACTGGTCACCAGCAGCCAACCAGAGAAGGCCCCTTTTATCTCCATTCTCTCTCTCTCTCTCTCTCTCTCTCTCTCTCTCTCTCTCTCTCTCTCTCACTCTCTCTCTCTCTCTTTCCCCTGCCAGTCACCCAATCTTCTATCCTTCTCATAATACCAAGGGTTATCCTCTTGCTTAACAGCCTCAAGTATAGCACCTACTAAAAGACCTTTTTAAAGTCCAGATAAACCACACCAACTGATTCTTCTTTATCCATCCTTTCTGTTATTTCCTCTGTGACAGAATATATATAGATATGTTTTGGGGAGATAAATTGGGAAAGGTTTGTTAGAGTAGGTCACATACAAACACTTTAAAACAGATCTTATTTGAAATACTGGAGCCCTACCCCATGCTAGACATATCAGCTCCAGAGCCTTTGCAATAGTTTTGAAGAGCGCTCAAGAGACTTCACTAATGGATTTTGTTTACAAAAGGCAACAGATGAAAGAGCACGTTTGAGCTGCTACGTCTGGAAGACAACTTGCTGTTCTGAGAGGGTCATGTGGTTTTGCAAGCAGAGAGAGTCAAACAGGCTTTCTCTGAGAGAGAGAGAGAGAGAGAGAGATATCACTTGTACAGTGTTACAGCCAGCAGAAGTAGCTGGGACGGGAACAGGACAAGCTTGTTAGCTTGTAGAATGTCCCATTTTGGAAGACGGCCTGGTCAAAGCCCTGGAGGTTCATGAAAGAGGAAAGGACTGGCTGTTTAATGTTTCACTTGGAATAAGAGAAACAAAAAGGACTCTATGGTGACCTGAAAGAAAGAGGTTATCATCTGGAGAACCCTGAAGGGGCAAGTCTTGTCAGCAAGACACTGGAGTGGCTAATGGAAGTACATCAGTTGTGGATGTCCTGGAATAACAAATCTCTCTCTGAAAACCGACAATAACCTTCCTGAACAGTAACCATTTACCTTTCAAGCACCAAAGCCTGGTGAACTTCATAAATGTTAAATTCTGTGCACAGTATAAGAATTGTCTGCAACCAATGAACTTGGAGGAATGAGAAGTGAGATTGGACTGTGAACCAAAGAACTTTTCTGAACTTACACACACATTATATACACATGCGCTTAGAATTAGAAGGGGGTTAAGTTTGGTTAAGTAAGTCAATAGAGATAAGTTAAAGTTTGAATTTATTTTCATGTTTCAAGATAATTAAAAGCAACTTTTGTTGAAGTAACCATTTGTCTTGGTGAAGATCTATTGCTGCTGGGTTTTGGGGTCCTCTGGGTTCATAACACCTCAAAGAATTCCAACAGGTTTGTTAGGCAAAATTTCCCCTTCAGGAAACCATACTGACTGAACTATTTTACTGCTTGCCTCTATTGCACTGAAACCTCATCCTTAATAATAGATTCCAACATCTTACCAACCTTCAAAGTCAAGCTAGCTAGCCTATAATTTCTAGACTTTTGCCTATCTCCTTTCTTAAAGAGTGGAATTTGCAATTTTCCAATTCTCCAGAACCAAGCAATCCCTCAAAGATCACGACCAATTCCTCCACAATTTCTTCAAGTTCTTGGCCATAGTTCATCTGGTCTAGATAATGTATCCTTATTCATACCTTTTAACTTTCCCAGTACCTTCTCCTAGGTAATACCAACCATACACACTTCTGCCCCTTGATACTCTTGAATTTCTGGTACACTACTGGTTTCTTCCAAGATGCAAACTACTTATAAAGTTTGTCCACCATTTTGTTTTTCTCCATTACAATCTCCCCAATGTCATTTTCCAGTGGTCCAAAATATACCCTCACCTCTGTTTTGCTCTTTAAGTACCTGAAGAAACTTTTCACATCCAGTTGTATGTTGCTGGCTATCTTTATACTCATATTTTCTCTTCTTAATGCTTTTTTATTCTTCTGTTGGCTTTTAAAAGATTCCCAATCCTCTTGCTTTCCACTCATTTTTGCCATATTGTTCACCATCTCTTTTGTTTCTATGCTGTCTTTGACCTCCCTTGTCAACCACAGGTGCCTTATCCTCCCTTGTGAACATGTCTTCAACATTGAGATTAATTTGTCATTGACTTCCCAGTTAACTACAAACTCCAGCCACTCCTGCTCCACTATTCTCCCTGCTGGTGTCTGCTTTCAATCAACTTTGGCCACCTCCTCCCTCATACTTCTGTAGTCCCTTTTATTCCACTGGTTTACAGGCACACCTGATTTTAGTTTCTCCCTCTCAAACTGTAGATGAATTCTATCTTATTATTATTGACTCTTAAGGGTCCCCTTACCTTCAACTCAGGTTCATTGCATAATACCCAATTCATAATTGCTATTTCCCTGGTTGGTTTAGCCACAAGCTGTTCTGAAAAGCTATCCTGAAGGCATTCTAAAAATTCCTTCTCTTGGGGTCCATCAATATACAATATAGGTGTTGCAATCAATCTGCACATTGAAATCCCCCAATGCACAGTAAATAACTCAAGATGCTGAGACTGAGTCTCAGGAACCTCATCCTGTGCCGTGACCCGGGGTTTCTAGGGAAGGGTCAAGGTGTTAGAGGCTTTATACAAAGGCAAAGAGGGAGGAGTCACAGGTACAGTCACTGAATGGAGTGGAGCCAGGTAATCAGGAGAACTGCAGTTCACCACATTAATCACTTGTTTTTTATTGTCTGGTGGGGTGACATGAGGAACAAAGTATTACAGGTTAAGCTTGATCTTCTGTACTGAATGGCAGAGCGGCGGTTCTTGGGTTGCGGCCAGGGCTGCTGTCCTGTGCTGGACCTCCAGTCCTGTGTCGACCTGCTAGGGGCATGACTGCTTGACTGGAATGAATGGGGTGGAGGGAGGTTGTGATGGTACATATTGCATGTCCATGGAAGGAAGGGGGAGGTGCTGCTTGGTGGGTGTGCTCCTTTGGGGCCCCCAGGTACGTGAGGTCCCAAATGGAAACCATTTCCTCTTGCCCATCTGGGTAGGCCATGCACATGTATTGGGGGTTTGTGTGGAGGAGCTGATCCCTTTTGATTAGGGGGTCAGTTTTATGGCCCCTCATGTGTTTTCGTAGCAGGGCCGGCCCTGGAGATGTTAGCCAGGAGGGTAATGTGGTTCCTCACGTGGACTCCTGGGAAAGTGAAAATTCTTTCATGAGGGGTAGCGTTAGTGACATTACATAGCTGAGATCGTGTGGCATGGAGCGCCTCTGGAACGCAGTCCCCTGGACTTTAGGGTAAAGAAGATGGCCTTCCACATGGTGCTGTTCTCTTTCTCTACCTGATCGTTCTCCTGAGCATTATAACTTGAGGTCCTGCTGGTGACGATACCCCTGGTTAGTAGGAATTGACTGACTCATCACTCATAAACGAGGGCCCCCAATTTCTGTGGATGTACAACGCATACCCAAACAGAGTGAACAGGTTGTGCAGGGCCCCAATGACCATGATGGTGGTCATATCAGGGCAGGGGATGGGAAAAGGGAACCGCGAACATGTGTCAATAACCTTGAGGAAGTATATGTTGAGGTTGGTGGATGGAAGGGGGCCCTTGAAGTCCACGTTCAGGCATTCAAAGGATCTTGTGGCTTTTATCAGGTGTGCCCCATCTGGTTGGTATAAGTGCAACTTGCACTCTGCACAGACCCTGCAGTCCCTGGTCATGTCTTTGAGATCCCCAATGGAGTATGGTAGATTCCGAGATTTGATAAAGTGAAAACATCTCATGACACCGGGGTGGCAGAGGTTGCTGGGGAGGGCTTTGAGGCAATCCACCTGTGCGTTGGCACGTGTCCCTCATGACAGGGCATCTGGTACAGGATGTCATAATTGTAGGTGGAGAGCTCAATCCTCCATCTCAAAATTTTATTGTTGTTTATGTTACCCCACTGTTTTTTGTTGAACATCAATGCCACAGCCTGTTGGTCCATGAGCAGGATAAAACGTCTGCCAGCCAGGTAGTGCCTCCAGTGCCACACTGCCTCAACTATTGCCGGAGCCTCGCCTGAGGAGTGTCGGACTTCATGGCCCTGGAAGATGCAGGAGAAGGAGGCAACAGGGCAGCCTGCCTGATTAAGGATGGCAGGACAGGGCAAAATCGGATACATCTCTCTCCACCCGGAACGAGGCAGGTTCATCCACCGCATACTTTGCGGCTTTCACGATGTCCTCATTTATGCGGCAGAAGGCTGCCCTTGCTTCATTTGCCAGTGGGAAGGAAGTAGACCTGATAAGGTTTTATCCACATAATTTGGAACCCACTGAGTGTAATAAGAAAAGAATCCCAGGCACCTTTTCAGGGCCTTGAGGCTGTGGAGAAGGGGGAGGTCTAGCATAGGCCGCATGTGGTCGGTGTCAGGGCCAATGACCCCATTCTCCACGACGCAGCAAAGGATCACTAGTCAGGTAGTGCGTAAAACACATTTATCCTTATTGTAGGTCAGGTTCAGGCTGATCATTGGGAACACTCAGGGACTGACCCAGGTGGAAGAAGAGTGGATGCAGTCTGTTTGCATTGGTGGCCATGATGCCAGCTGAGTTTTGTAAGAAGTCCTCGAAGCAGCGTAGCCAGAGTTCAAAGCTGTCTGAGGCTTCAGGTTGATTTCCAACTTATCAAGTTTCAGGAGTTTGTCTATTGTTGGCGATGAAAACAAAAAATTGTGAATAAAATTGACGCGCAGTAAATAACTCAAGAGGCTGAGACTGAGTCAGTGATCTACGGCCTTTTATTCACAATGGACAGGGATCTCATCCTGCGCCGTGTCCCGGGCTTTCTGGGGAAGGGTCAAGGTGTTAGAGGCTTTACAAGATCAAAGGGAGAGAAGCCACAGATACAGTTACAGAACGGGGCAGAGCCAAGTAATCAGGAATACAGCAGTTCACCACACCTCCATGACCCCATGATTATTGTAACATTGCCCCTTTTGCATTCTTTTTCTATCTCCCACTGTAATTTGCATACCATATCCTGGCTACTAAAGCCTCTACATTTATAAAGTATGGAGGCCTGTAAACAACTCCCATCAGGATCTTTTTACCCTGACAGATTCTTAATTCTACCCACACGGATTCTATATCTTATGATTCAATGTTCCCTCTCTCCAAAGATTGATTCCATTTTTACCAACAGAACTACCCCATCCTCCTGTCTACCTGCCTGTCCTTCTGATACACTGGGTATTCTTGGATATTTAGTTCCCAGCTATAATCTTCTTTCAGCCACAACTCAGATGCTCACACCTTCATACCTGTAAGTTTTCAACTGGCTACAAGATCATCACGTATTGATTTCTAATACAGTAGCCATTTAAATACGGGACCTTCTGTGGTGTATTCATCACCCCTTTCAATTTTGATTCCAAAGAACTACGTTAAATCCTTAATCTTACACTTGCAATTTTGCCCTTATTGACAGCCTATCTTTCCTCACAATCTCATTACACAGTATATCTCATTACACAGTATATCTCATTACACAGTATATCTCATTACACAGTGTATCTCACTACACAGTATATCTCACTACACAGTATATCTCATTACACAGTGTATCTCATTACACAGTGTATCTCATTACACAGTGTATCTCACTACACAGTATATCTCATTACACAGTGTATCTCATTACACAGTGTATCTATTTGTGTATCATCTGGTCTATTCACTATCCTCTCATTCTGATTCTCATCCCCCTGCCAAACTAGTTTAACTGCTCCCCAACAGCTCCAAACAAACCTGCCCACCAGGATATTGGTCCCCCAGTTCAGGTGCAACCCATCCTTTTTGTACCTTCCCCAGAAGAGATGCTAATGACTCACAAATCTGAGCTTCTGCCCTCTGTACCAACTCTTCAGCCTCGTATTCATCTACTGTAACTTTCTATTTCTACCCTCACTGGTGTGTGGCACAGGCAGCAATCCAGAGATTACCACCTTTGAGATCCTGCTTTTCAGCTTCCTTCTTAACTCCCTTTATTCACTTTTAAGACCTCGTCCCTTTTCTGATCCATGTCATTGGTACCAATGTGGACCATAACGTCTGACTGCTCACCCTCCTGTGTGAGAATGCTGTTGACACAATCTGCAATGTTCCTGACCTTGGCTCCTGTGAGGCAACATAGCATCCAGGAGTGTCGAGCTTGACCATGGAACGTCCTATCTATTTCCCTAACTCAAATCTCCTATCACTATAGCTCTCCTCTTCTCCCCACTTTCCTTCTGAGCTGAATGGCCAGACTCTGTGCCAAAGACCTAATCACTATCACTTGTCCCCCCTCCCCAACATCAATCAAAACAGTATACTTATTGTTGAGGGGAATTGCCACAGGGTTGCTCAGCCATGAATGCCTATTCTCCTCCCCTCTACTAACAGAGACCTAGTTACCTGCCTCTTACCTCTTGGGGGTGACTATCTCCCTTTATCTCCTCTCTGTCACCCCCTCTACCTCTCGAATGATTAGGAGTTCATCCAGCTCCAGCTCTAGTTCCCTAACAGGGTCTGCAAGGAGCTTCAGCTGGATGCAATTCTTGCAGGTGGAGTCATCAGGGACACTTGTGCTGTCCCAGATTTCCCACATGCTGCATCTGGAAGTTACTGCTACCCCTGCTGCAATCCCCACTGCCTACTCTGGGCTATTATGAAAATATCTTACCTGACCTTACTTGTAGCACATCCTCAGCCTCGATGTCTCTCAAACTAAAGCCTCTACATTTATAAAGTATGGATCACATGTGCTTTTTAACTTTCTGAATTTGACCGTGCATCTTTAAAATTAGGGTAGTTACACCCCATAATTTTTTTTTCTTATTTCCAGAATCCAGATATAAATCTAACCTTCCATCACTTGATATCTCTCTCTCTTTCTCTCTCTCTCTCTCTCTATATATATATATATATATCCAATGTTCCTTTCTTTTAGCTTTGGTTATCTCATGCACTCGCCACTTTACCAAGATTGTACTCCAATCTTGAATACATACCTTTAGGATCCCAGTAACCAAGTGTTCATTGAAAGCAAATATTGAAATCTCCAACAAAGTCATGACCAGAAGTTGGACTGGACTAGTCTTCCCCAAAACTGCTCCAAATGAAATCAGGACAGCTGCTGTGCTGAAGTCTGCATTGATTAAGCTACAGAACAATAATATTTATTAAACATTTCATTGATCAGAGTTAATTTCAACAGTAATTAAATCTTATTGATGACCAATGATCATTACTGAAGGCAACTGTTGTTACCTGAAACATAGCCTAAGTTGGTTCCAATATACTATTACATACTATTTTTGTAGTATGTAATGTTAACATCATCCCAACATGGGAAATATCCTGAACCAGATGGCCATGATTTCAGTCAGAATACAATGTAGGAGAACAAACCCATCCCTCCAAATTCCCAACTCAACAATACACAAGTAGTCCTGTTTAAAAAGACTATCAAGCCCTGACCTATCAATTGGTGACTGATTGGGTGATTTTGCTACAATTCCAAAGGCACTTTTAGAAATTTTTGAAGTTGCTAGTCTACATAGTGGACTTAGTTGTCGGCACAGTTAGCGCAATACTGTTACAGCACCAGTGATCAGACCAGGGTTTGAATCCTGCACTGTCTGTAAGGAGTTTGTATGTTCTCCCTGTGATTGCATGGATTTCCTCCAGGTTATCTGGTTTCCTCCCACCATTGAAAACGTAATGGGTGTTGTAGGTCAATTGCGTGTAATTGGGTGGGCCAAAAAGGGCCTGTAATGGTGCTGTACGTCTAAATTTAAATCTAAATAGGTAATGGTGTGCCCAACATGACACACAGTATCATAGGAGGTTATGCTGTTCATGGAGTTGTCCATCACTTTGACACTGGGAAAAGGCACATAAAATATTCAGCAAAACCCTGTGAAGGGTTCACGCTGTATTCCTCAACTTTGTACTCAGGCTCTCCAGTGTGCGCTTTCAGCGCCTCAGGCATTCCATTGTGCATTCTTATTACAGGTGCCTTCATTCAGTGGACGTTCTAGAGTTGCCTGCTGCAGAACACATTTACAAACTTTCCCTTGGAGAAGAATCACCTGTGCTTGCCTGTTGTTATTGTTGGCCACTTGCTCACTTTCGCACTGTTAAAGATATAGTTCCAGCATGCCTGCCAGCATCTACAGCCAAATCAAACTTCTTTACAAAGTGCAGGGTGACATTAAGTTGAGTATATTAAGTTTAAATGGTGCTGTCCACTCCTGGAATTATGCCTGATGCTAAGGAGCAGAGTGTAATTGGCAATAGAATAATACTGATATTATTATATTGAGCAGGCATATAATGATATAATGTGCTTCATATTCTTATGTATTCCTACTCCAGACTGCAGTGCTGTCCTATTCAGTTCACACTATTTAAATGCTATTGTTAATTGTTTATAATTAGTTGAATCATTGCCTTGTGCAGTGTTCAAGCATGTTAACCACCAGTTAGTTAGCAACTAAGTCCACTATGTAGACTATTGCATTTCCACTGAGTTAAATAATGAGATGATATTCTTTGACATAAGATCTCAGTCCACATGCAGTTGCCATATGCTGAAGACTTAAATGGTAAAATTGTAAGACAAATCAATATATACGAGTAGTTTCTAGTCATTAGTCTTTTATTTATTTATGGCTCTACTTTTACTTGATTAATTAATTAAATAACCTAAGTTAAATTTAATTAAATGCCAAACTTATTTAAAAGTAGTTTTTCACAAAAAATGGACTGTGAAGAGGATTTCAAGGAGAGAACAGTTTATATGAATTGGTAAGGATCTGGTAGATGACCTTTAGTAGAGAAAATATAAAAGTGGAACCATTTTTAAACAGTGACATTTGATGTTTTAATGCCTGAATCACTGCATATCTAGCATGTAGGCATGGCAAGTAATTAGAAAGGAAAATGGTATATTGGCCTTCATGCAAAAGAATTGAGAGTAAGACTAGAAATGATTTATTTCAGTGATGTAGATTGTTAGAGCACCATATATGCCAGCATACAAGATGACACGTATAAGATGACCCCTGAATTTTCACCTAAAATGTAGGTTTTAAGCTAAACTCACTGTATAAGACAACCCTGTCTTACTACTCCAATAGTCCTTTTCCTACCATCCCAAAGACTAGTGCAGTGATGTCACAATATTTTAAATGCAAATTACTCAGTAAAGGTTCAAACTTTACTAGTATATTTTAAAATAAACCTCTGTCTACTCTTTCAAGAGTACAGGATGCGACAGCAATCAGACTGGGCGGATGGACCTCGTGGGGGAGCGCTGAGACTTTGCTGTTAAGATTCTGATTTTATGCTTGCCGTGGGGGAAGACAGACGTCGGTGTTAAGGTTAGGATTTTATACTTGGTGCGGGAGACCACTGAGACTTTGCTGTTAAGGTTTGGATTTTATAGTTGGCATGCAAGGTGACCTCTCGTTTTTGGGTGACATTTTTAAAGTTCAAGTCCTGTTTTATAAGCTAGCATATATGGTAACTTCATCAGGAGTATTGTGTACAGTTCTGGTCTCTTATCTAAGGAAAGATAAACTTGCAAGAAAAGTGCAGAAAATGAATCCTGGGATTATGGATTGGGGAGAAAAAGGCAGATTGGACCTGTTCTCTCTTCAGTTTAGAAGAATGATAGGAGATGACATTGAAATATATTAAATTCTTGAAGAATTTGACAGATGAGATGCTGTAGTAGCTGTGCTTCCCTTGGTCAGGGTGCCTAGAACCATAGTCATACCCCACCTACACATGCACAATGGCTAAATGATATTATGTCTTGCTTAAATCTAGAAAAAAATTAAATACACTATCAAGGATTCACATATTAAATTCCAAAAGACCCATGGGGCTCATTTATGGACTACTATCATAATTTTAATATTTAGTGTAGTTCAGGAATCATGGCACACAGTTGTCCCTCTCCAAGAGGGTGTTACTTGATTCATAAATGTCAATTTTCAGTCTTGTCTAAAGGAGGGGGTTTTGACATTTTAAAAACTTTTTTTCTTTTTTTGTTGTTATGTTTTATTTTATTATTAAGAATGTGGTCTGGATTCTTTAATTATGATCATATTTGCATTTTTTTCTAATTTTGTTGCACATTGTTTATTGTACCATTTAATTGTTTATTCTTTAAATATGACTAAAAATATTTTTAAAAGAAAGTGCAAAACCTCACACTTGTCAAAGTTAAATTCCATTTCTAACTCTTTGGTCCACCTTCCCAGCTGATCTGCATCTTGTTGTAAACATTGTTCCTCACTGTCCACTACACCACCAATTTTGGTGTCATTTTCAAATTTACTAATTGCCTCTTATACTTATCGAGGGTGTTGCTTGATCTGGACAGCTTAAATCTGTCTTAAGCCTCTTTCTTTTTGCTGACCAGAGCCTCAATATCTCTTGTCAACCAGGGTTCCCTAAACTTGTAGCTTTGCCATTCATCCTAACAGGAATACACTTTATTTGAACTCTTGCTATATCACTTTTAAAAGCTTCCCATTTTCAGCCGACCCTTACCTTCAAACAGCCTCTCCTAATCCAACTTCTGCAAGTTCCCACCTAATGCCTCTAAAATTGACCTTGCTCCAATTTAGGGCCTTAACTGTGGGACCACTGGAGTGGGTTTACTGAGATTCAATCTTGCAAAACATATTTAGAGCCTTAGTGCAAATAGTCTTTTAGCAATTTATCATTAAATGAGTAGATGTACCTGAAAATGTTGATTTTGATTTGTCCATTGAAGTGGTGTAACCAGCCTTGCATCAGTGTGCCCCATTGAAGACCAAAGGCAGCAATGAGCAAGTTGAATCCCACACTGCTGAATCCATACCTCTTCAGAAAAGTCATGAGAAAACCAAATCCAATGAAGATCATGACATGCACATCCTGGAAACCTGTATAAGAAACATGTGTTTATTATCATCTGCAATCCAAAACACCATTGTAAAATGTGGGGGACACTTTTCTTGGTTTCCTTTTCCTTTAAGCTGGAAGGTATCAAGTATTAAACCAAGTCCAGGAAGTTGCTGTTGAAAGTCACACTTTGAACTTTCAGGCCACTGTTAATGGGGAGGTACTTGAAGATGCCAATGTCATTTCTTAAGTTAACCCTTCAGATTGGCAGATCCTTCAGTTTGAAGGAGGTTTTGTCTGTGACAGAGGAAATCAATCTGAGAAAATGCTGGACGTACTTAGCAGAAAGGGTCTGCCCTGAAACATTAACTGTTTCCCTTTCCACAGATAGTGTGTTTCCAGTAGTTCCTGTGATGTTATTTTAGGTTTCCAGCTTTTGCAATGATAGAATTTCATATTGTTTAAGGATCAATTAAATAGGAGAAGGCTTCTTATGCATTTGAATTGCGCAGACACACACACACACACACACACACACACACACACACACACACACACACACACACACACACACACACACACACACACACACACACACACACACACACACACACACACATACACACACACACACACATCATACAGCAATGTTTTAGAACATGGCATGCTATGTTCCAGTTATGAAACTGGGTGATCCCTTTTCTGAAGGACTGTTAGGAATGGGCAGCATTCAAGGAAAAAAATATGACAAAACACAAAAGTCTGCAGACACTGTGATTGTAGTAAAAAGACACCTTAAATGCTGGAGAAACTTAGCTGATCATTTCAGTCCCCATACTGGACAAAGATATATTGCTGAAGTTTCTTGTCTGAGCCCTTCTTCAAGGAATATCTCGTTCCTTTTCATATCCAATTAACACCTTTTGTTGGTCTTGATTCCTCCCCCAGCCAACATTGACACTGAGATTTTCTGCTTCTGGCTCATTCTCCTTATTCCATAAAGAAGTGCTCAGGCCCAAAACATCGGCAATATATCTTTGTCTCCTATGGATGCTGAAAATACTTGCTGAGTGCCTCCAGCATTTTGATGTGTTTTTACAGTAAAAGAAGACTGTTTCTTCTAGCAAATCCACAAGGGGGCAATGCAGTACAATCTCTGCAAGCTAATCCTTCTCCATGTAAAACGTTTATTCATTATGTTGACATATATTTGGCATATTGTTTAATAGCTGTCTTTGAGGTACCACAAAGTTTATAGATGTGATTATCATCACCTTTCCCAGATATCAGGACAACTAACCTACTCCAGAAACATCTCTAAAAATAAATTTGTGATTTAAAAAAAATGTTTCTCCAAGACTGTTTAATCTGGTGATTAAACACTGGATATAATTTCACAACGTGCACATTTACAGGCACAGTTTAAACAGGAGTTTGATTAGCCATCATCATCTTGGGTTTGATTTTTAACCCAAGCTTTACAACCATTCTCTGTGAAATGTAATGCTCATTGATTGCTTACAGCAGTTAATCCTATCTGGAATTTAGTTATCTTCAGATAAATTTGCTCAACCTGCAAATGATGTACCTATCCAGTTGAGAGACATTGGTGACTACACATTATCCAGCTTTTGTCCCATCTAGAATCTGCCAATGCATTTTAATGTGGGGGAAATCTTCCTTCCCTTTATCCTACAAGTCAATAAATCAATCAATAAATAAATAAATAAATAGAAAGAATGCCAAAACCAGACAAACAGCTTGAGAAATACCAATCAGAAAATCTACTAAATGGGTTTAATTAAGTTCTGGTTTTCTCATTCTTTGTAAATACCTGAAGTATTTGAAAGTTTGTTTGACTTGCAAGGAATTTAATGTTCACCAATATAGAAAAAATGTCAGTTAATTTTGACCATGTTGAGAACTGTTATAGAATCGTGTTCTTTGGTCACTTTAATGTCAAAGTTCCAACATTAATTTTTTTGTGATTGTCCAACAGTTTTTATTCATTTTAAAACATATGTGGATAGAGAGTATACAACAACATTTAAAGATTTTGGTGAATACTACTACAGTAAAATTCAGATATTTCACCACTCTTGGGGCATACAGGAAAGTCCAAAAATCCAGACTACTAGAGAATCTCAACTTTTATAAAACTCTCAGTCTTTTACATTTAATGGGCTTTTGTGTTTTGTGTGTGTGTGTGCATAAGCGCCACAGATGCACAACGGCAACAAGTGACAAGAACATCAGATGCAACAGAAGACAGAGAAATGAATGAATAAATATTTATTTGATTTTTTTGTACTTTGTATTTTATATGAAAATATTTTGTTAATAAACTAAACATAATTAATTAATTTGTATTAAATAACATCTGCTTTCATTTGTATACTGTATTTTTCTTTTACTGTGTTCATTTTTAAACATAATTTCAAGCATTACCTCCTCTTATTTTGTGGTGGAAATATTTTATGTTTACATTTTGTCAAGTGTTGACTTTATTTTTCTTTAAAACTGCTCATTTTGATAAATGAAGCATGTTGTATTAACTAATGATTAAACTATCAAAATTTACCTGTTCATCTCTTCTTTATTCTAACTTTAATTTGAATTTTAAAAGGATTGCCCAAAGAACCCTGAAAATCAGGCCTGACTCGATCCCTGAGCAAACAGATTCTTGGACTTTTTCTGTGTTTTCTAGACAGTTGGATATCCAGTAATATCCAACGTGCATTCATTAAATGTTTTGAACATGTTACATCATTGTATATTTTCTGTAAATCCAGAGTTTAAAGAAAGCCAGAAGTATGCAAACATGCAGGATCATGGCTCTGATTGCAAACCTATCCAGATTCATAAATCAAATGTTCTGGACTCCAACCCCAGGTCTGACCACACATCTGATCCACAGTCTGGACTCCAAACCCAACTCTGGTTGCACACCTGATCCACAATCTGGACCTCAACCCCAGCTCTGCTTCACAGATTTGAAGCACATTCTGGACCCCAACTCTAGCTCTGGCCGCATATCTGAACCACTGTCTAGATCTCAACCCCAGTTCTGACCACACATCCAAACCACAGTCTAGATCTCAACCCCAGCTCTGACCACACATCTGAACCATAGTCTGGACTCCAACCCCAGCTCTGACCACACAACTGAACTGCTGTCTGAACCCTAAGCATGCTCTACTCTAGTAATAATTGGAATAAACTTATTTTTTTAAGACGTGGGCTATCTTAACCATTGTTTTAATGATGAGCCTTCAGAATTTGATTTTATGTTTTATCTCTTACTTGTATTTCTGAAAATCAAAAACATATTACAAATGATTTAAAAAGTGAACCTGATGGAATTTGGCGAGGATTTAGATTGCTGTGGTAGTTGCTCATTAACATGAAGCTTCACTAGATACTTTAAATTAAATCTGTAACACAAATATTGATTTATGCAGAGTTATTGATAATACTTAATCCATTTTTGAGGTAAAGTTTGTTAAAATTGTAAGGAAAATGTACATCGATTTCATTTAACAACTGGAAATAGATGCAATATAAAGTAAATAGTTCTGATCACTTTGAATGTAACAGAGATACTGAATGAAATTATTTGTTTTCACAGTTTGCTTTTCTTTTTTTACATAAATAGAATCCATGTATTAATAATTGAAAAATACAAATAATCAAATTGATGTAAATTATCTAAACATTAAATATCTAATTTAGCATCTTTGACTTTATGCTTTCCTGCATAGAAAAAATATCTTTTTTGTTGAAGGAGATCTATTATTTAAAATAGGAAAATATAAACATGCAAAAATAATTTTTGAACAATGTGCCTCAGAAAAAAATATAATATCATCAGGTTTTAAAGATGTAGTTTTTATGCAACTTGCCAGCAAATAAATACAAAATAAATGCATCACATGGAAATAAATAAGAAAATAAACATAGCTACCTTCTGTTCACTATAGACATACTTACTTGGGTATGTTTTGTAGAATTGAGCTGGTGCAGAGGTGTTTTTAAAACCAATTCTCGAATCAGCTCCTTCATCATATGTAATAAAAATTCCATATAAAATAATAACCACAATTTCCAGCGTTATTGCCAGAATAGGAAACTTGAAACGCATGTTGGTAGAGTAGAATGCAGGCATCACACGCCTTTATCTTTGTCTCGACAAACTTTCTGAGATATACTACTTGAGTTTCAAAATGTTTTTTTTGAGATTGTAAACCAATGACAGAGGAATAACATTACTCGGTAGTTCACACCCATTGCAAAAGGGTGGGATTAATTGGCATATGTCCAAATGGCTTTATTAGGCACTATAATTTTGTAAGATTTGTGTAGAAAATAAAATTACTTGACCATAACGTTATGTTCCCAAGAATTTGTCAAAAATTGTACATGAGAAAATGCCAAGAATGTAGGAATAAAAACAAGGAAATAATAGTAGTTTATTGTAATTTTCTAATATGTTCTCCTGGATAATGTGTAACATTCCAGATTAAGTAATTAGAAATGCAGAAATAAGAAAGAAATGCTATAGCTGAGATAAATCCAAGATCTGCTTAAAGGCATATAGTAAATGAGCTCTTGTCACACAGCGCAGCAACTTGATTCATCGCTCTCCTGTTCACTGGAAAAAGGACTGAAAAATAATTAATTTATATCTACTCGTGGAAAATGTACGTTCAGCCTCCTCATCTCATACAGTTTTTTAAAAATCTGATCTAATCATCAATGCATCTTGCTAAGGATTTTTAAAATCATAACTGCAAGGAATAATGATATGAATAGAATGGACAAGGATATCAGATGCTGATAGAAAACAAGGAGTGCGATGAAACTCTTAAAGAGAATAAACCTGCGCAGAGATCATCTGAGGCACTTGATCTGTTTTTATGTTACACATTCAACCTAATCTGATGTAGAAACCATTTGCTAGTGTGCACACTAGTCTGCTATTGTAATGCACCAATCAAACTGGGCCCAAGTCTCTGCATCATTCAGATATACAAAATCTATATAATTGTTCTTGCACTTTTGGTAATTATGGTAATCAATTCAAATACAGTAGGAACCCACAAAATGAGTGAGATAAAGAAGGAGGTTTTTTTTCCCTTGACAGACTGTGGGTATGGCAGCCATGTTTAAACCCAGGATATGTGAGGACCATAATTTCTGAAATCAGATCAGCTTCTTCTCACTGGAGTGAAACATAAAAGTTTGTAGACACTGTGATTGTAGTAAAAACACAAAAAGGCTGGAGGAACTCAGCAGCATCCATAGAAGAAGGGCTCAGGCCTGAAATGTTAGTCACCACCTTTGGACATTGCAAGACCTCCTGAGTTCCTCCAGCATTTTTGTTTTAGCTTCTTCTCACTGTTCTTAGAGTGTCCTCAGGATTGATAAGATTAGGAAAAAACAGGTTAACTCTCTCTTTGACTGGCCACACTTTTTATAAATAACCCAATATTCATGGTTGTATGAATAACTGGCCATCCTGATGAGGTTCTGGAAAAAATGAAATGGCATTGTGCTGTATGAGGGAAGGGCTGAAAGGGCCTGTTACCCTGCTGCATTTCTAAATTAAAATAAATAACATGTTTCTGGTTGTAGTAGGAATAATTTATCCTACTAGTATTAGATTCATAAGGCCTTTGACAAGTTGCTGCACATTAGGCTGCTACATGAGATAGGACCCCATGGTATTACAGGAAAGATACTAGCATGGATAATAGCTTGGTTAATGGCTGAAATCAGAGTGGGAATAAAGGGGGCCTTTTCTGGCTGTTTGCCAGTGACTAGTGGTATTCTGCTGGTGTCAGTGTTGGGTTAGGGCTAGGAGAATAAGGAATATGGGAATAGGGCAGGAAAGTGATTTTGATGAATGGCAGAGCAAGTTCTGAGGGCCTGATGGACTATTCCTACTGTAATTTTTCTTGGGTTGTCAAATTCTTATATTTTATGTAGTAGGATTTTGTTTCCATCATAATCTACATTAAACTACATGATATGAAAATAGACTTGTTTACAAGTGAAGCATACTTAAAATTTACTTTTACTGGTTAAGAAGACTTCTAGATCAACATTTGGAAAAATACAAAATTTGTCTTTCAAATTCCAATAAACAATTTTGCTAAGTCTATTCATCTTTTGTTCACTGAATGATTGTGAATTTCTAGCTATTTGCATGGTTATATAATTGTATACACACGATGTAATTGTCTGTATCATGGCATACAATGTGGAAATAATTATATAATCCATTTCCTGAATTAATCTATCCTTTTGTTGTTGCTGTCGGCTACTGTTTTGTTCAGTTGAATCTACTGTTTTATTCCTTCCCTTGAAGGAAATTACCATAATTAACAGACAAATGGAAAGGAGAAGATGGAATTGGACTAAATTGATTACTTGATAGGACACTGGCATGGATTTGATGGACCAATTGTGTTATTTTAACTTTAATGATAGAGCAAGGTTCAAGGCCAATTAACCGACCAACCCCATATGTTTTGGAGGGTGGGAGAAAACCAGAGCACCCAGATAAAACCCATATAGACACAAGGAAAACATACAAACTCTTAAAGGCAGCTCCAGATTTGAACCCGGCTCTGCTAACCATACCACCCTAGTTTCTTTCTCTTCATCATGATTCTATAACCTCATAAAACATTCATAAATTTTAGATTTTTCAGTTTGCACATGTTTTGATACATTTAATTTTACACAAATCCACCATGAGTTAGCTATAAATCTTTGGTAATATGTTGACATTGTTTAGTCATTCTTAGTAATAATGCATTTCAAGCAAAACTCTTCCAAAAAGTGATGTGTATACATTAAACATCATTATTTCGCAGCAAATCCTGCATCTTTATATTTTATAATGTTTGATTGTTGAATGATTTTCTGATGTGTGTGCTCCTCTCTGTTCAAATCTTGGTGTAATTTTGAATAGGGTACATCAATAAAAAATATTCTGCTATGGTCTGTGGAGTCTAACTCCTCATACTTGTGGAGCTCGACTTCTAAACTTCACTGTTATTCCTTTCCTTACAAAACAGAAAAGCCCAAATCAAAAACAGTAGTTTGTATAGTTGTAGAGCTTGTCAAAAGAACCAAAGACTTGTTGATCCAAACCAAGGCTTTTATTAGCAAAAGACAGGAACTCTTCACAGGTGGCCGACCAGTCCAGAATGATCCGACCTGGCTAGGGACACAACCCTTTAAGGCCCAGACAGTAGGCGTGGCTAAGCTCTCAGCCAATCGCTGTAAGCACAGTCATTACATACTCTAGATACTGTAACTACATACATTGGTGATAGGTCTGTACTATCACAAGAGTACACTAAGGAATATTATAATCATCATGTAAAATGATTCTGTACAAATATGAAATTCAGAGCCTTTGGAAGCAGATTGTGAATGAGGGATTTGATAATAGTGGGAACAATATGCAGAGAGATTTTGGCATGATTTTGCCTGACTTCCTAATGATATTTTTTTGTGTTCCTATCTCCACTGTTAACAAATGGATTGGAAATACAGCATTTGAGGACAATTTAAAGATGCCAACTTGGAGTTAAATAGTTCTGCAAAGACGCAGTGATGTTGTTTAACAATATCAGGATATCAGGATGATCAACCGTTCTGATTGAGTTTACCAACATATCATTAGTACAGCAGATATGGGAGCGAATTACACCGAACAGGTCCCAGCAGAGAAGGGTGTGAATTACTCTGAGCAGGGCCCAGCAGAGATGGGACTGAGATGTTAATGGAACAGAAGGTGGAAGCTCGTTCTGCTATTATCATATTAATTTAGTTTATTGTTCTTATTTTTATTGAATATTTTTTAAAGACAAAGGTCATATTTTTGTTTGCTTCCATTCAACACAAAACCAAACTAACCCATTATCTGCTCCTCTGTCACCAATGTTTGACATTCCATGAACCACCAATTCAATCAAACCAATCTGAAGTTGCTTAATGACAATAAAAATAGCTTACAGGAACAATAAATTCAAGGTTAAAATTGATTGTACAAGAACAAAGAAACTAAAGGACTGCCAAGAAACACCAATAGTGTGAAATGCTGTGAAACTAATTTGACTGAGGTGACAGAGGGTGTAAAACCCTGCCTGTTAATGAGTGCAGTCTTCAAGGTATATTATTCTATCAAAGACAGTTCTGTCCAGATCCATTTGTAAAATGTTGACTAAATGTGGTTGGCATCATTATTCACCATGACGTAGACAAAAGGTCACACTGTTAACATCTCACTGGATATTAATATCTAAAATCATATATTTTCATTTAAAACATCTTTTGCAAGTAATTTAAATTTTAAAGGAATATAGGACATTTTTTCCATTAATCAACATGAGCAAAAAGGCCATTTCAAATGTCAGATTTTTGAGTGTGCTATTTGTAGACTGATTGCCCTAAAGAAGCCTTGATAGTTTGTGTGTTGATTTGGCAGTCAGGCAAGTGGAGGTGTGTGTGAAAATCAAGAGTAGATGAAGATACTCACAGAAAGTACTGCTTTTACAGACAGTGATCTGCTGAGTAAGCAAATGTATCTGATGGACATCAGCAGTAGTGCCACAAATCAATGAGTCTCCATCTACAGCAGATTGGGCTTCAATGTGAAAACAAAATGAAGATATTAGGATAACTTTGAATGAGTAGAATGAAATGCAGTGGCTCTGGATAAGTGATGACATAAGCAATTTTGAGCCAATCTCAGATGGAGGATCGGTGTAGGACTTAACTGAAAACATAAGTAATTCCTTGCCACCACCCTCCACCCCACCCCCTGCCCCCCCCCCCCCCCACCACCGCCCCTGACACCCCACAGGAGCTGCTTGGCCCAGAGAGAACTGATGGACATCAAAGCAGCCCACTTCTGATTTTCAAGGAGATGAATGAGGGGAGGGCTAGCCAACCTGCACATAAGCTGTTCATATATTATAATGACGTACATGGTGAAACTTGCCCCCTTAGCACATAGAACATTACAGAAGGAGCAGGTCCATTGGCTCATAATGTCTACACCAAACTTGATGCTGAATTAAACCAAATCCCTTCTACCTGCACATGATCCATACCCTTTCATTCCCTGTATATTCATCATGCATCTATTTAAGGACTTCCCAAATTTTTTTAGCTCATGGAACCCTTTTGAGGAGCACTTGGAAATCGCGGAATCCCTTAGTTACAAATTGGAAGCTGGCCAGAAGTAGAATGGTGTCAACCTCTAGTTCAAGCGTGGTTGAGTCTAATTTGAATTAAATTATTTTACTTAAATAGTAGCAATCTGAGGCAGTGCATGCAAAATCCCATTTCTTTAGAATATTATTTTGTTTCAACTGAATATCAACAAAATTGCAAATGCAAATATCACCAACCTCCCAGACCCCAAATGCCCACCATCATCGACCTCCCAGAAGCGGGTTTCCACTCCGTCCCTAGCCACCAAAAGGCCAGATCTCCCAACGCCGCTGATGCGGGTATCCACCTCAGCCCTGGGTGCCTGCAGGTGGAGCTCCTGATAGCTCCAATTTGGGTTTGCATCGTAACCCCTACTGCCCACAGGCCTAAGTTTCCAACACCTCCATCGCTAACCCCCACCCCCTAGAATCACCGTCGCCTTCACCAGTGACCCCGACTATAAACATACCGTAGCCCCTGACCCCTCTATTGACGCAGGTCCCAGTCCCAATCAATACTATTCCAGTACCCATGCAGATCCCATCACCAGTTCCCACACCAACCTCAAAAAGAAGGAGAGGGGGGAGAGAGTGAGCAAGTGAGCAAAGAAGCAAGGGAAGGAGTGAGTGAGTAAGTGATAGGCAGGGAGGGGGAACACAAAAACCACAGAGTCAGCAAAAGCCACTCCTGCTGTACTGCCCATATGGAATATCTTTCAGTTTAAATTTTAAAAATAAGGCCAGTCTTGTGCCAAAAAAAATCTGAGTCTCATTGGTTGAAAATGACGTCTTGAGATGTGACGTCTGTGCTGGATGCCATTTTGTTTTGTTAGGGTCGAGGCAACTATTTGCTGCCATTGCAGGAACACAGAAATTTAAAGACACAAGTAAAAAGTAATTTAAATAAAAACAGTTATTGCTAGTTATTACAATCCATTTCTTCCATGGAACCCTTGGGTTCCACGGAATTCAGTTTTGGAAACACTGGTCGATCTAAAAACCTCTTCAATGTTACTGTCATATCGGCTTCCACCACTACCCCTGGCATCTTATTCCAGGCACATACCACTTTCTGAAAAGAAAATTGTCCCACACCCCCCCCCCCCCTTAAATGAATGCCCTCAAGTATGTGACATTTATAAGTGGGGGATGAAAAGATTCTCACTGCCTACTCAACTCTGACTGTCAGAAATTTCCCCCAGAGTAAAATCTGTTGGAATTCTTTGAGGAGAAAGGAGAGTTAGTGAAATTTGTTGACGTGGATTTTCAGATGGCCTTTGACAAGATGCCAAACTTAATTTCGCTAAACAAGATAGTAGCCCATGGTATAAAGGAAAGGTACTAGCATAGATAGAAGATTGGTTAATTAGCAAAAAGCAAAACATGAGAATACAGGGAGCCTTTGCTGGCTGTCTGCTGGTGAATAATAGCATTCCAAAGGGGTCAGTGTTGGATCCACTACATTTCACATTATATGTTAGTATCTGGATGATGGAATTGATGGCTTTATGGCCAAATTTGTGGATGATACAAAGGAGGAGAGATGGATAGTGTTGAAGACCTCTGAAGTGCAAAATCTCATACATGTTTGAATTAAACTCCATCTTCCATTGGTTTACATCATGTTGATTTCTTTGATAGCTCTGAAGATTATCCGTAGCTCCATTAATCTTTGTATTGTCTGCAAAGATACCAAACCACACATCTATTTTTTTCATCTATTTTTTTATATATATCACAAACAATAGAGCCCCAGACTGATACCTGTGGAACACCACTGGTCTAGACCTCTATCCTCTGCCTTCTATAGACCAGCAAATTCTGTATCCAAACAATCAATTCACTATGGATTTTATGTATCTTCATCTTCTGGTTTAGACTACTGTGAGTGACCTTGTCAAATGCATTACCGAAGTCCATATAGTTGACATTCACTGCCATAACTTCATTAGCTACCTTTGTCACATCAAAAGATGTCAATTACATTGCAAGATATGACCTGCCCCATGCAAAGTGAATACAAAAGTTACGTGCTTTTGCTGCATTACTTGTGAGTCAGGTGGGGCAGACATGTCTCCTCTTAAACCTAAAGATAATATGTAAATACTTTGTTCCACCTCCAGGAAATGTCTGGTACTCATCCTCCACTACTCATTAGATTCCTGACTGATCTGCTCTCTCTCACCTATTCTGACATCTCACCAATCCAATTTCATACACTTCAAACCATGACTGAACCAACCCCATGACCATCACAGCATTCCTACAGTCCCAGCAATCCTGTACCTCCTCCAGAATAATCCAACCCTCCATCTCCATCTGGAGTCATCCATTAGATTATAAAATGTTTGCACAAGAATTCTTCCCCCAAGCACAATTCCCACCCTCTTACATAATAGTCTCTCTCAGACAAGCTTTGGCCTTGTATAGTAACCAACCACCTGATAAGTCTATGTTCTGCTGCAGGAGATATCCCAACTAGTAGAGATACAATTAAATTCTATTCAGGTCTCAGAAGAGCATCCTCTGAACAAAATTCAACTCTGGACTAAAATCCAGACCATTGTTGTTGAACAGGTTAAAATGTGGACACAAAACTATATTAGAGTGCTGGCAAAATATCTTTAAGGGTGTGATTTGTACACAAATCATACATTCCTGCTTTTCATATTCCTACCATTCCAAAAACAAGCAAATCTTAATGCATAATTATATTTGCAGGTGCACTATTCTACTGTGAGGAGGTTAGCAAAGTTTTTCAAAAATAGATAAGCATGAATATTTTGTTAAATTGATTGAAGCATGTTGTAGCGTGACTCAAAGTTTATTTTGGTATCGTTGATTAAAGTCAAAGGCACATTTTCCTTCCTGCATCAAAAGATAAAAAAGGCTGCCAGTTTCACAAGCAGGATGTTTTCACTTTTGCCTAGAATGTCCTAGGTTCAAGGGAAATACTCGGCAGTGCAGTAACCTTGTGGCTTTTGCTGAGATTCTGTTACAGTTGTGTCTTGACTATTTACAGGCACACAAAGGAAGATCGTGCAGATTGGAATGAAAAATGTACAATTTATCTAAAGTGTGGAACAAAAAGATAAACATTTAAAATCAAATTTGACTGATCCATATGGAAAATTCTCAATACTATAGAAGCTTTCATGGAACTTCCATGAAAATGGGAGTTCAATGTTACAAATATAAGCTGATACAAAAAGAAATGTTAGAATATTCACCTGTCATTAAAAGCAAGAGTGCATTGGAATGGTGTATTAAAAACTGGTAAACTAAATTATGGATGTACATTTTAGAATATTTGATACAATATTGAAGAATAACAGCTTAATAAAATTTCCATTCAATATCCTAGTTTGTGTTTTGAAACCCAGATCTTAAAATGATGTGTTGTTTCTGCAAAGAGAATGTGTCCTTTACAAATTTTAAGGTTTGTTGTCTTGTGTTTGGACTGATCACAAGTATGTTCAACAAGGGAAGATATGGGATTGGTCTGAGAGGAGGTGGAGTGGGACTGGGAGATCTGGGTCTGAGGGGTAATTGTGGGGGACAGAAGATTTCGGGGGCTCTTCTGCAATGCCTTTCTTGGTCTCCTGATGTCTAAAAACATTTCAGAGCAATGTATATGTTATTGAAATGTAGCCACATCTGTTAACTTCCACAAAGAGCTTTGCAAAATAACTTGGTGCCCATCCACATCTAAAACAACCGATTGGGATCCTGATGCATATAGTTGTTGCTTGACTTCCCTAGTTCCCAACCCAGTCATAGATCTGTCTTGTGATGCACCAAATTTCCTTAGTCTGCTCTGCCATGTCTCAAACCTAAATGCTATTGAATTATATGTTATATGCTGCACACTGCCTTTTTCATCTGTCCTCTCAGATGCCTTGTCATTTCCAGGCATTGGAAATCAATTCATCAGATTCAAATTTAGATTGAGATTTATTGTCTGAGTACATCCATGACATTACATCCAACCCTCAGATTTCTTTTTCCTGCAGGAGTGGAAGAATTACCACTAATTGGTAGTGCAAAAAAAATTGTACACAGCGTAAACAAACAAACAACAGTAAACAGATAAGGAATGTAAACAAACTGAGTGTGCAATACAGAGAAAAAAAAGAAAATCAATAAAGTGCACAAGTAAGAGTCCTTAAATGAGTCTGATTCAGTTTGTTGTTGAGGAGTCTGATGGTGGAGGGGTCGCAGCTGTTCCTGAACCTGGTGGGGCAAGTCTTGTGGCACCCATACCTCTTTCCTGATGGCAGCAGCGAGAACAGAGCTTGTGCTGAGTGTTGTGGGTCTTTGATGATTGCTGCTGCTCTCTGATGGCAGTGTTCCCTGTAGATGTACTCAATAGTGGGGAGGGTTTTGCCTGTGATGTTCTGGACTGTGCCCACTAACCTTTGGAGGGCTTTACACTCAGGGGTATGTCCCATAACAGACCATGATACAGCTGGTCAGCACACTTTCCACTACACCTCTATAGAAATTTGCCAGGGTTTCTGGTGTCATACCAAACCTTCGCAAACTCCTGAGGAAGTAGAGGTGTTTTCTTCATGATGCCATTAGTGTGTTGGGTTCAGAAAAGATCCTCTGAGATAGTGAGTCCCAAGAACTTAAATTTGCTCATCCTCTCTTCTCCCGATCCCCCAATGATCACTGGATTGTATACATCTAGCTTTCCTTTCCTGAAGTCAACAATCAGCTTCTTAGTTTTGGTACAGACTGCATGTATTATTTTTTAGAACCTTAGAGCATTGAACAGTATAGAACAGAATCAGGCCCTTTGGCCTTTCTGTTTTGTGCCAAACTATTTTTCAGCCGAGTTCCACTGACCTGCATGTGGAGAATATCTCCCCATCCTTCCCTGTCCAAATTTTTAAAAATGTCAAAATTGAGCTGGCCCCTTGTTACACACAACCACACCCACTCTTCTGTGTGAAGAAGTTCCCCAACATTTCCCCTTTCATTCTTAACCCATGGCCTCTAGTTGTTTTTAATCTAATCTAACAATGGAAAAAGCCTGCTTGCATTTACTCTATCTGTTTATTCTGTTTTCTTCCTTTTGGGCAACATTTTAAATTTCTGTCAAGTACAATATCACATACATTTATTTTGAGGTGGTCAATCTGCAGGTAGCTTTTATTTAATATAAATGTTAAGTTTAACTCCTGTAATTTTAGGAAAAAACATTCATAATGCAAGGATTAGGTAAGTAGGATTTAGCTTCTGAAAGGTCACATATAAAAACTAAAGCTCAAATATAAAACATCATTTAATGTATTTGAAACTGGTTATATATTATTTAAGTTCTTAAAGAACGTTCCATTGATTTCTGCAATAAATGACATTTGTTAGTAAAGAAAGACTGATCAGAACTTGGATTCTGAGAATTAAGATACCCATATATACTCTTATTAAAGACCCAATGTGAAATGTTTCAAGATGTTTTAACTTGAACAATGTTATCTAGGTGCAGGTATTTTATGGAAACAAAATAGGCAGGAGGATGGGCACAGAATTTTAACTGTTAAGGTCATTTGGGAAACTTTCATATGGTTTCAAAATACTTTACAGATTTTGTAATTTGGAGATACAGGGACGTGCTGTAAAATTATACACGTGGACTTGTTGGTTTAATTCTTATCTTGCCTAGTTTTCCAGCAGTAACTTTACAGGACAGCAATGAGCTGAGCTCTTCTGTGTGTAGAGTGATTGAACAAAGTAATTAATTAGAACTTATTGTTGACTACATAAATACAATGTACAGATGCACTCAAAGTCTTATTTGCTGCAGAAAATGACACAATAACACAAATTAAGTGGAATTAAGACAACACAAAATGAAAAAAAGAAATAAAAAAGGAAGAGAAAAATAATAAATATTCACATTCAGTTGGCCAGCAGTGCAAAAAATGTGTTCTTGTTAGTAGTACAGACAGATTTTTAGTAGTTCTAGAGCAGTATCATGGTTAGGTATCATGGTTCAAGTGAGAGAGGAAGATTAAAGTGATTCAGGAAGGTTCAAGAATTGGAAAGAAACTATTCTTGAACTTAGAGATGCTGGATTTCAGGTATCTGCACCTTCTGAAGATCGCAGTGAGGAGAGAGCAAGGTAAAATTGGTCTTTATGATTTTGGTGGCCATCTTGAAGGAGCACCTTACATAGATGTCCTCAATGGATGGGAGGTTAGTGCCCATGAAGGACTTTGTCATGTTTGTCTCTCATGGGAGCCTTCGGCATTCCTGGGCATTTGTTTCCAAAACAAGGTGTGATGCAAACCAGTATAATTTCCAAAGTATATCGCCAAAGGTTCAATAGAGTATTTGACATGCCACCAGTGCCCAGACTGTGGACTGTCACTTTGTTAGACTGGACTGTTGCTGCTTGCCTTGAAGTAGAGCAGTGAAAATTGGAGCCTTGTAGAGCCAAATCTGCTCTTCGCTTTACAAGTTTATCCAGAATCTCCTCCACTAAATGCTCATCATATTGACACATTCAGCTTACAAAGGATCTTCTATATAAAGAGCTGGAAGACGACTGTCCAATGTTTTCCTCACCAGATTTCTGAGATTACCTCCCTCTCTTTTGAAATTTAGTTTGATAGTTGGGAATGAGGAGATGGAATAGGCTGAATGCAGCAAAAAAAAAGTTTTCCTCAACTTGATCCAAAATACCTACTCTTTATTATAAGAGTGTGTTCAAGTTTGTAGATTCCTCAGTCAGAGGAAACATTCTCCTGCATCCACCATATTTCCAAAAGAGAACACAGGCCCGTTTATTCATCTCTTCTTTAAAGCAAACCTGCCACCCCTGGAATCAATTCAGTAATTTTCATTCTATTCCCTTTACATAGTGATTTATGGCTACAAATTAATATAAAGTGCAATAACAGCATACTTTGGGTCGTTTGAATAAGTGTTCCATCTAATCAGCAAAAGGGCAGCTGTAGCAGTGCAGGGAAGCTATCTTATCAGCTCAATTAAAATGTAAGGTTTTCTAAAGCTGTTATGAAAATAAATCATATATTTTCAATGAAATAGAGTTATTTATGGAGCTTAATTATATGGCATTGATTTTTATCAGCAGTTTCCTTCGCATTTCTATAAAGAGATATGTTTAATGTTTCCTGTTCCAGTTCCTGTAATGCTTACCTTATTGTTCTAATGCTTCCATTGGAGCTTTTCAAATTACTTTCCCCTTCCATCATACTTAAGCTAATTTCTTTGCTTAGTTGTATATTCTTCATTTGCAGACTCCTGTTACTGTTTGGTCAGTTTTTGCATATATAGTATTACAAGTAGTTAATAAATTATAAAATACTGCATGGACAATATCCTAACAGATTGGAAAGTGCAATGAGTTGCTATTTCCTAAACTGCACTGTTGTAATGGCTTGAGATTCAGGTTCTGAGAGTGCATAATTAAAGGAGTTTTGGCTTTATGACCAAAACAGATCTACACAAATCCCTCTATTATTAAAAATACAAAAAATGTTCTTTCCAAGCAACAGGAACTGCAAATAACTAAAGGGTGTTAGGAAGAGGAATTGCAATGATAGCAAATCTTCATGTTACAAATAATTATGCATCCTACCTCTAATCAATTGCTTTTATCTATCCCAGTAGTTCTAACATTTTCAAGGCCTCCTACAGTAATAACACAAGATGCAACTTCAATAATTTTTGAAGTTTGCTGTTTTGTTATGAAAGTAAAAGTTTTACTTCGACAAGACAAACGAAGGATATTTCAAGAGTATTACAGTTAAGATTTACAAAAAAGGGACACATCTTTTAAATGTCAACTACCAAGGATTAGCATGCGGTTAAAATGACCCAGTAGAATCTTTGGCAGGGGCAATCTTTCATGCTGAATTCTTAATGAAGCTTACTGCCCATCTCAGTTTATGTTTCAGGGCTCCCACTTGAAATAGTTGTACAAACCAGAGAGTTAACACACAAGATGTTGACTGAAAGGTGAGATAAATTGATATAATGCAGGGGCCTATACCTCCCCAAGTACACACTTCACCTGCTGAGGGTTGGTATCAGGTGATTTTCCTCTTGTCCTGATTAGGTGTTGCTTTGAATCGGGCAGTTCAATCAGTGGTGGTACCACCAAATTGCAGCTGGTGGAAGACATACGGGTCCCCATCTCAGAATATATCCTGTACCCTTGATATTTCCAGAGGTCTTTTCAAATGATGTTCAGTGTGCAGGAGTACTGACTCATCAGCTGAGGGGAAAGTAAAGGGGCTATTTAAAATAAATTACAGCACAGAAGGCCCTTCAGCTCATGAAATCCATACTACCCAATTAACCTACCACCACTGTACTTTTTAGAGCATGGGATGAAACCAGAGCACCTGGAGAAAACCAACGCAGGTCATGGGGAGAACATGCAAAGTCCTTCCAGACAGTGGTGGATTTGAACATGGGTTGATGGTGCTTGGAATTAAAATAATACAGCACCTGCAATTAACTTTCCTATTGTAGAGTAATAAAGAACTGATGGCTAACTTTCTCTCAAACAAGAATGGGAGATTTAATGTTTGAATCTTCTGTACAAAGTGCCACTGAATAAGGAGTCTCTGGGCAATGCATGGAGAGGAGAAGAAGATGTGGTAAATATGGGTTGGAAATGTGGAAATCTGTCAAACACATCAGATGCAAAAGAAGGTGTCTAATGTGGTTGTGGAGTGGAGATGATCGACAGGAGAATGCACAGAAATTGGACAAACCCTGTCATCAGATTTGTCAACTCAGCAGAGGATACCTGTTTTGAGGGCAAAGGGCAGTTAACCTATCAGTTGTACATCTAGCATCACCAGGCCAGATGAGTGTAGGCCAGATTATAACCAAAGTTTTGATGTAGGCGTATGGAAAGTTTATTCCAAAGATACAGCACAGAAAGTTCAAGATGGAAAGAGCAACGATAAGCCACACAATGATAAGGTGTGAATGGAAACTTCAAGCAGATTAATGAAATCCTCCAGATTATGTAAAGGGGGTGGGGGGGGGGGGGATGGCATAAATTAAACAGTAATTAACAAAGTGGAATAAGGATGAGGGAGGTAATGTGTGCCTGATTAGGATGAAATATGTTTTATGCTCACTTTGAACAGGGAGCCAACAGGGAGATGACATCCATACCCACTTCGATAGCAATGATGGCATCCATGTCACTGCTGCTGCAGTCAGGGAGGTTTCTAGTAGGTGAACCCATGGAAAGCAACGTGTCCTGACAGCCTGTGCTGATCAACTGGTGGGTGTATTCACAGACATCTTTAATTTTTCCCTGCAGCAGCCTGCAGTTCCCACTTGCTTCAATAAGACCACCATCATACAGAGCTAAATGACTACTGACCAGTCGCACTGACATCTACCATCATGAGGTGCTTTGAGAGGTGGGCATGACTCACATCATCTCTAGACTACTAGCCAGCCTTGACCCACTTCAATTTCCTTACCGTCCAAACAGATCCACAGTGGATGCCATCTTCGTGGCCCTGCACTGAACCCTGCAATACCTGGACAATAACAGCATTTACATCAACTATAGCCCTGCCTTCAACAAAATAATACCAAACAAATGCATCCCTAAACTCTGTGACCTTGGCCTCAGCACTTCCCATAATTTCCTATCCCTCAAGTTGCAACCAGTGAGGATTGGTGACAGCATCTCCTTCATGATCATCCCTGGCACCAGAGCCCTGGAAAGATGTTTATTCAGACCCTAACTAAGCTTCCTGTACACCCATGATTGTGTGGTCAAACACGGCATGAAAATTATACTTGCTGCTTGCATCACAGTGTGGTATGGAAGTCGCTCTGCTCTGCTCATGATCAGAAGAAGCTGCAGAATGCATCTCAGAACATAACACCAACTTCCATGGACTCCTCCATCTACCCCTTCCTCTGCCTAAGAAAGGTAACCAATATACTGAAAGACTCATCACACACCCCAAACACACCACTCTCTTCCTTTGGGGAGAAGGCTTAAGAGTGTGAAGACTATGCATTAATAGGCTTAAAGACAGTTCCTTTCCCAGAGTCATCGGGCTCCAGAATCAATTCACAACTGTATACTGTCCTTTCTTAGTAGCACTGAGTTCCACTGATGATGCTATAGGCTTATCCCTCCACTCCATCCTGACCCATCTGGAGAACCCTCATATGCCAGATTGTTGTTCATTGACTTTAGCTCGGCATTTAATATGATCATGCCCCAGAGGTTGATGGAGAAGCTGTCCTCGCTGGACTCAACACCCCTCTCTGCCACTGGATTCTGGACTTCCTTCTGGAAAGACCACAGTCTGTTCGGGTCAACAACAGAATGTTGAGCACCATCACTCTGAGCACTCGCGTATCTCAGGTGTGTGCAATTATCCCACACCTGTTCACACTACTGACCCATGACTGCAATGTCAGATCCAACTCCAACAGAGTCATCAAGTTTGCAGATGACACAACAGTCGTTGACCTCATCAGCAACAATGATGAGTCGCACTACAGACAAGAGGTGGAAAATCTTGTGATTATGGTGCGAGACTAACAACTTGAGTTTCATCATGACAAGACAAAGGAAATGATTGTGGACTTCAGGAGGATCAGGAACAACCATCCTCCACTACACATTAATAGGTCAGTAGTAGAGAGAGTAGAGTTCACCAAGTTTCTCGGAGTCCACTTAAGAAGTGACCTATCTTGGACACCCAACATCTCCTTACTTGTCAAAAAAGTGCAACAGCAACTGCATTTCCTTAGAAGACTGAGTCAGACAAATCTACCGGCCTCTATCCTGTCAACTTTCTACAGGAGCTCATTGAGAGCATCATGTCCACGTAAATACAGTTGTTGTGGAGCATTGGATCTGAGGTCAATCGACAGGATCATAAGAGTGACAGAGAGGATCACTGGGGTCTTCCTTCCATCAATCGACAAGATCCAATCAATCAATTAATAATTCAGATATAAGATTCCAGAGGTTATGGGATCATTTATGACTCACTATGTTATGTTATAATTTTACTCCAATGTGATTAAATTGTCTGACATGTATCTTTTCCACGTTTGTTACATATATATATAGATATATATACATTTTTTTTAGCCTTTGTTAATTAGCATCTGGCAATGTGGTTAGTTAAGGGGTTTCAGTTTTTCTCTACTGTTTCCTTCATTCCTTCTTTTTTTGTATTATTTGAGTTTTTTTTAAAAGGTATAACTATTTAGAATATGAATTATGGATATGATTTACAATTTATGTATGTTAGTGATATATGGAATATCTTATTTAGTTTATGCAACTGTCTTATTGAATTGTACAATTTTTGTTTGTATAAGTTCTTTATTAAAATCAATAAAAATATTTTAAAAAGAAAATATTCAATGGGATGCTCATCAAGGCTCTCCTTTAAGTCCATTACTGTTTGATTTGGTATTAGAACCTTCGTGAATGTAGAGATTTTACAGGAATTCATAGGAACAGTGTTGAACACAAGGTTACCTTATATGCAGATGATCTTTTGCTTTTTGTATCTAATCCAGATGTTTCTTCACCAATCCTACTGGCTTTGCTTTCTCATATTAGTCAATTTTTTGGATATAAGTTGAATCTGCATAAAAGTGAACTTTTACCTTCAAATGGTTCTATACCAAAATACTCTAATATTCCTTTAAGATTGTGAAGGATCAATTTACCTATCTTGGTATTATAATTGCATTTTTTAATGGAAAATTTCCCTACTTAATCAGGTTAAATTATTGTTATTGAGATGTTCACCTTTATCTATTTCTATTAAAATGAACATTTTACCTAAATTTTTGTATCTTTTCCAATCGATACCAATTTTCATTCCCAATTCCTGTTTTGATTCACTTGATTCATTCATATCTACCTACATATGACAGGGAAAACACCCCACTTAAATAAAATTAATCTTCAAAAAACTAAAAGGAATTACGGATTGGCATTTCCTAATTTTAGATTTTATTATTGGGTGGTCAATATATGTAATTTGATTCTTTTGCTACATTATTGTTTTTGTTTCGAAATTTATTTATAGTATCTCCATACATTCATTTCAAATTGACAGTATAATATTACATAATAGATACTAAATAATTTTCAAATTTTCACCCCCCCCCCCACCTCCCCTAACCCCTTAGGAAACCACCTTGTGGTGGTTAATTCCCAAAAACCCAAATGGGTGTGGTATAAACCACAAGTGGCATATGACTTTCGGGAGCAGAAGTACCACTCCCTCCCCCCCACCCCCCCAGGCAGACAAAATACACGTATAAACTGAAAAATCATCATTTCTTATATCCATAAAACCCCGGTCCATCAATTTAACCAATCTTATTCATAGACTCTTTTTTTTGAAAATCCAAACTTGATATTAAATTTTGTACCCTTTCCACCCTCCCAACACTGAGTTAAACATTGTTTACAATCAATAAAAGTTCTTTTTTAAAATTTTTTTTTTTCAAGTCTTCCTGAATTTCATCCACTGAATTAAAACACCTCTGAACATCCCAGTTCAACACCAAATCTTCCATTCTTCTCAGTCTCAAGTTGAATTTGTAGCTTACTTTCAAAAAAAGTTTTTTTCAAATCTTTTAAAATTTTCTTGAACATAATTCCTTCGGTCTTGATCTTCTAAAGCATCATTGTTATTCATAAGTTCTTTCTTCTGTGTTTCCCAATTTAATACCAAATTTTCCACTTTGTCAATCTTCTCAATGTTAAGTTGAAATTATTGTTTATTTTCAAGAAAAACTTATTCAAAATTTTTAACTCTTCTTGGACATTGCTCCTTCAACTTTAATTTTATAAATCATCAATCTTGTTCATAGTTTCTTTCTACTGAATTTCCAAATTTAATAATAAAGTTTCCGTTTTTTCCAATTTTCTCAATATTAAACTGATCTTGTTGTTTAGTTTAAAAAAAACCTTTTCAAAACTATTAAAATCTGTTTGCAATGTATGCATACTCACAGATAATAAATTCACTCTTCCAATATTCCATCCAAAAAAAATCACTGATAAACCTTATTGCAGGTCAAGGAGTTCCATATATATGTTTATCTTCAGAAAATATTTCAAATATTTCAAATCAACATTCGTCGCCATCTTTCAAAAAGGAGTCCGAAATCAACTTTAATAAGTTCTGTTCTTGAGAAAATTCCAGCACCAACTCCGGCTCTGTCTGGGCAAATAGGTCAAATTTCTTCCAAAGTCAAAGAATGTAATTTTGTTCTGTATTTATAGATAATAAATTCATCCTTCCGATATTCCATCCAAAAAAAATCACTAATAAACTTTAATGTTATCTGGATTTTTAAAACTCACAGCCAACCAATGCCAATTACTGCAATTTATCTCCATAAAACATTTCAAATCAATATTCATCACCATCTTTCAGAGGGGTGTCCAAGACCAGCTTATCCGACAGTCCAATTAATGAGCTCCGTTCTTAAGAAAATTCCAGCCTTGACTCCGTGGTTCTGTCTGGGCAAGTAGGCCGAGTTTCTTCCAAAGTCGGAGAGTGTAATTTTGTTCTGTATTTGAACTCTATTTTCCTTAATCTTTGTTGCCATTTTAAACATCTTTCAGAGGGGTGTCCAAAGCCAGCTTATCCGACAGTCCAATTAATGAGCTCCGTTCTTAAGAAAATTCCAGCCTTGACTCCGTGGTTCTGTCTGGGCAAGTAGGCCGAGTTTCTTCCAAAGTCGGAGAGTGTAATTTTGTTCTGTATTTGAACTCTATTTTCCTTAATCTTTGTTGCCATTTTAAACTAAAAACAATTGATAAACAAAACAAAGACTTTTAACAGAAAAGAAATATTCTTAAAACGGGTATTTATATAACTGCCTGGGGGAGACCGGGAATGCACGTCCGCTCCCTACGCCATCTTGCCACGCCCCCCTTTTGCTACATTATTGTAATCAAATTGACTGGCCTTTATGGGTAGAAATGGAATTGAATTTTATTAAGAATACTTACATGTTGGCAATTTTAGGGCCCTTTTAATCCTCGTCTTTATATAAACTAACTGATAATCTGATAATTAACATCGTTTGAGAATATGGACACAATTTAGAAGGTTATTTGGATTTCAGAGTTTCTTTTTTGCTAGCCCTATTATATCTAATCACCTCTTTCAACCTTCTTTGCAAGATACTGCCTTTAATGTCTGGTTACAGATGGTTTATTAAATGTTTAAAAAATCTTTATATTCATAATAATTTCACTTCTTTTGAACAATTGGTGGTAAAATTTAACTTACCTAATATTCATTTTTTTAGATATTTACAAATTAGTCATTTTGTTCAGTGTCAGTTCCCTGACTTTCTGCCAATCCCTGAGGCGAACATCCTTCATACACTTTTTGATTTACAACTTTCTCATAAAGCCTTAATGTCTCTTATAATAATTTGCTTGATTTAAGAATAGCCTTGTTAGTTAAAATCAAGATCGACTAGAGAATGAAAGATTCAAATCCTGCTCCTAATGAGGATTGGGACTCCAGGTGTAATTTCATTAATACTACCTCCCTTTGTGCATGACACTATTTCAGTTTAAAGTTGTCCATAGAGTACACATATCTAAAGTTAAATTTCCTCATTTTCATTCTGATATAAATCCTCTCATGACAAATGTAAAATTGGTGATTGTAACTCTATACTCTGTAAATTGTGCAGTTGTTCTGCTTTAAATGGCTGTGTGTATGTCAGAGTTAACCTACACTAGAAACGCATGATTCATGTAGCCGCTAACACAAAACTATTGCAGTGCCAGGACTTGGGTTTGAATCCACCACTGTTTGTAAGGAGTTTGTACATTCTCCCAGTGTCTATATGAGTTTCCTCCAGTTTCCTTCTAAGTCCCAAAGATGTATAGGGTTAGTAGATTAATTGGTCATATGATGTAATTGGGTGACACAGGCTTGTGGGCTGGAAATAAAAACACACAGTATCTGCTGAAGGAACTCAGCTGGTCTTGAAATGTGCACAGAAGGCAAAGATATATTACTGACATTTTGGGCCTGAGGCCTTCTTCAAGAACCTGTTACGTGCTGTAGCATACCTATTTTTCCAGGGAGGGAGGGACTGAACTTTGTTAGCTGCTACCTACCCTGCCAAGAGTTTCATTCCAGCCCCAAGATGTCAAAACACAGTGTGGATTGTACTGGCAAACTCACCTAGCCCTTGGGATCACGTTTGCCCACAATGCATGCCAATCATTGGCTAGCAATTACAAATGTATCCCCTGTGGGTTCCTCTGTAAAAAGAAGGCAGTTAGGGTCAGAATATCATCCCTAACGTCGAAGTACTCGAGCTGGCAGAGTCCGCAATCATCGAGTCCACGCTGCTGAAGATCCAGCTGCGCTGGGTAGGTCACGTCTCCAGAATGGAGGACCATCGCCTTCCCAAGATTGTGTTAAATGGCAAGCTCTCCACTGGCCACCATGACAGAGGTGCACCAAAGAAGAGGTAGAAGGACTGCCTAAAGAAATCTCTTGGTGACTGCCACATTGAACACCGCCAGTGGGCTGATATCGCCTCAAACCGTGCATCTTGGCGCCTCACAGTTCGGCGGGCAGCAACCTCCTTTGAAGAAGACCGCAGAGCTCACCTCACTGACAAAAGGCAAAGGAGGAAAAACCCAACACCCAACCCCAACCAACCAATTTTCCCCTGCAACCGTGTCTGCCTGTCCTGCATCGGACTTGTCAGCCACAAACGAGCCTGCAGCTGACGTGGACATTTACCCCTCCATAAATCTTCGTCCACGAAGCCAAGCCAAAGAGAGAAGAAGATGTTAAAGTAGCAGGGGACATGAGGAATCTCCTATGTAGAAGTAGACTATGGGAGACAGAAAAGTCAAGTTGAAACAAGCAAAACTGAAGCTGGCGAAAAAAAACGTTTGTACTTGGATAGCCCTGTTTGTAGATGGTCAGTCTGAGGATCTGAAGATCCATGAGGTTGGATTCCTTGGCAGAAGCAGGTGAGCTCAATAACAGTTCATGTATTGAAAGCCAGCTAATGAGGAGAGGTTGGGGGAAATGGGAAGGGTTGTCAGAGAGGTAACTTTTATCCCCAGCAAGTTAATGGTCTTTCTGAAGCAGTGAGTTTTTTCTATTTTGCATGAGGGCTTCCACTATTTTCTCTTGTTGTTCTTTTTTAAATATATAGGTCTTGTTTTCTGTCATCCAACTGTATCTGAATATTTTAAAATCTATTTGTAAGCTTTCTTTCCACCAGTCAGAATGCCTCACTTTATCTAAATAACGAGCACGCCAGCATTTTAAATGAGGATTGCTTGTCATAAAATTGGTTGTGGGCGGACACAGTATTTTCTTGTTATATCTTTCCTCTGCAGGGCATTTTCACCCAGATATTTGCCAACTAAGATAAACAAAAGTAGTACAATTTGTGGGAGATAATGGTTTTCTGAAGAATTATTTATAAAACTTTAGCTGCTGAAATGTGTTTTACATAGAACTTAACATAATGTCTTTAATTCTGCCCTTTTAAAATTTATTCCTGAATGAAACCCTGGCATCAAATATATAGGAATGGTATCATAAAAGGCCCAAAGTCAGCAAGAGACTTTGGAGGGAACTCGTGAATCCACTGTGTGAGACGTGCATCAGGGATTGCCAATGACCACCACTTTTGGCAAAAAGAGTAAAGAGTAGAATCTATTTACTCCAAACCTGCAGCACACAGAATTCATTAATGACGGGGGAAACGTTACCGGAAATGGCAGCAGATGGATAGATAGAAAATTCTTCCTCACTGCTTCCATTGACATGAAGAATTGAATGGTTCCCTTCTGTCTGACTTAATCAGAATGTCCCAACAACTGCAACTTTGCCTGAGAAAAACAAATTGATTTGTATGTTGGATCCTTGAAAGGTCCTCCAAAACCCTTGACGGGAGCTCTTTGAAAGCTTCCTGGCTGGCTACATCACAGTGCAGTAAGGTTGCTGTAGAGAAATGGATTGGAGGCCAATAATTCACACCGCTTTCAGCATCTCTTGTTGCAGTGATTGAGGAATGATAATTCTGTTTTGTCTGAGTGGAAGCTCAGCTCTGATGTTGTAGTATGGCTGACATTCATTTCGAGGCTATCCTTCATTCAGATTCTTGATAATTTTCTGCAGAACTGTGTCCTTTTCTGGTTAAGCTGCAATCTGCTTGGATTTCACGTTAGATACGGGAAGAGATTCAGTGATCAGGTTCATGTGGAGATTCACATCTGTCTCTGTGGAACTCTCATTGTGTGCTTCACTCTGCATCATTGCCCTGGATAAAGCATCAGCTAACACAGTAGTCCTCAACCTTTTTCTTTCCACTCACATACCACTTTAAATATTCCCTATGCCACAGGTGCTCTGTGATTAGTAAGGGATTGCTTAAGGTGGTTTGTGGGTGGAAAGAAAAAGGTTGAAAACCACTGTTTTAATCGTACCTAATTGACTTGTTATGTGCATGGTTTCATAACTCCAAAGGAAATGGACCAATGATAATTTTTCCTTAAGCAAAATATCTCAGTAACAATTGTGATTCTCAACCTTCCCTTCCCACTCACATACCATCTTAAGCAATCCCTTGTTAATCACAGAACACCGATGGCATAGGGATTACTTAAAGTGGTATGTGAGTGGAAAGAAAAAGGTTTAGAAGCACTGGTTTATAATCTTCCTGCACTATCATGCCCATGAAAAGTATGTCACTGAGAGCAGTTTCTTCTATTGTGTGTACAGTGTGCACATTTTCACTTCTGTTTTGTTTCCCTTTGGAAAAACATTTCTGTGCATAATGATTCTGCCCTTTGCACTTATTGCAGACTTTTCCATAAGCTGGGCATTGTTTTGGTGCATGTTGAGTGCCACATCGTTTTCATTTGAATGTCTCTCCATCTTTTTGTTGTTTCCTATATCTCACTTTTTTTGTTTATATGTGGACATATACTGTGGCTACAGCTATACCTTAGTTTTCTCTGGCTTTTGCACTCTCATTGAACTTTTTCGGGTGCTGCAGAGCTAATTCGGAGGCGCGGCATATCTTCACAGCTCCAGCTAAAGTAAGATCTAACTCTTGCAACAACCTCTCTCATTTTCTTATCAACAATCCCAAACACAATTTAATCATGGATCATTGAATCTTGCAGTGATCCAAAATTGCATGTTCTTGCTTTTAATTTCAAGTCCATTAAAAAAGTATCAAAGCTCTTTCCCTGAAGCTGTGTACGTGAGTGGAACATGTACCTCTCAAATGTTTCATTTTGCTTCGATGAAGTGTTCATCAAACACCTCGATAACCTTGTTGAACTTACCCTGCTCTTCTGCCTTGGCAAAAACAAATGCATCAAAAACTTCTAGTGCTTCAGGTCCTGTCATGGTAAGTAGTCATGCAATCTTCCATGCATCAGGTTTGATGCATGGCTTGCAGATACAGCATAACTTGTTGTTTGAACAGTGTCCACTCATAGTCTACATTTCCAGTCGAATTTACAGTGTCAGGACCCTTTAGAAACTTTCATTCTTTGAAAACAACCATGCTTTATTATTTGTAGACTCATGACTGTGGGGAGGCATCAACCTTGAATCCAACTGAGCTGCAACAAACTAGTCTCCAACTCCCTCTAGTGGTCAGGAGTATCACTAGCACTCTATCACTACAATAAAAGTGGCAGAGAGGATCACTGGAGTCTCCCTCCACCTCCCCCTCTCCCCATTGATGTGGTCTACCAGGATAGTTGGCTGAAGGGGTTATGCAAAATCATTGAGGATCTCTTCTATCCCACACACAGAATCTTTCAACTGATCCAATTGGGAAAGAGATACAGGAGTATCAGAGCCAACACCACTAGGCTGAGGAACAGCTTCATCCCACAGGCAATGAGAATGCTGCACGACCAGAGGAACTGCTCCCATTAACCATTCGAGACTCTCATAGTCACGAAACAATATTATTTATTTATTTGTATATGAATACTTGTCCCATGTATTGTTTGCATGTATGTAATGTCTGGTTGGGTGTCTGCATGTTTTGCACCAAAGACATGAGAACACTGTTTCCTTGGGTTGTACTTGTGCAATCAGATGACAATAAATTTGACTTGACATGACTTGAAGTTGAGGGAATATGGGAAATAAAATAGGTCAGGGTAGGATTAAGATAAAAATCAGTGCTTTGTGGACTACAGGGGTGGGGCAACAGGGCCTGTTCTTCTTTAACTCTTTATGATTCCTTGATTCCAATCTAATGAAAACTTCAATCTAGAGAAGTTGGAAAATTAAAACCAAGGCATCAACCACCTGAGTTTTCATTTGTTTTAAAACCTTCAGATGAGAGTGGCACAGTTGTCATAGTGGTTAACGCAATGCCTTTACAGCATGAGTGATTGGGACCGAGAATCAAATTCTGCCCTGCCTGTAAGGAGTTGGTACATTCTCCACGTGTAGGTGTGAGTTTTCCCCGGTGGCTCCGGTTTCCTCCCACTGTTCAAAAAGTACTGGGTTGTAGGTTAATTGGGTGCACAGACTTGTGGGCCGAAATGGCCTGTTACCGCGCTATATGTCTAAATTTAAATTTAAGTTCATGAGGACCCACAGATTTAAAAATCAGCAATTTTCTCAGCACCACTTCCTTATGATTGGAATTTGGCATTCCTCCTACTCTTCCAAGTCCTGATTTACAAATATTTCTGAAATGTTACTTGTAACCACTATAGTAAAGTGTTTAATTATATCTGTTTAATTAATATCTGTTTAATTAATCAACCATCTCCTTGTTTTTCACTATTAATTCCCAAATGTACTTTTACATGTTCAACACTCACTTTATTAGATCTTCTTCTGCAAACATCTAAAGAAACTCCATCTGTTTCCTACATTCCTGGCTAGTTTTATCTAAAACTCATTTTTTTCCTTATTAAACTTTTGGTTGTTCTTTCTTATTTTATATTCCATCCAATCCTTGGACTTTTCCCACCTTTCAATCTTTGTGAGCTTTCTAACCATGCGATGCTTCCTTAACATGGCAGAACACGTTAATACTGATGCAGGAGGTAAACATTTAAAAGCAAAGTCAGTTACATTGAGATAAACCTTTAGATATTAAAGCGATCAAGGGGTATGGATTTCATGTAGGAACATGGTGCTCTGGTAAAAGATCAGACACAGTACTAATGAATGGTAAATTACTTGCTTATTTCGCTTTCTTGTGATCTTTTATCAAATAACCTTGCTTGTCATGAGATCTTAATCATATGGATGTTTAGTCTTATTCTTTTAGCATTTAAATGGTTACACAAATAATAAAGAAAACTATGCATTTGCAGCATTCTAAATGTACCTCTAATTTCTTAGCAGGGTGAATAACCATTTATCAGATAACAGAAAGAAAGCTCATTAAGAGAACAGTCTAAAACATTTTTTTGGACACAAAACCAAGGATTATTTGTTGCACCAACAAAATGCTACACAATTGTAATATACTCTGAGGGGTTATTCTAAATAATGCTGGAATATTCAGAACAAACCTTGTGGAATAATATCCTTTGTGTAGCATCAAATAAATTCTTTGTCAGCATTTATGCTCAATACTACTATTCAATTCTAAATTCCTAAATTTCAATGTAATGTTAGATTAGTTTTGCAATATTTGGCTTCCTTGGGAATAGATTGAACTAGCCAAATTACAACTGATGTCAGGCTAAGGCCATCTACATTCCTTATCTTTAGACTTGATTAAATCAGAGACTGCTGTCAACAGTTGTCTCTCAAGGGCAATTTTAATCACTAGCATTTTCTGTTTGTAATTATCTTTACAATAAATAACAACTACATCATCATTGTAAAATGCTAAGAACTCTTCATTTTTCCACTTTTTATTGGAATATCTACTTTTATTACATTTGTTGGTAATTGTCTAGAAATTGGACCCCCGCTACCAAATTTCTGAATATTACTCAATTCAAATTCAATGGAAAATTCAATGTATTCCACAATGAAAGACTTACTGCGAATTTTGTGATGCCCATGAGACATCTTTAGAGGTGAGCTTGGTAGTCAGGTGGGTCAGATGTTGGTGGTGGCAGACTCAGCTGATGGGGAGTGAGGGAAGAGATTGGGACTTAGCTGTGCGTCCATCCAGTCAGGAGCAGGATGGAAGGATTGGTAGGTATTAGCCACGCATAATGCCAATGGGAGTTGGATAACTATCAGGGAATAGAGAGATTGGGAATTGCTAGATGATTCAAAGATGGGGATGAAGGGATCGATAGTTATGTGCGCAGTTGATAATGGGATGGAGGAATTGGTAGATGCTGGTGGTAGTTAGTGGTAGGGAGGGAGAGATTAATCAAAAATAAATGGCAGTGCTCCCGGAGCTACTGTACAGCAGCACTACTGCTGGTGCAGACCTAGAAGAGTGGGGATCAGAGACACAGCTCTGCTCCGGATGGCCCTACTGCTTGGTTGTAATGCCGAAAGCTCCACAGAGGTTTTAAATAGTCTGTTAGAGGAGAATACAGTAGTTTTTTTAATGTCTTGTAATCACTGAGGTCTATCCCCAAGATCATGCCACCTTTGCTGGGCAGTGGACCATGAGGGGTTGCAGACTCTGGGGAAGCAGCAGACCAGTGCAGGGCACCAGCAACAGAAAATATACCCTGTTGAGAAGGACTCACACAGGCTGAGGGCTGCTGGCGACTTGTGGTCGAAGAACTCACACCAGTCTGCAGGCTACTGGAGGCTGGCTAATGAGAGTTTGAGAGGGTATTGAGGGCAAGTAGGGCTCCTGTAGGGCACTGAAAGCTTCCTGATTGTATTGGAGCTTTGGATCTGGAGCTCTGGTGGCCAATAAAGAGGTCTGTGTGGCTGCAGATGCTGTGGGAGTGCACAGAAACTCAGTGTCTCTGAAGGGATTGTCTTTTGCTTCACTTTCATTATTGTTAAAGGATCCTGGTTCATGCCAACTTTTTGTTTGCTTTGTGGCAGGCAAATATTGATGAATTCTGTGTATATTACATTTTTTTACATGGCAATGAAAGGAACCTCGAATCATGTCTGCTCAGTCGGGAGTGGGGAAGGGGAGATCAGTGGTTTTGTGATTGGAAGTCTGAAGGAAATAATAGTTGAAGAAGCGTCAGTGCTCCTGATAGTATTTTGGGTGTGTGAGTGGGTAAAGCATTGCATTGGGTGCTGTATAGGATGGGTCAGACATTCAGGATATGGGATGTGGTGTTGGGGGTTGGTGGTGTGAACCCTGAAGCAGAACGAGGATGGTGAACGAAGGTTTAGGCTGGTAAGAGTTCTGCAGCCATTCAAGCTTGGTGTAGAACAGTGCTATCATTGTCATGGTCTGTGCTTGCCCTAATGCACCACTCCCCCCACACCTCATTGATTACCTATTGACAACATCCATCAAGCAGAATTCATAGGCAACACTCAGAGCTTCATTTCATTCTCTCATGCACACTGCTGCAAATCTCCCTACCCTCCACTGTCCTAGAAATTCAACCCTCTACCAACTATTTAATCATGGGAGGCACATTGCAAAGTAATGCACAACATGCACTGACACACCTCTTCCACATCCCAGGATGAAATGGGTTCATACCAAGGCATGGCAGTTATCCCTTGTTGGTGGATGGTAAATTGTGAAATGTTACAAATAGCTCCAGTTTCAGTTGAGCAGGGCTTAACAGCACTGGTAATGTTGCCCTTACTCTGTTTGGAGGCAGACGATAGCGTTTACTGAAAATATCTGTTCAAGAATCTATAGCTGATTACTGATATATTTCATGGTTTATTGTGTGATTTGAACAATAGAGAATAATTCTAAAGTCTTTTTTCTTTGGCTTGGCTTCGCGGACGAAGATTTATGGAGGGGGTAAAAAGTCCACGTCAGCTGCAGGCTCGTTTGTGGCTGACAAGTCCGATGCGGGACAGGCAGACACGATTGCAGCGGTTGCAAGGGAAAATTGGTTGGTTGGGGTTGGGTTTTCAATCTTCTTCAGCATGATGCTGAACCAAGCCATGAAAGACCCCAACAATGAAGACGCTGTTTACATCCGGTACCGCACGGATGGCAGTCTCTTCAATCTGAGGCGCCTGCAAGCTCACACCAAGACACAAGAGAAACTTGTCCGTGAACTACTCTTTGCAGATGATGCCGCTTTAGTTGCCCATTCAAAATTCTAAAGTAATTTTGATATAAAAACATTACATAAGTTGCAAAGTATCACTATAATTTGGCTAAGGGTAAAAAGTAGGATCCCATAATTATGCAGCTAGATAGAAATTCTAGTCTTTCTCATTGGCAATTTTGCGTGGTACTGAATTGAATACTCATGCAACATTAACATAATAGTTCCATTGATGTAATGTCAGTAAAAATCTGAACAAATTGAAGTAAGAATAAAATTATGCCTCTATTTGATGGATTTCATAGTTATGCAGATTCAAGTTCTTCAATCTGGCACTTTTGGGACCTGACTGATTGAGGATAACAGAAAATCTAGACCACAGAAATTGCCCCATTTATTTTCCTCTGAGCACCACCAGAACTGTTCTTTTTAAGCATTAGCACATCCCAGGCACATAAAGTTCTCTGAACTTCTGTAACCATCAGTTTCCCTAGGTCAGGAGCACTCATATGAGATCACAAAAGCTGATTAGCATAGATCTCAGTTAATGTTAGATCTTAGTAAGAATGAGTTTATCAGGATAGATCTATACTGCAAATTCAAAACAACCCTGGCCACAGGAGTTGCTGGCCCAGAGAATGCCAGGCGACCAGTTTCACTCAATATAACTCAAAACACTTGCAATACTAAACAAGTCAGACAGCTCTCTGTGGCACCAGCTGCTTGATGTGAAACTGGTTCCATTTACTCTCGCTGGCCTGTTGAATATCCACAGCATTTTCTTCTTTATTTCAGATTTCCAGCATCTGATATTGACAGTAGCAGACTCTGTTAAATATTATATATAACATCAACATATTTAACATCCTCTATATTTACATAGTGATGGCCAGTAAATCACTTGATCTGTTAACCAGTAAGAAGTACAAATTCTTGAGGCTGAAAAAACAAGGTACGATATCATAAAGTCCTTCTATTAATCACTTTTAATACTCAGGTAATTAATAAGATACAGTAAAATCCCTTTCAAGGAGCTAGAAGCCTCAAGCAACTGGCAAAAAAAAATTGCAGAAAATAAATAGGTAAGAAATACAGGTTTAAAATTGGCATGCCTTGCCATTAGTTTGCCAATCACGCAGTGCCAACCTCAAGCAACAGGAAAAATTACTTATCCAGTATCTACCGATCCCCATCGATGCCAGATACCAGGGGGTTTTGCTGTGCTTCACTATTTAAATCTCATAATTTGTTTGTCTTATTTCAGAAAGGACAATATCATTGATAATGAATTCATTCATTGGGTAACCCTAAATCTACAAAAGAAAACAACTGACTCAGGTTGAGATGAGCAGGAAAACTGTTGTATTCCCTTTCCAGCCAACTTTTCAACGTCCCTTCCAGTCCGGCCATCCCGAAACCGGAAGTGAAGTCATGACACCCCCGACACATTTCTCAGTTCGTGGGCTTCGTCCCCAAGGTAGAGGGATCCAGCGCCATCTTTGTGTAGAACCCCGGTTCGCATGGTCGGCCGCCATATGGGGATGATTCCCCTCCCCCCCAGATGCTGCTACAATACTCCTCCTCCCAGAAATGACCCCCAGTATAATAGTTTGAGTCTTAGGCTGTTTCAGAGGATGAGTATGGCAATGCGGCAGTGGAAACATCAGTGACTCAGTAGTGTCCACATGGGTGGGTTTGAGCCTTTGTACACAGCTCATGTTTGCCTGCAATGTCCAACAGCAGGGTGGACCCGTTGTTTTTTAGCACTTTGTATGGTCTGATGTAGGGACGCTGAGCTGTGTCCCATGTCAGGCGGCAGACAAACACAAAAGGTGCTGAGTCAAGATCCACCAAGACGTGCATAGGAGGTGAGCCATGTGGCTGGGACTGGGGCTAATGCCCCCAGATAATGGCGCAAGCATTGGAGTTCTTCTGATGCCATGGTTTCAGCACCATCTGGCAGAGGTGGAATGTCGGCCGACACCAACAGGGGTGTGCCATAAACCAGTTCAGCTAACAAAACCTGTAAGTCCTCTTTTGGAGCAGTCCGTATTCCCAGCATCATTCAGGGCAGTTCATCCAACTACTGCGGACCTGTGAGACATACTCATAGTGTCTGCTCCAGGTGCCGGTGAAAGCGCTCTACTAGTGTGATGATGTTTGGGGGGTCGCGTATTATACTGACTGCTTGCTATTGGCTATGGCTGTAGAGATACTCCACCCTACTGGTATAACAGATGGAGATGCTTTCCCACTGGCCAGTTTAGTGGTGGTTATAGTTTGTTAATAAAAGCCCAGTCTTAGTATAACACTTGTCTGGTCCATGTCTATGGCATATCAACTAGCCTGTTGGCTTGCAGGTGGTAGGACATGGTGAAATGGAGTCACATGCTGTAGAGGCGCGACAGTGCAACCCAAAGTGGGGAAGTAAACTGTGTGCCTCTGTCTGAGGTAATATGTACAAATACCCCAAAACGTGCCACCCAGGAGGATAAAAATGTCCTGGCACAAGTCTCAGTTATTATGTCAATCCATGGGTGCAGCTTCCAGCCAGCGGGTGAATTTATCGACCATGGTGAGAATGTATTTATGTCCACGCGACATGGGCAGAAGTCCAACAATGTTGATGTGGATGTGTTGGAACCTGGGTGCTTCACCGGGCCCTTGGTGTGCTTATGGACTTTGACCATTTAACAAGACAGAAAAGTCTTTGCCCACTAAGAGCCTGTTTTGTCAACCTGTACCAGACATATTTGGCTGCTATAAGTTTGACTGTAGTGCATATCGAGGGGTGCGACAGTCTCTGTATATGGTTGAAAAATCTTTGCACCATGATATGGGTACGGGGGCTGGGCTCTTCCTGCGGAAAAATCACAGAGTAGTTTAGTCCTATCTGGGCCCATTTCTGTGTCTTACAGCTGGACTCCTGTAACTGCGGTTTGGGAAGCTTGTACCTCTTGTTGGAATCTAGGGGCTAAAATATCATGGAATAGAGGACTATGTAACAATTTTTATATTTACTTCATGGTTAAGGGAAAAGTATAAGGTAATTAAGTGGCAATCACAGCATGGAGCAAAGTTGGCTGAGTACAGTAGGGGTAGAATTGTCTGCTCCCAAATACAAGGGAGAGGAAATGGATGAAACGATTTAGGAGGAATGCTCAAACTGAAGGAGGTGTTGAGTAGCACAGGAGACACAGGCCAGACCAGAACAAAGAATGTCCTGTAAGAAACAAAGGGAATGGAAAACCAGTCTAGGAGGAAGATTAAGGCATGAGGAGTTGTTAAGGAGAACAGAAGACAGTGGCAAGACAGGAACAGAATGATGATTGGAAATATCTGGGGCAGGAATTGATTCCTGGTCAAAACAATAGGATGGTCTGATCTGGAAGATTTAAGATAAGAGGTAAACTGTAGAATAAGGAAATTGCTGGTGATATACTTTATGTAAAAATCTAGCAAAGGAAGCCAACTTTTGTTCTGTATGGTAAATTGTAGCTATATAAACTGAGCAGACTGGACAATAGGGGTCAGTCTTGGGGAATAGCTCACTGTGCAGGTGACCTATGAACTAACGACTGACACAGAGCTCTGTTAAGTTTTATTCTTGTGCTGTATAATAAACTGATTGTTGAACCGAATACCTTCTCCTATCACTTCATTCAACAAGCACGCTGGACTCAGACGACACATAAACTAAATTGAGGGTAAGGTAAAGCCAGAGTCCGACACTCTGCATCCTCTTGCTGGGCCTTGACCAAAGTGTTCAAGTCCAGGCCCTCCCGTGATGGAGCTGACCTCAGGTCTGGAGAGGCCATCTGCAATGACATTGTCTTTCCCTGACATGTGCTGAAGGTCTGAGGTGAACTCTGAGATGAAAGCCAAATGTTGCTGTTGCCTTGCCGTCCATGGGTCTAATATCTTTGACGGAGTGGGAGGTTAGGTGTTTGTGTGGTCAATGAATGCAATGAACTGCCTTTTTTCAAGGAAATGGCAGAAGTACCTCATGGCCAGGTAAAGCACCAACAGGTCCCGATCGAAGGCGCTATGTTTAAGTTCTGGGGACGTAGATGTTGGCTGAGAAAGGCGAGTGGCTGCCAGTGGCCATCAACTCACTGTTCTAGGACTACTCCTACTGCTGTGTTGCAGGTGTCTGATGTTACTGCTAATGGGGCATTCATGTGTGGGTGTGCTAGCATGGTTGCTTTAGCTAGTGCCTCTTTAGCTTCCTGGAATGCTGTCTCTGCCTCAGGCGTCCATGTTAACAGTTTTTGTTTGCCAATCAACAGGTGGAAAAGTGATCATAATATCTTGGCAGCTGCAGGGATAAAAAAGTGGTAAAAATTTACATGCCTAAAAGTTCTTGTAACTTGATAGTGGAGGTCCATGGGAAGTTCTGGATGGGTGCCACTTTATTCTGCAACGGGGCTGCTCCGGAGGATGTGACTCTCTGTTCTAAGAGGTCAGTGGTCTCCTTACTGAAGTAGCACTTGCCCAGGTTGACAATGTCCAAAATCATGGAGCTTCTGGAATAGGAGTCTGAGATTCGAGACATGCTCTTCTTCTGTAGTGTTGGCTACCACGATGTCATCCGAAAAGTAGATCTCTGGAAACTGCGTCCATTAGACATTGAAAGGTTTGTGCCACCCAAATAGCATTCTCAGAAATTTAAACAGCTCAAACGGGTTATAATGGCTGTCTTGGGCACATCATCTGGCTGTACATGGATTTGGTGATAATCTTTCACGAGGTCCACTTGGGAAAAAAAATAATTTTCCTTGTAGATTCGCGGCGAAATCCTGAATGTGCGGTATTAGGCAGCGATCTGGTACCGCTGTACTGTTCAGTCTCTGGTAGTCTCTGCATGGTCACCAACCCTCGTTTGCTTTAGGGACCATACGTAGGGGAGATGAGCAGGGGCTGTTGGAATGCCTGACGATGTCCAACTCTTCCATCGTTTTAAGTTCCTCTTTGGCTTGTTGTAAACGGTCAGGGGAAAGTCTCTTTGCCTTGCCGTGAAGGGACAGTCCTTTGGTTGTCACATAACTTTGGACAATGTGCAGCAAGGAGTTCAAATGAACTGCCTTCCTTCAAGGAAATGGAAGCTCAGTCAGGACCTTTGCAAACTTGTCCATAGAAAGGGTCTGCATGTGCAGGGCTGGCTGTTTACTAGTTGAGAGCAGGCATGTCTGGAAAGTGGAGGCATGGACTTACCGCCGTCCCTTCACGTTGACCAGTAGGCTGTTGACCCTCAGGAAATCCGCTCCCAGGATCAGTTGGCATATGGCCACGATTGTGAAATCTCACTGGTAGGCCAAGTCCCCCAGTAGCAAACGGACTGATCTGGTGCTGTAACTGGGTATAGGTGTCCTGTTTGCCGCGGGCTTCTTGTTCAAAGGTGTTTGGTGCCAGGATGCTGTATTCAGCTCCCTTGTCGACTAAATACCTTTGTCCAGAGATTCAGAGAAGAAGCCTGTGTATTCACCAACCACCGTGGCCATTACTGGCGGCTGGCGGTGCTGTTTCCCTGGGTGTTGGCTGAGTAAGTGCATGGTGAGACACATCAGTGGGTGTTTTGGCACCACCTCCATTGGTAGAAACAACACCCGTCCTGTTGCTTGCCTTTGAACCCTCCTGCCTGTCTCAGGGTTGCGGCGGTTGCCAAAATGGACGAGATAGTCGGGCTGTGGGATGCGGCTGCCTGTTGGATTGTTGTGACAAAATTTTTGGGAACTCTGCATAGTCTGTCCGCTTCAGTTGCCACAGCCTGAGGGTCAGACGGGAACAAGGCGGGAACAAGGTGTTCTAAAAATGCAGCCATCTTAGCACAGACCCCTGGAACGAGTGGTTGGTCGCCACACGGGGATGACCCACCCCCTGGATGCCGCTGCAACCTCAATACATTTATGAATGGATGCACGCTGCAGATGATTTCTATGGAAAATTGCAGAAATAAGCTTCCAAATTTCCCATACACATGAATTTCTAAAATTTTCCCTGTAGCCATAATGACCACAGACAGAATATTTGTTAGCAAATATTTTGCTGAAGAGCCATTTAATTGAGATTCTAACTTGGTCCAGTGTGGATTTTGTGCTAAAGATATGGAATTGCTTTGTTTTATTCTAGCTAACTCATCCAATTCAAACAAATAGCTGACCTGACACTGATTTAAAAGATTGGCACTCCATTTGACAGCTATTCTGTGTGCAAATAAACATACTGCAACTGATGAAATCTAAAACACTGAAAAACTATTACCTTTCATTTGTTTATGTGATGGTTTTAGGTATTGGAAAATGTGAAAAAGCCTTCCTCCAGCACAACAGTGACTTCCTGTAGAGAAAAAAGCTTCATGGAGCTATTCAGCTGCTTGGAAACAGACATTAGCCAAGAATCCCTCAGTCATCAGATCAGGAAGCTGAAAATCTAGCTCTACCACAGCTGAAGCTACAAGGGTTGTTCCAAGAACAAACCGATTCTTAAAAGTGTTTGCATGTAAGAACATGTTGAATCAGAAATCAATGGTTAAATGTTGTTTAAAAAAATAATTTGTTAACTGTATTCTTTTAATGTATTTATTTTGCAATTTTTAAAAAGCTGCTGGAGGAACTCAGCAAGTCATGGCACATCTGTGAAGTCAAAGGTCTGCTTTGGACAGGTTAAAATGATGCCTCGGGGCTGAAAGTGTAAAGGGGAAATAGCCTGAGGTTTGGGGATGGATCTGGCAAGTGATAAGTGTCTCCAGATAAGGAGAGGGTTAATGGCCAGTTGGTGCAGTTGGGGGAGGGAGGAGTGGTGATGGTAGCTGGGAGGTGAAAATTGGGGATTACAAAGGGGTGTTTTGACAATGGATCTGGTAAGAAAGGAAGTTGAGGAGTGGAAACAGATAAGAAAGGGATGGCAGGAGATGGGAACAGATCGGGGACTGTATGGTGATGGACAGGATTAGACAAGGTATTTATGGATGCTGGATAGATTAATTTTAGATATATCTGCTTCAGCTTGACAAAGCAACCACATCATGAATTTCTATGGTGGGGAATTTACTGTGGACAGATGAAGAAAATGACACCAGAATAGAGATTTGCAGAATCATCACTAATGTCGTCCACAGTTTTTGAAGATTTGACACAATGGTTTCTTAATCTGTTAGATATGGTATTTTTTGATTTTGTGTTCATTTCAACAATCTATTCCTGGGAGCCATATCTGCTTCTGTAACAATTGTTCAGTTTCCATGTTTTGATAACCTTCACAACAATGTCTGAAATACATTCCATTAATGATAACAGGAACGTGATTACCTGAAACCATAAGGTCTGTGTTAAGTACAATTGTTCATTCGTCATGGGCTTTGTTCAAATTTTATAATGTATGTCTGTAATTGAATTGTCACAGGCGTTGACAGAACATCTTGTTTTGTTGCAGTGTTCATTTCATGTAGTGTAATTGCTTTGGGCACTGCATTCAAAATCTCACAACTGATCTTCTGCTCTATGTGACTGGTTTAATTAGTTGGAGGCACGGGATATGTGGACTTCAGAAGGACCAGGAATGACCATCCTCCTCTACTCATCAATAACTCTGTAGTGGAGAGAGTGGAAAGTACCATGGAATTCATTTGACTCATGACCTACTGTGGACACACAACATCTCCTCAGGAAGGTGCAACAGCGACTGGACTTCCTAAGAAGACTGAAGTGAGCAAGGCCACCATCATGTCAACCTTCTGCAGTAGTTCTATCGAGAGTGTCTTGGCCGACAGCATCACAGGGTGGTGCAGTTGCTGAGAGGATCACTAGAGTCTCCCTCCACCTCCCCCACCCCAATTGACATGATCTACTGGGATTGTTGTCTGAAGAGGCTGTGCAAAATCATTGAGGACCCCTTCTATCCTGCACACAGCAACTTTCAACTGCTCCTGTTGGGAAAGAGATGCAGGAGTATATGAACAGCCAGCACCACCAGGCTGAGGAACAGCTTCCCACAGGCAGTGAAAATACTGAATGACCAAAGGATCTGCTCACACTAACCATCCAAGACTCTCATTCTAATGCAACAATATATGAATACTTGTCCTGCATATGTATTTTTTGTCTGTATGTGTGTTATGTCTGGTAGTGTGTGTGGTGGTACACCACCGGCCTACTGCAGGGGGCAACCTCTGTACCTGCAGGAGTTTAAGGGGACAGGACAACACCTGGTCGACTGCCAATCAGTCGGCCTGAATGGATCAAGCCCCACCCGGTCGGGTGTCAATCACCCTCCGGGCTATAAGCCTTCCAAAGCCTCACACTGAGTTGCTGCAGTCACAGCCAGCCTGGTTCTGTGGAAGTCTTTGTGGATTAAAGCCTGTTGTTCGGTCTTTACCTTGTGTGTGTCTGATTCTGTCTAACTGCGCACCACAGTGTGTCTAAGTGTTTTGCACTGAGGACGGAGAAAGCTATTCCGTCGGGTTGTACTTGTGAAATCAGATGACAATAAATTTAACTTGAAAAGTTAACACTGGGTTGGAAGTTGGAAAGTTTTGTAGTGTCCTGAAATTAGATGGAATATTATGTGGATGCTCTTGGATTTGAACATAAAATGTGATGAAAATGCTGCTGAAGTGTCAAATATGTAGTATATATTGTAAGGAATATTCTGGGATTTCTTTGCCAAGTGAGGATTGGGTGACACTGAAGAGAAATGAAACTTTATTAGCACCTCAGGTTGAAAATTACATTTCTTCCAATCAGTTCTGAGTTGCACATGTGCACTTATAGTCAGAACTGGGGGTCTGTTCAATGTGGTGAAGAACAAATACTGTATATTCACAGGATTATCAGAATTGTTGTTGATCTCTGCATTGGCTTCAACATCTATAGGGATTGGTGAATGTCAGAATTTTCACACCATGGTTGTTTTTCTCTCCTCATGTTGTTTTCCTTTAAAAGGATGCTCTGTGGAGATCGCTGCCACCATAACAATCACATTTTTTGGATCTTTTTCTTTCTTACTGATACCGATGATTGATCACTTTTGATGATTTAGAGCGAAGATGCTTCCTGGGTTGTTGTTCTCCTGTGGATTCTATTCACAGCACTATCTTCTTACATCTGCTGTTCTGTTTTCCGAGTGTGACAATGATCTTGATAACTCAAGTAGCTCGCACAGTCTGATATCCTTTTGAAGAACTTGTCTTTGAAGTTGCTTTGCTGTGCTTTCTTTAATCTATTAATTCAATTATTTTAGATCAGAATTTTCATTGCCACTGATATGAAATAATAATCATTTCTTTCTTTTGCTTCTTGCCTTATTCAACAGAAAAAAAAATCTCTTTTTCAATGTTCTGTGGAGTAAAATATACACTGCAGTTCAATTGCGACTTTTGTTTCTGTTGGGTGATATTGTTTTCTAGGTATCCTGCAAATCTTTAACACAGTAGAATAATATGAATGTTTTTTTTTGTCTCAAGGTTGATTTGAAATTCTGTTGTTGCCCCCTTGGCCCCCTGTAAAGTTACTTCTTTGATGGCATGGGACCAAGGATGGCTAGGTACACATGTTGAATGGCATAAGGTTAGGAATAGATCTCTCCACCTTTATAGAGTGCAAGTGGAGCACAGGTGCAGTCAAAACGCCAGGATTTACTTAGACATATTTCTGACATTGGTTGGCTTGCTTAGCCTTGAATGAATTAGATTAGGTACAAAAATACATAGTCTCGTGAGCAGCTGCAGAATGAAACTGAAGCTGACTGAGCAATAGATACTGTTGCAAGAAATTTTACATATATTATCAAAAATTGACAAAGTAACTCAGATTCTGTGGTTCTTTTTACTTACTTATTTTCATACAGCAAAGTAACAGGCCCTCCCTTATTTATAATATGTTGGTTTAAAAACTGAAGGACTCTCTGAAAGTCTGACCTGTTGGTAACCCTCAGTTTCATTATTATTTGAATTCAGACTTCTATTTCTTTTTGACATTCTCCTTTCTTGTTCTTTTCTTTCTTTCCTTTCTAGGGGATAGTTGGGGGCAGGGAGTGGGGGGGGGGGTGGAGGCGAGGAGGGTTTATTTATTTATTAATATTTATATATACACACCACATTTTGTACTTAATTTTTTTTGTAGTTTTATTTAATATGTATACATGGATGTGGTTTTTAAAATAAAATGTTAAAAAAACAGGCCCTTCCAGCCCACAAGCCCATACTGCCCCAAATATCCCAATTAACCTGCAATTTTTAAATTTGAATTTAGATATTCAGCATGATAACAGGCCGATTTGGCCCACAAGTCCACGCCACCCAATTAACCTACACCCAACTGACCTACACCCCCAGTATGTTTTGAATGGTGGGAAGAAACCGGAGTCCCCAGGGAAATCCCATGCAACCCCTATACATTTTGAAATACAAAATACAAGTCCAGATATGTACAAACACACACACAAAATTAAATTGACAACTGGTCCTTTCTGCTCATCGCCAGTGTAGTTTTTGGATGTTGGAATCTATGATTAATTCCATGAGAGAACAAATTTTTTCAAAAAATTTGGTTCCTGAAAAAAAATGTGGGGATTATGTTCAAGATGAATGGAAAGATAATTTCACATTTGTTGCATCAAGTAGGAAGTTGGATAAAAATGACATTAACTTCTGTTGAATTTATCATTTTTAATTGTGTAATGATGCTGACACATTGTGTTGGCTCCTGAGTTTCCTTTGTGCTCAGCATCTGATGCCTCTTGTGTCAGTGTCCAATATTAGTCAACCAACATTGATGGATTCCAATTGCCTTGTTACCGCTTTTCCATGGTTGAAATGTTCATCACTAACTGCACCAAAATCAGCAGGGAAGAAGTCAAAATGCAAATGCAGAAATTAATTTTTAATAACATATTGCTTGAAGTATGTTCTCAATCAGTTGGATGTAGTTTGGTGCTTTGTAGTTGCCAAGAAAATACTCAACAACATCTTTAAATACCTTTCGTCCTATTTTCTCCAGCTTCATTCGAAGATCTTCGAACCTGCATTGAGTGCATGCCCAAGCATGCTTGGACTGTCCAAAACAGCTTGCTTTGTGGGCAATATGTAAGTAAACTTAAATTATGACAGAAAATCATAAAAATAGGTTACACCTAAAAAATGGTACATGATGGGAAAAAATTCAGTTGATTTTTGTGATCAGCAGCCCAAAAGTGTTCAGCGATAAAAAATCTTTGTTGTCCAATGTTTTACACTTTCACTGCTGAGCACATTGCAAAGAATGGCTGCTGTCTTTCTTACTATGGTCAAGATTCGGGTTCATGGTCACATCTATACCCAGCCTTAAAAAGGAAATACGCAAAGGGTTCTTAAGAGGAAAGGTACTAACAGAATCACTGAGTGATTGCAGCACAGAAAGAGGGAGCAGTATGCACTAACTACTACCTTGGCAGTGGATTCCAAACCCTGACCACTCAATGGGTAAAATATTTTTTCCTCCTGTCACAGGAGGTTATGGTTTGCTAATCACCTTCATTGCATATCACCAAATCTTCATTCCTCCAGCAACAGGAGGAGTTTCTCTAGTGAATAATTTTAACACATCTCTTCTGCACTCTATCTGTTGGGCACTATCAGTTGCCCCAATAATTACAAGGACAAAGACTGAGGGGAACGATAGGCTTTATTGTATGGAAGACTTGAGCTGGCCCGGATTCAAACTAGGGAAGTGCAGGGAAGGGAAAGGTGGCCCGACCTTTATGGCCTGGGTTCCAGGGGAGGAGTCCAGGTAAGAGTGTCATCAGGGGGCAGGCCAGCCCAAGCCAATTAGCATACACAATCCATACCATTACACTATCCAAATCTTTCACATCTTCCATAAAGTGTGCCGAGCAGACAGGACATAATGTAACAGATTCAAGATTAAATTTACTGTCATTGTAATAAAACAGTCTCATATTACATGAAAGACCTTTTGCCTGCTGTAAGGCGGACAGATTTGCCATTGGCAGAAATTGCCTGAATTGGCTCTTACAGTCAGAGAAAGAGAAAAGGAAGCCCCCCACCAAGTCACCAAGTGTCCATAGATTCACCTCCAGCGCTTCCAAAGGAGATAGTTTATAAAGATGCATCACTATTACTTCCTTGCTCTTGTATTCTATGCCTTAATTTATAAACCCAAGATTCCAAATACTTTTAAAACAACTTTTTCACCTTCCCTTGCTGCTTTGAATGAACAGCATTCAGTATATGCCAACAAATCTCTCTATTCATATCCCTCTTACAGTTTATATAATCTTTTCTCACTCTTTCTATCAAAGTGAGTTTCGGCATTAAATTTCATCTGTCCCTTATCCGTCCGTCCACCGTTTCCTCAAAATTTATTCCTCTTCTCACATCCTTCTAATATTACAAACCAATAACACAGCAACACAACCATTAGTGCATCTTGTGCAACAAATTGGTGCTGCTTCTCCTCCTCACTGACAATCAACACAGACACACCTCAAAGATGTATGTTTAGCTTGCTGCTCTACTCTCTCTACATCCATGACTGTAGGGCTAGGCATGATTCAAATGCCATCTACAAACTTGCTGATGACACCACAGTCATGAGGAAGTGTACAGGAGTGAGTTAGATCAGTTAGTTGAGTGATGTCACAGCAACAATGTCAGCAAAACTAAGGAATTGATTGTGGACTTCAGGAAGGGGAAACCAGGAGAAACAAACCTGTTCTCCTTGAGAGGTCAGCAGCAGAGGTAAGAAACTTCAAATTGCTGGTTGTCAACATCTCTGAAGAACTATCTTGGAGCCATCATATTGATACAATCATGAAGAAGGCATGCAAATTGATATATTTCAAAAGGAGTTTGAGGAAATTTGATACGTCACCAGGTGTACAGTGGAGAACATGCTGACTGATTGCATCACTGTCTGGAATGGAGGTGTCAATGCACAAGACAGGAACAGGCTACAGAAAGTTTAAAACTTGACCAGTGCCATCATGGGTATTAGTCTTCACTTCATTAAGGACATCATTAAAAGTGGTGCCTCAAGAAAGCAGCTTCTATCATCAAGGACCCTTATCACCCAGGGAATGCCCTTTTCTCACTGCTACCATCAGGAAGGAGATACAGGAACCTGAAGGTACACATTCAATGTTACAAAAAAATGAACCTATGGACTTTATCTCACTTTTTCTCTTTTTTAGCACTAATTATTTTTTTTTCCAAATCTTGTATTTACAGAATTGTAATTTACAGTAATTTTGCACCTTGATCTGCACAGTACTATTTATGACAATAAACCTGAACATTCCTGCACATCTCTGCCCTCTCCTTTGTGCTGTGCCAAATGATTGAAGACACTGCTGCATCACACTGGTACTCTGGCAGCTACTTTTGAGGCACTTAAAATGCAATCTCAGCATACTGGTGCCTTTTTCATGGCATCATCAGTGGGCCATGTCTCAGTGTACAGTTCTCCTGGCTTTATTGGTTGGCTTTCCTTGAGATGAGAAATTATGGGTTTGTTTTTGGGTGGAGGCCTTCCTCTCCAGATAGGCAGCCCCAAAAACCACTTGTTGGATTGAATGGTGAGAGAGAGGTGCTTTTGGGTTACAAAATTGTAGCAGATGCCTGAGAGCCTTGCACTGAGCTGATAAAACATCTTCCTACATTTTGTACACCAGTTGAACATTAATGGAATGGATGCCTGTTGGAATTTCTAATGTGGAATGAAGAGATTTGACTCCCTTGTACAGTCTCATGTCTGTACTGATGGGAATCTATCTGAGCACCAAACCGAATCCCTTCTTATTCTGGCCAGAGTCATCTGCATCATAGTCGACATCTATTAGTTGCCTTATATATTTCTGCACAGCCAACCGCAGATTTCTCTGGTAGGATGCTGGTATGATTCTGAAGTGCAGAAATTATGGGCAATGGCCACAGGCAATGAGTGTCCCCAGGATTGATGGGCTTTGGTTCTTATTTATTGTCTAACAGCAGATATCTGCCACCACAGGGAGAACCCCTGGAATCTGATGTTGCTGCACAGTAAGGATTCTGATCCTTTATGCTGAAGCTAGTGTGAAGGATATAGCCTTGTACCAGCTACTCCTCTGACAGGAGCCCCTCTTTCTTGCTAGATATGCAGCAGCTTGAAGCTGACCTGGAGGCTCCTCTCCAACCCTTCCTCTTCATCACACATTGTTGCTGCCCATTTAGCACCAATTTTCTGGTCTTGCTAGACACAAGCCAATTGCAATAAGCAAGTATGCCACTTCAAATTTGTAGGTATCAAACAGCAAGCCTGAATCTACTTGTACATTCTGCAGAGAGAACTAACAGAACTCCTGTGAAGAAATTCTTTCGCAGAGCCACTCAGGAGAGTAGCCATGAAAGAATATTACGTATTGTGAGATTACATTGTTAAGTCCTTGGTTCCCGTCCCTCTTCTCTCTTTTGAGTTTCCTTAGTGTTTAAAAAAAAGTGTCCTCTGGGATAACTTGCACTATTGTAGACTAATAATGCAATGGGTGATTGTATTTTCAACCTAGTAACCCACCTCCCCAAGGAGCTTTCATGAGTTTCCTGATTTCTGACCGTGCGCTTGGATTAAATCTGGGAGTCAGCCAGCTTTCTCCTTGTTTACTTCCCATCAACTGCTTTGGCAGGTTATGAAATCACACCTGACTAAAATCCACCCAGTTTCAGAGGTTAAAATTCTCTTGCCATATGTACCTAGTGGTGGAAACTTCACGAGCTCCTTATGTTGCTTATCCTTTTACTTGCCTAATTTTTGATCTGTTATGCAACATGGAAGAAATCCAGATGGTGTACCAGATATAAGTAGAATGGGACTGGAAATCTTTATCACATAAAACAGAGATATATTTTCTGAAGCATATGAGGAGTGAAGTCACACCCTCTTATTTGAAAGTTAAAAATGACATACAAGTGTTTTTTCAGACTCTGGAATAAGAAAAGACTAGTTTGTACTTTACCAAACAAAAATTGTTTAAATTGTGTCACAATCTGATCTTCTGTAGATCTGCATAGTCTTCGATTATATAAAAAAAATTAGTTGCAATGTTCATGCATCAAAACCCACATATGAATTATTTGCTCTCATTATTTTTCACATAGTTTTCCACTCATTACATATTGTCAAGTCAGTTTTATTTTTGCACACAATCCAGTCTCCTTCTTTCATAAAAAGAACAATGTTAAAATTAAAATTACATTTTCAGAGCAGAGCTAAACTGATTTTAACATTTTTTTCTGTAAACAATTATTTTTTCATGCAAATAACCAAAGCAATTTAAGAAGTTATTAGCAAGAGTTGGCCGCTTGCCCCACCTTTCAGTATGACCTGCCCCAGGCCCTGTCTACCTCCCACTGCCAGTTCTACACAGCCCTCAACTTCCAGATCAGTCAAACATGTATCTAGTTCCTCTTTATATGCCCCAGTACTTCCACAACCCTCAGGAATACAGAATTCCAGAGATTCTCCACCTTCTGAGAAAAACTCCTCTTTATCTTACTAACTATGAGCTCTCCTCAAGAATTTCTTATCAATAGAAACATAGCTTCATGAGTGGTTTAAACAGAATTTTAAAAATTCTTACTGCTAAGGAAGTTTGACCATTGCCAAAGATTGATTTAAGGTTGAGAAGCTTGTGCAATGTATATCGTTTCTCATTATCATGTAAACAGTTTCAGTGAAAATGTGGAAACATTCATATTTGATGTGAGCACAGACAAACTTGTACTTCATGTGCAGTTAACTGGCACAACTGAGATTCTATAGATAACGATATAACTATTATGCAAAGAAGGTCTGGGAGAATTATCTTCCTATTATGTAACAGTGTTGATAAGGACATTGTTTAATAATTATGATTCAATATTGTTAGGTTATTCATGGTGCATTCGAGTTAAAATACCACAAAGGATGTCTACCATTTACAGTTACATAAAATAAGAAAAAGAAAACTAAGAATTGGGACAGAAAGAGGTGCAGATTTCATTTTAAATGCCCCAACCTCTAGGTTTTGGCAAATGCCAGTGGGGAACAGATTGATGGGGTGGGGCAAGAAGTGTGGGTTGGAGAAATCAGATGTGTATTTCCCATGTCCAAACACAATCGCAGAATATTAATTCACTTAAACGGAACAAGCCTGTAGCTAGAGTTTCTGAAGTTGGTGACAACTTAGTTGGACCTTCATTGGCTTGAGCAGCAAAACCATTGAAAGTGGATTATGATGTGTTTCCTTTAGCTATTGGCAATCTTCTTCTTAATTCTAAACTATTTTTGCAATTAACCTCTTCCAATGAAATAAAATATAAATGTATTTTAGGAGTTAACCATATAACCATATAACCACTTACAGCACAGAACAGGCCAGTTCGGCCCTACTAGTCCATTCCGTAGCAAATCCCCACCCTCCTAGTCCCACTGACCAGCACCCGGTCCATACTCCTCTAGTCCCCTCCTATCCATGTAACGATCCAGTCTTTCCTTAAATGTAACCAATGATCCCGCCTCGACCACGTCTGCCGGAAGCTCATTCCACATCCCCACCACCCTCTGTGTAAAGAAATTTCCCCTCATGTTCCCCTTATAATTTTCCCCCTTCAATCTTAAACTATGTCCTCTAGTTTGAATCTCCCCCTTTCTTAATTGAAAAAGCCTATCCACATTTACTCTGTCTGTCCCGTTTAAAATCTTAAACACCTCTATCAAGTCCCCTCTCAATCTTCTACGCTCCAGAGAAAAAAGCCCCAGTCTTCACAACCTTTCTCTGTAACTCAGACCCTGAAATCCTGTCAACATTCTCGTGAACCTTCTCTGCACTCTCTCTATTTTGTTTATATCTTTCCTATAATTTGGTGACCAAAACTGTACACAGTACTCCAAATTTGGCCTCACCAATGCCTTGTACAATTTCATCATAACCTCCCTACTCTTGAATTCAATACTCCGATTTATGAAGGCCAACATTCCAAATGCCTTCTTCACCACACCATCTACCTGAGTATCAGCCTTGAGGGTACTATTTACCATAACTCCTAAATCCCTTTGTTGCTCTGCACTCCTCAATTGTCTACCATTCAATGTATATGACCTATTTAAATTTGCCTTTCCAAAATGTAGCACCTCACATTTATCTGTATTAAATTCCATCAGCCATTTCTCAGCCCACACCTCCAGCCTTCCTAAATCACCTTTTAATCTACGGTAATCTACCTCACTGTCCACAACACCACCAATCTTTGTGTCATCCGCAAACTTGCTTATCCAATTCTCCACCCCTACATCCAGATCGTTAATATATATAACAAATAATAGTGGACGCAGGACCGAACCCTGAGGAACTCCACTAGTCACCGGCCTCCAATTGGACAAACAATTTTCTACCACTACTCTCTGACACCTCCCATCCAACCACTGCTGAATCCATTTCACTACCTCCTTATTTATACCTAATGCCTCCACCTTTTTTCCTAACCTCCTGTGGGGAACTTTGTCAAAAGCTTTACTAAAGTCCAAATAGACAACATCCACAGCTTTCCCTTCATCAACCTTTTTTGTAACCCCCTCGAAGAACTCAATCAGGTTTGTCAAGCATGATCTACCCCTGACAAAACCATGCTGATTACTCCCTATCAATCCCTGTACCTCCAAAAATTTGTAAATAGCATCCCTCAGAACACTTTCCATCAACTTGCCCACCACAGACGTCAGACTCACAGGCCTATAATTCTCAGGTTTGCATTTGGACCCTTTCTTAAAAAGAGGAACCACATGTGCCACCCTCCGATCCTTTGGTACCACCCCCGTGGCCAGTGACATCCTAAATATCTCTGTTAATGGCCCCACTAACTGTCCACTAGCATCCCTGAGTGTCCTAGGGAATATTTTGTCCGGTCCGGGAGATTTATCCACCTTTATCTTTTTTAACACAGCCATCACTACCTCCTTGGTTATCCTTATATGCTTCATGACCTCCCCACTATTTTTCTTTACTTCAACTGGTTCAACATTTTTTTCCCTAGTAAATACCGAGGCAAAGAAATCATTCAAAATTTCCCCCATTTCCTCAGACTTCTCACTCAGCCTACCCTCGCTATCTACAAGGGGTCCAATTTTATCTCTCACTAATCTTTTACTTTTAATGTACTTATAGAAACCCTTTGGATTTATTTTTACTCTGTCAGCCAAAGCCTCTTCATGCCTTTTTTTGGCCTTTCTAATTTCTTTCTTAAGATTCCTTCTACACTCCTTGTAGTAACTTCTCAGCTCCCTGCTCTTTATACCTCTTGTACACCTCCCTTTTTCTCCTAACCAAATTTCCAATATTCCTTGAAAACCAAGCCTCCCTATGACTTCCAGCCTTTCCTTTGATCCAGACTGGGACATAACTACTCTGTACCCTCAAAATTTCTTTTTTGAATATCCTCCATTTTTCATTAACATCCTTACCTGAAAATATCCTGTCCCACTCAATACTCCCCAAATCCCTTCTTATTCCTTCGAAATTTGCTCTTTTTCCAATCCAGAACCTCAACTTTAGGCCTCTCCTTGCTCTTCCCTAAAACTACCCTAAAACTAACAGAATTATGATCACTAGACCCAATTGGTTCTCCAACATTAATGTCCGCTACCTGACCTAGCTCGTTCCCTAACAGGAGATCCAGTATTACACCGTCCCGAGTCGGCTCTTCTACTAACTGATTTAGAAAACAATCCTGAACACATTTAACGAACTCCAGCCCATCCAGCCCTCTAACCGTATAGGTATCCCAATCAATGTGTGGGAAGTTAAAATCTCCCATGATCACTACCTTATGATTTTCACACATATACGTTATCTCCCTACAAATTTGTTCCTCTAATTTTCTTGGCCCATTTGGTGGTCTGTAATACACCCCTATTAGCACCCTCTTGCCTCCTCCACCCCTCAATTCCACCCAGGAGTTATGATTCTCCTTTCCAAGTTTTCTTTCTGCTCTGCTTTCTATGAGATTTAATAAATTAATAATTTAAAGATTAATTTATTTAATTGGAAGCAAAGTTTAGAAGCAAATACAGACAATTAATGGGAGAAGTAACAGACCAGGTGATACTGTGAGGAAGAGAGAGAGAGAGAGAGAGAGAGAGAGAGAGAGAGAGAGAGAGTGAGAGAGAGAGAGAGAGAGATGGAAAATGAGAGAGTAAGAGATAAAAGCATAAAACACTGGAAATACCCAGGAGGATGGCAGCATCTGTGCTGAGAAACAGGGTTAATCTTTCAGGCTGATAGGTTTTTACCAGAATGAGGAAAAGTTGGAAAGCAAAGATATATTTCATTGCAGTAATGGGTCAGTAGTCCAAGGGAGTCTCTGTGATGGAGTGGTGACCAAGAGCAATTAGAGTGCACAACAGAGAGATAGTGGTGAACACTTGTTAATTACAATGGATCTGCCTGAACAAGTAGCAAATAAAATGAAAATGCATCTGGACAAAGAAGAAAGGAACTAAAACAATAATGAAATGATAAGGTACAAGACTCTGCAATAGTTGGACATTTTAAGTGAAAGATATACTGTGGTGGCCCACCACTGTGGCGATCGAGCTGGTGCTCTGGGTGGTGAGTGCAACTAAAGGCCAGCAGCCCAAGCAGTGGCACTGACCCCAACAATTGAACCAGCAGGAGAACGCAAGGGCAGCTTAAAGGCCAGTGACCCCAAAATGGTGCTGGCCTTGCTGTGCAGCCAACAGATAAGGACAGCGCACAGGAAAGAAGGGCATTTTATGCAGGAAAGTACCCACGTGCAGGAAACCCACTTTTATTATGCATGTTGTGATGTCAGCCAAGGGGGGCCACGGCAGGAACAGTGCAAGTAGAAAAGTTGGGCCTGAGCCCAAATAAAACTCAGTGCTTACTCTGACTACACTACATTCTTTCGAGTAGTGTGCAGCTACAATACTCACAACACATAAGTGGCATCTGTTGAATGAGAAAATAAAACTAAATTAAGGTTATTATTTGATACAATACACAAAAGTGCTGGAAAACCCAGCAGATCACATAACATCCATTTGAAGGCAAAATCAATCAACATTTCAGGCCTAAGCTCTTCGTCAGGAATATTCCTAGACCAGGAATATTCCTAAACTAGGCCCTAGAATTTGCAGATTTTAAGAGTTACAGTTTGAGGACCTTCCATCATCCAGAAGATGAGATATTCTTCCTTGAACTTATGTTGGTGTTTGTTGGAACAATGTAAGAGGCCAAGGTTTGAAAATTAATAATAGACATCCGGAAAATCTGGTGGTCTGAACAGAGGTATTCTGCAAAGTGATCACCCAATATGCATTTGGTTTCTTCAATGTAGGCAAGTTCATATTATGTGAACTGAATCTAGTACATTATTTGGAAGCACAAAAATGAATCATTGCTTCAGCTCAAAGTAATGTTTGGATTCCTAAAAAATGAACAAGAGCAAGGGTTAAGTATCTGAATTTGCTGATGACACAAAATTAGGTGGGAGGACATTCTGCAAAGAGGGTATTTGGACATTGCAACAGAACATAGGTAGCCTCAATGAGCGGGCATCAACTTGACAAAAGGTGTTCAAAGTGCTTGATGTTACTCATTTCAGCACAAGGAGTCAAATGGGACACTGGAAGACTCAAACTCAGAATGACCTTACTTTTTTGATGCATTACTGACATATTCATCATATCCAAATGTGCAGACTCACACTTGTGAAACATTGCAAGAAATTAATTAACTTCTTTTTTTCTATCTCTGCCATACGATTCTGATAGATACCACAATGTCATCCAAATCTTAGATTTTGAACATTGGCTATATTTGAATTTCACAGTGATTCAAATGACTGCATGAAGTTGGTTGCATTTTGCTGAACATTACGTTGTTCATATTGTGGGAGTGACGGAAAGTTAGACCCTGAGGGAAGAACACAGGCTTTCATTTCAAATAACATCTTCAAACTGCATGTGAACTTTCTAATTCCTTCTTGCATTCTGAGAGTCTGCTCGATTGTTAGCCCCGAGACAAGAAGTTATTCAAAATACAGCAATTGGGGGAAAAAAAACCATCCATAGAGCAACATGTCATATTTTCCTGATATTTTAGAAAATGTGATATGGTGTATAAATGTAACATTGTAATTGCCATCTGCTGGTGACTCTCATCTACTACAAGGTACCTTGGCTGGAACAGAGACTAAATCTTTAATTCTTTACATGGTTCCATGCAGATGCAGAGTAGATAACAAAATTTGTATAAATTTAGTTACTTTTGGGATCAAATTTTTGTACCATTTCATCGAATGTTTTGGGGTCTATTTTGTGTCTTTTTTATTGCATTCAGCAACCCCAAATTTTTCATTCATTACACCAAATGACACATAGATAGGCCTTAATTTCAAGTTGGCACTTGACTTTCAAAGGGCATGACAGGTGAAAATGTATTTTTTTCTGGAATAGCTTGTCTCTTGGGATGCTCCAACATTAGTGAAGCAAATAGTCTTCCCTCAGGGAAGCCTTGTCTTTCACCCCCCACATTTGGAAACAGTAGCACTTTTATAAATTGGTTGGATACCTATGGCATCTATTGCACCATTGTTAGAATATTAGGTGAAGACTACTTTAAATGATCAAATGTAATACTTTACAAAAAGGTATATTTCTTTATGATATTACATAAATAATACAACCTTTTAAAATCTTATGGATGTCATCTAGAGTGCCCTCCATAAAGTACGGGAAAAATACACTTTCTTTCCTTTTTCCACTGTGCTCCACAGTTTTAAATTTGTAATCAAACAATTCACGTGATTAAAGTGCACATTCCAGATTTTATTCAAGGTTATTTGTATATATTTTGATTATATATTTGTATATATTTGGGACAGGTGCTGAGTATCTTCTCTGGTGATGCTCTGCTAGGCCTCTATTGCAGACATCTTCAGCTCCTGCTTGCTTTCCCCTCAAGTTTTCACTTCAGCATATGGAAGGCATGTTCAATTGGCCATTCAAGAATCTTCCAGATTTTAGCTTTGAAAAACTCCTTTGTTGCTTTAGCAGTATGGCTGGGATAATTGTCTTGCTGCAGGATGAAGTGATGTCCAATGAGCTTGGAGGCAATTTGCTCGAACTTGAGCAGATAAAATATTTTTATACACTTCAGAATTCATTTTGCTCTTGCCATCAGCATTTACATGATCAATGAAGATAAGTGCACCAGTACCTGTGGCAGCCATACATGCCCAGGCCACAACACCTCTACCACCATGTTTCCCAGAAGGGGTGGTATGTTTTGGATCTTGGGCAGTTCCTTTACACCTCCAGACCTTGCTCTTGCCATCATTCTCAGGTTAATCTTGGCCTCATCTGTCCTTAAGATCTTTTTCCAGAATTCTGCAGGCTCTTGTTAATACTTCTTGGCAAACTGTAATCTGGTCATCCTGTTACTGTGGCCAACTAGTAGTTTGCATCTTGCAGTGTAGCCTCTGTATTGCTGTTCATGAAGTTTTCTGTGGACAGTAGTATTGATATATCCATACCTGCCTCATGAACAGTGTTTCTGACATGTTGGACAGGCATTTAGGGTTTTTTCTTCTTAATGATATTCCAAACAATTGATTTTGATAATCCTAAGGTTTGGGTGATGTCTCTTACTGTTTTATTCTTGTTTGTCAGCCTCATAATGGCTTCTTTGACTTTCATTGGCACAACTCTGGTCCTCATGTTGAAAAATGACAACTACAGACTCCAAAGGTGATCAAAAGCTGAGAAGCAAGCCTAGGTCTCTTATACCTGCACCAATGAAGCAAATTAAATATACTTGAGTACTCTCAAAAACTTGTGAAGCCAAATATCCCAAACAGTAAGAGGGAACTATGCAGAAAAAGTGCTGCAATTTCTACATGGTCAAACCAAATAACCTTCAATAAAATCTGTAATCTTTAATCACCTGTAAATTGTTTGATTACAAATTTAAAACTGTGGAGCACAAGGACAAATAAAGGAAAAGAATGTCTTCGTTCCTAGAAGATAAACAGTCAATGGTTCAACAAAGACCTTTAGTTAGCATTGGGAAGAAGATAGAAGATGCTTGTTAAAAATGTGGGGACAGTGAGGAAGGAGAAATCTCTCTGAGAGAATGAAACCGGGGAGACCATGAGGCTACATTGCAAACAAGATTATCCTGACAGTGAGCAGTTAGAGGGTGAGGATCTGAACAGACAAATGTAAGAGTTATGAAATGCAGAGCAGAAAGACATGGCCAGCAGGTTGGGCAAAGCATGCCCTTCAGTTCTAGAGGAAATAAAAAATTTAAAAAATGGTGGAGTGGGGAAAGAACTTTCTAATCCCTTCTTGCATTCTAAAAGATATCTGCCAGATAGCCAGCGCCTTTTTGCCTCTGGAAGTGGAGGGCATGTTTAGTGTTTTTTTTTGTCTGCTCCCATTCTCTCATTGACCAGATAACCTTGTTTGCTGTTTTACCCTATCAGAGACATCCCCCTCTCAGCATTTTACAAGCGTCTGTGGTCTCTTTCTCAGTTTGATGAGGGTCTTTAAACTGAAACTCTGTTTCTTTTCCCACAGATGGAGCTTCAGCTGCTGTGTATTTTCAGCATTTCTGTCTTTATACAGGCATTTAGTACAGCCATTACTGGACTGGACATTCAGCAGGTGGCACCGCAGCATGGTGGACCAGAACTCCTTTGTGATGTCTAGGCTATCCTAGACCATTGGTCCCATTGTCATGGAGGTGACGGCTTTTTGACGACATTCACAGAAGGAGGCCACTTGTTCCACAAGGTTAATGCTAATTCCCTTATATAACAGAGTGACAGAACACTGTTCAGACAAAGGTTCCTGGACTTGAAACATTAACTGCCTTGTATTGGAGGATGAGAGGTAACTTAATTGTCTATTATGTGTGTACACCATGGCTTGGAGAAACATTTTTTGTCTGGTTGTACATGTACAGTTAGATGATAATAGACAAAGTAATAGAGGTGTATAAAATAATGAGAGGCATGAATACAGCAGACAGCCAGCATCTTTTTTCCTAGGGCAGCAATGGCCAAGATAAAGGAAATCAATTTAAGGTTAGAGGAGGCAAATTTATGGAAGATGTCAGAGGAAGGTGTTTTTTTGAACAGAGAGTGATGGGACCCTGGAAGGCATTGCCAGGACTGTTGGTGAAGGCTGATACAATATGGACATTTTAAAAACTTTTAGATAGGCAGCTCATTCACACTCTCACCACTTTCTGTATGAAGATGTTCCCCCTAATCTTCACCTTAAGCATTTCACCTTTCACCCCTAACCCATGTGCTCTTGTTCTTGTCTCAATCAACCATATTTTTTTCCCCTATTTAAACCCCTCATAATTTTGTATACCTCTTACCAAATCTCCATTCATTCTCTAATGCTCCAAGCTATTCAATCTTTCCCCATACCAGCTCTTCCAAGTCCTGGCAACATCCCTGGAAACTTGCTCTGCACTCTTTCAGTTTACTGATAGCTCCCCTGTAGGTAGGTGACCAAAACTGCACTAATATATTCCAAATTTGGCATCACTCATGTCATTTATGCAGACCAAATAAGTTGAACGGACTCCCATTCATAATTTCAATCCTTCTATGAATGCAGACTTTAACTGAGTGGTTCTCAACCTTTTTCTTTCCACTCACATACCACTGAAGTATTCCCTATGCCATAGGTGCTCTTCCAGGCAAACCTCAAAGCAAAGCTCGACGATGCAACCCGCCTCACGGACCCGTCCCCTGAAACCCTCTGGGATCAGTTGAAGACTACCATACTGCAATCCACTGAAGAGGTACTGGGCTTCTCCTCCAGGAAAAACAAGGACTGGTTTGACGAAAACAGCCAGGAAATCCAGGAGCTGCTGGCAAAGAAGCGAGCTGCCCACCAGGCTCACCTTACAAAGCCGTCCTGTCCAGAGAAGAAACAAGCCTTCCGTCGCGCATGCAGCCATCTTCAGCGCAAACTCCGGGAGATCCAAAATGAGTGGTGGACTAGCCTCGCCAAACGAACCCAGCTCAGCGCGGACATTGGCGACTTCAGGGGTTTCTACGAGGCTCTAAAGGCTGTGTACGGCCCCTCACCCCAAGTCCAAAGCCCGCTGCGCAGCTCAGATGGCAAAGTCCTCCTCAGCGACAAGATCTCCATCCTCAACCGATGGTCAGAACACTTCCAATCTCTTTTCAGTGCCAACCGCTCAGTCCAAGATTCCGCCCTGCTCCAGCTCCCTCAACAGCCCCTAAGGCTAGAGCTGGATGAGGTTCCCACCCTGGATGAGACATATAAGGCAATCGAACAACTGAAAAGTGGCAAAGCAGCAGGTATGGATGGAATCCCCCAAGAAGTCTGGAAGGCTGGCGGCAAAACTCTGCATGCCAAACTGCATGAGTTTTTCAAGCTTTGTTGGGACCAAGGTAAACTGCCTCAGGATCTTCGTGATGCCACCATCATCACCCTGTACAAAAACAAAGGCGAGAAATCAGACTGCTCAAACTACAGGGGAATCACGTTGCTCTCCATTGCAGGCAAAATCTTCGCTAGGATTCTACTAAATAGAATAATACCTAGTGTCGCCGAGAATATTCTCCCAGAATCACAGTGCGGCTTTCGCGCAAACAGACATGGTCTTTGCCCTCAGACAGCTCCAAGAAAAGTGCAGAGAACAAAACAAAGGACTCTACATCACCTTTGTTGACCTCACCAAAGCCTTCGACACCGTGAGCAGGAAAGGGCTTTGGCAAATACTAGAGCGCATCGGATGTCCCCCAAAGTTCCTCAACATGATTATCCAACTGCACGAAAACCAACAAGGTCGGGTCAGATACAGCAATGAGCTCTCTGAACCCTTCTCCATTAACAATGGCGTGAAGCAAGGCTGTGTTCTCGCACCAACCCTCTTTTCAATCTTCTTCAGCATGATGCTGAACCAAGCCATGAAAGACCCCAACAATGAAGACGCTGTTTACATCCGGTACCGCACGGATGGCAGTCTCTTCAATCTGAGGCGCCTGCAAGCTCACACCAAGACACAAGAGCAACTTGTCCGTGAACTACTCTTTGCAGATGATGCCGCTTTAGTTGCCCATTCAGAGCCAGCTCTTCAGCGCTTGACGTCCTGCTTTGCGGAAACTGCCAAAATGTTTGGCCTGGAAGTCAGCCTGAAGAAAACTGAGGTCCTCCATCAGCCAGCTCCCCACCATGACTACCAGCCCCCCCACATCTCCATCGGGCACACAAAACTCAAAACGGTCAACCAGTTTACCTATCTCGGCTGCACCATTTCATCAGATGCAAGGATCGACAATGAGATAGACAACAGACTCGCCAAGGCAAATAGCGCCTTTGGAAGACTACACAAAAGAGTCTGGAAAAACAACCAACTGAAAAACCTCACAAAGATAAGCGTATACAGAGCCGTTGTCATACCCACACTCCTGTTCGGCTCCGAATCATGGGTCCTCTACCGGCACCACCTACGGCTCCTAGAACGCTTCCACCAGCGTTGTCTCCGCTCCATCCTCAACATCCATTGGAGCGCTTACATCCCTAATGTCGAAGTACTCGAGATGGCAGAGGTCGACAGCATCGAGTCCACGCTGCTGAAGATCCAGCTGCGCTGGATGGGTCACGTCTCCAGAATGGAGGACCATCGCCTTCCCAAGATCGTGTTATATGGCGAGCTCTCCACTGGCCACCGTGACAGAGGTGCACCAAAGAAAAGGTACAAGGACTGCCTAAAGAAATCTCTTGGTGCCTGCCACATTGACCACCGCCAGTGGGCTGATGACGCCTCAAACCGTGCATCTTGGCGCCTCACAGTTTGGCGGGCAGCAACCTCCTTTGAAGAAGACCGCAGAGCCCACCTCACTGACAAAAGGCAAAGGAGGAAAAACCCAACACCCAACCCCAACCAACCAATTTTCCCCTGCAACTGCTGCAATCGTGTCTGCCTGTCCCGCATCGGACTTGTCAGCCACAAACGAGCCTGCAGCTGACGTGGACTTTTTACCCCCTCCATAAATCTTCGTCCGCGAAGCCAAGCCAAAGAGGTGCTCTGTGATTAATAAGGGATTGCTTAAGGTGGTATGTGGGTGGAAAGAAAAAGTTTGAAAACCACTATTTTAATTATACCTAATTGTGTGCACAGTTTCATAACTCCAAAGGAAATGCGCCAATGTCACTTTTTCTCGAGCAAAATATTTCAGTAACAATTGGGTCCAGAGCAGTGATTCCCAACCTTCCTTTCCCACTCACATCCCACCTTAAGCAATCCTTACTAAGCACAGAGCACCAATGGCATAGGGATTCCTTAAAGTGGTATGTGAGTGGAAAGAAAAAAGTTGAGAATCACTGCTTTAACCTGTTTATCTGCTCTTTCACTGGGTTTTCTATAGATAGTGTGTGATACTGTAAGGTCAAAATGACTTGGGTTTCCTAATAAAATGCAACAGATTACACTTATGAATGAATTGCAACCGCAAATTTCCTATGGGATAGTGGCCAGATATATCAAATCCACTCAATCCATCATTTTGGACATTTTCTTTTAATTGCATGCATGAGAAATCGATCACACGTTATAGTTTCCACTGCTAAGTTTGATGATTCATTCCACAATTGCTCTTTACATTCCACAATTACTCAGAATATGGTTCGAACCCATTCTAACAAAAATAGGACGCACATGGTTCCATTGTTCAACACTCATCAGTGATATGGGTCAACGTTCGCGCCGATCACAATGTACCATGTACTTGTTCTTTTTCTCCCTCTCACAGACCAGCAGGAGTTGTGGTTGATTGCGTATTAAGCGTGACCGAAATGGGAAGGGGACTAGAAGGTTGGAGCATCCTTTGCACGAATAGCTCGAGTCTGGACGGTGGTTAAATGTAGACCCACGCCAGGCAGGGGTAAGGCGGGGGCGCCTGCGTCTACGTCGGGACACTGGGGCGGGTTTAGGCATCGAAATCTTTGGATCTGAGTCCCTTGGTGAGGTTGTGGCGCGATATTTATTTACACACGTTGCCAGCGCGCCGGTCGATCTGGCGGGAGAGTGACGGGGATGATGCGAGGTCAGGAAGGCAGAGGCTTGGCGGCAGCCGGCGGGTCTGCAAGGTAAAGCTGGGATCGCGGCTCTTTGTGCAGCGCTGGCCGGGCTCATTGTTCGAGCAGCCGCAGCTTGCTCGCCCGCCCGCTTCGCATTCAGTCGCCAAGGCAGCGAAGGGAACTCTTCTATCTCGCTGCAGGCGAATGCGTGTCGATCGGTCGAAAATCTTATTTTATACGTAAACCGTAATTCGCCTTTAATTCAACTTGCTAACAGAAGTTCTTTCCACCTGCTCAAGTAGGATGTTGCATTCAAACGCATCTTCCTTCAAACACCTCGCTCTCTTTGTCTGACTGCTTCATTCCGACGGCCGATTGGGATGTCTCCTGTTGTCTCTGATGTGCGAGACATCGGCCTGTCTCTTCCACGTCGCTGCACATTGGCCGTGGACGAGTGTCACGGGCTGGTCCCTCGGACCAGAATCTTTGTTCGCATCTTGGGCGAGCGGGACGGGTCTGGGCTCGACAAAATACAGGGGCGAAGCTGTAAGCTGTGAAACATGAGCGTGACACCTCAGTCCCGCCGCTGTTATTGTTTTCAATGAAGGATCGCCCACTTTGAGAAGAGCCAGCGCTAACAATGTTCCTTATTAATGATTCTAGATTTTCTGTCCATTGACTATGAACGGTCGATTAACCTACTGCGAATGAGTTGGTTTACAGAAAAGATGGGAAGGTAGGAATAAGTGCGAGGAACAAAGAACGCATCACCCATCCATGGAATTTAGAATAGGAAAGTTTCCCTGCAGTTTGGGGACGTGTACAGTGCTCCATTCACGTCCAAGAAGTCCGAGAAATTCTATCAACCAGATGATTTGTGATAGTTTATATGAATATTACATTGAAAGATAGATACATTTTGAACACGTGATCGTGAGAATTACACAACAGGACATATTTGCAATGCTAAAGGACCAGTTGTCAGGGAAACAGTAAACGGGAGAAGTCATTTGCTGTCATTTAAGTGTGTGGTTTGAATATTTCTGATGAAATATCCTTTTACGGGTGGAAAATGATCCAATAATCCAACATGAAAATTAGAACTTGTACAAACAGTGTAATTATAGTTTAATTAAGATATGTACACGCATAATGATCTTGCCATGGTCTAGAAGATTAATACTGTCATTAAGTACTTGTCTTGAGTGAATAATGTGCACTCATTTTATAGCATTCATTAAAAAATCCAGGATGCAGAAATATCTAGTCATTTTCTCAGAGGAGAATCTTGCATTCTCAAGCTGCATGGCAGAGAGATTAAACATGAACAGTAAAGTGAAACAAAAAAGTCTGCAGATGCTGTGATCGTAATTACCATATATTCTCGTGTAAAAGTCAATCTCATGTAAAAGTCAACCCCCCTGTTTTTGGCCAAAAAAAAACTGGAATTTTCCATACATCTCATGTAAAAGTCAACCAGTCTCTCGCCTAGGCCCTAGCCGTCCACCCATCAGAGCTCCCAATACCTTGGAAGCAGACTCTCATCTCAGCCCTGGTCGCTTGTCCATCAGAGCTCCGGATGCCTAAAATGTGGACTCTCGCCTCAGCCACCTGCCAATTGGAGCTCCTGATGCCGCAAACATGGACTGTTACCTCAGGCCTGGCCACCTCCCCATTGGAGCTCCTGACACCTCTGTGATAGGAAATGTGTTTTGGTGCAAAGACTCATTAATTAATTCAGTGGTTATTAACCTTTTTCTTTCCACTCACATAGCACTTGAAGTATTCCCCATGCCATAGGTGCTCTGTGATTAGTAAGGGATTGTGGTATGTGGGTGGAAAGAAAAAGTTTGAAAACCACTGTTTTAATCATACCTAATTGACTCGTGATGTGCCCGGTTTCATAACTCCAAAGGAAATGGGCCAATGACCATTTTTCTTCAAGCAAAATATTTCAGTAACAATTGGATCTAGAGCAGTGATTCTCAACCTTCCCTTCTCACCCACATACCGCCTTAAACAATCCCTTACTAATTACAGAGCACCAATGGCATAGGGATTACTTAAAGTGGCATGTGAGTGAAAAGAAAACGGTTGAGAACCACTGCTTTAATTCATTGTGATTTTGTTCTTTATTCATTTAAAGATCATTTGACTTCTGCTACTAATATGGTATTTTGTATTCTCGTCCAAATTTCAGTCCCTCAAATGTAATAGTCAATCCTTTAAAATTAACATTAAAATGGTCTACAAAATTTGATTTTTACATGAGCATCTACAGTAATACACAAAATTGTTGGAGAAACTCAGTAGGTTATACAGCACCTATAGGAAGCAAATTCTATATAACCAAAATTTTGGGCCCAAGCTCTTTGTCAATTTGTGATCAAAAATCAGACAGGCACCTGAATAAAAATGTGGGGGGTTGGGGGGAAGGAAATAAAGAGCAGGGGAGGAGCTTAATGCAAGAGCCAAGAGAGCATAGGTCGAGCTGTGAACCTCCAGAGAGCGGGAAGCAAAGTTTCAGCACTCCCCCATGGGTTCAAATGCTCAGTCCGAATGGAATCATTCTGTACAGGCTTCAAATGGCTTGTTAAAGGAGCTGACAGTGGTTCATTTTATAATCCCATGACCACAGGGTCTGGGCCCAAGATGGTGGCGCTTATGATCATCAGCGGCCACAAAGAGTTGCAGACTCCAGGGAAGCAGATGACTGGGGCACAGGGCATGAGAAAATGGGATGACCACCTCCTCCCCTCCCCCCATTTGAGAAGAAGAGAAGACAACCCACAGGTGACCATGGTGGCGGACTAGTTAGGGTTTCTGAGTGTGAAGAATACACAGGTGCCAGACTGTTGGTGACTCAAGGTGAAGAACCCGCATTGGCTGCAGGCGACTGCAGTCAAGGGATTCACACCAGGCAGCAGACTGCTGGAAACTGGCTCAAAGGATGCCGAGTTTTAGAGCCGGGATGTGGGAGGATGCAAGAGGCTTCCTGGTTGTGTCAGAAGTGTGTATCTGGAGCTCAGGCTGATAATGTTTCAGACTGAAGGTTGTACGGCTGCAGAGGCCATAGGAGTGCTGGAAGCAAAGCCATAGACATTCAATGACTGCAGGGGAACTCTTTTGCTTCTCTTTCTCTGCCCATAAAGGGAGCTGGGCAATTTTTGCTGCTAGTGAATCATCTGCCTTAAGGTAGACTAAAGGAAATATTGTGTAATATCACCTTTTCTGCATTATTACATGACAAAAAAAATCTTGAAATCTAAATCCATTTCCACCAGTTCATGTTCACCCAACCTCAGTGGAAAAAGTCTACATGCATTTAGCTCACTACAGGCAACTACATATTCCAGTACTGGAATACTTTTCCAAATCTCTGCTCCTGTACATCTCTTTCTCCTTAAAGCCATTGCTTCAAACCTGCTGCTTTGGCTCAGATTTTTACCATCTAACCAAAGATTTGCTTTGGGGCTCAAGTGCCCTGCAAAATGTTCATTAAATATGATATTACTGTGGCGGAGCACATCTCTGTAAGTGAACAGGCCCTGTTTGTACCACTACACTGGCGGGGCAGTTGCAGAAGATGGCGCCATCAGGGCTTACTCACTGCCTCGTGGCTTAGGCCACTGCTTGTGCCCCAGGCCATGTGATGATGTCACCGCTACACAGGGCGGAACTTCCATTGGTCTTAAAGGGGCACGTGCAAAATTCAAGTGAACAATTCTACTGGAAACCCCACCGAGTCTAGTGGTGTTTTCTGTGTGTAGCAGCCGCTACATTGGTGACACCAATGAACCCAGATGATATCTGGTCTCCAAACATGGACTCTTCGGCAATTAGTGCCATCTCAGTGAAGCTCCCTCCCTTCTGGACCAACTGGCCCCGCACGTGGTTCAAGCAGGCTGAGGCTCAGTTTCGACTCTGGCAGATCACCTCGGACTCCACCATGTTCTACCACGTGGTGAGTGTCCTTGATGAAGAAACGGCAGCCAGAGTGGACGATCTGATCCATGGTCCTCCCAAGGAGAACCCTCAAAACCCTCTTCCTCAGCACCTTCGGGATCTCCCGTCGGCAACGCGTAGCCAGGTTGATGCACCTCGATGCCCTGGGGGTCAGACCTCTGTCTGCATTGATGAATGAGATGCTCACACTGGCAGAGGGTCACAAGACCTGCCTGATGTTTGAGCAAGCCTTCCTCGAACAAATGCCGCTGGACATCCAGCACCTGCTAGCGGGTGAGGACTTCTCAGACCCCAGGAAGGTCACAGCCTGCGCCGACATGCTGTGGCAGACGAAGAGAGAGAACAAGACCACTGTGAATCAGGTTGCCTACCCTGCACCCACCCGACCACAACCTGCCCCCAGACAGAAGATCTGCACTGGGGAGCACAGGCTCACAAATGCCGCCAACGGTGCTCATACAGGGAAATGACCTGGCCAGCCACCACTGATGGCTGTGACGGCTGGCCACACGAACAGCCTCCTCCACGTGGTGGACAAGACCAATGGTTGGCGTTTCCTAGTGGACACTGGAGCAGAGTTGAGCATGCTGCCTCTGACTGCCCTTGAGACCCATACGAGAGCACGAGGCCCAACACTGCAGGCAGAAAACAGCACTGATATTAAGACCTTCGGCACACAGACTGTTCAGGTGCACCTCAGGCAGGAGAAATACCGTTGGAAGTTCCTACTGGCCACCGTGAGAACTGCATTGTTAGGGCCGACTTCCTTCGGGCGCACAGCCTGCTTGTGGACTTGAAGGGCAAGAGGCTTGTGCATGCCTGTACCTTCCAGACCCTCCATCTCAAGCCATCCAATGCACACAGGCCAGGGATGGCAAACATCTGCACGCCCAAGGACAAGTACTCCTGTATCCTCGATGAGATCCCTGCCATCTCACGGCCACAGTTCACCGCCTCCATGCCGCAATATGGCATCTGCCACCTCATCGCCCTCTGCTCCACGCCAAGGCCAGAGGACTGCCGCCCGAGAAGCTGCAGTTGGCGAAAGAGAAGTTCTCCCACCTCCAAGAGCTTGGCATCGTCCACAGGTTGAACAGACCCTGGGCATCTCCCCTGCACATGGTCCCCATGACCTCTGGGGGTTAGCAACCGTGTGGGGACTGCTGCCGGCTCAATGACGTGACTACACCTGATTGCTACCCCATCCCCCACATCCAAGAATTCATGGCCATCTTGCACGGCGCCAAGGTGTTCTCCAAGGTTGAATTAGTCAGGGACTACCACCAGATCCCCTTACTCCCTGATGACATTGACAAGACCACCATCATCACCCCGTTCAGCCTGTTCAAATTCTTTGGATGCCTTTTGGTCTGAAGAACGTGGCCCAAACCTTCCAATGACTCATGGATGCGGAGGGCAGAGACTTGGACTTTGTGTTCATCTATCTTGATGACATCCTCATCGACAGTCAAGATCACAATGAGCACAAGGCCCTCCTCTGCTTACTGTTCGCTCACCTGGCAGAATTTGTCCTTACCATCAATGTGGCCAAATGCCAGTTTGGGAAAGAGTCACTACAGTTTTTGGGCCATACCATCACCACGGATGCGGCAGCACAGTCGGAGGACAAGATCAGGGCCATACAGCAGTTCCCCAGGCCAGACACCCTCAAGGGCCTGCAGTAATTCACCAGGAAGGTCAACTTCTACCACCGATTCATCCTGGGGGCTGCATGTTTAATGGATCTGCTGTTTGCCCTAACTGCCTCTAAGCAAAAGACACTCGAGTAGTCGAGAGAGGCCGAGACAGCTTTCACTCAGACCAAGGCCGCCCTTGTGAACACCACCCTGCTGGCCCACCCCCGACCTGACGCCCATACAGCACTCTCTGTGGACATGTCTGCCACGGCCGTTGGAGGCGTCCGAGAGCAAGAGGTCAACTGGCATTCTTCAGTCAGCACCTCCGACCACCTGAGTTGAAGTACAGCGCGTTCGACCAAGAAATCCTGGCCTTGTACCTCGCGATCAGGCACTTCCGCTACTTCCTGGAGGGCAGACAGTTCACCACTTTCACAGACCACAAACCACTTGCTCAGGCCCTCGCCATGGCTAGAAATCCCTGGTCAGCACGCCAGCAACAACACCTTTCCTATATCTCAGTTCACCACCGACATCTGACACCGGGCGGGTAAGGACAATGTCATTGCCGACATGCTTTCCAGACCAGCCATCCACAACTTGTCCCCCAGCCTGAACTAGGCCCAGTTGGTTCAGGCCCAGAGGGATGTCGAGGAGACTCAGGCCTTCCGATCCACCATCACTGGCCTGCGCCTAGAGGACCTGAAGCTGCTGGGCAGCCATGACACGGTCCTGTGTGCCATCTCCACAGGCTTGCCGTGACTGGTAGTGCCCCTGCATTGGAGGCAGGAGGCATTCCGGGTGATCCATGACCCAGCTCATCCCTTGGTCAAAATGACAGTGCGCATGGTGGCGGAACACTTCGTCTATCATGGGTTGAGGAAACAAGTGGCCCAGATGGCGAGGAACTGCACACATTGCCAAGCATCCAAAGTTCAGCGCCATGTCAGAGCCCCAATACAGCACTTTGACCTGCCAGCCAGGAGATTAAACCATATACACGTCGACAAAGTGGGCCCCCAGAAACGCCCGCTACCTCCTGGCCGTGGTCAACCGGACAACGAGGTGGCCGGAAGCCATCCCCCTCAAGGACACTTATGCCGAGTCCTGTGGCAGAGCTCTGCTCGCAAACTGGGTTGCACATTTTGGCATCCCAGCCCACATTACTAGCAACAGGGGCACCCAGTTCACCTCCGCCCTTTGGGCACATCTGGCGAGCTGCTTGGGGATTCAATTCCATCACACGTCGGCCTATCATCCCCAAGTGAATGGATTCATAGAACGTTTCCACCGACACCTCAAGGCAGCTCTCATGGCGCAGCTAAGAGGATCGAATTGGGCAGACAAGCTTCCGTGGTTCCTGCTTGGCATTTGAACGGCTCCGAAGGAAGACCTCCAAGTCTTGTCCGCAGAGCTCATCTATGGTGCACCGTTTTTGCTGCCGGGGTGTTTCTTGGAGTAGACGTCGGGCCAGAAGGTGAGACCCCGACGCTTCTCGTGGACCTCCGCAGCAAGCTCATCTCGTTAACACCCCCCACCGCCAACCCACCATGACAAGCACTTGGTGAACGTCCCCAAAGAGCTGGACTCAGCGGAGTTCGTTTTCGTCCAGTGGGGCCCGCACCTGGCCCCCCTGCAGCACCCATACAAGGTCCTCCAGTGACCAGGAAAAGCCTTTACTCTGGACATTGGGGGTAGGGAGGAACTTTACACTGTTGACCGGTTAAAGCTGGTGCACCTGGACTTGAGCCAGCCTGTGCAAATGGCACAACCCAAATGGAGGGGCTGACCGCCAAAGTGGCGGGATGCATAAGCCAGTTCCAGGGGGTGTTGTGTGGCGGCACACATCTCTGTAAGCAAAACGGCCCCGTTTGTACTGTCATGCTGGTGGGGCAGCTGCAGAAGATGGCACCATCAGGGCTTACTCACTGTCTCGTGGGGCGGAACTCCTGTTGGCCTTAAAGGGGTGCGCGCAAAATTTAAATAAACAGTTCTACTGGAAACCCCACCGAGTCTAATGGTGTTTTCTGTGTGTAGCAGTCGCTACATTACTGTACTTTTTTCTGTAATTGTTTTACAAGGGTATTATAAAAAAATAATTAGAAAAGTTTGTCATGATTACTCTTCATGTCAGCTTCACTTGCCTAATAATTATCTTAATGATGTTTTCACTGCAACTTTTAATTTCTGGTCCATTATCAATCATTAATATCTGTGTCAAATCAATGGTTATGACAAGCAGCTTTTGATAATTAATGATGCATTTGAATATAGTCTTAAAATAAAACACAAATAATTTAAAACAATGTAAAATATAAATTATATAAAAACATTTTATTTTGTAATAATTCTACTTCTGTGTTGAAATGCTTTAGTTCACTATTGCCTCAAAAATCTTCCCTCAAGGCTGTGCTCTCTCATATTTGACATTTCCACGCAGGGAAAGAAGTTTCAGAATAATTTGGTCTATTCATGCCTTTTCAAATTTTTAAGTACTTCTTACAGGTCACCATCACCATCAAAATGATTCAGAGAGAACAATCTAAATTTGTCTAACCTTAATTCCTAATACTCTCTAATCTGGTCAATATCCTGGTTAAACTTTTCTGCACCATGTTCTATCCTTCCACATCCTTCCTGTAATGCAGTAATGCAATGTAATACACACAATATTTCAGATGAGGCCTTACCAAAGTTTTATTTAGCTGAAATGTGACTTCTCAATACTTGACAGATGTATACCATGTGCAGGAAGCATTCTTTACCATACTCTGATAATCACAAAAGTGGGTCAGTGGGATCAATTGACTATCAACAAGAAATAATCAATTCAGGAATAAGTGTGATGAATGTGTAAAAAGAAAGAATACTCGTTCCTATTTGGATAAAGAAAATGCCACACATCAGAAACACCATAATTTGATTAAAAAATGAATTAATGAGGCTGATTTACTCAGGGTTAGGAGACGAATGATCCAAAGCAGGGTCTAACCAACAAGTAAAATCCCCACTAAGCATCAGAGTGTATAAACTCAAGTCCGGTAAGGAAGAACCATATCATCTACATTAAGGGCATAAATATTAGCAAAAAGTACAATTTTATTGTACAATTTGCCTGAAACAATGACATAGCAACCATTTGTATTTGATATGCCACTGTGATGAACAAAAGGAATATTTTGATAAGAATCAAGACCCCACCCCCCCCCCCCGGCTTTAGCCTGAAAAGAATCAAAATGCTGCCCCCTTCACCTTGTCAAAAGGCAAGAATTATCACAATTATGAATATATGTTTCTTGTAAAAATATAATTGTAGCTTTAAGTTGTTTAATATGTGAAAACACTTTCTTTCTCTTAATTGGATGGTTCAAGCCCTTTACATTCCAACTAATGAAATTAATTAAAAAAATCAATTTTTAAAATTAATAATTTGTGATTAACACAAATAATATCCAAACTCCAGGTGTCAGCCCGGAAGCAAAAATCTGAAACTAGTAATGAATTAAAGATAAACAATACAACGTCAAATCGTTTCAGACTCCGGAAGCCATAACAACCTTGAGAAAGCAACCCCCCCACCCTTCCACCCCCTTCCCTCCAACTCCAAAACTAGACAGCTGCTAAGAGGTCATCAGTAACCATATAACCATATAACCATTTACGGAGTGGAAACAGGCCATGTTGGCCTTTCGAGTCCACACCGGTTCACTGATTTTGTGTGCCCTCTTCAGGCAATGGGTAGGGGGTGAAGGGAGACTCCATTGATCCTCTCTGCTACTCTTATGGATTGATCTCTGATCCATTTTGCTGCAGCAACTGTCCCCACACTGTGATTCTTTGATGATAAATTCTTTGATATAAAATAATCATTTTTCACAAAATAAATCTTCCTGTTGGATATCTCTAGCTTCATTCTTATTAATGTAAATATATACTCCACATCCAAATTATACATAATTCTGTTAAGACTACAACCATATAAAAAATTCTTTAAAATGTTTTCATGCAGTTTTGAAAATACGTAGATTTTGTCATCTGTTCCTGCCTTCTAGGTTAACAAATTTCACCTTTGCTTCGAATAGCTATCACTTATTCTGGTGCACATATCTTCTAATTCATCAACACACCTGCACAAGTTGTTCAAACTGAGCTCAAAAGAGATAAATTTTCACTGTGTTATAACCATATAACCGTTTACAGCACGGAAACAGGCCATGTCTGACTTAAGATAATGGCTTTGTGCTGATCCAGTAGCTCAGAAATAGTCTCCATAGTCAGATTAGTTACCATTTCTTTCTTCCCTGATTTACCACTTCTTGTAGCCATTTTATTGCAAGTGTAGATAAAGGAAAGGAAAGGGACATAGCATGAAACACTGGTTGTAAAATAAAGAACCAAATAGCTGGAAGAGATGCAAGTAAGCAGGAGCATCTGACTGCTGCACCATGCTGCAGCCAACCAGAAGTCCGGCAGTGAGAATGATGAATGATCACAGGAACTGCTCACAGTAACCATTCAAGTCTCTCATAGTAACATAACATAACATAACAATTACAGCACGGAAACAGGCCATTAGGCCCTTCTAGTCCGCACCGAACCAAACACTCCTCTCTAGTCCCACCTACCTGCACAATGACCATAACCCTCCACCTTCTTCTCATCCATATACCTGTCCAGCCTTTTCTTAAATAATAAAATTGACTCTGCCGCCACTATTTCTCCCGGAAGCTCGTTCCGCACCGCTACCACTCTCGGAATAAAGAAGTTCCCCCTCATGTTACCTCTAAACCTCTGCCCCTTAACTCTTAACTTATGTCCTCTTGTTTCAATCTCTCCTACTCTTAACGAAAATAGTCTATCCACATCCACTCTGTCTATCCCTTTCATAATCTTAAATACCTCTATCAAATCCCCTCTCAACCTTCTACGCTCCAAAGAATAAAGACCTAATCTGCCCAATCTCTCCCTGTACTCTAGATGCTTAAACCTAGGTAACATTCTGGTAAATCTTCTCTGCACTCTCTCCACTCTGTTTATATCCTTCCTATAATTAGGCGACCAGAAACAATATTCATGAAACAATATTTATTTATTGATTTATTTGTATATATAAATACTTGTCCTGCATATTTATTGTTTATCTGTAAAAGTTATGTCTGGTTGTGTGTCTGCTTGTTTAGCACTGAGGGCCAGAGAACCTTTTTTTTGGGGGTTCTACTTGTGCAATCAGATGACTAAACTTTCCAAAATCTGACTACATTTCTGATCCTCTATGTCCTGCAAGTTATTGAGAGATATATAGTCTAACCCTATCATAGTGATGTTGTCAGATATCCACATGAGGAGCAGAAGTCCAGAAACCTTTGGTGAACATGTCATTTATTATGGCTCAGGATACTGTTTGCTGACACAGCAAGAATGCAAGAAATTGAGCATATTTGCAGGATATTTTGTGGCGAAACTAGTTTGTAAGCTGCCTGAAGCCATATCGGTGCTAAAGACTTCTTGCCTGTGTCAGAGTAAGGTGTAAACAGGATAGCTTGTGAATCGCTGACAGCTATTTTTGAATGCCAGTGTTAAGCTATGCCCACACAGAAACATTTATAAAAGAATACTGTTGATACGTGAAAATTTTTGAAATCAAAGAACTGCTGATTCTGGAAATCTGAAATGGAAGCAGACCGGAAATGCTCAGCATCTGCATCGAATTAATGTTTCAGGTCCAGGACCCTTCATCAGATCATGTCTGAAAACAAATTAGTATCAGAGAACATGGATAGGAGAGTAGGTGAAACAGAGGATATCTCTGACAGAATGAGACCAGATGGTCTAATTTGATGCTTAAGTGGCAATTCAAATCAAATGCAGATTTAATGTCATATTTTCTATCTATTTTGTATAAAACAAAGAACAACTGAGCCAAAATGAAGACAGGAAGAATTGGCCATTTTTGCTTCAGGCAGAAAGAGTCACCTAAAGTAGGAGAATGAAGAAACCGTGGACATAATGGTTAGAGTGGGAGCGGGAAAGTGAATTAAAATAGCAACCCCTGGTAGGTGATCCAGTCTCACTTGATCAGAAATATTCCCTCATCCAACCCACCCTCCTTACCTTCTCTGCTTTCTTGTTTTCTTAGTTCTGATGAAGGGTTCCAGAACAAAAACAACTTCTCTTTCTGCAGATGTTGCCTGATCTGGGGAGTGTTTCCAGCATTTTCTGTTCATGTTAACCGGGAATGCATTTTCTCCATTGCATATTGAGTTATTTCCTGCTGATTTCTTCTACTGAGCAGCTGTGAACTCCCAGAAGCTTATCCACCTACCAGCAAATTCAACGTGTCAATTTACCTTTGATTGACCCCATAAATAATCTATTTGCAGTAATAGTGATTTCTGAAAAGTGTTTGAAGTTCAGATACACATATCTTGACAAATATATGCCATAATGAACCAGATTCCTGTTACAAAATATCAGCAGCTGATATACTCTGAATGACGTCTTTGAAAATTATTACATGGCATTTCATTTTAGTGCGACTGTCACTTTAAGAGTTAACAAATTTGAGGGCTATTATAAACTGGAGAGAAAAGAGTTGGAAAAAAAAATCAGGTACAGACTGTTCCCAAGGTTTATCTCCTAGAGGAAGTGAAGGATTTTTTATCCAGGCACAGATGTGAAGAATCATGTGAGAGACATATTGAAATGAACAGCACGTTTTGATCAGTGGCCATTTTTAAGGAACAGCACTTCGAGTAGCAAACTTTGCTAGAGTGTCTCTGTGTGGTAATGGTCAATTTTTCCTTGTCAGGAGAAGTTTTGATCCTCACTGTGACCAAAGGAAGGATCATTTTGAAGGGGAATTATTAAATTCCACCATGATCAAAGGACAGGTCACTTTGACTGACCCATATTTGGGTATTGGAAGCAGAATTACGGCTTTTGGATCGTGACTGTTATGTCTGCGTTACTTGGGAGGCTTCTTAAATAACTTAGAGATTCAAGATTCAAAGAACAGAAGAAACTTTACTTACTGATGCCTTCTACTATCTCAAGAAACTGTTCATACACACCCTTATACATAAGGCACTACAGTTAGAGTGAGAAGGATGTATTCTTACGCAGCTACAAAATAGTTCACATTATCCCAACTATATAACCGCCCTCCTTCTCAAGATAAAGAAAAAAATTAGTGTTCTTTATCACTTTCTTTCCAGTGCAAATTAAGTACCTGAACTTGTACACTAATTTATTTACACAACTATTTGTAAATAGTTCTTATCGATATCACACTGGTGGCAGCTACCTTGTGGATTTGGCTGTGATCGTTGGGCTCTGTGTTGCTGGTTCACGTGTAGGTGATGTAACTTGTTGTGCTTCACCTGACAACTGCTGTGTTGATGTTTCGGTATTAGTGGTTGTGGTCTCTTCACTTGATATCTCACTTGATATTAGTGTTGCAGGTTTTGTTGGTATTAAAGTTTTCTGCTTCATCACATCTTGTGTCAGCTGGATGTGAATTCTGTTCCTTCTCAGCTGATTGCCAGAGTCTATCTCAACAATGTATGATCTTGGTGTCTCAGCTTCTCTGATGACCTTTGCTGGGATCCATATTTTCAAACATCAGCTCCTGAATATGCACATGTTGCCCTCTGAAGAGTTCTGGCAATTTGTTATAATGCTGGCATCCTTCTTATGTGTCAGCCAGTCTTCTTCTAGTTTTCTCCTGGTCTTCTGGAGGATTTATTTTTCTTGGCAGAGTTGTTTTGTATCTCCTACTGGAAACTTCATGTCAGCCCTTAAAGGTGTTGCTCGTAATGATAGAAGAGCGAGGTCTGGGACTTCTTTTGTTTCACGACACTTAACTAGTGTGTGTTTCAAAGTTTGCACTTGTCTTTCAATGAACCCATGATCTTTGGGGTAGTATGGGGATGATATAGTGATAACAAACCCATACTCTGCAGCCAGCTTTCTGAATTCTTGTGGCGTGAACTGTGTTCCATTGTCACATAATACTTACTTGGGTATTCCTTGTTCAGCAAAGAGTGCTCTCATTCCTGAGGTGATAGTTGGTGCTCTCAGGTATTTCACCCTTTTGCCAAATGGAAACTTAGAGTAGTAACAGGCTACTATTAAATACCACTCTTGATTCTCGGTGAACAAGTCTGCTCCCACTGTGGCAGGTACTTCTGTGGAAATCATTTCCTCTTTTTGTTGGGTGTTTCTGTACTTTTGGCATATTTGACATGTAGCCACCATATTTCATATTTTTCATTCGGGGAAAGTCGTGACAAGGTATCAGCAAGTACCATCTCTTTGCCTGGTATGTATTTTAAGTCAAAGTCATAGCATTGTAGTCGTAGAAGTAATCTCTGCAGTATAGCTGGTGCCTTGTTTAGGTTCTTTCTCTGGATGTGTTCCAGTGGGCGATGATCACTTTCCACTATAAACTTTCTTCCATGCAGAAACTTGTGAAACTTCTCATATCGTATACAACCGCCAACAGCTCTCTCTCAATATTGGCATATCTGGTCTCCGCTGTTGTGAGCATGGAGTGACACATGGAAATATGATATTGTAGCCAGCAGTGAAACTTGGTTGTAGGAGGGGTATGATTGGCAGCTCAATATTCCAGAATTCTGTTGTTTCAGATGTGATAGAACGGGGGGTTGGGTGGGGGGGGGGGTGGGAATAAAAGGTGGAAGAGCCGCATTGCTTGTTAGAGAAAACATTACAGCTGCGCTATGGCAGAATAGATTGGAGGGCTCATCCAATGAAGCTATTTGGGTGGAATTGAGGAATGGGAAAGGCATGAAACACTAATGGGAGTGTATTATAGACACCTTAATGGACTGAGGGAATTAGAGGTGCAAATTTGTAAGACTATAGCATTTATATGTAATAGACATAAGGTGGTGATTATAGATTTTAACTTTCTACACATTGACTGGGGCACCCATATTGTAAAAGGGCTGGATGGGTTGGAGTTTGTCAAATGTGTTCAGGAAAGTTTTCTAAATCAATGCATAGAAGAACCAACTAGAGAGGGAGCAGTATTGGATCTCCTATGAGGGAATGAGGCAGGTCAGGTGACAGCTGTGTGTTGGGGAACCCTTTGGGTCTAGTGATCATAATACTATTAGTTTTAGGTTAATAATAGAGAAGGATAGAGCGGGGCCCAAGATTGAGATTCTTGATTGGAGAAAGGCAAATTTTGAGGAGATGCAAAAGGATTTAGAGGGTGTGGATTGGGATAATTTATTTTTAGGGAAGGATGTAACAGATAAATGGAGGATATTCAAAGGGGAAATTTTGAGAGTACAGAGTTGGTATGTCCCTTTGAGGATTAAAAGAAAGGTTAGAAAATATAGGGAGCCATGGTTTTCAAAGAATATTGGGAATTTGGTTTGGAGGAAGAGGGGTGTATACAACAGGTATATACATCAGGGAATAGATGAAGTGCTTGAGGAATATAAGGAGTGTTTTTTTTAAAATCAGAAAGGAATTAGAAAGGCTAAAAGGAGATATGAGGCTGCTTTGGCAGGCAAGGTAAAAATAAATCCAAAGGGTTTCTACAGGTACATTAAAAGTAAAAGAATAGTGAGGGATAAAATGGGGCCCATTGAAGATCAGAAGGGTAGGCAATGTGTGGAGTCAGAAGAGATGGAGGAAATTTTAAATGATTTTTTTTTCTTCAGTGTTCACTAAGGAAAGGAGTATTGAGCCAGGTGAAGTATGGAAATTTGGTAGTGAGGTCATGGATAATATATAGATTAATGAGGAAGTAGTATTTGCTATTTTAGAATAATTCTCCAGGTCCTGACAAGATATTCCTTAGGACCTTGAGGGAGGTTAGCGTAGAAAAAGTGGGGAGCCTGACAGAAATATTAAAAATGTTACTGGCCATGGGGGAGATGCCAGAATATTGAAGGGTGGCTCATGTTGTTCCTCTGCCTAAAAAAAGGTTCCACAAGTAAACCTGGTCATTATAGGCCTGTAAGTCTGATGTCTAAATTAATGGAGAGTGTTCATAAGAGATGGTATACACAATTATTTGGAAAGACAGGGATTGATTAGTAGTCAACATGGTTTTGTACATGGTAGACCATGTTTAACAAATCTTAGTTTCTTTTTGAAGAGGTTACTAAGAAGGTTGATGAGGAGAAAAGCCTGTAGAGGTTGTCTATATGGACTTTTGACAAGTTCCATATAAGAGGATCGTTAGGAAGGTTCAAGCGTTAGGGATTAATGTTGAAGTAGTGAAATAGATTCAACAATGGGTGGATGAGAGATTCCAGAGAATAGTGGTAGAAAATTGTTTGTCAAATTTGAGGCCAATGACTAGTGGATCGGTACTGGGTCCATTGTTGTTTGTCATATATATCAATGATCTAGATCACACATGTCAAACTCTGGCCCTTATATTTGGCCCGCAAGATCATATTAAATATATATTAGAGTTGGCCCGCTGGCCACCGCGCCAGTATAGCGCATGCACACTGAAGGTGAAAATGAAGACGCCGGAGGTGTGGAGGGATCTCAGAGTCCCGAATCCTGGGGATCGGAGCGCCGCACTCAGCCCGCCCGGCTCCCGGACACACAGACGCGGCTAGAGTTGGAGACCATCCTCGCTGGGTCTGCGCTTCAGCGGCGATGCTGGACCGAACGTCTCGTTGGCGATGCCTTCCCCCTCGCTGCCTCCCGCTCCTTTTGTTGGAGACGAGCCCGGCGCCGTGAGATCGTAGTTTAATCCCTCTCCAACCATGGGAGGGGGGTGGGAGCAACGCACTCTTCTCAGCCAATTCCTCCACCGCCCCGGACGCCGGCGTTACAACGGGGGGTTCGGGTGCCTTCGTCAGGCGACCGACCTGTTGGTCCAAGACAAGGGGAGAGTGTACAAACTCCACACAGACAGCACCTGAACTCGGGTGAATGTGGAGCTGCGACCCCACATTCCACATCAGGACTGTGTGGAAGATTGGGAGCAGTGAGACGGAAGCTTATTTTGTTCCTGTGATTTAAGCCTTTCTTGAGGTGGGGGGGAGGGTCCTTCTATGACCACTTGCCTAACAATTAACCTAATCAGATGTGGAGTTACCACAATACAACAGTTCTCAACCTTTTTCTTTCCACTCGCGTCCCTGTGCCATTGGTGCTCTGTGATTAGTAAGGGATTGCTTAAGGTGGTCTGTGGGTGGAAAGAAAAAGTTTGAAGACCACTGCTTTAATCATCCCTCATTGACTCGTCATGTGCACGGTTTCAGACGCTAAAGGAAATGGGCCAATGACAATGTCAATGAAAGAGTTTATCCAAAACTATTATTAAACATTTATTTTAATAAGAAAAAGTTTAACATTACATATGTTGAAAGAAGAGAAAACATGCAGATGATGTCGAAAATTTTCAATAAATATTTAGTTCGGCCCTCGACTTAGTCCAAGTTTTTAATTTTGGCCCTCCGTGAATTTGAGTTTGACACCCCTGATCTAGATGATAGGGTGGTAAATTGGATAGTAAGTATGCAGATGATACGAAGATTGGTGGTGTGTGGACAGTGAAGGTTATCAAAGCTTGAAATGGGATATAGGACAGTTAGAAGAGTGAGCTGAAAGATGGCAGATGGAGTTTAATACTGATAAATGTGAGGTACTACATTTTGGTAGGACTAATTAGCAAAGGTCAAACACATTAAATGATAGACAGTTGCTGCAGTAAAACAAAGGGATTTAGGAACTTTCCTGAAAGTTGTATCACATGTAGATAGGGTGGTGAAGAAGGCGGCTTTCATAAATCAGAGTATTGAATGCAGTAGTTGGGATGTCATGTTGAAGTTGTGTAAGGCATTGGTGAGGCGAAATTTGGAATATTGTGAAAGATATAAACAGAATAGAGAGAGTGCAGAGGAGATTTATAAGAATGTTGCCTGGGGTTCATGGTTTGAGTTATAGGGAAAGGTTGACCAGCTGGGCCTTTATTCCCTGGAGAGTAGAAGATTGAGGGGTGATTTGATAGAGGTATTTAGAATTATGAGGGGGACGGATAGAGTCAATGTGAATGGGCTTTTTCCCTTGAGAGTGAGGGAGATTAAAAACAAGAGGACATAGATTGAGAGTGAAGGGGAAGAGTTTGGGGGAATATTTTCACTCAGAGGGTGGTGGAGTATGGAATGAGCTTCTGGCTGAAGTGGTAGATGTGGGTTCGATTTTAATGTTTAAGGAAAAGATGTAAAGGTATATGGACGAGAGAGGTGTGGAGGGTTATGGGCCAGTTCCAGGTCAATGGGACTAAGTGGGAGTAGGGCTGAACTGGCCTGTTTCTGTGCTGTAATTTTTATATGGTTATATACATCTTCCTCTCTAAACACCCTGTCTTGGGTTTTCAAGTGACTCCCGTCACACAAAGTCCTCTTCTTGGAAGGGGACTAGGGGACACTCACACACATTCTAGATATCAGAGAGACACAAATTGCTGTCAGAACAACACAGACAAAGTTACTCAGTTTTATTTCTCCCATTGAAACTACTGGGTGAGCACACTGATAGACAGTTATGGATGGCAGTGCTAGCACCTGTGAATGAAGCAACTCGGCTTCTTGTTTGCTGAAGCTGCCAGGTGAGCATGCACATACAGACCGACCTTCTGACTGACTGCCCTCCCTCCAACCAACTGACTAACCTGTTCAAAACTCATCCCGCTGGGCTCTTCAACTGTCCCAGTGCGTGCCATCCTCTCTCCCGATTGGTGGAGAGAGGTTGACAACAGCGGGCGCAGTCTCCGCGAGCCCACCGGCTTCCAGCGCGTGACTCTTGCACCTCTGACAGCTGTCATTTCTCCCAGTGCTGCTTTAGCACTTCTCACACAGCTGTCAGTTTTCCCAGTGCTACGTCAACACTTCACAGCAGTGAATGATCCTCTCCCACCGTAGGTTCGGTCCTGTCCCTGGTCCAAAATAAAAATTGTTCAGAGTCCATTACACTGGAAAAGGGGAGTTGTGACATCCATCCATGTGAAAGGACATTAGCTCTGGAAGTAACTTGACAGGGTTTGGTGAGGTTTCACCAGTCTCTCCCACCTCATTCATAATCACTTCTTTGCCTCAGTTTAAGAGTCTTCATGTCAAACCTGGGATTCTCAAACTGTCTTTGGAGTAACTTTCCAGAGTTGTGCCTCAGCTGTAATGGTTTGGGGTATCTCATACACACGTTTAAGTATATTCACGCGTAGTTGGGGGATAAGTTTAGACAAGTTAGATATTATTAGTCATTAATAATAAAAATATTATTTTAAAAATAACACTGTCTTGACAAATTTCTATTGCAGCTGGTCTGTGATGTAACAAGCTTTTTTTTTGGTAACTCAAGTTTGCTTAAAAAAAAAACTTAAGCAGAACACTTCACCTTCCTGTAATTCTCAAATTACCTATTCCCAATGCAAAATTAACAATCTCAAGCATAGTTTTTCTCCGGCTGATGTCACCTTAACAACACAAGAAATAGGAATAGCATAGCCCTTCAAACATCCTACACCATTTTATCAGATGATGGCCTACCAGGTCTTGGCCTCAGCACCACTTTCCCCATTCTCTCCACTTTGATTCCATTGTAGTTCAAATATATGTTTTCAAGTCAGATTCCAGTTTCCAAGCCACATATCCCACATACATGCATAGCTGGATGTAATATAATAGAGAACACACACTTTATAGAGATCAGTGAAGTAACTGAAAGTTTAAAAAGCACAGTAAGATAGTAATTGAAGTAAACACACAGAGGGTATGGAGGCTGAAAGATGACAAGTCAGAGATAAATAGGGTGAGATAGGGAGCAAGTCTAAACCGGTGAGGTGGGGGCTAATGGGTAGATGGAGCCAGTTAGGAGATGGGGGTGGAAATCAGCAGATGATGGGCAGAAACATAAGAGAAGGATGGAGCCAGGTGGGGGTTGGGAGTTGGTATGGGGAGGGGGAAGGTAGAGGCAGAGCTGGTGTATGATAAGTGGAACCAAATAAGGGAAGGATGATGGACAGATGAAACCAGATGAGTTCCCTTTCTCCAGATACTCTCTTGCTTCTAATAAACTTATAAAAGGTTTTGGTATTCCCCATAATCCTGCTTGTCACTACCATTTCATATCCTTTTTGCTATTTTATTACATCCTAAAGTTCTTTCCCATGTCCCCAGTCAACCTCAAAGAACTCACTTGAAACCATCTGCTTCCTCCTTATTTCTGATGAACTCTTCAATTTCCTTTGTAAATATTGCTATCTTTGCTGCTTATGAGGATGGGGACAAGTTGACTCTGAGCTCTTACTATCTTGCCTTTCAACACCCCCTCACTCATCAGATGTTGTTTGTCCTTCTAACAGCTGCTCCCAATCTTCATTGGCCAGGCCCTGCCGTATATTGTTGAAATTTGCCCTCCCCCACTTTAAGACCTGAACTCACTGCTTCCGAGGGATTTCTCCACTTTCCCCATTTTCTTTCCACCAAGATAAGGTCAAGTACTGCCTCCTCCAAAGAAGGACTTTTAACAAATTCTACTCTATTTAGCCCCCACAGCTTGAATGGGCTGTGAAACCACAGATTCACTACCCTCTGAGAAAAGCAGTTCTTCCTCATCTCCATCCTAAATCTACTACCCTGAATCTAGTTCTGGTCTCCCTTACCAATGGAAATAACTTAACTACCTCTCTCTTATCTATGCCTTTCATAATTTTATATGTTTCTATAAGCTCCCCCCTCACTCTTCTAAATTCTAGAAAGTACAGTTCCAATGACTAAATCTCTCATAGGCTAACCCCTACATCTCTGGAATCAACCTGGTGAACCTCCTCTGCACCACTTCCAAGGCCAGTACATCTTTCCTCAAGTAAGGAGACCAGAACTGCTCACAATACTTCAGATTCAGCCTCACTATGTTTGTAGCATATCTTCCTTGCTCTTAAATCCCATCCCTCTAGCAATGATGTCCAACATTGCATTTGCCTTCTTGATAGCCTGCTGCACCTGCAAATCAACCTTTTGCACACCCAGGTCCTTCACCACTAGCATCTCATCGGATTTCCATATCAAACTTTCTAATCTCGATCATGGCTTAAGCCTCCGATATATTTTTCATCCACCATGCAAGTTCTGCTCTACCCTCTTGTGATAAGTTTACAGGTCTATCAAAAATACCCCTGGTGGCCTTTAAGGCTTGTACTTTATCTCTTTCTAGGAATCTATATTTTAGCAAATCGTACTGAACGGCTGGGAAAGCAATCACCAATTTCCCAATTACTTTTGCTACTTTATGTATAGAGAGATGTGATTCTACAATCAAAGCACTAAAAGGCAGAAGAATTTCCACCTTTTTATCTTCTGGGAGGGTTATTCTCATAGATTTCTTATTTAAATGGAACCTGAGGAATTTAATTTCTCTGGTTGAGTTGAGGACTGATTTTTCTGAGTGTATAATAAATCCCAGTTCCTGCAGCAGCACCGTAGTGGCGTTCACTGCTCTCTGTGTTTCATCCATGGACCTGCTGATCATGATGGTGTCATCCAAGTAACCCATCACAATATGACCCTTCTTTCTGAGCCGGGAGAAAACCGGTTTCAGCAATTTTGTAAATATTCTGGGCACAGAACTAAGTCCATTAGGTAATGCCTTATATTGCCACAATTTGTCCTTCCAAATAAACTTTCTAGAGAGTGGGTGAATAGATACTGAATAATAAGTATCTCGTAAATCGACGGATGCCATAAAATAGCCATTATGTAATAAAAGGCATAACAGAGTGAATAGTGTCCATTTTAAAATGTTGGTAGTAGACATACTCATTTAGGTCCAATAAATTTAAGATCACTCTTGTTCCCCGCTTGTCTTAGGTCTCGTGAATATGTTTGAGACTAATTCATTCTCTTCCCAGCAGCAGCATTTTAGTAAGTTTTTGCGTTCTAGAGCCATAATGTATTTATGTGCAGCTTTCATGAGCGAGGGACTGCATATATAATTGTACAAGCCCTTACTCCTAACCGAGGGAAATTCTGTGGGTCAAACTCAATTTAATACCCAGACATTGTATGCCATACATTAGCATCAGTAATAAGATTACACCATTGGCTAAAGAACATTGTTCATTGACCACCCACAATCCTATTATCATAATTAGAAAATGCACTCAGCTGTCTATAGATGGTGCTCATTTTTTCAGTGGGCTTGGCCAGCGTGGCTGTGCAATCTGGCTCGACCTCTGAAGAGCTTTGGGCGGGAAAATTCTGCTGCCACTAGGTCCACAAAGGTCATTTCCCTAAAAAATGTCTGCGTGGTGGATCCGCCTGAGAGGGATATCCTCTCATAAAGTCCCCCGTGTACCTGCGATAAGGATGAAACATAGCAGTTGCTTTTGCCTGTACTCTCGAGCCTTTGACCACTCCAGCTGCTACCTTCTGCTGTTCATTCAGGTCCTTCACCTGTTTACTTAGATCACACATGTCAAACTCAGGCCCGTGGGCCAAATTTGGCCCGTGATATAATTATATTTGGCCCGCAAGATCATATCAAATATGTATTAGAGCTGGCCCGCTGGCTGCCGCGCCAGTATAGTGCATGCACAGCTAATACTACAAATCCCAGAATGCTTTGCAAATGCGTTGGCGCCGGCCTGTCAGCCTGCTAATCGCCCCCACGTCCTCTCTTTACTTTCATTAGCATCTGCGACCTGTCGCCCAACTCACATGTAATAAACCCCTTACGAAAAATGGCCAAACGAAAGACAGAAAACAGGACCTTTCAAGACAGGTGGGAGGCAAACTCTGACCTCAGAGTTTGATGAACTTGCATCTAAGAAGAGATGCCAAGTATCTGGTTTAGACCCAGGTGCATCAGAGTAAATCACAGTGTAGCAAGCTAAGCTTGGATTCATATTTTCTTTGGTTAACTTTGGACTGTTCATAGTTGAAAGATTGGATTTTCATTGAAGCGTTGTTATTTTTTTGACTTGTTGGCTTGTGAAAAAAAATACATTTAAAAGGAGCTTAAAGGCTATAGAGAAATATTATTTATTGAATATTTTATTTCTCATTTGTTAATGCTTCTTCTGGAAAGAGTTTAACCAAAACTATTATTAAACATTTATTTTAATAAGAAAAAGTTTAACATTACATATGTTGAAAGAAGAAAAAACATGCAGATGTCGTTGAAAATTTTCAATAAATATTTAGTTTGGCCCACGACTTAGTCCAAGTTTTAAATTTAGGCCCGCTGTGAATTTGAGTTTGACACCCCTGACTTAGATCATCACCAAAGATAAATTTAATGACAGGATTAGTAGGTTTACATAAATGAGCATACCAAACATTTAGATCAGACTTTATCAGCTCCTTCTGGAAGGCATTAAGTTCGTAATTGGCATGGGAGAGCAACTCCAGCACATCTTGTTGTGTCTGTTATATCTGATGACAGTGTTTGGGCAAATGCAGTGATATCTTTAACCAGAGAGCCCTGTAATCTTGGCAACTTCATGTCCTAGGCTCTCGTGGAGATTCAAATTGTCCCAAATTGGTGGGCAGGGGCATTTTTAGTTGAGTCCTCTAGCACAATTTTTCTTTTTTTAATTTTTTATTTTTCACACTATAAACCATATTGATCAAGATACATACATTTTCCTTCTTAAATATATACAGTGTCGTTTTCTCCCCCCCCCTCCTCCCCTCCCTCCCTCCCTCCCTCACCTCCCCTCCCATTTATTTCAAGTTCAGAATATAAGATACATTAAACCCGTCAAACAATGTTGTCACTCAATAAAAATAAACAAGAAATTCCACTGAGTCACTTCTTTTCATTATCTTCTCCTTCTGTCACTTTAGGTGGTAGATGTCCATGGTAGGTTTTCTCTATATTGTTTCATGTATGGCTCCCATATTTGTTCAAATATTGTAATGTTATTTCTTATATGTTATTTTTTTCTAATGGAATACATTTATTCATTTTTATATACCATTGTTGTATTCTCAAGTTATCTTCTAATTTCCAGGTTGACATAATACATTTTTTTGCCACAGCTAGGGCTATCATAACAAATCTTTTTTGTGTTCCATCCAAATCGAGTCCAAATTCTTTGTTTTTTATATTACTTAGGAGGAAGATCTCTGGGTTTTTTGGTATATTGCTTTTTGTGATTTTATTTAATATCTGGTTTAGTTCTTCCCAAAATTTTTTCACTTTCTCACATGTCCAAATTGCATGAATTGTTGTTCCCATTTCCTTTTTACAGCGAAAACATCTGTCTGATACTGTTGGGTCCCATTTATTTAACTTTTGAGGTGTAATGTATAGCCTGTCTATCCAGTTATATTGTATCTTATGTAACCTCGTGTTTATTGTATTTCTCATAGTTCCGGAGCATAACTTCTCCCAAGTTTCATTCTTTATCTTTATGTTTAGATCTTGTTCCCATTTTTGTTTAGTTTTACCATTTGTTTCCTCGTTCTCCTTTTCTTGTAGTTTAATATACGTGTTTGTTACACATTTTTTGATTATCATTGTGTCTGTAATCACATATTCAAAATTACTTCCTTCTTGTAACCTCAGACTATTTCCCAATTTGTCCTTCAAGTAGGATTTCAGTTGGTAGTATGCCAACATTGTATCGTCAGTTATATTATATTTATCTTTCATTTGTTCAAAGGATAATAATTTATTTCCCGAAAAACAATTTTCTATTCTTTTGATCCCTTTTCTCTCCCATTCTCTGAAGGAAAGGTTATCTGTTGTAAAAGGGATTAGCTGATTTTGCGTCAGTATTAGTTTTGGTAGTTGGTAATTTGTTTTATTCCCTTCTACATGAATCTTCTTCCAAATGTTGAGCAGATGATCCAATACTAGAGAATTCTTACGTTGTACCAATTTTTCATCCCATTTATATAATATATGTTCAGGTATCTTCTCCCCTATTTTATCTAGTTCTAATCTAGTCCAATCTGGCTTTTCCCTTGTTTGATAAAAATCTGATAGGTATCTTAATTGTGTGGCTCTATAATAATTTTTTTAAGTTTGGTAGTTGTAAGCCTCCTTGTTTATACCATTCTGTTAATTTATCTAGTGCTATCCTCGGTTTCCCCCCTTTCCATAAAAATTTCCTTATTATTTTTGTTAACTCCTTGAAGAATTTCTCTGTTAAGCGTATTGGTAATGTCTGAAATAGGTATTGTATCCTTGGGAAAATGTTCATTTTAATACAGTTTATCCTTCCTATCAGTGTTAGTGGTAAGTCTTTCCAATGCTCTAAGTCGTCTTGTAATTTTTTCATTAGTGAATAATAATTGAGTTTATATAGATGGCCGAGGTTTTTATTTATTTGTATACCTAGGTATTACATTGCTTGCGTTTGCCATCTGAATGGTGATTCTTTCTTAAATTTTGAGAAATCCGCATTATTCATTGGCATTGCTTCACTTTTATTTGCCTTAATCTTGTACCCCGACACTTCTCCATATTCCTTCAATTTCCTATGTAATTCTTTTATTGATATTTCTGGTTCTGCTAAGTATATTATAACGTCATCTGCAAATAGACTGATTTTATATTCCTTGTCTTTTATTTTTATCCCTTTTATTTTATTTTCTGTTCTTATCAGTTCTGCTAGTGGTTCTATGGCTAACGCGAACAATAAGGGAGATAGTGGGCATCCCTGCCATGTTGACCTGCTTAAGTTAAATAGTTTTGATATATATCCATTTATTGTCACTTTCGCCAATGGCCCCTTATATAATGCTTTAATCCAATTAATATATTTCTCTGGTAAGCTGAATTTTTGTAGTACTTTGAATAAATAATTCCATTCTACTCTGTCAAAGCCTTCTCTGCGTCTAAAGCAACCGCTACTGTTGGAGTTTTATTTCCTTCTACTGCATGAATTAAGTTAATAAATTTACAGATATTGTCTGTTGTTCATCTCTTTTTAATAAATCCAGTTTGGTCTAGATTTACTATTTTTGGTACATAGTCGGCTAATCTGTTTGCTAATAGTTTAGCTATTATCTTATAATCTGTGTTAAGTAAAGATATTGGTCTATATGACGCTGGTGCGAGTGGATCTTTCCCTGTCTTTGGTATTACTGAAATTATTGCTGTTTTGCATGAATCTGGTAAGCTTTGTGTTTTATCAATCTGGTTGCCTACTTCCAGAAGGGGAGGAATTAATTTAAATGTTTTATAGAATTCTATTGGGAATCCATCCTCTTCTGGTGTTTTATAGTTCGGTAGTTTTTTCGGTAGGTCACTCTCTTAATTCCTCCCATACTTCCTTTCTTCCCTTTCTTTCCCTTCTTAGTTCTTACCTATACTCTATTTTTTTAATATATACATACACACATACACATATATACCTACATACACACATACATATAGTTTGTGGTCATTTTTGTTCTCGTTACATGTCTTCATCTCTCTGTCTGTTTTGTAGTTGTTCTGCAAATTTTCGTGCTTCCTCCGGATCCAAGAATAGTCTGTTTTGCTGCCCTGGAATAACTATTTTAAGTACCGCTGGGTACTTTAGCATAAATTTATATCCTTTTTTCCATAGGATCATTTTTGCTGTATTAAACTCCTTCCTCTTCTTCAGGAGTTCAAAACTTATATCTGGATAGAAAACAATTTTTTGACCTTTGTATTCCAGTGGTTTTTTGTCTTCTCTTATTTTCCTCATTGCTTTCTCCAATATATTTTCTCTTGTTGTATATCTTAGGAATTTTACTAGAATGGATCTTGGTTTTTGTTGTGGTTGTGATTTAGGGGCTAATGTTCTGTATGCCCTTTCTATTTCCATTTCTTCCTGTAATTCTGGTCTTCCTAGGACCCTGGGGATCCATTCTTTTATAAATTTTCTCATATTCTTGCCTTCTTCATCTTCCTTAAGGCCCACTATCTTTATATTGTTTCTTCTATTATAGTTTTCCCATTATATCTATCTTCTGAGCTAACAGCTCTTGTGTCTCTTTAACTTTTTTATCAGATTCTTCTAATTTCTTTTTTAAGTCATCTACTTCCATTTCTATGGCTGTTTCTCGTTCTTCCACCTTGTCCACTCTTTTTCCTATATCTGACATGATCATCTCTAATCTATTCACTTTTTCTTCTGTACTTTTTATTCTTCTTTTTATTTCACTGAATTCTTGTGATTGCCATTCTTTTACTGATTCCATATATTCTTTAAAAAAAATATTTCCATGTACTTGCCCTTCCCTTCATCTTCCATGTCTCTGTGTTCTTCCTCTTCTTCTGAGTCCACTCCAGGATCTGTGTCCTTTACCTCTGTCTCTTCTGGTTTTCTTGTTGGGTTGTTTGTTTTATTTTGTTGGGTATTTTTGGTCTTCTTATTTATACTAGAAGTGTCTTGATGCTGGTCTTCTTCCTCTGGGTTGGTCATCTGTTGTTTCTTTGATTTCTTTTTACTCTCTTCTTTCTTGTTCTCGTTATTTTCTATGTTTTCCTCTTGCTGCTTTGTTGTGGTTGTCAATTTCAGCTATGGAGATCGACTCCTCAGCTGGTCCCCCCTCCCGTCAGTGCTATTTTTGTCTTGCACATCGCGCATGCGCGGATGCGCACATTTGTTTGGCTCCGTGAGCCATTTTTGTAGTCCCGAGTTCGGGGCTTCAACTGACCTTAGGGAGCGGGCTTCTCCACGGCGGGCCTCCTCGCACAGGTAAGGCCTTCACCTTCTTCTTCCGACGTCTTTTCTTCTTCCCGTTGCTTTTGGCTTTTCTTTCTTCGCTGCCATTTTCTCCACACCTTTACTTTCACTTTATTTTGGTTTTTGTGTTTGTGCCTTTGTTTTTTCAGTCTTTTTCTTAACTTTTCCGGAGAGGGCTGGAGTTCCCCGACCGGCCACTACTCCATCACGTGACTCCCCCAGCACCATCTCTTTGAAGATGTTAGATACCAGATAAGATATTGACCCTGCAATTTCTTCATCGAAGGGTTGCCCAATGCCCCACAGTACTGAAAATTTTGCTGCAATAGATGGAACTTTTCTCTAATCCTGATCAATGGGAGAAATGTAGTGGGGTTTGGCCCCTTGGGCTCTACCTTGCCCCATTCATATTGGAAATAAGATTCCTCCCCTGCTCAGAAGGTGCTTGTGGTTTACTCACGATTGCTGATATCATGCCTTCCAACTTGTCCAGTCTCAGCAAGATCTTCTCATTGGTCATGGGCTCTGCACTCCGGCAGGCTTTTGTGACAGATCCCGATTGAGCAGGTGCCCGTGTATCAGAGACACTTGCGTTGCCTTTTCTCAGGCTTTTTGTGCGGCTGGAGGTCACCCTCACTCATTGAGTGTGCGGGTTAACTACACCCGATGAGCGTAGAGCGGCCAGGCCTTGTCTTACTAAGTGAAGGCACTTCTTCTTCAGTGCCACTATAACTGAGGAGACATGCCCTCATTGAGCTCGCCTCCTGCGGTGGCATTTCTGCATCACTGCCAGACACGTTGGACCCCCAACTTCAGCGAAGGTAGGTCAGTGCAGGCAGACTTGGGTCCCACCCTCCACAAGGGTAGGCCAGTGTTGCCTGATCCCACCTCGAATGGAGGTAGGTCGGCATTGCTGCTTCTCAGCGGGTTGACTGCTCCCCGGCAGGCCCACTGCTTCTTCGGCACTTCGATTGCACCGTAAGAGCTCCGAACTCCAGGCCTTTTTGCTGCACTTGTACCCCACCTCAGGGCCCAGGATCTCCCACCGGCTGCCCTGGATTGCTTTTTGCTCACCTCCTTCGAGGGAGAGTCTCCCTAGGGTTCGCGCTCAGTCTCCATACATTGGTCGGATCATCTTAAACACAATTTACCGACTTTTTCTTCGACCTTTTGTCGGCACTCAAAATGGGACCTGTGCTGCAAGTCAAACAGATGAATTAGCTGTACATGTGCAGATGGGATCTCATTAGCGAACCAACGAGCATTATGAAAAATAATAGACTATATACTCCACTCATACCAAATAAATGCAGACAGACTCAAAAATCATTCAACATTTTGCGTAATAATCATGAAAGCCAAGGCTGGCATCATAAAATGAATTAAATGCCTGATTTAGCTTTAGAAGAGTTCCGTTGTGTATGTTTCTTGAACAATAGATTTGCAATGGAGGAACGGTAAAACATGCTTTCTTCAGCTCCAAATCTGCCATGCACACGGATCACAATCCTGACGCAACCTTCTCTGTGGCGTCACGTCCACAAGTGTATTCTGTACATTAACTACATCCTTTTCCTTTTTGACATTACGAGGATTATGTAATTTTCTTTTCCTATTTTTTTATTTCATTTAATTAAAAGTTTTAAATTGATAAACATAACTTAATTTTAAAAAGTTTTCAAAGGCTTGGCTTGTGTGGGTAGATGTGTGGGTGGGGGCCACAAGACCTCATTGGGGGGCAATGGCCGCGAATGTCCCCCTTGGTGCCGACACTGAATGATGTGGAAGCAAAATTGTAGAATTATTATCAAGGAAGCAGCAGAAAAATGCAGAAAGAAAAATGAAAGCATCAGAAAGAACTGCATAGTTTATTTGTCACAATATACCAAATTCAGTGAGAAGATTTCCTCTGAACAAAATAGCAGGTAATCTCTAACATTCATAGAGCCATGAGGAAGGAATACTAATGGCATGGGTGAATCAGATAATTCCTCCAGACTCCTTGATGTTTCTGCATGGATGTTGTCGAAGCAATAGATTTTCCTCCAATTTCTAAACAGTGGGTGTCAAATAAAAAGGACAAAAAAAAATTGGATCTGTGAGGCTGAGGTTGAACCAAAGCTTCCAGACCTAATGTTTATGCCAGTGGATAGGCAAAAATTAAAGTTTAATATCAAGAATCATATAACAGGTAGAAAATGTACAGCATCAAACCATAACTGCACATTACCTAATGTTCACTTATGGTGCGAAACACTGACTGACATGATTTTGGGTCTGTCACTGTATCACAAACCTGCTGCTGTATGTACTTGGATTATTCATTATTATCATTAATTGCATACTCTGTAGAATTCGCTGTAAAGATTTTGACACCAAGTGTCATTTTTAACTCTAAACTTAATTTGGAACAATGTAGCTCAACATTAGGAAGGTTTGAATTTTGTTTTTTACTTTTAAATGTTAATTCATTTTTACTTGCATGTCTGTGAATGAAATGTAGAATTCAACAGCAATAATGAACGTAGGCGTTCGTCTACAGGCGTTTTAATTGCTGCATTCATTTTGTTGTCAGTCTTTGAGTGAACAAATCATCTCATTAAGCATTTACAGTGCCGTCAACCAGATATCAGCAGTTAACAAAATGTTGCTTTTCCATAGCTTTATAGTAATTAATGGGAGTTTTTTGCTCATGTCTGAACCTAAAGTGATTTGCCTGGTTTAATGGACTGCCCAGTAAAGGTTATTGTGACATTTGCATTGAGAGGGAGATGCATAATTGTCCACACACCATTTAATTTTGAATGTATTTCAGAAAAATAATAACATTTAGTGAGTTTGAATATTTTATAAAATTGTTTCAGCACATGTTTTGTATCTATTCACTTCCATTATGTTAGTGTCCATTTATATAGGCTTGCTGCTGTACGAAGATCAATACGATGTTAGATCCTGGAAAATGGATTGTGTCTATTACAGGGGATTAAATGCATTCCACAGCTGAATCAGACTTCTGAAGCATTGAAGAATGGCACAGGAATGTTTTCATATCATCCATAGAGGCTTTTGTGAGGGGATGAAGAGTAGATGAGATGGTCTTTATTCGCAGGGAACCAAGACTTCTCCAGACAGTTTTTAAGCAAAGTAGGAGGAGATAGTCCTGGAGATCAATGCCAGGAGTCAAAGGGCAATGACCTAAATGCTGTGTGCAAGAACCTTGCTGATCTCACATTAAGCAATCAGGTTCAGAGGGTCCATCTCCAAATACCAACCACGCCAGTACCATGTAGTTTATTACATCTTTAAAAACAAGTAACACTCAGCATTCAAATGTTCCAATCTACCAACACACACCTTGTCCTAACACACTTCACATCTGCATTTCAAGGCTTGCACACACTGCCAGCATGTTAAACATCATGTCTACAGCCTCCTGATTGATTGCTTAGCATTCACTGACTCTTCCTCTACTGTTGTAGGACATGGCAACCAGAGGCAGCAGTAGCTTATGGCAAGAAGAGATGATACAGGACATCATTGGGCTGCCGGCTGTTGCAATTATGGCTAACATTGGGGCTGAAAGTATTGAAGGTATCGCCTTATCCAGTGTTATTTCTTATATCTTCATATACCTTCCATCCAACCCATGTTCACTTTTAAGGTGCAAGCTACAGAAAGTGCAGTCGTTCATTTCTTACTCCTATCAGGACCAAACCCGTGACTTCGCTATTACCCCATTTCACTTCATCTTGGAACAAAATGTTCAGCAGCAACATGGAGACAATGATGATGGGGACAGAAACTTGCAGCTTCCAGCTGAGATGCTGGCAGCATAGAAATAGATATATGCCTATCTCAGGACAACACTGGAATGCAGCTTCCAGTTTCCCAGGATTCAAGGTCAAATGCGCAGTTAATTTTCCCACGAAAATCTTTGGTCCGTCACGCACACGACTTATAACCAATGACTATTGAAATATGAGCATTGAAATCCAACTCTTTAATTACTTCCAAGTTCATTAAAATCTGGTTGCAAAACCTCATTCCTTTCCTTTCTGCTTCACTATTTGTAAGATGAACGTCAGCTTTGCATTTTCCCCTTCCCCATTAAATGTTCTGCCATTATCATTCATTATTTAATAATATCATCTTTCATGCCATCCAGAAAGTAGCATATCATGATCACTCATGCTCTCATTGCCTACCCTCTTGACGATCAAATCCCCTATGATCAATGATTTGTTGTAATTGACTGTGTTTTGAACTAAAGGTCTTTATCCTAGAAGGACTGAATACAGTGACAGCCATAGTTAAAAACGCAAAATGGCTATATAGAGCTTTCCTAAAAGGGTGTAGAATATTAAATTTGGTGGGATCGCCCTGGTAAGCATCTTTTCATTTGGTCACATCAGCCCATTGTATTAGTCCTCCAAAAGGCATCCAATTGAAGTCAGTGGAGCTGAATTTTGGAGGCAGAGTATAATGTGTATTTAGTGGTACCTACTGAAGATTAACATCCAGGTTGCTAGCTTTACCCTGTTGAAAGGCAAGATGCCAATTAAGTGTTATACTCTTATTTGAAATAGCTGGCAAGCAATTTTGGGTCAATTGCTGATTTTCATAATTTTAACTTGTTTTGAGATCTGAAACATTACAGCAGAGACAGTTTATCAATCAGAAAGGAACAGCAAGAATATGTTCCTCAGCTTTCAAACTCGTTTCTAACAATTGTCCTATACTTAGAGAATAGCAATTGTGTTGAAGGAGAATATGCAGGCAGAATATAACAGCTCTGTAATAATGTTGGGAGGTAAGGCAGGGAGGAACCATCAGGTGCACAACTGTATCATCAGACGCCAAGGCCGAGAGTTCTCTCTTGAAAAGCAAGTGCGGTATCATCAAACCCAAATCCTTTGTTTGCTCTTTCCGCTCAGAGAAATACCACGTCATTCATGGGGAACTTCCTTCAGATTATTTAAGCCCAAACTAAATAGAATGCGAGACCAAGTCCAATGGACGATTTATAAATAATTAAGTGACTGGAAGCTGCGCAATGGGAATTAAGCTGAATTTGTATTCTTTAAATGAAGCACTGTCTTTATTATTATTATAGGATTGGATGAGAGAGCATTCTATGTATAAAGTTAAAAAGATATTAGTGTATCTAACTAGCTAATGTTAAAACTCATTTTCACATTGGTTACTTATGCTGCCTTGCTATTGAATGTCAAAAGGAGAAGGCCATGTCACCCCTCAAATTGATTCGACTTCAATTTATCTTTTTATCCTACTCCCCATAACACGATTTCATGTCATTCAAAAATGTATTTATTTCTGCATTGTATATAACTGAATAACACTGCATATGGAATACCCATAGATGGTAATTTTGCATTAATGAGCAACCTAATTCAATAGTGTCATAAGCACCTTTATACAATTAATTGTTGTTCAATGTGAGTAAGTGCCATTGGTTTGAAGATTGTAGGAGTGGTGATGGATTTAATCAATGAGATATGGTTAAATGTGTAACCTTTAAATGAGTGAACCTTTGAGAAAATGTTGCTTTTGGCAAATATAATCAGAACAATTATTTATGTTGTTTTTCTATAAAGTGTTGGGTGTATAATAACACCAGTTAAAATGCATGAAGCACTGGAGCATGACTTCTATTGCAGAGACAGCACAAATTAGCTCTGCAAGAAATGTACTCAGACAACTGGGAGACCAATATATTCAGAGAGTAAATGGTGCAAAATGAGAAAAAGATGCACATGACTGATGATCTCAGCCACTAATAGGGGCCAAGTTTCAATGGCTTCATGGAAGGGCTGATAAACTTCCAAATTCAATAAAAAAGCAGGGTGATACAAAAGTTATCCTGATGAAACATGGACAAGCACTTCATACATTTTCTGTGCCCTGGGAAGATAATGAAAGAATCTATCAGATGGGGTGTTATATCCCACTAAGACTATATTTGAAACTTGAATTCCAGCATATATTTCCATCAAAATCCAGTCCTTGCATAAAAATGGAACTACCTAAAAAATGGGCTAGATAACTTCCGAATTCACAAACTGTGCTTCCAGGTTTTTTACTGAGATGTCGCTTTCAATGACAAACCTTGGAACCTTTCATTGTCACATATTATAATGTTAATTGAGAAATAAACATTAGGAACTAGGTGCTGAAAACTTCCCACTCCTCTTCTTTGAAATTATTTCAAACAATTATTTATGTCTGTGTGTACATAGCCTCCAAAAACTGGTGCCTCCATTACTGCAGCACTCCTTAGTATCTTCTTTGGCTTGGCTTCGCGGACGAAGATTTATGGAGGGGTAATGTCCATGTCAGCTGCAGGCTCGTTTGTGGCTGACAAGTCCGATGCGGGACAGGCAGACACGGTTGCAGTGGTTGCAAGGGAAAATTGGTTGGTTGGGGTTGGGTGTTGGGTTTTTCCTCCTTTGTCTTTTGACAGTGAGGTGGGCTCTGTGGTCTTCTTCAAAGGAGGTTGCTGCCCGCCGAACTGTGAGGTGCCAAGATGCACGGTTTGAGGCGATATCAGCCCACTGGCGATGGTCAATGTGGCATGCACCAAGAGCTTTCTTTAGGCAGTCCTTGTACCTCTTCTTTGGTGCACCTCTGTCTCGGTGGCCAGTGGAGAGCTCGCCATAGAACACAATCTTGGGAAGGCGATGGTCCTCCATTCTGGAGACATGACCTACCCAGTGCAATTTGATCTTCAGCAGCGTGGATTCGATGCTGTCGGCCTCTGTCATCTCGAGTGCTTCGATGTTGGAGATGAAGTCGCTCCAATGAATGTTGAGAATGGAGCAGAGACAACGCTGGTGGAAGCGTTCTAGGAACCATAGGTGATGCCGGTAAAGGACCCATGATTCGGAGCCAAACAGGAGCGTGGGTATGACAACAGCTCTGTATACGCTAATCTTTGTGAGGTTTTTCAGTTGGTTGTTTTTCCAGACTCTTTTGTGTAGTCTTCCAAAGGCGCTATTTGCCTTGGCGAGTCTGTTGTCTATCTCGTTGTCGATCCTTGCATCCAATGAAATGGTGCAGCCGAGATAGGTAAACCGGTTGACCGATTTGAGTGCTAAAATATCTGCCTATTTTTTTTAAAGAGTATAGAGTGAGACTGGACCAAAGCCTTGTGTCAATGAGGGCAGGGCCTGGGAAGGGGTGTGAAATAGGGGGAAAGAATTTATGCTTAGATGGGCAGTGAATGAGAGGCCTGGAACTCTTTGCTATAATATGATTTGAGGCCATTTTTAAGCAGTTTCCAGAAGTCTTGGGGCAGACTGCTGGGCTGGAATAGTAACCTGTAACTGAGTAAATCATTCCATATATCCAGAGAAATATGGTTCTGTCTGGATGTACATGCACAGTCAAATAATAATAAACTTGAACTCATGTTTGCATCTTAACATTCCATTTAGGATTCTTTCTGCATTGGTCAAAGGCAACATCATGGCACTGCAATTGAAACAACTATACTGAAAGCAAAGCCTGCAAAGTTGAGAAGGAATCTTGTCCATTTTTAGCTTGTCATATTTCAAAGGAATATTTCTTCAGAGAATTGATGTCAGGGCACAACTGTTGAACTTGAGGTCAGATCATTAGAACAGAACCGAAGATAAATGGCAAATGCACACCACCTTTAATGATCTGTTTGTGATGTGTCTTATTCTGGTTTCATTGGTGATCATTTTCATCTTCACCATCGGGGAAGTCACTATCAATTGTAAATTCCACCAGGTTTTTATCTCATTGATATCAGTCTTAGTTTGGTGGGGACTATGTTTTCTTTGTCAAGGGTCTGGATCAAGTTCACTCTGTATTGAACACAAAAGTCTAGATCAGAGATGACTAACTTTTTACATTCCATGCGTCAATTTTTTTCCCCCATACGAGTTCAGATGAGCGTATGGAACACTTATGAAACGACTGGAAAACAGAAGTCCTCCTTTCCTAGTTTGACTCAATTGAACATATTTGTTTTAATTGAAAACAGATTAACTAATAAGAATTCTTGATTTTCCTCATCCAAAAGTTCAATCTGTTCCTCTTCAAGTATTAAAACCTCTTCTCTGGCCGCGGGTCTGGACCCCCCTCCATGCTGGGCCAACTTCATCGGTGCGGTGTATAGTGGGTACCCCTGCAGCCCGGACCCGAACGAGCGCATCCTCACAGCGCCATCAACATGAAAGTGGGCCTCCGTTAACGGCATGTCACTACATGCCAGCGCACCCAAGGACTGCCCAGGATGTCACGGCATTCTCGCAAATGTCCTGGACCGACTCCAGGTTTCTCTACAAAACCTTTGAGTATAGACAAGACTGAAAATGGAAAGGGGAACAAAAAGCTGGAAACTGAGTAATTGATGGATTTGGAGGTGGATCCTTGAGTTCTATCTGAATCATGAATGGGCTATACACAGTTACTGTGAAGTCTGGTTGGGGGAGGAGCTGGCTGTTTCCGAAGTCATCAGCCACTGGTGGTATTAACCACATCCGGTTAATGGGGGGGGGGCGGGGGTGGGAGAACTGCTCTAGCAGTTTTTTTGGGGGGGCGGGATAATTTTGTTTTAGCTTAGTTTTTTTAGGGTTTTAAAAAATTTTTTATATATACAAAGGATTTTTTTGGAGCCTTGATTTTAATATTGAATTTTCAGTGTGATGTGCCCAAATTGTAGTTGTTAATGTGTCTAATTTGAATTTTGCAACTTTTATTTTTAAGGGTTTGAATAATCCGATAAAAAGGAAGTGTGTGTTGGGATATATTAAGAAAATGAAAGTGGGTATAGCTTTTTTCACAAGAAACTTTTTTGCCTGTGCCTTCTGAATTGGTCTACTATGAAGGACCTTGTCAAACACCTTATAGAAAGCCATATAGACAACATCCACTGCCCTACCCTCATCAACCATCTTCTCACAAAATTTGATTAAGTTGATAAGACGTGACCTCACAAAGCCATGTTGACTATCCCTAATCTGGCCATGACTTTCAAACTGTGCACAATTCCCATCCCCAAGTATCCTTTTGAATAGTTTCCTTATCACTGATATAATTTTTTTGTGTACTGTAGTGGCTGCTACTGATGGAGGGGTTAATGCTCAAAGAATTCAACACTGGTTTATTGTGCTGGTAGCTCAGAAGCCCATCTCTGATGTCATCATGCCACCCAACTGGTGGCATTACAATCCACTTCGTGGGATTGGTCCACCCCCCTACCTGGGGGGTGGCCAATTAGTGAGCTCCTCTCATCCTCGGGTATGGTTGCTTCCCTAGCTCCACCCGATAGGCTGCTGCTGGCCAGCCCATCAGAGAGGGGCCTTGTAATCGTGTGCTGCTGAGTCGGGCGCCAACTTTGAAGAGCGTAGCCTGTCTTGGGAGGCTGTGTAGGCCACGGGCTCCTGGTGTCGAGTTACTCCTTCATGTGTGGCATGTTCAGCAGCCTGCTACAATATCTATAATTTCCTGGAAGATTCTTTTATCCCCCCCCTTCTTGAACATCAGCCATTCTTGTGACAGATTATGTTGTATTTTATATTGTATATAGATATATATTTTTGGGAGATAAATTGTGGAAGGTTTTTTTAGTGTAGGTCACATACAAACACTTGAGAACAGATCTCATTTCAAATACTGGAACTCTGATCAAGCCAGACAGATCAGGTTCCGAGTGCCTTTGCAAAAAGGATTGTGGTTTTGAAAAGCAACAGATGAAAGAGATTGGAAGATGAGGTTTGGAGCCACAGGCTGTCTGAGTGCAGTTTGCTGTTCTAAGAGGGTTATGTGGTTTTGCAAGCAGAACTGTAAAATTCTTGAATGGCCAATTCGGTCACCTAATCTAAATGCAATTGAGCATGCCTTCCAAATACTGAAGAGAAAATATGGATTTTGGTTCTTGGGAGTCACTGTCTCGGAAGATCTTTCCTGGAACCAACACACCAATGGCATCATGAAGAAAGCCTCTACTTCCTCAGGAGTTTGCAGAGGAGCTAGTGGAGTTGTTCAAGTGAACCGTTATGGACTTGAAGGGCCGACATGGCCTGTTTCCATGCTGTTAACGGTTATATGGTTATATGGACTGAAAAAGAACATTTAAAATTAAAAAGGGATTGGACTGGGCAGTTATTGCATCTTCTTTTAATTCTAAGGCCCGTGGAGTTGCTATTTTAATTCATAAAAAAAAATGCCTTTCATACTGGAATCAGTTTTAGAGAAGAAGGGTAGGGTACTGATGGTTAATTGTAAAAAAAATTTTGAAGCTTGGTCATTGTTAAATATTTATGCTCCTAACGTAGATGATGAAAAGTTCATTACTGAGGCTTTTATGGGATTGAATCAAGCAAATGATAATATATTGGTGGGAGGAGAGTTTAATTGTTGTCTTGACCCTTTGTTGGATAAATCTCCAGTCTTTAAGAAAAACTAAGATGGCGGAATGTTCAGTAGATGTCATGGAAGATTTAAATTTGGTAGAAATTTGGAGAAGATTAAATCCGACAGAGAAAGACTTCTCATTTTATTCGGCAAGACACAAATCTTTTTCTAGAATTGATTTTTTCTAATATATGCCCATTTACAGGGGAGAGTAATTAATACTGATTATAAAAGTCGAACATTGTCTGATCATTCACTTTTATTAATGTCTTGTACTAGTTCTGATATTGCACAAACTAGTTATAGATGGAGATTTAATATAGCATTGTTAAAGCAATCTGAGTTTTTTTTAACCTTTATTAGAGATCAAATTAAGTTGTTTATACAATTGAATTAGAATTCAGTACAATGTAAATTTTACATTATGGGATGCATTGAAAGCATATTTAAGGGGGAAAATTATTAGTTATACTACTAAACAAGAAATATTTGGCAGACAGTCATAAACTTGAGGAGAAGATTAAAGTATTGGAGAAAGACTTGCAGAGATATGTGACAGAAGATAAGGTTATCTAATTTGAAAATGTGTTATACTCCACAGACATATCATTATGAGAAGTTGATTCAAAGATCTAAACAACGATATTAAGAGTTGGGAGAAAGAGCTCAGTCTTAGCTTGGCAATTGAAAACAGAGCAAATTTCTAGAACGATAAATGTAGTAAGGAGAGGTCCGATTGTTACTTATAAACCTTGGGAGATTAATGATGAATTTTGTTCTTTTTATCAGGATTTGTATACTTCAGAGATTGAACAAGATACTGACAGAGTAGAATTATTTTTGGCTAGACTAGATCTTCTGTTTTTGAATGATCTAGATGCTTGGGAATTAGACTGCCCATTTACTGATTTTGAAATTAGAGGTATTACAAACTATGCCTAATGGAAAATCACCTGGAGAAGATGGATTTGCATTGGAGCTTACGATTTATTACTTCCAGTACTTCAATTATTAACACAAGCTTCTGAAACATCCTCTTTTCCAGAATATTTTTCTAGGGTTTTGATTACAGTTATTCCAAAAAGAGTTAGAGATCCTTCAAAGATAGCGTCATATAGACCGATTTCTCTGTTAAATGTAGATTATAAAATTGTGGCTAAAGTGTAAGCAAACAGAATTTCAAAATACTTACCACAATTGATTCATGTAGATCAAGCAGACTTTATTAAAAATCATTATTTAGTTGATAATATCATTAAATTAGTTACATTAATTAATGCATCTAAAAATCAACATAACAAACCTTTAATAGTGGCCCTGGATGCTGAAAAGGCTTTTGATTGAGTTGAATGGCATTTTTTGTTTAGTTTTAGAACATTTTAGATTTGGTCCACTCTTTATTGGTAAAAGCTTTATATAATAATTCTTCAGCTTCTTTCTTTGGCTTGGCTTCGCGGACGAAGATTTATGGAGGGGGTAAAAAGTCCACGTCAGCTGCAGGCTCGTTTGTGGCTGACAAGTCCAATGCGGGACAGGCAGACACGGTTGCAGCGGTTGCAGGGGAAAATTGGTTGGTTGGGGTTGGGTGTTGGGTTTTTCCTCCTTTGCCTTTTGTCAGTGAGGTGGGCTCTGCGGTCTTCTTCAAAGGAGGTTGCTGCCCGCCAAACTGTGAGGCGCCAAGATGCACGGTTTGAGGCGTTATCAGCCCACTGGCGGTGGTCAATGTGGCAGGCACCAAGAGATTTCTTTAGGCAGTCCCTGTACCTTATCTTTGGTGCACCTCTGTCACGGTGGCCAGTGGAGAGCTCGCCATATAACACGATCTTGGGAAGGCGATGGTCCTCCATTCTGGAGACGTGACCCATCCAGCGCAGCTGGATCTTCAGCAGCGTGGACTCGATGCTGTCGACCTCTGCCATCTCGAGTACTTCGACGTTAGGGATGAAAGCGCTCCAATGGATGTTGAGGATGGAGCGGAGACAACGCTGGTGGAAGCGTTCTAGGAGCCGTAGGTGGTGCCGGTAGAGGACCCATGATTCGGAGCCGAACAGGAGTGTGGGTATGACAACGGCTCTGTATACGCTTATCTTTGTGAGGTTTTTCAGTTGGTTGTTTTTCCAGACTCTTTTGTGTAGTCTTCCAAAGGCGCTATTTGCCTTGGCGAGTCTGTTGACTATCTCATTGTCGATCCTTGCATCTGATGAAATGGTGCAGCCGAGATAGGTAAACCGGTTGACCGATTTGAGTGCTAAAATATCTGCCTATTTTTTTTAAAGAGTATAGAGTGAGACTGGACCAAAGCCTTGTGTCAATGAGGGCAGGGCCTGGGAAGGGGTGTGAAATAGGGGGAAAGAATTTATGCTTAGATGGGCAGTGAATGAGAGGCCTGGAACTCTTTGCTATAATATGATTTGAGGCCATTTTTAAGCAGTTTCCAGAAGTCTTGGGGCAGACTGCTGGGCTGGAATAGTAACCTGTAACTGAGTAAATCATTCCATATATCCAGAGAAATATGGTTCTGTCTGGATGTACATGCACAGTCAAATAATAATAAACTTGAACTCATGTTTGCATCTTAACATTCCATTTAGGATTCTTTCTGCATTGGTCAAAGGCAACATCATGGCACTGCAATTGAAACAACTATACTGAAAGCAAAGCCTGCAAAGTTGAGAAGGAATCTTGTCCATTTTTAGCTTGTCATATTTCAAAGGAATATTTCTTCAGAGAATTGATGTCAGGGCACAACTGTTGAACTTGAGGTCAGATCATTAGAACAGAACCGAAGATAAATGGCAAATGCACACCACCTTTAATGATCTGTTTGTGATGTGTCTTATTCTGGTTTCATTGGTGATCATTTTCATCTTCACCATCGGGGAAGTCACTATCAATTGTAAATTCCACCAGGTTTTTATCTCATTGATATCAGTCTTAGTTTGGTGGGGACTATGTTTTCTTTGTCAAGGGTCTGGATCAAGTTCACTCTGTATTGAACACAAAAGTCTAGATCAGAGATGACTAACTTTTTACATTCCATGCGTCAATTTTTTTCCCCCATACGAGTTCAGATGAGCGTATGGAACACTTATGAAACGACTGGAAAACAGAAGTCCTCCTTTCCTAGTTTGACTCAATTGAACATATTTGTTTTAATTGAAAACAGATTAACTAATAAGAATTCTTGATTTTCCTCATCCAAAAGTTCAATCTGTTCCTCTTCAAGTATTAAAACCTCTTCTCTGGCCGCGGGTCTGGACCCCCCTCCATGCTGGGCCAACTTCATCGGTGCGGTGTATAGTGGGTACCCCTGCAGCCCGGACCCGAACGAGCGCATCCTCACAGCGCCATCAACATGAAAGTGGGCCTCCGTTAACGGCATGTCACTACATGCCAGCGCACCCAAGGACTGCCCAGGATGTCACGGCATTCTCGCAAATGTCCTGGACCGACTCCAGGTTTCTCTACAAAACCTTTGAGTATAGACAAGACTGAAAATGGAAAGGGGAACAAAAAGCTGGAAACTGAGTAATTGATGGATTTGGAGGTGGATCCTTGAGTTCTATCTGAATCATGAATGGGCTATACACAGTTACTGTGAAGTCTGGTTGGGGGAGGAGCTGGCTGTTTCCGAAGTCATCAGCCACTGGTGGTATTAACCACATCCGGTTAATGGGGGGGGGGCGGGGGTGGGAGAACTGCTCTAGCAGTTTTTTTGGGGGGGCGGGATAATTTTGTTTTAGCTTAGTTTTTTTAGGGTTTTAAAAAATTTTTTATATATACAAAGGATTTTTTTGGAGCCTTGATTTTAATATTGAATTTTCAGTGTGATGTGCCCAAATTGTAGTTGTTAATGTGTCTAATTTGAATTTTGCAACTTTTATTTTTAAGGGTTTGAATAATCCGATAAAAAGGAAGTGTGTGTTGGGATATATTAAGAAAATGAAAGTGGGTATAGCTTTTTTCACAAGAAACTTTTTTGCCTGTGCCTTCTGAATTGGTCTACTATGAAGGACCTTGTCAAACACCTTATAGAAAGCCATATAGACAACATCCACTGCCCTACCCTCATCAACCATCTTCTCACAAAATTTGATTAAGTTGATAAGACGTGACCTCACAAAGCCATGTTGACTATCCCTAATCTGGCCATGACTTTCAAACTGTGCACAATTCCCATCCCCAAGTATCCTTTTGAATAGTTTCCTTATCACTGATATAATTTTTTTGTGTACTGTAGTGGCTGCTACTGATGGAGGGGTTAATGCTCAAAGAATTCAACACTGGTTTATTGTGCTGGTAGCTCAGAAGCCCATCTCTGATGTCATCATGCCACCCAACTGGTGGCATTACAATCCACTTCGTGGGATTGGTCCACCCCCCTACCTGGGGGGTGGCCAATTAGTGAGCTCCTCTCATCCTCGGGTATGGTTGCTTCCCTAGCTCCACCCGATAGGCTGCTGCTGGCCAGCCCATCAGAGAGGGGCCTTGTAATCGTGTGCTGCTGAGTCGGGCGCCAACTTTGAAGAGCGTAGCCTGTCTTGGGAGGCTGTGTAGGCCACGGGCTCCTGGTGTTGAGTTACTCCTTCATGTGTGGCATGTTCAGCAGCCTGCTACAATATCTATAATTTCCTGGAAGATTCTTTTATCCCCCCCCTTCTTGAACATCAGCCATTCTTGTGACAGATTATGTTGTATTTTATATTGTATATAGATATATATTTTTGGGAGATAAATTGTGGAAGGTTTTTTTAGTGTAGGTCACATACAAACACTTGAGAACAGATCTCATTTCAAATACTGGAACTCTGATCAAGCCAGACAGATCAGGTTCCGAGTGCCTTTGCAAAAAGGATTGTGGTTTTGAAAAGCAACAGATGAAAGAGATTGGAAGATGAGGTTTGGAGCCACAGGCTGTCTGAGTGCAGTTTGCTGTTCTAAGAGGGTTATGTGGTTTTGCAAGCAGAACTGTAAAATTCTTGAATGGCCAATTCGGTCACCTAATCTAAATGCAATTGAGCATGCCTTCCAAATACTGAAGAGAAAATATGGATTTTGGTTCTTGGGAGTCACTGTCTCGGAAGATCTTTCCTGGAACCAACACACCAATGGCATCATGAAGAAAGCCTCTACTTCCTCAGGAGTTTGCAGAGGAGCTAGTGGAGTTGTTCAAGTGAACCGTTATGGACTTGAAGGGCCGACATGGCCTGTTTCCATGCTGTTAACGGTTATATGGTTATATGGACTGAAAAAGAACATTTAAAATTAAAAAGGGATTGGACTGGGCAGTTATTGCATCTTCTTTTAATTCTAAGGCCCGTGGAGTTGCTATTTTAATTCATAAAAAAAAATGCCTTTCATACTGGAATCAGTTTTAGAGAAGAAGGGTAGGGTACTGATGGTTAATTGTAAAAAAAATTTTGAAGCTTGGTCATTGTTAAATATTTATGCTCCTAACGTAGATGATGAAAAGTTCATTACTGAGGCTTTTATGGGATTGAATCAAGCAAATGATAATATATTGGTGGGAGGAGAGTTTAATTGTTGTCTTGACCCTTTGTTGGATAAATCTCCAGTCTTTAAGAAAAACTAAGATGGCGGAATGTTCAGTAGATGTCATGGAAGATTTAAATTTGGTAGAAATTTGGAGAAGATTAAATCCGACAGAGAAAGACTTCTCATTTTATTCGGCAAGACACAAATCTTTTTCTAGAATTGATTTTTTCTAATATATGCCCATTTACAGGGGAGAGTAATTAATACTGATTATAAAAGTCGAACATTGTCTGATCATTCACTTTTATTAATGTCTTGTACTAGTTCTGATATTGCACAAACTAGTTATAGATGGAGATTTAATATAGCATTGTTAAAGCAATCTGAGTTTTTTTTAACCTTTATTAGAGATCAAATTAAGTTGTTTATACAATTGAATTAGAATTCAGTACAATGTAAATTTTACATTATGGGATGCATTGAAAGCATATTTAAGGGGGAAAATTATTAGTTATACTACTAAACAAGAAATATTTGGCAGACAGTCATAAACTTGAGGAGAAGATTAAAGTATTGGAGAAAGACTTGCAGAGATATGTGACAGAAGATAAGGTTATCTAATTTGAAAATGTGTTATACTCCACAGACATATCATTATGAGAAGTTGATTCAAAGATCTAAACAACGATATTAAGAGTTGGGAGAAAGAGCTCAGTCTTAGCTTGGCAATTGAAAACAGAGCAAATTTCTAGAACGATAAATGTAGTAAGGAGAGGTCCGATTGTTACTTATAAACCTTGGGAGATTAATGATGAATTTTGTTCTTTTTATCAGGATTTGTATACTTCAGAGATTGAACAAGATACTGACAGAGTAGAATTATTTTTGGCTAGACTAGATCTTCTGTTTTTGAATGATCTAGATGCTTGGGAATTAGACTGCCCATTTACTGATTTTGAAATTAGAGGTATTACAAACTATGCCTAATGGAAAATCACCTGGAGAAGATGGATTTGCATTGGAGCTTACGATTTATTACTTCCAGTACTTCAATTATTAACACAAGCTTCTGAAACATCCTCTTTTCCAGAATATTTTTCTAGGGTTTTGATTACAGTTATTCCAAAAAGAGTTAGAGATCCTTCAAAGATAGCGTCATATAGACCGATTTCTCTGTTAAATGTAGATTATAAAATTGTGGCTAAAGTGTAAGCAAACAGAATTTCAAAATACTTACCACAATTGATTCATGTAGATCAAGCAGACTTTATTAAAAATCATTATTTAGTTGATAATATCATTAAATTAGTTACATTAATTAATGCATCTAAAAATCAACATAACAAACCTTTAATAGTGGCCCTGGATGCTGAAAAGGCTTTTGATTGAGTTGAATGGCATTTTTTGTTTAGTTTTAGAACATTTTAGATTTGGTCCACTCTTTATTGGTAAAAGCTTTATATAATAATTCTTCAGCTTCTTTCTTTGGCTTGGCTTCGCGGACGAAGATTTATGGAGGGGGTAAAAAGTCCACGTCAGCTGCAGGCTCGTTTGTGGCTGACAAGTCCAATGCGGGACAGGCAGACACGGTTGCAGCGGTTGCAGGGGAAAATTGGTTGGTTGGGGTTGGGTGTTGGGTTTTTCCTCCTTTGCCTTTTGTCAGTGAGGTGGGCTCTGCGGTCTTCTTCAAAGGAGGTTGCTGCCCGCCAAACTGTGAGGCGCCAAGATGCACGGTTTGAGGCGTTATCAGCCCACTGGCGGTGGTCAATGTGGCAGGCACCAAGAGATTTCTTTAGGCAGTCCCTGTACCTTATCTTTGGTGCACCTCTGTCACGGTGGCCAGTGGAGAGCTCGCCATATAACACGATCTTGGGAAGGCGATGGTCCTCCATTCTGGAGACGTGACCCATCCAGCGCAGCTGGATCTTCAGCAGCGTGGACTCGATGCTGTCGACCTCTGCCATCTCGAGTACTTCGACGTTAGGGATGAAAGCGCTCCAATGGATGTTGAGGATGGAGCGGAGACAACGCTGGTGGAAGCGTTCTAGGAGCCGTAGGTGGTGCCGGTAGAGGACCCATGATTCGGAGCCGAACAGGAGTGTGGGTATGACAACGGCTCTGTATACGCTTATCTTTGTGAGGTTTTTCAGTTGGTTGTTTTTCCAGACTCTTTTGTGTAGTCTTCCAAAGGCGCTATTTGCCTTGGCGAGTCTGTTGACTATCTCATTGTCGATCCTTGCATCTGATGAAATGGTGCAGCCGAGATAGGTAAACTGGTTGACCGTTTTGAGTTTTGTGTGCCCGATGGAGATGTGGGGGGGCTGGTAGTCATGGTGGGGAGCTGGCTGATGGAGGACCTCAGTTTTCTTCAGGCTGACTTCCAGGCCAAACATATTGGCAGTTTCCGCAAAGCAGGACGTCAAGCGCTGAAGAGCTGGCTCTGAATGGGCAACTAAAGCGGCATCGTCTGCAAAGAGTGGTGACAAATGGACACATTTCATCATTATTTAATTTATCAAGGTCAACCAGACAAGGCTGCCCATTATCTCCAGCTTTATTTGCTTTGGTTATTGAACCACTGGCTCAATTTATTAAACTGAATATTAATATTAAAGGTATAAGAGTAGGAGAATTAGAATATAAAATTAATTTATTTGTTGATGATGTGTTAATATACTTAACAGATCCTAATGAATCTTTAGTACATTTACAGAAATGTTTGGAACAGTATAGAAAAAAAAGTCTGGATAGAAAGTTAATTGGGATGAGAGTGAATTATTACCAATTTCAAATGAAGATTACGCAGATTGCAAACAGATTACTCAATTTTGTTGGTCGGATAAGATAAAATATTTTGGAGTGATAGTAAATGGAGAATAGACAATTGTATCAATTGAATTATACACCTTATTTAAAAAAATAAGGCAGATTTGAAGAAATGGAAGGATTTACCTTTGACTTTAATAGGACAGGTGAATTGTATCAAAATGAATATATTTCCCTATATACAATATCTTTTTCAATCTATTCCTTGTTGTCTACCAAAGGCTTTTTTAAAAGGAATTAAATGCTTCAGTTCATTTGTTTTTATGGAAAGGAAATTATCTAGAGTCCCTTGACAAAGGTTGACTTGGAAATATGCTTTAGGAGGTTTGCAGTTACCAAATTTTCAGAATTATTATGAAGCAGCACAATTGAAATTTATTAATCGAATGTCAGACTCTGAACAAACTCCAGTATGTGTTAAAGTTGAACTGTCACAGATATTAGAGAGTAATGCTAATTATTTTATATATAAAAATGGAGACCGAATCTTTAAAAGACTTATAATGTACCTGTACTTAGACATTTATTGGAAATGTGGTACAAGAGATATCTTATGATTGGTACTAAGAGTAAAATTACTTCCCAGACCCCTATTTATCGGATTAGGATTAATCCATTTTTGATGGATAGTCGATATTTAAAGGATCGGGAATTGAAGGGTATTAGAATGTGGGAGACTGTTTTGAGAAGTGTATTTTTCTTTCTTTTGTCCAATTGCAAGGGAAATTTGGGATATCAGTGAATTCAATATTTGCTTATTATCAAGTGTGAGCTTTTTTAAAAGAAAATTTGAGACAGGAACTTAAACTTCCTAATTTGACTAGGTTTGAAAAGCTGATTATAGAAACTTTGAAAAAAAGTTTTATATCGGAAATGCATGCATTGATGCAAGAAAAGATTAATATTCCTGGTGTTTTTAAAATAAAAGATAAATGGAGGAAGATTGGGAAAAGATGTGTGAAGATGCTGTAACTAGGTTGACTAACATGAGATGTAGTTTAGTTAACTATAATTTTCTACATCAGTTATTTTTGACACCGGAAAAGTTAAAATGATTTAGTTTTAGGGATTCAGATTTATGTTTTCGGTGTGGAACACAAAAGGGAACATTTTTACATTCAGTTTGGTCTTGAGAAAAGGTGCAAAGTTTTTGGGTGAAAATTAGAGAATTTTTAGAACATTTGTACAATATTCAGTTATTAGTTGATCCCTTATTCTTTTTACTGGGATTTATGATGAATCTAAAAATGGGATTAGGATTGGATAAATTTTAAATTTCATTCATTTGCTTGGTCCTAGCTGTGGCTAGAAAATGTATTGCGGTAACATGGAAGGATGATATAGAGATAAATATTCAAAGATGGCATAATGAGTTGAAATCATGCATTTATTTATAAAAAAATAACATGTAATTAACATAATTTTTTTTAACTAAAATGTGGGAACCATACTTAAAATATATGCTAATTATATTATATGCTATACATGCTAATGTATATATGCTAATTATTTTTTATGTTACAAAAAGGCACTAATTTTTAAGTTAACCATTGATACTTGTAAAAGGCTCCAATAATATGTAGAGATAGGGGTAGTTTGGATTTTTTTGTGGTGGGGTGTTTGGGTGGGGGGAGGGGAAGTGTACTAACTTATCACTATGTACTTTATGAATAATGAATTGTAATATGGGGTTTTTATAATATTTCTGTATTTTATATATTATATATAAAGTTGTATAAAAAACAGATTAATATGAAAGAAGATAACATTTGCCAAAAGATGTGCTTGAAATAATAAAATTGCTAAAAATAATTGCTAAGTTTTAGATTTATTCTCAGTAAAACCCATGAATTCCTTTTATTGATTTTTTTCTACGAATCAATTTTTGGTTAAAACTTTTTGCACGAGTCAGCTTACTTTTTATTGTTATCATTACTGGGGTGCCATGCACCACTTCTAATCATCCAATGTGCCACTTTTGGTGCATGCGTCATAGATTAACCATTCCTGCTCTAGGCTCATGTTTTTCTGCAGTAGCAAGGAACTGCTACAAGATATGAGGTACCAGCTTTTTGAAACCTTTTACAGCACTAACCCCTTCTCAATCCTTATCCCTAAATTAACATGCCGACCACCAACCCAAGCCTGACTTTTCAATGCAGCAGTCTCAACTTCTTCATGAAATCCCTCTTTCTAATTTGGATAAATTCTTGCTGAGTGCTATGGATCAGCTGTTTGATTATATTTCACTGTTCATTTACAGTCCCATCTCTAACCTTATTTTCCTGGTCTGCCTTACACCTTCAAAATCAGAATTGCCCATATTTAATTGAGGATATTTGTTTGGTCCTTCAGACTGTATTTAGAATTCTTTCATATTGTGGTTACTGCCTCCTAGGGAGATCTTTAATCACAATATTTCTTATAAATCCTTTCCCTACAGTACACAAAAAAAATGTGAAATAGCTCTGTTTGATTTTGTAATGTACTGCTCTATAAACCAACAGCTATCAATTCTTTTTGCACCATACCCTCCCTATATTAGTTTGCCCACTCAATATGTGGATTAAAATCACCTTTGACAATTGCAGTTCCTCCAGACACATGCCCTTGATACTTCCCCATTTATGCTCCACCTCATCGAGAATCCAGTCAGTCTCCTATTGGTGACTCTACACGTCTTGATTCTTTTGCTATACATGTTTCAACCCAAATAGTCATGAGAAACCTATCCACTGAATTCACTTTTCTGACACATTCCTTGATGGATAATGTTGCCCTGCCTCCTTTACCTGATTGTTTTTTGGACATTGTATAATCTTGAATATTGAGACCCAGTCTTGTATTTTGTAATAAGTATTTGATTGGACTCACGTTTTGTCAACTCATCTAAAATATTGCAAATGCTATGTGCATACAAGTAAAAATTATTAGCTTTGACTTTTTAACGTTTTTACCAACTTTGGATTTTCTCTGTGCCAAGTACATTTGTTTACATTTTCTACCCAGCCTCTCACTTTACTAGCCAATTTCCTGCTGCTATTCTGTGCTCCCACTCACTTATTTCCTGTTTTAAAATCCTGTTCTTGGATCTCCACCTCACTTAACCTCCAATGTCTAACCCAGTGGAACCTCTCCTTCCCCCTATGCAGGTGCTGCTATCCTATGAATCAAACCCCATTTGACCACACCAAGCTGTAAGCAATGCATTTACTTCTCAAATCCTGTGTCAGTTTGCATGTGGCTCAGGTTGTATCTGGAGAGTATCGCCCTCATGGTTTGGTTTTCAAATTTTGCCCCAAGCTCCTCATTCTCTCAACAGTGCCTCATTCTTAGTTTGGTCTACAGAATATTGGTAGTGCCTGGATGGACCAAGAGAACTAGATCCTCTCCCCTGCTCATCACATTTATTTTAAATGAAGCCCAGAAGGGAAGTCTTTAACCTTAGCACAAAGCAGGCCTCACAGCTTTCGGGGCTCAACATCTTTGTTGAGGGGAACAGGGTCCTTTATGTAAACACTTCCCTCTTCTCCCCTTTCCTGAATGGGTCTCTGTGCCATGGTGCTTTGGACAGTTTACACCTACTTTCTGAAGTCCCCATCCTCAGTCACACACAAAGCAAGGATATCATATTGTAGATGGGTCCTTTGAATAGATGATGGAAATGTGTCACCAGATGCTGAAGATTAAAATCTACTTCAATGTTGTTACATGACATTATTCAAATAGAAATCTCTTCCTGGTTGTTGGCCCATTTCAATCTAGTGTCACATCATACATAATCTTCTCCACCCACTGATCTTGCAAAAAATGCCACATTGACAATAATATATTGACAATCAGTATTATTAAGCATCATTTATAATGCTCAGGAAATCATGGAGTAGTAGCTCTAGTTTAATATAGAGTTTTAACCATTTATTTTCAATTCAATCAATTAATCAGATTAATGTGTTTAGAAAAGAGGTATTTTGCAATATGCTAATTCGCTATCTAAATGCAGGCCTTAGTACTTCAGTAATGTTATTACATGAATAATTCAAATATCTGGAAAGGCTTTGTTTTATTAAAAGTGTAGCCAGAGTTTTGAGTTTTCTGACATGCAAGTCTCAGAGTGCTTGAAGAAACATTTCCATTCCCTGGAATTGTGGTGAGTCTCTGCACTAATATCATTCCCTTCCAACTGTTCTCTTGGAAGTGGACCAGAATTACTCTGGGACAATCATGTTTATGATGGGCAAGCAACCTGTGCTTTTATTTGCTGATGTGGCCACTGGACATGGACACACTGCTCTCACAAAAATTGGACATGTCAGAACAGTTATAAGCCTGACTCGGCAGATTGGAATAAAGCTGCATTAGATCCTTGTGCTGCTGTTCAGAAGTGTTCAGTTGTGATTGCCTACTGTCCTTTTTTGTGGCTGTTGTGAAGATAATATCCCAAGGTGTGGACTGAGATTTGCCTTTAATTATTGGGGAAAACAGCAGAGTAGTAATTAGGTTATTAATTAGGTAATTAAGTTTTTCATTGCTAGGCTTTACAATTTTTTTTAAAATGGTGAAATTCTGGCTGGAAAGTGACATATATTTTACCTCACAGTAGGAAACTATTAAAGGAAACTGGAATGCCGAAGGAAATCGTGGGATGTTTTGAGATTTTCATAAATGTGAAAGCTGTCAAAATGGAATACAATTTCTTAACTGCTCTACTTTCAATGATAAATATACTGAAAAGTTTTTTCTGATAATTTTTAAAAAAGTTCACCTTAAATCAACATATTTATCATTTTTAATGATAATTTCCATGAATATCAAGTGAGTTATATCTTTATCCTTCCAAAGTTTATCACCCATTTAAAAAATGCATATTCAAGGTAATTCAAGGTAATTCAAGGTAGTAAAAGAACTACAGTCAGGAGAGGATTTTATTTGTTTTTCTTCAATGAATGTTGCAAAGAATGGGCCTAGTTCTGTGGCTCCTTCCAGTCTGTCTGGAGTCAAGAGTCTGGAGAAGGATGCGAAGTGCCTTGTTATAGTTCAGCCTGAGAAGCTAAGTAGCAGAGGACTTATTGATCTATGGGATCTTCCAAGGGACACAGTCACCATTATGTTGCCTGAAGATCAACTCACTGAAAGATATTCCCAAGGCTTGTTGGTCTTCCAATACATTGAAAAATCTGTAATGGAATTCTGTTGCTGGCATCTGGCCAAGCTGCTCTTGCTACGACCTCCATCAAAAAGTCTACTGCAACTTCATGTTTAAGAGTTGCAGGAGTCACTTCACCCAGTGCTGGTCCAATCTAAACTTCTGCACAAAGCAAAGAAGCAGAGCAATAATTGATGGTTGAGCACAGCAATCAAACCAATGAAATAATGGCCAAAAATTTGTAAAACATAGACTGTTCAACAGGCTTTATTCTACGTAAACTTCCACAGAGCTGGCTGTGAGAATGCTGTGCTGGCTCTGAGACTGACCTCGGAGGGCCGGATCTAGCTTGTATCCTAGAAGGTGATTGGCAGATGACCGTGTGGGGCTTGGTCCTCCAGTGCTCTTCTGCAGGTACACAGTTTGCCCCCTGAAGTAGGCTAGTGGTGTATCACCACATTCACCCCCTTCTTTAAAATTGTCCTGGGGGGAGGGGTTACATTTCATGTTCTACATATATACATTATTTACAAGATTAGACAGTCCGTCAGCCATTGGAGTCTCTGCAACCGTCACAGGGTTGGCCCCTGGTCAAAGGTGGGTGAGGGTAAGCGGGGGCTAGTCGCGGGGGCAGGGGCCGGAGCGGATGGTGTGGTGCAGCACTGTGGGTGGCTGGAATTGAAGTGTGTGCGAGGTGTTGGATGGGTGGGGGGGGCAGGTTCATCCCCCACGGTTGGAGTGAGTCTGGGGTGCCTGGGGTGGTCTTGTGCATGAACGCGGAGTAGCCAAACATGAAGATCTGTCAGTGCCCTGATGACGGTGGCCATGGAGGTGTCTGGGCAAGGGATGGCTAAAGGGAAACAGGAGTACTCGTCTATGACAGTAAGGAAATAGACATTCCCATTTGAGGAAGGCAGGGGCCCTTGAAGTCCATGCTGAGGCACTCGAAGGGCCGAGTGACCTTTACAACATGGCCCTGGGGCAGGCGGAAGAAGCGGGGCTTGCATTCCACGCAGACCCGGCATGCCTCAGTTATGGTCCTGACATCCCTGACGGTGTAGTCTGGCACAAGCAAAATGGGACTTGATAAAGTGGGTGACACTCGGGTGGCAGAGGGACTCGTGCAGTGCCTGCATCTGGTCATCGGGGAGCAACACGCAGATCTGGGAGAGGGCGTCAGGGAAGTTGTTAAAATTCCCCAGATGGTACTGGATGTCATAGCTGTACATTGCCAGCTTGACTCTCCAGTGCACGATCTTATCGTTCTTGATTTTGCCTTTGTGGGTGGTGTTGAACATGAATGCCACTGCACGCTGGTCGGTGAGGAGGGTGAACCTCCTACCGGCCAGGGAGTGGCGCCAGTGGCAGACTGTTTCTACAAATGCCTGGGCCTCCTAGTGCCCTAGCTTGAAACAGTGGAGGGTCCTGGAGAAGGCGGCGACAGGGCGCCCCTCCTGGTTAAAGGGTAGTGGCAAGGGCCACATCAGAGGCATCGCTCTCCACCTGGAAATGTGAGTCCTCGTCCACGGCATGCATCGTGGCGTCTGCAATATCCTGCCTGATGTGCGTGAAGGCTGCCTGCGCCTCGGGTGGGAAAGGAAAAGTTATGGGCTGGGCCAGTGGGCAGACCTTGTCCACAAAGCAGAACCCACTGAGTAATAGGAGAAAAGGCCAAGGCGCGTGCAGAAGGCTTTGAGCGTGGGGGGAAGGGGCAGCTCCATTAATGGGTGCATCCATTCTGGATCCAGGCCAATGACACCATGTGCCATGATGTACCCCAGGATGGTGAGGCAGGTGGTGCTGAACATGAACTTCTCTTTATTGTAAGTGAGGTTCAGCTCCTTGGCCATCCGGAGAAATTTCTCCAGGTTGGTATCATGGTCCTGCTGGTTGTGGCTGCAGATGGTGACATTATCCAGGTACGGGAAAGTTGCCTTTAGCTTGTGCCAGACTACCATGCAATCCAAATGGAGACCCCATTTGTGACCCCAAATGGAACTCGGCAGAACCGATAGAGGTGCCCGTCCGCCTCGAAGGCAGTGTAAAGCTTGTCCCACGGGTGGATGGGAAGTTGGTGATAGGCTGACTTCAGGTCAGTTGTGGAGACCTGATACCAGGCTATCTTGTTGACCATGTCGACTATCCTCGGTAAGAGGTAGGGGTAGGGGTCCAGCTGGGTGAACCGGTTAATGGTCTGGCTGTAATCCATGACCATCCTCTGCTTGCTGCCCCCCTTAATCACCAGGATCTGGGCTGTCTAAAGGCTGTTGTTGGGCTCTTTGACCCCTTCCGCCAGAAGCCTCCGCACCGAAGAAGTCTCTGTTCGCGGCGCTATAGCGCCTACTTCTGGTGGCTATCGGCTTGCAGTCTGGCGTGAGGTGTGAGAAGAGGATGGGAGGGGAAATGTGCAGTGTGGAGAGGCCTCAGGTTGGCCGGAGCTGGTTGGACAGCGCGCTGCGGAGCATGAGTGGGGGTTAGGTGCCCCCCCAAAGGTGAGGGTGACACTTTGCAGGTGACATTGGAAGTCTAAGCCCAGGTAGACTGGGGCACAGAGTTTGGGCATGACCAGGAACCTGAACCAGGTGTATGTCTCTTCTCTTCACCCCCCCCACCCCACCACAGTAAAATCGACAGAGAAGCGCCCGAGGGTATTAATAGTTCGGTCCTGGGTGGCAAAGGTGGTGGGGTGGATTTTTAGCTTTAAGGAATGGGCCACGCTAGGGTGAATAAAGCTCTCGGTGCTGCCACTGTCGATTAGGCACTTCGTTACCTGCCCTTTGATTTTGACGTCCATCATGGAGCGCCTGAGGCCGTGAAGGATGTCCCTGGTCAGTATGGTGGCTGCTAGGACCATCTTGGGGTCAGAGTAAGCATTCCCCGACGGTGGAGGCAAGTTGCAGCCGGTGGCATCCTCTGCAGGCATGGGGTAATTCGCGAGAGGTGAGTGTTGACCGGTGGCACTCTCCGTAGGTGTGGGGCGCAGTGGGTGGCGATCAGCGGTGACTGGAGGCGTAGGGTGCATCAGTACGGTGGCCCGGTCAGCACCTGTGTTGACCACATCATAATCGGGGCTGTGCTCGTTGTAGGCCTGGGAGGGCTCGGGTGGCAGTGGCACCTGCACCTACCTGACACAAGATGGCAGTCCCGTGTGGGGATGCATGGTGTAAGCATGGCTAGCCTTCCTCTCCGGCTGCACTAATTGCGCCGGGGGAAGTTACATCATAGCAGATGGAGGAAGTGACATCACTCCATGGACCAGAAGTGGCATCATTGTAGTCTGCGGACGTGGAGTCTTAGCGGGCAGTGCTGGCGAGGTAGAGGGCTGGTCCGGACGCATGGTGTGCACTTGGCAATCATTGCCGGCGAGGCCAGATGTAGGGCTGACTAAGTCGGGGAGGCTGGAAGTTGCAACGGGGGCAATGGCGTTGCCCGGCAATCTCACGTGGCCAGGACCAGGTCGGAGGGGGCTGGTTGTAGAGGGCTGCTGAGCTGCCAGCAGGTTTTGAAAGGCATACTTTAGCAAAATGGCCTTTCTAGCCACATCTTGAGCAGTACCGATTTCTAACCAGGTAGTTTTGGTGCGATTGTCGATCTGACCCACAGTACTTACAAGAGTGTGGGGTGCCCGCAGCAACTATGTTCTCGTCCACCATCTGGTTTTGGGCCACAGCTGCTGTCTATGCTGACCATGTGTAGACCTCGGGAAGCCTGGAGTCTAAGGCTTTGGTGTGCAGGACTGCTGCTTCCAGGGTTCGGACTACCTCCACTCTTTTGGCCAGGAAGTAGATATTGTCCTCCAGCAGCTTCTGCCTGATGGCTCTCGAGCGTAGACCCCAGACGCAGGCATCCCTGATCAACCTTTTGACCTCCCGTTCGTTCACCCCGGGTTCTGCCAGGCACGGTTGGGCTAACCCAGGCACGGTAGGGCTCCCAGGTCAGACTCGGCCATCTTTCCGGGCAGCTGGGCACGAATACTCAGAAGGTACCTTGCGAAGACAGTGTGGGAGTTTTGTACATGATTTCTTGGATGTTCATTGCTTCAGTGTACTCAGTGCAGTCTTTGAGGACCTGGAAAGCTCAGGGACCCAGCTTCGAGTGGAGTAAGACGAGTCTTTTACTGTTGGAGTCTAGGATGTTGTCCCCATGTGCCTTGATGATTGCTTTGACCGTGTGCTTCCAGATTTCGAAGCGTGTCTGCTTCCGGATGGCGTGGGTCGAATTCTAGGCTCCCGGCACTCAGGAGCCTCTCCATTACAGCTTAAAATCTTATGTAGAATAAATTGTGATGTGCTATCGAGCAGAAAGCAGACTCAAAACATAGACTGTTCAATAGGTATTATTCTACATAAACTTCCACAGAGCTGGCGGTGAGAATGCTGTGCTAGGTCTGAGACTGACCTCGAGGGGCTGGATCTAGCTTGTATCCCAGAGGGTGATTGGCAGCCGACTGGGTGGGGCTTGGTCCATTCAGGTTGGCTGATTGACAGCCAGCCAGGTGTTTCCTTGTCCTCCAGTGCTCTTCTGCAGGTACACAGGTTGCACCCTACAGTAGGTTAGTGGTATATCACCACATTTGTACAAGGAAAATTCGGCATTTTTTAAAGCACCATTGTACTTAGCTCTTTGTGGAGTCATCTGACCCATAATTGCTCAAAATGCTATTTTATAAACCAAATTCAATGTTTCAAAGTATCCATTAAAACTCAATTTTAGCAAGCACATCCCAAACTTGTTAAGGTTTATATCAGCAATTGAATAACCTGAATCAACTCACAAATGTAAAATTCATTGCTAATCCAACTCAGATAATAATTATTAATATAACAATTATAATAAAGCAACCAGAACTTTTAGATTAGAAAGAAACACACAACAGATTCTCAACAAGTATAAAGGGAAATGCATGAGCATATTTCAGCAACTAAAAGATCTGCTGTATATTTCTGATTTTGCAATGTGTGAAGTTATCAATATCAACAAAATGAAGAGACATCTATTTTCAAGGTTAATTTGTTGAGAGCAGTGAATTCCATAAATATTTGTTTTTCACAAGTGCAACACATGGTAAACTGGATTGCATCTTAAACCAAAATGAATTATGAACACATCTAGAGATGACTCTGGATAGGTCTGTTTATATAATTGCTTTATTTTACATTGAAAAATTATTGTAAAGTGCAAAAGCAAAAAGTTCACATATTCCATGATGACTAAGCGTCCTAATTTAAATCCTTGTCCCTATTACAAACTTAAAATAAAGAGCAGGGTGTTTACCTTCCCATTTGCACTAGGTTCCCATCAAGTCCCAGGTTGGAAATCTGCACTGCAGATGAGAAATGTGTAATAGCTGGATTCTCATGACACACTTGAGACCTTAATAAAGTCTTAACTTTCAAATGTCTGAGTCAAGACTAATGCAAAACTGGTAGAGGAACCACACCACTGAGAAAAATGCCATGAAAGCTGAGTTTTTAAAAGAGTTGTGGATTTTTAATTTAAATTATGGTTTAAATTAATTTGCCCAGTGATTACATCCTGACCTCTTTCCCTTTCTTTGCTACAAGGCCTGCACATTTAGCTTCCTGTTAGGCAAATCCCCATAATGCTGCAATATTCAGGTAAGAAGCTCAGGTTTTGTTTTAGGATTGGAATCTCCCTTATTTCTTACAATGCAGTGAGGTGTGCTTGCCCCAAAGCTCAATATTTACAATAATACATGCATACAAATGTCAAGATAAACACACCAATATGCTAACAAGACAATATCATTTTCTGGAATAACATTTATTGTTATGCCACAGAAATTATTATTATTTCCTACATATATGGTACTGGGTAAATAATACACATTTCAAAAAGAATGCATCATAAAATAAATATTAACATGAAGTCATAGCACATTATAAATTGTTGTTATTTTCAACTATAATGGCTCGTAGATCATTACAGGAGTCTCAAATCAGAACACCATTGTTCATTCAGCAACAAATTCAGCTTTATAGCTTCAAACCTGTAACTGAGCAGTCAAGGGTCAGATCTTCCTCATCAAACCGACTAATAAGAATAGTTTAATCTTGATGAGTTAGATAAGTTAGGTCAAATGAAATAGCTAATAACGTTGCCAGGAAAAGCAATAAATTGGGAAACAATTGAAAATTTAGCAAATAGAGACCAGGATATTGATAGATATAGAGAATTTGAAAGGAAGCAAGAAAAACATTCCAAAATGTTTCTATTAAAACAAAAAAAAAGGTTTCTTGACTGACTAAACAGATAAATTATGTTAGGGAATACAACATAAAACACCTCTGGGTAACTCTGAAGAGCAACAAGCTCTGAATGATTGAGGTCAAAGAAATCGGCACTAGTGAAAAAGAGGTTTTGAGAAATCTGGGCATTGTGGGCTAGTTAATCCCAGCAATAGGGGAAATGTTGGGAGTCTGAATAAGAAGCTAGTGCAAGGAGAGAGAATTATAATAGAATTGGGCAGAGTCAATGTAGATCAATAAGTGAGATTAATAAATGTTGAACCTCCATGAGGCTGACCTTCAATAAGGTGCCACACAAGAGGTTATGACATTCTATTTCATAACCTCTTGTGTGGCACCTTATGGGATTGGGGTTGATATACTGGCATGGGTTGGAGGAGGAATTTTTTTTCAAATTTAGCCATACAGCATGGTAATAGGCCATTTCAGCCCACATGTCCGTGCTGCCCAATTTGCATCCAAATAACCTACACCCTTGGTATGTTTCGATCAGTGAGAGGAAACCAGAGCCCCCAGCGAAAACCCATACAGACACAGAGAGAACGTACAAACTCCTTACAGACCGCGTGGGATTCAAACTCTGGTTCCGATCACTTGCACTGTAAAGGCATTGTGCTAACCACTATACCAACCCTGTCGCCCTCTGGAAATGGTTGATATAAATGTGATATTTTTGAATTGCAAGTGGGGTGTCACAGACTGGTGCTGGAGCCCACCTGCTCATAGTCTGTGCGAATCATTTGCATGAATGGTCAGAAGTACATCCAAGTGTGGTGTTGATGGGTGTAAATGGTGCATTAATGTTGGGATTGCAATTGAATCTTATGAATCATTTGTTCTCTTGTGATTTTATAGTTTATTCACCTCTCTGAAGTTCCTTATCGTCTGGATACTGATACTTTTGGCAGATTTCATCCTTGAACTTCGATTTGAATATTTATGGCCAGGTTGGCTATTTGTCAAAGGGGTGTATAATTCTTCTCGATATCAGGGCCTTGTAAGTATAATTTATATTTAGGCCTTTCTATACAGAATGAAGATTCCAAGTAGTCCTGCTCAGGGTAGTTTATGTGACATTATTATATGCCAATGGTAAAATAATTCAAAATTAAACTGTACCTTTTGTCACTGATGCCAAGTTCAGTTGAACAGTGTTTTACTCTGATCCTAGTCCAGTTATATCATGCATTACTGTGATCCAATGTGAAGAAAACACTGCTAATGGTTCCAATATAGAAAATCTAAAATAAATCTTATTTGTTGGTAAATTATCTCTGAAGATGCTCCTTGTCAAATTATAAGGAGGAGAGGAATAGTGCACAATAACACCATAAGACAGAGGAGCAGAAATAGGCTATTCAGCCCATCAAGTCTGTCCCATGATTCAATCGTGAGCCGATCCATTTTTCCCCACTCAGCCCCACTGCCAGGCCTTCTTCCCATAACCTTTGATGCCCTGGCTAACCAAGAACTCAATAAGAAATGCTTTACAAAAGAGCATGTTGGTTCTCAAGGGCCTTTTCCCTTCAGAATCAGATTTATTGCCATGACCATGTGTCAGAAAATGTGTTGCTTTGCAGCAGCAGCAATTGTTCATTGCAGGTGCAAAATTGCAATAAATTATGGTTTGGTAAATATAATATAAATAAATAGCGCAAACAGAGAAAAAAGTGAGGTAGTGTCTTGAGGTTCATTGTCTATTCAGAAATCTGATAGCAGAGGGGAAGAACCATTGACCATGCACCTTGAGGCTTCTGTACCTCCTCCCTGATTGTAGCAAAGAGGAGAGGGGATGGCTTGGGAGGTGAAGGTCCTTAATGATCAGGTTTTCAGTTATAACATGCTTCTTCCGAGTCTGGTGGTTTCTTTCTAAATTTTGTTTTACTCACAAAGTTTGTTAACTTATTGTTTTTGAAACAATAATTGTTGAATTATTGCTAAAGTTGTTTATTGCTAATGTTGTTTCAGAATAACTTGGATAACAAATCTGAGGTGTCCAAATTTAACGCACACCATCCCAAGGTCCTGAATTTCATAATTTTATCTGAACTTTCACATTTGGTCGCAATAAGTAAAGCATAGTCTTCCATCAACATCAGCACTGGATTTAAACACCACAGTCCAGCTTCAATTTCCTTACATTGTGGAATTATACCAAAATTAAAACATTTTGAAAAAGTCATTCAACATAGTCAGGCTCATAAAATTGTTCCTTTTAACCAATTTTCCCTGGGTCTTATTTCATTATCATTGGGAATATCTAAAGATAAGTGACATTTTGGGCTTGAGCCCTTTAAAATATGAGAAAATACCAGCAAACATCTGAACAAGAGGGAGGATGGGGTGGGGGTGGGGGGGTGGGGTGGCAAAGGCAGGAGATGGTAATATCTCCTGCCTTTGCCACCCCCCCTCATACTCTTTGTTTGGACACTTGCCAGAATTTTCTCATACTTTGATGAAGGGCTCAAACCCAGAAAAAAAAATTGGTGATGTTTCTTTGCCTTTGCGACATAAAGGCACTGTTTGACCTGCTGAGCTTCTCCAATATTTTGTGTTTTTGTTTCAACCTCAGTGTCTACAGAATTGACACTTGTCTCTGGTGCTTCTGTCTTGCGTTAGAATATATCCAATGGCACCATAAAGTCAAGAGAATTTCTTCTGATTTAACTCTAATTCCCATCACTTATCATTGACTTCAGATTAAACATGGCTTCATCCTCCCTCCGCTAGAAATCTGCACCGACTATGTGAACAGAAGCATTATTCATGATGAGCTCTCTACACATCCTATCTCAGAGTGAAAACCCCACTGTAACATGTGAACGTCTTCAACATGGACTCCACAGCAATGATATCAGACTCATCATGGTCAAATATAATTCTCTCCTGCCTTCTTTCATCTGTAGAAGGACAATAGAATGAAGCTTTGAGAGTAAAAGAGCATTTGCTCTCTGATCATACAGAAATCACAGGGTTTCAGCCTCTGGCTCAAGAGGTGATGTTTGCAAATTCTATTCACCCAGGCCCTGGTTCCCCATATCCTCTTCCTATGCATTGGTTTCCTGCACTTCCACTCACTCAGGCCCCAGTTCCTGCACCCCCTCACCACTCACACAGTTCCTTGTTCCTGCACTCACTGACCACTCCACCATCTATGTTCTCATGGCCTGGTGTAATCCTTGGTGTAGCATTGTCATCAACACTGGCTCAATTAAATGAGTTGAGAACTATACCAAGAGAAGCCCTTGTAAAGGTAAAATGTGAAATTATGACAACTGCAGGCTCTTCCTAATGATAAGCAGTCCTGTAGATCAAACATTGAAGCTATGACTGAAGGTAAGCTTGCCTCTTAGTGATTTGGAGGCACAGCTAATATCAGTAAAATGCAAAGCTTAAAAATTTTTTAGTTACCTTCAGAAGCCAATCTTCAGCCAATTTATTTCACTGCACATGACATCTGGAATTGGTGGAGTCCATTAGCCCACAAAAAGCCTGATGTAATGCTGACAAAATTAACTGGAGCTATATATTACTCTGACCATGAAGTTCTAGAACAGAAACATTGTTGGAATCTCTCCATTAGAGAGAAAAATTATCCAGGGATGCTGTACTTGCTCATTAAATCAACACCAATTTAAACAGAACCTTATAATCCCATCTCTGTTCCAAATCATCTGTGAAATGGTGGAAATGATATTGTCAGGGATACATGCTACTTTGGGTTCCATTTATCACGTGGGTGCAAAACTCATTACAAACCTTGGTGTAGTCTTCACCAAAAGTGATACGTTCAAAAGGTAAAGTTAGAGTGACTATACTCAACATGAGGATTGCAACTTATGGACTGTGCCATCCAGGAGCCCTGGATAAATGTAAATAATTGAAAGCTTTCCATTGACTGATATCATGTCCAAGGGAAAGGAAATGATTGTGTTCTATTGATTTGTAAGGGTGTTAAACACCCTTGCATCCAGTGCAGGTGGGCAGGGAGGTGGGTTGAAAGAAAAAAAAGCCATGATTTGAATGGTGGAACAGACTCAATGGACTGAATGACCAGATTCTGCTCCCAAGTTTTATGGTCAGAGTCTAACAGCATGGAGACAACTTGTCTGTGCCAAATAATGTGCCCTCCTGCTTTAGTCTCATGCCCTCATTAGGCCCATACCCCTCTAATCCCCTTGGTGTTGTCAAATTGTTTCTTAGAGGAAGTTAACCTATCTGTCCCTACTACTTATGGTTTGCTTTTGTTGGAGACCAACCATTTCAGTCCTGCAGTATCTGCAGACTGCCTCGTGTAGTATCCTCCACCCAAACATCATCATTTTAGAAATGAGATTCTTTGGTGACATTTGCATATTTCATGGCTCATGCAATAAATATATATTTCAAATCACCGGATAATGTGGGCATCCAGCACTGCATCCAAGAACACTAAAGAAGTGATGAGTTATAGGCTGATCAATGAGAAGTAACCTTTGTGCCACATCAACTGCAGGCAAGGACCACCATTAATAGGAGAACATCTTTTCCTGGACATAAAATGTGTTCATTACCTTCAACATCTTTGTAGTAACCATTAATTACTCACAGAGGTGCACAATCAATATAAATAATGAGACAATAAGAGCAGGTGGGTAAATTGCCTATTGTTTCCCAAAATCTTTATAACCATCTACAAGGTACAAGCCAGATGTGTTGGTTAAAAATAATCACAGAGAGAAAAAAGATCAGGGCACTTAACTGACACCCATCCATCACATTCACTCCCCCTCCCACCAACTTACTGTGTCTCCCACTGTGTACCATTTACAATCTTCCTGCAGCACTTGTCTTCCATTGCACCCAACAACACAATTAGTTCTACAACACGAAGGGAAATGACCATGGGTTCTCTCAAAAATCTGGAATTCCTTATACACAGCACCATAGAAATAACTTCAACCCACGATGAGGTGGTTCCAAAGGTTCTCCTCTTCACCCACAGCTAATGAATCTTGACCATTGCCAGCAACAATCATATTCCCTGAATGAATTAACTTCAAAAGACAATTATATCAATGAATTTTATTAATTGGTCACCTATGCTATCTTAATGAATTAAAAGTATTTTTGAATATTTTATTTTAATTTTTCAAGACTTAGAACATTATTACATACATATAAATAGTATTTTAAAATTACAGTCTCATGATTGCCAAAATCTCACCCCCACCTTCCTAACTGCTAACATTAAAAAAAGAATTGTCCAAAAAAAAATGGGTGTTGGAGCATGCCCTCATTAATTAGTCCATATCTTGATCTTCAGGAATTCAAAGCTGTTAGCCTAACTATATTATCTAAACCTTTTCGGGGAAGTTAATTATATCCTTAAGGCAGTATGATTCAAATAAGGTTGCCACATTTTAACCAAGGCATCATATTTCTAAGATTATAAGTTATCTTTTCCAGGGGGCACAACTTTGCATTTCCATATTCAAGTGAGTAATAACTAGGGAAGAGTCAGACTTCCATGTAACAGCTGTACATTTCCTGGCAACCGCTAATGCAATCCTCACAAACTGTACTTGATATTTTGATAGTTTTGCTCAATGAATATGGTTCTGGTTCCAATGGAAAATCCACTTCTATAATTTTTGTCAAAATTTCTGCGAAGTCATACCAAAAAGATCTTACTTTCATGCATAACCAGGTTGAATATATAAATATTCAGATTTTAAACAGTGTAATTTTTGTGGTGTAAGGTATAAATGGTGCATAAAATTGTATTGAATCAATCTATATCTGACATCAATAAACGATGTCATATTTATCAGAGCACAATTTTGACCAATATTGTTCTTGAATCCTTTTCCCCAAGTCCGTCTCCCACCTTTCCTTCGATAGCCAGGTTTCAGGCTATTGCTCTGCAATAGGAAATACATCTTGGATAAGTTTACTTGTGATCCTCTTTCAAAGAAGAGCTTCCATGTCACTACACATCGACAGGGTCATGGCTGGATCTAGACTATCTCTTAAAAAAGATCTTAATTGAAAATAGCAGAAGAAAGTTCTATTTGACAAATCATAAAGAACTCTGTATTAATCAATAAATACTACTGGGTGGGAAACAATTGCAATAATAAATGGGACCAATATTAAATGGATGCACATGAGCTAGCACACAAATTATCCACAGCATTAAGAAGCACAACTGAAGATGGGATCCATCTTCAACTTGCAAGCATTAAGGACCCAGAGCCAATTATTTCCACATTTGCTCGAAGCAATACACTTAAGCCAGATACATCCAGAATAGGTAATCTCCCTCCCATTCGTATAATTCAGCAGTCAAAGTCAAAACAACCTGGAATTATGTGTCAGTCACATTCCAGCTCCAACAAGTCACATCAGTCTCCCAATGAATTTGCTGAAGCTTGCAGGATAGGAAGCATCCCACTTACTATCGGTCCTACTGGAAGCTTATCAAGGATATCTTTTATTGAGCACATGCTACCAGGGGTGGCCAACCTTTTAATTTTTAAACTTAGACCTGCAGCGCGGTAACAGGCTATTCTGTGAGTACTTACTGCTCCTGTAGTTTGATTGAGCGGTACGGACTCATGGGCTGAAATAGCCTGCATGTCTAAATTAGAAATTAAAAGGTTGGCCACCCCTGTGTTAAACTCTTCATCAGTTTTCTACTGTTCTTCTGTATTTATGCTAAAGTTACAGTGTGAGAATACTGGAATGATTTATATTAACGAGATGTTTATTTGTTTCTTAGGCTACTTCCTTACTGTTTCTATGTGCAGCATTTACTTCTGATGTGTGCTGCTTTATCTTCGTACCAGTGCACTGGCTTTTCTTCATTGCTAGTACATATGTATGGATTCAGTACCTCTGGAACTCAGGTAAACTATTTCAATCGAGAAAGATGCGAAAAATTGAGCAGTTATGCTGCCAGCAGATAACTAAAATCCTTCTACAGTCACAAAGATATCTTTACTCATTTAAATTACTCCATCTGGATTTGATTTTCGAACTAGAGCAATCGATTTTTATAAACAGTATTAAGCTACAAGGTTGGAAGAGTGTTCAGTTAGTTGAGAGATGAGTGAATTACTCAGAGTAGTTCTGCACAGAATGAAATTCAGATTTTTCCCTGGTAAATGGATTTTTGATAATTTACCAAAATAAGCTGCCAAATGAATTTCCATTTGGTCCAGAGACCAATTTAGTATTTTAAATTTAATTTAGATAGACAGCCTGTTAACAGGCTGTATCGGCCCATGCCACCCAATTTACACCCCCTTAAACTATACCCCTGGTATGTTTTAAACAATGGGAGGAAACACAAGTCTCCAGAGAAAACTCACACAGACACAGGGAGAACGTACAAGCTCCTTACAAACAGTGTGGGAATGTGAACCCCGGTCCGGTCCTGATCGCTGACACTGTAAAGATGTTGCAACTAGCCGCTATGCCAACCATGCTACACTATTAAATATTTTCTCAATGTGTCTTTTCCAAATTTGTGCTTCTTGAATAAATCTCATATTGAAAGGCTTTAATGCAGTTCCATGAAAAGGTGGTTAAAACTCCAAAGAAATGACAACCATGTGGAAGGTTTATATCACTTCTAGGCACTTCAGTATTACATTACCATGCTTGAGTATTCTGAGCAAAGGAAAGCATCTGCACAGATTGTGGGCTTCCAGGTTTCTTACTCAGTAGTTTTAAGGAGAAAAAAAAATGTACAAAGGAGAAGGAAATATAATAGTCTGTGAGGAATTATACTAATCATTATCTAACAATACTATAAATAAATCCATGAAATTTCTGTCTAGATGTTTATTTCAAGAACATTTTCCTTTTATTCAATGATTTTTCTTTAAAGAATATATATTTAAATGAATAGTCTGAAAGCCAAAAGCAAACAGTCCTTGGTTAGTGTTCACAATTTCACTTTTTATGTTAACCAATTTGATGAATTGTGAATGCAATCTGCTAGATGTTGGAGAGAAACACCTGACATTTACTTTCTGCAGGATTATTTCAACTAGCCATCAGGATTTCATTACTGACACAATATATTTTTGTACAAATAGCTAACTGTGAATATTTATCATTTCTTTTCTCTTCCTTTATATGCATTATCTTTTTTTATCTCTCTGGCATCTCATGTGTTTATACTTAAATTCAATATTGAAGTGTTTCAATGCACTCCGTGAAAAAAAAAGTGGTTAAAACTACCAAGAAATTGAATTTCTATATCAAATTTGCTTCACGCAGGCCTGAGAAGTTTTAATATTTTTTAAGTGACTGGGAAGTTGTGGCAACTGAAAATTTCATTATATCTGTACATGGAACTTGTATATATGACAATAAATTCTAATTCACACACCTTGAGGTCATAAAATCTACACCATTTGTCATTTTGCTCAGCTTGAGCTTAAAAACATTTTTGCTCCCTTGACATGAAGGAAAATTCATGATTGCTTTGGTCATGGCTGGGCTAGATTATAGGCTTGCAATTGGAGTCAAAATGCATCTTAATTGTTGTGGTCTTTACATTTTATTGAGTTTATTCATGAGAATATTAACTACCAGTACCCTCCATAGACTTAGGTCCGAGGATCGGATATTTATTAAAAGTATTAATTTAATTAAAAAGTTTAATTTTATTTGTCTCCTCAGCCTGTTTTACATTACAAAAATTCTGGCTAATATTTTCAATTCTCAATAAAAGAATCTATTGGAAATATTCAGCTGCATTTTTATGATTAAAATTATAGAGCAAGTTATTTTTAATTAATTCTTAATATGTAGATACACAAGACTAGCATGTATAGTTGCTGTTGAGCCCTCCTGAATGCCTAGTATAGCTGTGAGGAATTTTAATTCAGGGAATTTGGAGGTGATGGTGCACTGCACCAGGCCTTTAAGATCTCTTGAGATTGGGTCACAAGATTGAAGAATTCACTAAGTTAGACCCATGGTACATATTAAACCCATGGTACACATTAAACCTATGGTACTCTGTAGTGGATGAAGTGGTTTAAGTGGATCAAGAATCTTGAGAGTGCTAAACATCTTGAATTTTATTGCACCTGCAACCATGCAGGCAAGTAGAGAGCAATGATGTCAACATCTCCCTCAATGAGGATAAAGTGGCTTAGGAAAGTAATTTCTGGAATACACACCACAGAATTTGCATCCTCTAAATTGATCTAGAGGCATGATATTCACATATTTAATTCAGCTGGTTATTAATGACCCCCCTCCCCCCAATATGTGGGTGATGTTTGCTTAGTACAGGCAGTGTTCACTTAACATTGTTCATAAATTATTGGAAAATGCTACTTTAAGTGAAACATTGAATAAAAACAATTTTACCAAAGGGTCAATGATAGAACAAAAGATAAATTCCTACAGTTTATTTCCAGTGTAGCCAACCACTACAACACACACACACACACACACACACACACACACACACACACACACACACGCACACACGCACACACGCACACACGCACACACACACACGCACACACGCACACACACACACACACACACACAGTGTGGCAGGTTAAATTCACTCCTTTATTAGGGCCGGAAAGGCTGCTTTTATACTGTTCAAGTTCCCGCCATTTTTGCTGATTGGCTGAGTCACCCATATGAATAACATAGCAGGTGGGAACATCCATGCATATGAATGCCCTTCTTCCCCGGCCTGTTTCTGCTGAGTTAGCTGGGCAGCTTGACCAATGCCATTTTAGGGCTGTTGGCCTGATGCTGCCCCAGCTTCTACCCCTGCTGGTTCATTGTCCTGAGAGTCGCTTTAGTGATCTCTGCCCACATGTGCTGTCGCGCGATGTGCCGGCCTGATCTCCGCAATTGTGGGCCACCGCACTGGTTACAAAAACATCACCTAACTTCTAATTAATGACACAAAACATTTCTTTTATTAAGCATTGAAATAAAGGGTGGCACAGTTAGTGTAGGAGTGAGCACAACATTGTTGCTGCGCCAGCAATTGGGACTAGTGTTCGAAACCCATGCTGTGTAAGGAGTTTTATTTTCTTTTTGTCTGTGTGGGTTTCCACTGGGTGCTGCAGTTTTCTCCCACTGTTCAAAACATACTGGGGTTGTCGGTCAATTGGGTGTAATTGGATGGCACAGACTCATGGGCCAAAAGGCCCTGTTACCGTGCTGTATGCCTAAATTTAAATTTAAAATGTGTGCTCTACAGTCATTTAAGATTAATAAAAATATTTGGTATTGGGAGGGAGGCCAATCATTGTAAGGCAGAGAAGCACCTTGGTCGTCATCATCACAGAAGGTGAGGTTGGGATTGTCGCAAGAAATTCTGAGGGACTTAGTGTTGCCTCAGGTTGGGGTGGAGTGATAGGTGGTGTCGACGGTCGTGGTGTTGGTGTTGCTGTGACTGTTCGAACTTTTTGATTAGCTCAGGGTTTTAAAAAGGTGTTACTCTTTGAGCATTACTCTTTGAGCAATCTTTTTGGCATTACTGCGAAATGTTCTTACAATTGTTGATTGCAACAGGTATAAATCAAGGAATAAATGTTTAGGAAAGCAAAAATTCCAAGAGGCAGCACCTAGCAGCATTCGGTTCAAACCCAAATAACAACAAAGTGTGGCGCGGCATTTTATTATTTATTTATTCTCTTCACCATTATAGCGAAATGATGTTATTCAAGGACTTACTGTACTACAAATAACATTCAATGTCAAGAGTGATTGGTCAGGTTCCCTCTTGTGGCGAACTATTCACTAGTTATAAGAAATATCAAGCTTGAAGTATTTGAGGTTACTATGAAAGCTTAATTCTTTTTCTATTTGTTGCAGTTGAATTAAAATGCATTAGCATGTAGTTTTGCACTAAGCATAACTATGAACTAAATAAATATATGGTGTGCAACATTAACATGAGCATAGAGTTTTTGGGCTGAATAGCTTGCCTCTCTCTACCAGTAGATCCGTGAAACGACAAGACGCAATTTTAGCTGCTGCTTTATAATTGAGTAACCTTTGTTCATTTATGGAATAAAGTGTCACTTGGATAAATGAAGCTAAATATAGTTAAATTACTCACAATTGAAATCAGCATTTTACTGATTCAAAGGTAAAAAGATCAAATTAATAATGACTCAACGTCTCTCTCATTTAATATATATCCTTTACTTATTTTGTTTCTTCAGCAACTATCAGAAAAAGATTAGAGAAAATATCAAATTACTGTTGTTCTACTTAGTGTTCAATACTTTAATCTTGCTTTTTAAGGTTTAAATAGATTCTCCTTGGTACATTGTAGATTCTTCAGAATATTACCAGGGCTCTAAAGATTAAATTGAGGCTAAGTCACATAAATTTGAACTGTATTCTCCTGAGTTTACAGGATTGAAGGATGTTCCAAATATGATATTTAAATTAGTAAAAAGGACGCGAGTCCCTTTGTCTGTGAGGGGATCCAATTTTAGGAGGGCAGTCTTATAATTAAATTCAGGTAATTGCTGTCAGATTTTTACATCAAACAGAGGAAATCTGGTCTCCTTTCTCTTGAAAGGTTGAGATCAACACACATTTGTTCAATGAACAAAATTGAGGCATGGATTAAAGTCCTGCAAATGCAATTGAGAAGCAATGGGACACTTTCAAACTGGGACAAGGGGCACAGCTGAAATTTAAAACAAACAGATGCTGGAAAATTGAAATATAATGAGAAAATGTTGGAAACACTCTCAGACATCTGTGGAAAGAGAAACAATGTTTCTGATTGAAGGCCCTTTGTCAGAAAGAGTGAGGAGTCTGTCACCTGAAACATAATCTCTGCTTCCCTTTCCACAAGTGGAATCTGAAAAGCTGAGTGTTTCCATTATTCTGTGTTTTTACAGCAAGTGCACTTTGACTGGACCCTGTGTAGGAGAAAATTCATTATACCTGTATCACCAATGAACTGCTCACAACAATATGGCAGGAGTTCTTTACTATCAAATTACTTTTATTGGAATCAATTTCAAATTGAAATGAACACAAATACAAAATTGCCTCAAAAAGCCATTACATCTCTGTCTGCTGTCAAAGATGTTAAATACACTTGTGTGGTTCAGGCTAAATGATTATCTTGTAGCGGCAGCTACACTTCTCCTGCAATAACACACACAACCAGACGGGTTGAGCTCAGTGAGCAGACTAGTTTATTGCAGGCTGCTGGGCTGCACTTATACTCCCAGACCGGACCTGGCTGAGAACCACGCTGGAGGACGTTGCCGTCACTCGGGTGTCACACGGTCCCTCAGTTCGGGCTTCTTAGCCCCATGCTGGGAGGAAGGGAACACCCCCGATGGCACCATTTTGGCTGGCTTTCCCGCCGCATGGCTTACAAGTGGGGCTGGTTCACCTGCCTAGTGGTGAGCCACCACACACCCCCCCCCCACCCCCCAGAACTGGTGCCAATCTCCTTTTTCGCTGGGCGGCCTCGCTTCTTGTGCTGGGCTATGACCACAGGCTCAGTGGGATCGAGGTGTGCTGGCTTCAGCTGTCCACGGTAAACCCTGTACAGCCCCTCATATGGTCGCTGCAGAGGTGCCGCTGTTGGGCCCCGCCAAATGAAAACATAAGCAGTTCGCCAGGAATGTGAGACGGGCGTGTGCCATGCCTGGGTGGTGGTGGGGGTTCGAACGAGTCCAAGCATGCCCTGAGGTGAGGAAGTAGTTCGTGCAGTGACCGTTGGGAATTGTGAGGTGCGTTGACGAACTCTCGAGGTAGTGCCAGCGGTGCACTGTAGACCAGCTCAGCTGATGACGCCTGCAGATCTTCCTTGGGAGTGGAGCAGATGTCCAGGAGCACACAAGGTAGTTCGTCCGCCCAGTCAGGACCGGTGAGGTGGGCCATGAGTGCCGACTTAAGGTAGCGGTACAGACGTTCGACCAGTCCATTGGCCTGTGGGTGGTAGGCCGTGGTGCAGTGTAGCTGGATCCCCAACCTGCTGGCGAGCTGTGCCCAGAGCGCAGATGTGAACCCGATCACTGGTGAGGTGACCCGGGACGCCAAACCAGGTGACCTAACCATGCAACAGTGCTCGGGAGCATGAGTCGGTGGAGGCATCTGGCATCGGGATCACCTCAGCCCAGCGAGTGGTGCGGTCCACCATCGTAAACAGGTAACGGTTGCCCCGGGAAACAGGTAAGGGCCTGACGATGTCCACGTGAATGTGCCTGAACCGTTCCCGGACGTGCTCGAACTCCTGTACGGACGCCCTGGTGTGCCTATGCACCTTGGACGTCTGGCCATGTGTGCATGACCTGGCCCAGCCCGCGATCTGCTTCCGTAGCCCATGCTATACGAACTGTTCTGCCACCATTCAGACAGTGGAACTGATAGACATATGTGAAAGGTCATGGATGTGATGGAAGATCTGCCTGCGCCACTGCTGGGGAACCACTGGTTGTGGGGTGCCCATGGAGATATCACACAGGATGGTGTCTTCATCGCTCGGAGTCGGGAGGTCACAGAACCGCAGGCCTGTGATGGCGGTCTTGAAGGCCCTCGTCTCCTCATCAGACTTCTGGTCCCAGGCAAGCTGGTCAAAATTGAGGCCGGTTGTCAGCACGCAGATATCTGGTTGCGAGAGTGCATCGGCAACCACATTGTCCTTCCCTGCCTTGTGCCGAATGTCGATGATAAACTCTGACACGAAGGAGAGGTGATGCTGCTGGCGGGCCGACCAGGGATCCTTTGCCATCACGAGCGCCTGGGTGAGGGGTTTGTAGTCGGTGAAGTTGGTAAAAGTCCTCCCCTCCAAAAATTAGTGGAAATGCCACACCGTCAGGTACATGCCCAATAACTCGCGTTCTAGCGAGTGGAGCAGGCTGCTGAAGAATGCCAGCGGCTTCCAATGTCCATTCACCTGCAGCTCCAGGATGGCACTGACGGCTGTGGCAGAGGCATCGACAGAGAGTGCCACATGCAGGTGGGTGTGCGGGTGGGCAAGCATGGTGGCCTTCACACGGGCGTCCTTGGTGGCCTCGGATGCAGTGCAGACTTCTGGGTTCCAAGCGAGCGTTTTGTGCTTGGCTGCAATGAGGTCGAATAGCGGCTGCATGATGCGTGCAGCTCCCGGGATGAAGCGGTTGTAAAAGTTGACCATACTCACAAACTCCTGCAGCCCCTTGAGGCTTTCCGGGCGTGGGAACTCCCTGATAGCAGTGACCTTCGCAGCGGCGGGCGTGGCTCCTTCGGCCGTGATGGTATGGCCCAGGAACTGCATGGACTCTTTCCCGAACTGGGACTTGGCTGGGTTGAGGGTAAGGCCGAAGTCAGCCAGCCAGGAGAAAAGGGCGCAGGTGGGCCTTGTGTTGTGCCTGGTCCTTGCTGGCAACGAGGATGTCATCCAAATAAATAAAGACGAAATCCAAATCCCTGCCCACAGAGTCCATGAGGTGCTGGAAGGTCTGAGCGGAGTTCTTGAGCCCGAACGGCATACGCAGGAATTCAAACAAGCCAAAGGGGGTGATGATGGCTGTCTTGGGTATGTCCTCAAGGTTCACCGGGATCTGATGATACCTGCACACCAGGTCAACCTTGGAGAAAACCCTCGCACTGTGCAGGTTGGCCCTAAAGTCTTGGATGTGAGGGATGGGGTAATAGTCAGGAACTGTTGCCTCGTTGAGCCATCAACAGTCTCCACAGGGACACCAATCTTCGGAGGCTTTCGGGACCAAGTGGAGCAGTGATGCCCATAGGCTGTTGGATTGCTGAATGATCCACAGTTCCAACAGGTGCGAAAATTCCTCCTTCACCATCTGGAGCTTGTCAGGCAAGAGCCAGCATGTCTTGGCGAGAACTGGTGGGCCCTGGGTGGGGATGTGGTGGAGCACCCCGTGGCGCGGAGAGGCAGCGGAGAACTGTGGCTTGAGGAGTGTCGGGAACTCGTCCAGGAATCGTTGGAACTCGTCTCTGGGTGTGCTAATCATGGCCATCTGCAGTTGCTCCGAGCAGGAGATGTCGAGGCAAATGGCCTGTAAGGTACGGGCGTCCACCAGGCGCCTACCTCAAATGTCCACCAGAAGCCAGTGTGCGAGGAGGAAGTCTGCACCCAGGATGGCAGTTGGGAGGGATGAGATGGTGAACCTCCATGCGAAATTTTGTTGGCCGATCTGGAAGTGGACTGTCTTGTCTCCATATGTCTGGATTTTTGTTGCATTGGCCGCACGGAGGGGAGGTCCATGAGGTCAGTTCCTGGACTCAACAGCCGTGGCCAGGATGATACTGATCTGGGCTCCAGTGTTAACGAGGAACCACCGGCCGCTGACTGAGTCCCAAAGGTAGAAGAGACTGTGTCCTTGGCCAGCACCGCAGCCTTTAACAGCAGTCAGCCTGGTCATTTCTCTGGAACGAGCAGAACTGATGACACTTCCAAGCCTTGGCTTCCCAGTGCTGGTGGTAGAAGCAGTGGCCTGGAGCGGATTCTGTTGCCTTGATTATGCTCTTGGGGGCCCATGCAGGGGCCGGATGCTCTAGCGCAGCGCTAGGGGCAGGCTTGGCATGTTCGTGCCCATGCCTCATGACCTGTTTGACTGCTGAGCCCTCCGGAAATCATGCGAGCCATAACTCTTGGATCTCCTTGGGTCGGTCAAGCTCTCCTGGACCAGCAGCAGGCATATGGTCGAGGAAAATGCGCTTGAAGAGTGGGTAGTTGGTGTGCTCACCCATGAGCGTGAGCATCTCATCCATCAGCTCCATCGGGGACCTGTCCCCCAGAGCGTTAAGGTGCAGCATCTGAGCAGCACGCTGGTGTCTGGATAGTCCAAGGGATCTGGTAAGCACTCGCTTGATGGTCTCTCGTGTTTGTCTTCAACAGGTGGGTGCTGAATGAGGTGCAGCATGCTTCTGGTGGTGGCCTGGTCCGGGGCAGAGACCACATGGTAGAATTTGGTCATGTCGGACGAAATCTGGTGGAGATGAAACTGAGCCTCCCCGTGGCCGAACCAGGTCTCAGGCAGTTTCACGGCTATAGCACTGATCCCAGGCTCGCTCACGATGGGTTCAAAGACGTTTGAACCAGTCGAGGTTACCAATTGTAGCGGCAGCTCCACTGCTCCTGCAATAACACACACACAACCAGACGGGATGAGCTCAGTGAGCAGACTAGTTTATTGCAGGCTGCTGGGCTGTACTTATACTCCCAGCCCAGACCTGGCTGAGAATCACGCTGGAGGGCACTGACATCACCCGGGCATCACGTGGTCCCCCACCATGGGCTTCTGAGCCCCTTGCTGGGAGGAAGGGAACACCCCCGACCTCACCATTTTGGCTGGCTGCCCCACCACATGGCTTACAAGCGGGGCCGGTTCGCCTGCCTAGTGGTGAGCTGCCACAATCTATTTCTTTGCATCATAAAGAATTAATGGATAAATTTTAGCAAGCTTTGATGGAAGAAAATGCATCTGAATGGAGTTTGTAAGTTAATTAAGTAAAATATGATGGTTGGAAATAAAAGCATTATTTAAATTGTAATTTGTCCAATGTTCTTTGCAGTTAAGTAAAGCAGAACAAATTGTCGTAGAATCAGAATCAGAATCAGGCTTATTGTCATGAACATATGTCATGGCGTTTGTTGTTTCACACCATCAGTGTTGCGCATTACAGGTGCTAAAGTGCGCTAGATTCCATAAATAGCAGATTTTAAAATTAAATAATTAGTCCAAGAGAAAAAGTGAGGTAGTATCCATAGGTTTATTGTCCACTCAGAAATCAGGTGATGGAGATGGAAGAAGCTATTTTTGTAACTTTGGGTATGTGTCTTCAGGCATCTGTACCTCCTTCCTGATGGTGGCAGTGAGAAAAGGGCATGACCTGGGTGGTGAAGGTCCTTGATGATAGAGACTGCATTCTTGAGACACCACCTCTTAAAAGTGTCCTTAATGGAGTGAAGACAAATGCCCATGATAACACTGGCTGTTTACAACTCTTTGTAGCCTTTTTCTGTCCTGCACCTTGATACTTCTATATGAGACACTGATGCTCCCACAGTACTGAACACGTTTAGAAATTTGCAAGTCTTTGGTGACATGCCAAATCTCCTCAAATTCCTCATGAAATATAACTCCTGGTGTGCCTCCTTCATGATTGCATCCACATGATGGCCCCAGGATAGGTCTTTGGCGATGCTGACATGCAGGAATTTAAAGTTCCTTACCCTTTCCATTGCTGACCCCTCGATGAGGATATGTTTGTGTTTTCCCAGTTTCCCCTTCATGAAGTCCACTATTAATTCCTTAGTTTTGCTAACAATGAGTGCAAGATGCTTTTGTGGCACCACTGAACTAGGTGATCTACTTCACTTCTGTATACTTCCTCACTGTTATCTGTGATCCTGCCAACAGCTGTGGTATAACCATATAACCATATAACCACATTACAGCACAGAACAGGCCAGTTCGGCCCTACTAGTCCATGCCATAGCAAATCCCCACCCTCCTAGTCCCACTGACCAGCACCCGGTCCATACCCCTCTAGTCCCCTCCTATCCATGTAACAATCCAGTCTTTCCTTAAATGTAACCAATGATCCCGCCTCAACCACGTCTGCCGGAAGCTCATTCCACATCCCCACCACCCTCTGCGTAAAGAAATTTCCCCTCATGTTCCCCTTATAATTTTCCCCCTTCATTCTTAAACCATGTCCTCTAGTTTGAATCTCCCCCTTTCTTAATTGAAAAAGCCTATCCACATTTACTCTGTCTGTCCTTTTTAAAATCTTAAACACCTCTATCAAGTCCCCTCTCAATCTTCTACACTCCAGAGAAAAAAGCCCCAGTCTGCACAACCTTTCCCTGTAACTCAGACCCTGAAATCCTGTCAACATTCTCGTGAACCTTCTCTGCACTCTCTCTATTTTGTTTATATCTTTCCTATAATTTGGTGACCAAAACTGTACACAGTACTCCAAATTTGGCCTCACCAATGCCTTGTACAATTTCATCATAACCTCCCTACTCTTGAATTCAATACTCTGATTTATGAAGGCCAACATTCCAAATGCCTTCTTCACCACACCATCTACCTGAGTATCAGCCTTGAGGGTACTATTTACCATAACTCCTAAATCCCTTTGTTGCTCTGCACTCCTCAATTGTCTACCATTCAATTTATATGACCTATTTAAATTTGCCTTTCCAAAATGTAGCACCTCACATTTATCTGTATTAAATTCCATCAGCCATTTCTCAGCCCACACCTCCAGCCTTCCTAAATCACCTTTTAATCTACGGTAATCTACCTCACTGTCCATAACACCACCAATCTTTGTGTCATCCGCAAACTTGCTTATCCAATTCTCCACCCCTACATCCAGATCGTTAATATATATAACAAATAATAGTGGACCCAGGACCGAACCCTGAGGAACTCCACTAGTCACCGGCCTCCAATAGAACAAACAATTTTCTAGCTCTACTCTCTGACACCTTCCATCCAACCACTGCTGAATCCATTTCATACCTCCTTATTTATACCTAATGCCTCCACCTTTTTTCCTAACCTCCTGTGGGGAACTTTGTCAAAAGCTTTACTAAAGTCCAAATAGACAACATCCACAGCTTTTCCTTCATCAACCTTTTTTGTAACCCCCTCGAAGAACTCAATCAGGTTTGTCAAGCATGATCTACCCCTGACAAAACCATGCTGATTACTCCCTATCAATCCCTGTACCTCCAAAAATTTGTAAATAGCATCCCTCAGAACACTTTCCATCAACTTGCCCACCACAGACATCAGACTTACAGGCCTATAATTCCAGGTTTGCATTTGGACCCTTTCTTAAACAGAGGAACCACATGCGCCACCCTCCAATCCTTTGGTACCACCCCCGTGGCCAGTGACATCCTAAATATCTCTGTTAATGGCCCCACTAACTGTCCACTAGCCTCCCTGAGTGTCCTAGGGAATATTTTGTCCGGTCCGGGAGATTTATCCACCTTTATCTTTTTTAACACAGCCATCACTACCTCCTCGGTTATCCTTATATGCTTCATGACCTCCCCACTATTTTTCTTTACTTCAACTGGTTCAACATTTTTTTCCCTAGTAAATACCGAGGCAAAGAAATCATTCAAAATTTCCCCCATTTCCTCAGACTTCTCACTCAGCCTACCCTCGCTATCTACAAGGGGTCCAATTTTATCTCTCACTAATCTTTTACTTTTAATGTACTTATATAAACCCTTTGGATTTATTTTTACTCTGTCAGCCAAAGCCTCTTCATGCCTTTTTTTTGGCCTTTCTAATTTCTTTCTTAAGATTCCTTCTACACTCCTTGTAGTAACTTCTCAGCTCCCTGCTCTTTATACCTCTTGTACACCTCCCTTTTTCTCCTAACCAAATTTCCAATATTCCTCGAAAACCAAGCCTCCCTATGACTTCCAGCCTTTCCTTTGATCCAGACTGGGACATAACTACTCTGTACCCTCAAAATTTCTTTTTTGAATATCCTCCATTTTTCATTAACATCCTTACCTGAAAATATCCTGTCCCACTCAATACTTCACAAATCCCTTCTTATTCCTTCGAAATTTGCTCTTTTCCAATCCAGAACCTCAACTTTAGGCCTCTCCTTGCTCTTCCTTAAAACTACCCTAAAACTAACAGAATTATGATCACTAGACCCAATTGGTTCTCCAACATTAATGTCCGCTACCTGACCTAGCTCGTTCCCTAACAGGAGATCCAGTATTACACCATCCCGAGTCGGTTCTTCTACTAACTGATGACATTAGTTAATTTGTAGACGGCATTTGAATTGGCCTAGCCACACAGTCATTAGTGTAGAGAGAGTATACCAGTAGGTTAAGCACACATCCTGGAGGTGCATCTGTTGATTGTCAGTGAGAAGTTTTTGTTATTGACTGTGAGCTTCCAAGACAAGGATCTAGTTGCAGAGGGAGGTGCAGAGGCCCAAACTTTGAAGCTTACTGACCAATACTAAGGGGGTGATGCTATTGAAACCAGTGTTGTAAACCAGTGGAGAGCCAGTGAAATTGCATCTACTGTGGAACAATTGTGGCAGCAGGCAAATTGCAGTTGGTCCCAGTCTTTTCTCAGGTATGAGTTAATTCTGATCTTGACCAACCTCTCAATCCATTTCATGACAGTAGGTGTGAGAGCTACTAGGTGATAGTCATTGAGGCAGCTCATTCTACTCTTCCTGGGGACCAGTATGATTGATGTCCTTTTGAACCAGATAGGAACTTCCAACTGCAGCAGTGAGAGATGGAAAGTGTCCATGAACATTTCAACTAGTCAGTGGAATATCTAGGTCAAATGGCGCCCTAGGGTTGCCACTGACATTGGGCCCCCAATTTAAAAAACTAAAAAAACTGCCACACACCAACCATGCCACTGCTACCTGACATACACACACTGTGTTAATGCATTAGAAGTCTGTGTTTCTTACTTGCTGTTCCAAGCTGAAAAGTGCATCCCGTGGCTTCTGTGCCACTAGCCTTCTGCTGATAACTTTGGGTCGGTGTCGATCAATGTCAACTCACTCAGAATGTCCTGTATCACATCCCAGTCCAGTCCCCCATTCCATCGCCTGCTCCAAATACTCTTCCTACTAATTGTGTGCAGAGGATGAGCAGGAGCAAGATACCACAGACCTTGGCTCAGACTCGCAGGGGAACTAAGTCTGCACGACACTATTAATCATTATTAACTACCTTTAACCATTATTAACCATAGAACCCTTAAACCATACAACAATGCAGCATGGAAAGCCAATGACAGAGTCATACTTGGAATCATTAAACCATATAACACTGAAGCACAGAAAGCCCATTGTAGAGCCATACACCTACTAGCTACTAGGAACTTGCTTGGCCAGACTAGGAGTATTAATTAAACAGTCTCAATCCTTTAACAGTACATTACACATCTTACCATGACCAACAATTGCTCCAGATGTTGCTCTAGGCCTGGAGTGATCCAAGTGAAGCAGGGTTGTCTGAATGCAATTCAACTCGAGCCCAGTCCCAAGTCTGAGTCCAACAATAACAAAGAGGGAGCTTGGGCATCCAGCCCAGGTCATTTACAGTGATATCAAGGTCAAGCCAATTACAAAGGCCAATGGGCCTAATGGTCCAAGGTCAAGTACAAAGGGATTTAAATTGGCCAATATAAGGTGTGCACTTAATGCGTTTGGGCGGGGTGAAACCTTGATTGGCAGTGCTGTGACTGACACGACCCTTCACTGGTCACTCGCTGCATTATATACATACTACATACAATGCAGAGTGGTGAAACGGTAATTCAATCCAATAAATCTTCAGATCTTATTACCCTTTTTCAGTCACACACCGTCACCAACACGCTTTTAATTCAAGCATCACAAAAAACTCACAGAGATCATACTCACTCACTGTGTGGAGTCTGCGACCGTTTCCCTGGCGGAGGCAGAGGACTTCTAGCGGAGCAGCTGCAAGGTGCGGGGAGTCACTTGCGACTTGAGTGCTGTAGGTAGAAAGGATCCGCCGCCGCAAAGGGCAGCAGCCCAGCTACCCTGATAAACGGCCCGATGAAATGCCGGGCAGGTGCCCGGAGTGGCACTCGGGGCACTCAAGGGTAAGTGGGATTGGGCTAGTCCAGCTGGACATTGGGCAGGTAAGGTGAGGATAGTTTAGTTAGTTTATTTATACAGCACATTTAAGACAACTCACATTGACCAAAGTGCTGTACAGATCATAAATTACACCTTAACTTAAGCAGCTATTTAAAGTGCAGTATAAAACGTGTACTCGAGGTTCAGAATTGTACATACAACATAGTAACAATCAACAATCACCTTAAAACACTTGCAAGTAAAAATACAACCTCAGCCTGGATTTAAAAGAGTTAAAGGAAGGGGCTGATTTGATGGAGGGAGGAATGTTGTTCCACAGTTTGGGGCCTGTAATAGTGAAGGCGCGATCTCCCCTGAGTTTGCGATTTGAGTGCAGAACAACCAACTGCCTAAAGTGGCTGATCTGAGGGGTCTTGAAGTGGAGTAGAGCATTAGGAGATCATGTTAGGTGATGTAGGAGAGAGCTGGTCCATTCAGGGCTTTATAAACAAACTGGAGAACTTCAAAATCTATTCTGAGCCATACAGGCAGCCAGTGAAGGGAGGCCAGAACAGGGGTGATATGGTCCCTCTTGGCTCCTCTCAGGAGCTTTGCTGCAGCATTCTGCACCAGTTGCAGACAGGATAATGACCAGACTAATTCCCCTATGTAGAGAGTTAGAGAGTCTAAACAGGAGAAAATGAAGGAGTGGATAACTTTCTCAAGGTCTTTCAGTGACATGAATGGTTTGATTCAATATCCCCCACCCAATATTTGTGCCCCTGTTCTCTGCTCCATCTGCCATATCTTAGATACACCTATGCAGCTAGTTGATTGGCACAGATTTTCAGTATCTTGTCAATGTCCCAATCAGCTGGCTTTGCCACACCACCTATCCTTCATGCAAAAGTTTTTTCCATACAAACACCTTTGACCGCAAGGCCATCTGACAATGGTCGTCTCAGAACATCTTACTGACACTGAATCAAGACGCTGTGGGGTGGTTCCCTGAGCAGACTATCCAGGTCATCTGGTGGAATGCCTCATTGCCAGTGCTCGTGAACAAGCACCAGGAATTGGGCTGGCTGGCTTGTGGTAAGAGGAGCCCTCCCAATCAAATCTCTCCTGCACAACCGGAACATCACCCTCAACCCACGTTGCTCCCGAGATAACTGTAGAGAGGAGATGGTTTAGCAAAGGAGAGGAGGGAGTTTAAATCAAAATATCATTTTCTATGAAATACTGTGGCTGTCAATACCAGCAATGCTAGCTGAATTTTGCTTGTTTATTTTTTAAAGCTACATATCAAAGTAATGTTCTGAGCAAGAGAAATAATTGTGAATTGCAGCTTTTCCTTACCATCATCTGGAATGTTGTGGAATGTCCAACTCAATGTTGAATTAGATAATTAGTATATATTGGGCTACCACTGGTTAAACATTTGCCCTCTTGCAAGCGCTACACTCTCCTTACCAACTGCAATTGAAAAAGGCTGTTTTGAACAGAATGGCCATTGAATCTGCCCCATTCAGCTTGTCCAAGAGTGTGCATGTTTAGCAACTGACTTTCACCTATAAAGGGGTGTTCTTAAAACAAAAACCTGATGTGGTTCCAGGAGGTTCCTTTGGGTGAAATCATTAGCTATCTTGAAAATGGCCACAACTTTGGAAAGGATAATGGAATTGATTCCCTTCGTCCTAATCTGAAAGGATCTGAATGATTGGACAAATACAAGAAACAAGAATGCTGAGAATTAAACTTCTTGTTTAACTGGATAGGAGCTGGGCAGTGAAGTGCCTTGTTCAGTTTTATATTCCCACAAACCTGACTAACATGGGAAATAAGCCAGAGGAAATGTTTCTACACCATGAATGGGACATGGTTGAATGTATAATGGCTATTGCACCCATCATAAATTATTATCTCCACCCCAGTTTAATATTTTGATATATCTGACAGGTTTATTTATTTTGTCTCTATTTAAGAAGTTCTAATCTCCAGACTGGGAATTCTCATTTAGAAAAAGGGCAGGTTTATTTATTTTGACTCTATTGAAGAAGTCCTAATCTCCAGACTGGGAATTCTCATTTAGAAAAAGGGGACTCTGATCCTATCCTAGGTTTGATTGGTGTAGGATCAGAGATTTGGTTTCTCTGGTGTAATGGTGGACAATTCTATTAAGGCAGGGTCTGCCACTGGAATCCATTGGAGACTAGCAAGGAGAAAACTCCTCTGGATCCAGCAGCTAGAGACAATTCAGCCCACATGTTCAGATATTTATTTAATTTAAAAGATCTTAAAGGGAGATGATTTATTGCAACCTTTCCCTTGCAACTAATATTTGATTGAAGGAATGTTCTTCTTGTTTATTTTTAACTTTGGGCTCACCCTGATGAATATCTTATAACTGCTTACATTACGCTGAAGAGAAAATCTTATTGAAGTAGTTTTGTTGTTGATATTGTCTGATATTGTCATTTGGGAATGCCACACAATTTAGGACTTGAGAAGGAGAGAGAGGACACCCATGCATAAATTGCCTGGCTCAAGAGATGTTTGGCTCAATGTAATCTACAATCTGTAAAGGATAAAAGTCTATCAAGATCATTTTGTGGCGACAGTAAGTCTGATAATTAAAAAAGATATCATGCACATAGCTTAAGCGTACTTCAGTGGGATTAATCTAAAGCTAATTAAAAAAAAAATAACTACCTTCCTGAAACCAAATTTCCTTTAAAGGGCGGCACAGTTAGCACAATGCTGTTGGGGTGCCAGCGACTGGAGTTTGAACCCGGCGCTCTCTCTCTTAGGAGTTTGTATATTTTCCCCGTGTCTGCGTGAGTTTATTTTGGGCACTCTGATTTGCTCCCACCCTTCAAAACGTACGGGCTTTTTAGGTCAATTGGATGGATTTGGGCGGCACAGGCTCGTGGGCTGAGAGGACTTGTTACAGTCCTGTATGTTTAAAGTTGAATTTAAAATGTTCCTCTATTGACAGCCTGAAAATTATTGTGACCTCTTGCATTTTCCTGGGAATCAGAGTGAGCGGCATGTGGCTTAACTGCCTCAGGGGCCAACAGCTAACTATCTAACTCTCTCAATGTCTACACCCTGGCACTTGTCAGAGGAGAGCAATATTTTGTGAGTTTCTTAGAAGATGGAACACTATTACTGTTGTCACAACTGAAGATTTGTTATTTAGGCATGATATTAAACCTGGGGTTCAATTCCACATTTGCAAATCTCCATTGTGGAGTTATTGGGTCCCCGATATTATATCAGTGTATCACATTGTATCATAGAAGACTGAATTTAATGTTTATATTTACCTGTGATCTCTGACAAGTTTTATATGAATATTTCAGCACTTACTAAGATGTTTTCAGGGATGAAGGATCTTTTGGTAATTTTCATTCAATGGAATAAAAGTACTTTTTAATCACCAACCATGTGATCTCAACATGTGCTGATGCTTCTCGACAAAGGGAAGCAACTTTAGGTTAGGTTAAAAGGAGGGGCAAAAGGTGTGAGAGAGCTGTGGTTTTCAAGGAATATTGGAAACTTGGTTCGAAGAAAAAGGGAGGTGTACATTAGATATAAGAAGCATGGAGTTAAGGAGATGTTTGAAAGATACATTGAATGTAAGAGGAATCTTAAGAGAGGAATTAGGAAAGCTAAAAGAAGGTACGAGAAAACTATGGCAAGCAGGGTGAAAACTAATCCAAAAGAGTTCTACAAATATGTTAATGGTAAGAGGAAAGCTAGAGACAAAATTGGTCTCTTAGAAAACCAGAGTGGAAAACTGTGTGTGGAGCCTAGAGAAATGGGGGAGATATTGAACAGTTTCTTTTCTTCGGTATTCACTAAGGAGAAGGATATTGGGAGATGTGGGATAAAAAAAGCAAATTGGGTAAATATGGGGAATATAGAGATTACAAAAGGTGTAATTTTAAGGCTTTTGAAGAATATAAAGGTGGATAAGTCTCCGGGACCAGACGGGATCTTCCCCAGGACATTGAGAGAAGTGAAGGAGGAAATAGCAGAGGCTCTGGCGGTAATTTTTCAAATGTCATTAGATATGGGGATAGTGCCGGAGGATTGGCGCATTGCGCATGTGGTTCCGTTATTTAAAAAGGGTTCAAGGAGGAAGCCTGGCAACTATCGGCCTGTAAGTTTGACGTCTGTGGTAGGTAAATTAATGGAGAAAATTCTTAGAGATAGTACTTATAAACATCTGGATAGACAGGGTCTGATCAGGAGCACTCAACATGGATTTGTGGGAGGAAGGTCATGTTTGACCAATCTGATTGAATTTTTTGAAGAGGTGACTAGGAATGTGGATGAGGGTAGCGCAGTGGATGTTGTCTATATGGACTTCAGTAAGGCCTTCGATAAGGTACCACATGGAAGGTTAGTTAGGAAGGTGCAGTCTTTAGGTATAAATTTTGAGATAGTCAAATGGATTGAACATTGGCTGAAAGGGAGAGGCCAGAGAGTGGTAGTGGATAATTGTCTGTCAGGTTGGAGGCCGGTGACCAGTGGTGTGCCTCAAGGATCTGTATTGGGCCCATTGTTGTTCGTTATATACATTAATGATCTAGATGATGGGGTGGTGAATTGGATTAGTAAATATGCAGACGATACTAAGATAGGTGGAATAGTGGATAATGAAGAAGGTTTTCAAGGATTGCAGAGGGATTTGGGCTGCTTAGAAAAGTGGGCTGAAAAATGGCAGATGGAATTTAATGCTGATAAGTGTGAGGTGCTTCATTTTGGTAAGAAGAATCAGAATAGGACATATGTGGTAAATGGGAGAGCATTGAGGAATACAGAAGAGCAGAAAGATTTAGGAGTGACGGTACATCGTTCCCTGAAGGTAGAAACTCACGTGAATAGGGTGGTGAAGAAGGCTTTTAGTATGCTGGCCTTTATCAATCATTGCATGGAATATAGGAGTTGGGAGGTGATGTTGAGATTGTATAAGACGTTGGTGCGGCCTAATTTGGAGTTCTGTGTGCAGTTCTGGTCGCCTAATTATAGGAAGGATATAAACAGAGTGGAGAGAGTGCAGAGAAGGTTTACCAGAATGTTGCCTGGGTTTAAGCATCTGGAGTATGGGGAGAGATTGGACAGATTGGGTCTTTATTCTTTGGAGCGTAGAAGGTTGAGAGGGGATTTGATAGAAGTATTTAAGATTATGAAAGGGATAGACAGAATGGATGTGGATAGACTATTTCCGTTAAGAGGAGGAAAATTTAAAACAAGAGGACATGAGTTAAGAATTAAGGGGCAGAGGTTTAGAGGTAACATGAGGGGGAACTTCTTTACTCAGAGAGTGGTAGCTGTGTGGAATGATCTTCCGGGAGAAATAGTGGCGGCGGAGTCAATTGTATTATTTAAGAAAAGGTTGGGCAGGTATATGGATGAGAAGAAGATGGAGGGTTATGGGCATTGTGCAGGGAGGTGGGATTAGAAAGGGGTGTTTGGTTCGGTGCGGACTAGAAGGGCCTAATGGCCTGTTTCCGTGCTGTAATTGTTATGTTATGTTAACTACATAGAGCCTCCATATTGATTAGAGCAATTACCCATGAAGAAATAACATCCACTGATTGCATCAATTCAGATGGTTGGAAGTGCCTGAGAAAGGAAGAAACACTTTTTCCCTTTACCTGTTGGGGGATAACCTTTGAAGCTGAAATTTTGTGAGACTAATTTAGTGTTCGGTTTTCAAACCATGATAGTAGGTTTAAGTATGAGTGCTCCCCCATTTAATGAGACATCATGGAGATTTAATTGAGATACTTCTACATAATGAAAGAACTTTGACAGGTTTAATGCTAAGTTATTGAAGTTAAGTAACGCCAAAAAGGATTAATTTGTATGCATATTTTAAAATAGGCTTTGAACAGAGAAATGGAGGGTTATGCAGTAGGGAAATTCTTGGCAGTTATTAGAATAGTTTAATATATTGGCACAATGCTATGGGCCGAAGTGCCTGGACTGTGCTGTACATTTCTATGTTCTATTTATAAAACCCCTAATTCATTGAAAACCATTTTAAATAGCTTCAATAGGTGCAATAAAAGAAATGGCCTGGTTCGTGTGGCAGTTAGCCCAATGCTATTTCAGTGCCAATATCCTGAATTTGAATATGGTGCCGGCTGTAAGGAGTTTGTATGTTGTTTCCATAACAATGTGGGTTTCCACCGGATGCTCCAGTTTCCTCACACATTCCAAAGACCTACAGGGTTACTTGGTTGATTGGTCACATGTGTGTATTTGGGGAGTGTGGGGTCATGGACTGGAATGGCCTGTTACCATGCTGTATCGCTAAAATAAAATGTTTGAAAATGTCAAAAATAGAAAGCAAAAATTAAAGATTAAAACTTCCTGTGCAGTATGGCACCCACTAGGAAAGCAGCAGAAGGTATGCTGCCCCTCCACAAGGACTCTGGCTGTAGACCACTGTTAGAACATCATCCCTGCAATCAGCTGAGTGGAAATATGTGACTTTTGATTTTACGGTATAGTCCTGAACCTCTTTACATAATGCAAGCAAGTGCCAACAATTCATTGTGGAACTTTCAGAAGTTTGCCAAGAATTTAATGATAAGAGGGTTTTGGAAAACTGGCAGAGTAGTTGAGGCCTTGGATGGATCAGACATGATCCTATTGTATTGGTGGGACAGGTTTTAGGAACTTGGTGGTCCACTCCTGCTCCTGTTTTCATGTGTCCTTGTGTGGCTGAGCCAACATTTATCCTCCTGTCATTAATGCCTAGAAAGGGAATCTGCACTGCATGCTGTTGTTAGTGGGACTCTGAAAGCTGAGCCTTTCATGCGAATCCCATGTGTGAAATTATCTCCAACACGGACTATTCCCCCAAATCATCAAGTGTCACTTTGTACTTTGTTCAATGGAGTCATTGGCTGTTTCAGGAGCACATGGCAGTGCCACTATATGGTCTTCTGATGGCAGCAAACCATAAAAGGCTCCCTTAATGAAGAGTATAGACAGCATGTATCTGTTCCTTGAACATCCTTCTGTTCAGGTGCGTACCGATGAACTGTGGGTCAAAGTATAATAAAACCCCTCATATCCGGCACCTATGGGGATTGGTAGATGCCAGATAAGTGAATTTACCAGTTCCTTGAAATTGCATGTTGCAGGATTGGCGAACTGACTGCTGGGCGGGGGCACCAATTTTAAATTTCATGTTTCTTACCTATTTATTTTCCACGATTATTTTGCCAATTAGCTGAGGCTGCTTGAATTCTGGATAACAGGGATTTTACTGTACTTGAAACTCTGCTGAGAGGACAGCACACATTGACTCTTCCATTTCCCTTGTGTTCTGTCAATCACTCAGCTGCACAAGAAAAATCCCTGAACCAGTGGCAGAGCTGGAGGTTGTGGGGGGATCACATTTTTAAAAAAGTGGCACCTTCCTCTCCCTCCCCAGCCCAGTCTGAAGTCGCCGCTGGCAACCGCTCCCACTCTGGTCCAACCCTGCCACCCCCATCCCCCCCCACCGCTTCAGTCCGGTTCAACACCATCACCTCTAGCCCCCCCCCCCCCCCACTTCAGTCCAACGTCGCCTCTAGCCCACCACCCCCCCCCCCCCCCCCCGCCACTCCGGTCCGAAGCCACCAAACAATCTGCAGCCCGCCATCCAACCACTGACTCACCATCTGGCATGTGTCATTGCACCTTTTTTTTAATGGGTTCCACCCCTTGCCCCCTTACCTTGGAATTTGCTTTTTGTTCTCAGGGAGAGTCAGTCAGTCAGCTGGAGCTTTAGTTTTAGTTTCACCCTTATTACAGTGAATAAAAGGATTCAAGGCATCAGTGTGCAAGTAATTCCTATGTTGCAGAATAGTCATTCATCATAAGACATGCAATTAATGAAGAGAAACACAAGAGGCTTCAGATGGTGTGATTGTAATTAAAACACTGAAATGCTGGAGGAACTCAGCTGGCCATTTCAGCATCAATAGGAGACAGACATTGATATTTCGGGCCTGTGCCCTTCTTCAAGAAAAAAATCAGAAAATGCAGAAGCCGGACATATTGGAATGTCTCAGAATTCAAACAATGGGAGAGGAATCCAGACCAACAAAAGGTGTTAATTGGATATGATAAAGAACTAGGTAGAATTTATCATGTCTAGGCGAAAAGAGATAGGGAATGGAGAGATGACTGGGGAAGCAAGGGGTGGTGGTAGTGGGATTATAATGAAAGCCAGATAATTTGATGTTAATGCCATCCAGTTGAAGGGTAGCCAGTCAGAAGATCTGTTGTTCCTCCAATTTACAAATGGTTTGAGCCTGGCAGTACATGAGACCATGGACAGACATGTCGGCAAGGGAATAAGATGCAGAATTGTAATGGGTGGCCACTGGGAGATCCCTGCTATTGTGGTGGACAAAGCTGAGGTGCTCAACAAAGTGATCTCCAAGTCTACATCCAGTCTCTCCAATGTAGAGGAGACCACAGCAGGAGCACCATACCAGATGCAGTAGATGACCCTTGCGGATTCACAAGTGAAATGTTGCTTTATTTGGAAGGACTTTTAATGAACGCCTTAATCATGCTCTCTGTGAAGAGTAATTTGTGCAGCTATATTGGAGGATAACTAGTGATAATCCTAATGGTAGATAGGAACCTGGATTGGATGGGTACAAAGGGCCATGGTCCGGGTGCAAGTCGATGTACCTGTGGTGGCTGGGGTGTTATTTTGCATACTTCCTTCACCTCCTGTTTTCAGTTCCAGTATGACAGAAACAACACTGAGTCTGAAAATTCTCTTTACACATATGCTAAATAGTTTTCCCAGGTTTTCTTCCTTTGGCGCACAACATTCCTTTCCTTTGCTACATTTCATTTAGGAGTTTCGATCCGTCATTTCATTAACATTCTGGGCTTGATTCTGCTTCCTTTTATGTTGGACACCCTCCACTGTTCATCTTCTTTCAGTGCCACAATAGCTGAATAGTTACCTTGACCATTCCAACTGCCACTACTTGGTGGCATGAACAGCTTGTTAAAGAATGGTATTGTGTCCATTCTCCATGTCATAGTTCTACATGAGAGTTGTTTGTTTTCTTGCATTATGATAACTGAGAATATTTAATATTATCTTATGTATTTGTGTCTCTATCTTTTTTAAATTTCATGTATACCATTATAAATTTTTCCTCTTTATGAAGTACCTGTTCGGCTGCAAATAAGAATTTCAATGTGCATGTCAATAGGCTCATTATCATTATTGATCTAACTGATGAGAAATAGAGATGAAAGAGCCATTCCAGTGAGATGTAGCTGTGCTGGAGTAATGTGGCATCAGAATTCCAGAAACAACATGATTCCATGAAATGGGTCAATAAAATTCAGACTCAAGTTGTAAATTCCTGGAATAATTACACTTTGATTTCTAATATTCCCAAATGCTCTCAAGAAAGGCATGCAATATTTTCCCTTCCATCCTTTATCCTTCCATGATTTGTTAAGTTATAATTGTCCACTAGAATTGTCCAAGGATTATTTCTAGAGCAGGGTCAATGGAGGAGGAAGACAATTTATCAAGATGCCTCAAGAAGTTCTAGCATATTTGCTTCCACAATCCTATATGGAAGTTTAGTACAAATATGGCTCACTTGTGGACTTTAATAATGGCAGAAGGACTGATTGGAAACAGAGAGTTCAGACGCTGGAATCTGCAGCAAATAAACCCAAACTATTGGAGGAACTCGAGGGGTTGAGCAGCATCCATGGAGGGAAAAGGGTAGACGACATGTAAGTCCTGATGCAAGGTCTTGACCTAAAATGTCAACAACTCCTTTCCTCCAGCAGATTCAGCTCCAGCACATTGATTTCCTCCAGTAACTTGTTTTACTGCTCGGGTCACATGTATCTCCAAGAGGTAAAGTCTTCGATGCACTCGCTAGCATCACCCTTCAAAGAGGAACATTGATCTTTCTGATTTGTAAGCCTCATCTCCATAAACAAAGGTGCCATTTCTCATCTTCCCAAGCAATTTTGATCATCGGTTTCTTCCAATTATTCACTGATGAGGCAATAGCTCTCTCAGCAATAAACTAGGGTGTATTTGTTCATCCTGGGATCGTGAGCTGGAAGGCCCTGTTACCGTCCTGCAACTCCAATTTTTAAAAAAAATCGAAAGAAGGCACAAATAGTTACAGTAATTTCTTCTTACTTTTCAATAAAATAATTTTGGAAATTGAGGCTAAACTCAATACACATTCTGTAGAACATGTCAATACACCAAGATGAAAATGTCCTCATGACAACTGAATGCTTTATTTACAATTTTATTTGTATATAGTAAATGATCAGATCAATTTAACTGTTTTCTAAAGCAAATCATTTTTTCTCTTCCTTGCAGAAAGGGGTATTTGCTTGTCTACTTTGTCACTTTGGATACTTTTTATTTACATAGAAGCAACGTTCAGATTTAAGAATTTAAGGAATTTCAATGCTGATCTTTGCCGGCCACTTGCAGCCCATTGGTAAGTCAGAGAATCCAGTAAGTACTGGCTTTTATCATAAACTGCAAACTTTAATTGATGTATAAAGACCAACACCAAATATGTCTTTTTCCAATGACTATGTATGATTGTATTGCTATTTCTGGCACTTTAAAGGTTTAAAAAAATTTGGTGTGGAAATTTTTTCGCGAATTATCAGTGTCATTATTTGTCAGATGCTGGAGCTGATCTCAGATGACATTCAGGCCTTGGAGCACACGAAGATCCATGGTTGCTGTTGTTTGATTCCATTAGTTGAGGACTTGGCTCCTCGTGAGTGACGATGGGTAATATGAAACCAAGAACCTGGTAAATACCAGATTTAAAATGTCAGGAATAAGCAGTGACATGGGCTGGGAGTTGAAAGTGGAGTAACATGTACAGTAAATAATGCATTCAGTCCAACATGAGGCCACCTGTGGTATGAGACAGGGGAAAATCAAAGGTCCAGAGTTTTATCAGAGGGGAACTTGTCATGATCACTGTTCCTACTCACCATCTGCACTCACCACTCGCACTCACCCCCATGCTCACCCCCCGTTCTCCCCACCCCACACTCCTCCCTCGCACTCACTCCTCCAGACTCCACACTCACTGCCCAATCTCACCCTCATATTCCCCCCCCCACACTCACCATGCATTTCAAATTCAATGCCCTTCATGATGTACAGAAACAAAGGTACGGAGTTACCCATTGTAGATTCTGCAATCTTCCTGAAGAACTCAGCCAGAAAGTTTACGAGTGTAAATGTTGACAGTGCATCACTAAAGTGGAAAGTTCAGGAGTAAGTGATGACAGAATACCGAGAGTCTGCTGTCATTTCCTGCTAAATGTGTCAGTATGTGTCCCACTGTTCCAAAAGCTCAAAACATCAACAGAAAAAGGCACCTACAACACCAGGCCCCCTCTTTATTCAACCACCTTCACTGTTTAGCAAGCTGCTAGAAGTGGTAGAAATGGCTACAATTGCAATGTTTAAAAGGCACAACAGGCACATGGATAGGAAGGGCCATCACCCAAATACAGGCAATTGCAACTAATTTAGCTCGAGAACGTGGTCAGCATGGACAAGTTGGGCTGAAGGGCTTGTTTTCATGCTATCTATGATAATAAAATGACTAGAATATCACTGACAACTTTTGCTTTTGGAATTTTTTAAAAAATGAATTGTTTTAAAATATTATCTCTGACCATTTAGGGTAATTTTTACTATTAATCCTTGGAGTTGTAATTCCAGGAATTAAAACTAATAATTAGATTTACTAATTAAAATGTTTAAATGCATCTATAATTTGAACTACATTAAGCTTAATGTTTATTTTAAAAAAAATATTTGTTTTACCACTAAGATAATGTTATCATGTTGCTAACTGAATTAATGGCTGCTACCCAATGGGTTAAATGGTGCATGAAGTGAACCAATTAGACTGCAACAGTTTATAATCACCTATTGTCTGTTTTTCTTTGGTTCACACTATTGTGGTTTTCGCTTCATATCCCTGTGGCACCCAGGGTTTCATTCTGCTGATCACATTCATCACACTGCACTTTGACCAGCTCCAACATTCCTGCAGTCAGAATTGCTAATACAATGCTGTGAGATTCCCACATTACCAAGATTAACCTACTCACTTCTATTGAAAATGTCTCAGATCATAGTTTATTGTCATCTGATTGTACAGGTACAACCGACGACACAGTGTTCTCTGGTCCTCGGTGCAAAACATGCAGACACACAGCCAGACATAACACACCTACAGGCAAATGATACACATGCAGGTCAAGTATTTAATCTATACAAATAAATAAATTTTGCTTTGCACAAATGGGAGCCTCGCATAGTTAGTGTGAGCAGTTCCTTGGTCGTTCAACATTCTCACTGCCTATGGGCGGAAGCTGTTCCTCAGCCTGGTGGTGCTGGCTCTGATACTCCTATATCTCTTCCCCAACAGAAGCAGCTGAAAGAATCTGTGTAGAGGGTGGAAGTGGTCCTCAATGATTTTATGCACCTTCTTGAGACAACAATTCTGGTCGATGAGGAAGAAGGAGACTCCAGTAATACTCTCTGCCACTCTTATGGTCCTTTAGATTGACCTCCAATCCATTTCTCTGCAGCAACCGTACCGCACTTTTTGACCAGGACGTTTTCAATAGAACTCCTATAGAAAGTTGACAATGTTGCAGGTAGCCTTGCCTGCTTTAGTCTTCTCAGGAAGTGCAGTCGCTGTTGTGTCTTCCTGACAAATGAGAAAATTTTGAGTGTCCACAATAGGTCACTAGTTAAGTGAACTTCTTGGAACTTGGTGCTCTCCACTCTCTCCACTATAGAGTTGTTGATATGTAGTGCAAAGTGGTCATTCCTAGTCTTCCTGAAGTCCACAATCATCTTCTTTGTCTGTCCACATTGAGACTCAGGTTGTTACTCTTGCACCATTTCTGAGATTTTCCACCTCTGTAGTTTGATTCATCGTTGATGTTGATGAGGCTAACTAGTGTTGGGTCATCTGCAAACTTGATGACACTGATGGTGATGGAACTAGCAATGCAGCCACGGGTCAGTAGCATGAATAGGACTGAGCTGAGCACACAGGTCTGAGGTGCGCTGATAGTACACGATATTCTGCTACTAACTCAGACAGACTGTGGTGTTTCCGATAAGAAGTCCAGGATCCAATTACAGAAAGGGGTGTTGAGTCCCAGTGAGTTCAGCTTCTCCACTAGCCTCTGGGGAATTATGGTATTAAACACCAAGCTGAAGTCAATGAACAACAGCATGCCGTATGAGGCATCATTCTCCAGGTAAGCCAGAATGGAGTGAAGTGACAAGGCTATATCATCATCTGTGGTTTCTTCTTTAGGTGAATTGAAATGGAACCAGCATCTCTGGGAGGTGTGCTTTGATGCTTTCCATCGCCAGATGCTTGAAGTATTTCATAACGGTGGCGGTCAGTACCACAAGCTGGTAGTCATTGAGGCCTATTATTGTTGCTCTCTTGGGTACCAAGATGATGGTGGCTGTCTTGAACCCTGTGAGAATGATGGACTGCTTCAGTGAAGACCTCAGTCAATTGGTCTGCGCAGTCCTTCAGTACCTAACCAAGTATGTTGCCTGGTGCCGCTGCCTTGTGTGGGTTCACCTTGGATAGGGGTCTCTTCACCTTGGCCACCACTATGCAGGGGTGTCCTCATTAGAGGACACAGAGATTTCTCTGACATCCTTTTTTTCTGATCAAACCATGCATAGAAGGTGTTCAGTCTGTCCAGAAGGGAGCTACTGTTTGTTCTTAATTCACAAGGTTGACTTGTGATCATTATAGTCTTGGTCCCTTGCCACATGTGCCTCAAGTCACTGGTATCACACATTTGTTTGTGGATCTTCCATGTGTACCTACGCTTTGCCTTCTGGATTGCACTGGAGAGTTCAGCCCTGGCTGATCTTAGTGCCATCCTACGCTCTGTCCTGAAAGCAGCATTACAAGCATCAAAGGGCCCGGACCTTTGCGTCCAACCATGGTTGTGAAGCATTTGATCTCAATGCACTTTATCCTCAATGCACTTGCTGATATAGCCAGTCACTGAGCTCTGTTTATATGATAGAAGCATATCAACACGAGTTGCTTCTGAACGAAAAACTAAGGATAGGGAAGTGTTTTTGCTTTGCATAGGGTGGGAATGGTTATGATTATGACCCACGAGCCAAGGCAGAGCACATCTATAGTTCAGAACCAAACGATTGACACTGTTCTGTATTTTGGTCAGATGGTGTACTAGAGAACCTGGACTTAGATTTGCAGGATTATGAAAATGGTGATTTTGAAGCAACAGACATTTAATGTTCTGAGAACTTCCATCAGAGGAACCCAACATGCTGATACATCCTCTATGGATTTTGTTTGAGATCTTTGATATGTTCTTGGGCATGGTGAATATTGCAGGTGGAAAGTTGCTGCATCTGGTCAACAGCATGTTTTATTTGTTTCTCATTTCCTTAAGTAACGATTTTTCCTTTTTTTTAAGCATAGGATATCCAATGGTGTCTTTTGGTTTTGAATTTAAAAGTTACATTTACCACAAAATTAAATTAAGGAAGCAAAAAGAAGTTCAAAATCAGAACACATTTTTCATGCAAATTCTTCAGCAAGCCTTACCCTCAGCAGAACAGCTGAAAACGGGGCAGGACCGGACATTCGACAAAGGTATTGGAAACTATTTCTCATGTCCCACAACTCTTTTACTTTGATAACATAATTCATGCAAAACTCTGTTTTCTTATCCACAAAGAGAGGAGGTAGCATAAGATGCATTTATCCAATATTTAAATAGAATCGGGTGGGAGTCCTTAAATGTCTTGACCCATGACCCAACAAAATTCTGTGACCCACTGCCTATGCTCGCACCAACATTCCATCCTTGTGAACCACTCACACTTTATCTCTGCTCACCATGCAGCCCAGCTGATGGTTTCTGCCCTGTTTTATGTGTTTATTAGCTCATCAACCATTGCCACTGCGGAAGGGGGTCAGGGAGTTGACAGAGAGAGGGCCACATTTCAGAAGAGATGGATAATAAGGCGTAATAGGACAGCCTCAGAATAGTTGTCAGCCCAAAGGGTGGACATTTTCAGGACAGCAAGACATGCAAATATCTAGATCAGTGGTTCTCAACCTTTTTCTTACCATTCACATACCACTTTAAGTAATCCCTATGCTCTCGATGCTCTGTGATTAGTAAGGGATTGATTAAGGTGGCATGTGAATGGGAAGGGATGGTTAAGAATCACAGCTCTAGACCCAATTGTTACTGAAATATTTTGCTTGAAAAAATTGTCATTGGCTCATTTCCTTTGGAGTTCTGAAACCATGCACATAACGAGTTAATTAGGTACAATTAAAACAGTGGTTTTCAAACTTTTTCTTTCCACCCACATACCACTTTAAGCAATCTCTTACTAATCACAGAACACCTATGGCATAGGGAATACTTAAAATGGTATGTGAGTGGAAAGAAAAAGATTGAGAACCACTGGACTAGATTCTGAGAGGGTTTTGGCCTTCAAACATGCTCTGCTATTTTATTAGATCATGACTACTTTAATTGCATTCCCAACTCTGTATTCCATCTGCATGTGGTCACCTTTCCCCTCTCCTCCCCACCCCAGCTCATCAAGCATCTGTATACAGGTAGTCCCCGACTAAGGACCTATGCAACTTATGACCATCTGTACATACGACCGAAAAAAAAAACATCTGCCATGCACATGATAATGACTGTCTCTCAGTTGCCATTCGGTAAGCGCGGTAAGTTCGCCAAAGAAGACGATCTCTACAATTTTAAAGGACAAAGAAAAAATAATGGAAGCAATGAAAGGTTCACATGTATGAAGACCACACTAGTAACAAAGTAATGACTTCTACACGCCATGCTAACAAACTTGCGACTTATGTCCATACTACCTGTACTTATAAATTAAAAATATTCATGGAATCTATTTTAAGGAGTAGAATTCCAAACTCTCTGAAAGAATTTCACCTCATCTTTATCATAAATAGGCAACTCTTTATTTTCAAGCAATAACACCTTGTTTCTACCTTAAATGACAGCCCTCTCCAGGCATTAGTCAGTTAAAACTTGTATCAACTGCTTTCAATGCAGTAATATCCTTCATTAAGAAAGGAGATCAGTATAATACACAGTGTGGTCTCACTAATGCCATATGAAGCTGATCCATTACCTCCCCGCTTTCATATTCAATACTTTTAGCAAGAAACAACAACCTTCACTGAAAATTAAAAAAACAACAAATGCTGGAAATGCAAATTAAATTGTTTTTCTTTGCAACTTCCTCATTCAATAAAATGATTATATTTTATTGCTTTAGCATCTAAAGGGCTCTCGCTGTGGTCTCTGTACCAGCAAGAAAATAAATCCTTTGAAATGGGGAAGAAATACAGTTTAGTCTTACCGGAACTGGAGTATAAAGAAAGAGGTAAAGAGATCGAGGTCCTAAAACAAACTCTTGCAGCTACTAATTGTTTACAAGCAACTGATTCTAGGATGAGTGAACCAGAATGTGTGGAAAACCATTTTATCAAAACAATGGGGTACGAATCATTTGGAAGTACCGAAAACCTGTGCCATGATGACTTATGTGCCGAAACCTCAAAAGCCTGCAAGCAAAAATCACCAAAGGTACTTGGTGCATCAAATGGCAATGTGATTTTTGCCAAGGTGGAGAAGAAGCAAAAATACTCAAGCAAAAGCACCAGCACACGCAAAATGATCTACGAGAATGGATCTTTGAATCACCAGAACAGCAAACCAGAAGCTGTGCTGAGGTAAGAAATCCTCATGTTGGCCTTAAATATTAAAAAAAATGCATGGTCAAATGTTGATGAGGTGTAATTGGTTAAATAAATGACAAATGGGTTCCAGGTCCATTGATCCCTTAAGGTTGCCATGCAAGTTGATTGAGTGGTTAAGGATGTGTTTGGTGTGTTGGCCTTCATTAGTTGGTAGACTGAGTTCAAGAGCTATAAGGTAATGTTGCTGCTCTATAAAACTCTGGTTAGACAACACTTGGAGTATTGCATTCAGATCTGGTCACCTCATTACAGGAAGGATAAATAAGCTTCAGAAAGGTTGTAGAGGAGATTTACCAGGATGTTGCCTGATTGGGAGAATATGTCATATGAAACAAGGCTGTCAGAACTTGAACTTTTCTCTTTTGAGCGTTGAAGGATGAAAGGTACACATATTAAATGATGAAGGGCTGAGTTACAGTGGACAGTCAGCACTTTTTTTTCCTGGGGCAAATATAAGAGGACCTCTGTTTAAGATGAGTGGAGGAAAGTTTAAAGCAGATGTCAGAGGTAAATATTTTACTCAGAGTAGTGGGTACTTGGAATGCATTGGCGGGAGTGGTGGTGGAGGCTGGTAAAATGGAGACATACAAAAGAGTTTTGGATAGGTACATGGATGTGAGATATGGTGTGTGGGGGAAGGATAATTTAGATTGTTGTGAACATTGTGGGTTGAGGGGCCTGTGGTGTAATGTTCTATGGTCTATATTAAAACATTAGTTAAGGATCTAGTTCAGCTGTCATGAAGTAGAATAATTCCTCATCATCATTATCATATATGTATCCAATATAGGATTGTAATCTTTTCTGAATATGTATTACTGTACATACATGTGTAATAGTCAATACCATGTAAAAGTTGACCTGGTATATTTGGCCCAAAAATCTGGTATTTTCCACTTATCATTTGTAAGTCAAACCCCCCCCCCCCCACCCCACTATTTTTTTGCCTGGTTGACTGCCCACCGGAGCTCCTGATATCACAACCACGGACCCTCACCTCAGCCACCCGCTCACCGGAGCTCCCAATTCCCCGACTGTGGACCCTTGCCTCAGCTGCCAGTCCATCCGAGCTCCCAACACCCCAACCATGGACCCTTGCCTCGATCACCCACCAATCTGACTTCCGACACCCCAACTCTCTCGATCTGCTGACAGCCTGACCAAGGACTCTTGCCTAGGCCCTGACCACCCACCAAAGTTCCCGACACTCTTAACACAGACTTAACTCCTAGTCCTAGCCGCCCACCCATCTGAGCTACCAATGCTTGTACTTACCATGGTCAAAAGTACTATGCATGTAATAGTCTAACCCCTAAATTTCACCTGAAAAATTGGTTCAGAAAATGTGCCTATTGCACAAAAGGTAATTAAAAATATCACTTGAATCTAAACATTAACTGAAACATGACATATGGATTCTAGTTAAAACAAATGACATGAATATACTAGGATTATTGAAATTTCAAATAAACCATCTAATGGTAATGTCTGCTATAATTACATTCAGCATGAAAACATACAGAAAAAATTAAAGCAAAAATACCTATGCTGGCCAGACAGTGATGTTATGCATCTCAAAAGGACAAACAGTTAAAGTTTTTTACCAATTGGATAGTGGTGTTTGTACCTTTCAAAAACACAACAGTCTCCAAACCTTCAGCCACTTTGGCTCTATCTTTCCCAGGAGCAGTCTATCTGAAAGAGAAGGTGAAGTGACTAATGAAGATTATTAGTAGCTGAGGGATATTGGTGTATTGCATTGATCAATGAATGAAGTGAATGAAACACTTGGCCACAAGTGGGAATTGATTATAGCTTTACTCACCCTGACCAGTCCAATGAGGTATTTAAAATTCTTGTTGTTTCAAGTCTTTGAACTCAAATTTTCCTCAACTGTTACCTCATCTCACTACTGCCTCATTCTGGTCAGAGGGCTTCCTGGCATCCTATGGGTTAAGGTTAGGTTAGTCTCTTCTCCTTCTACCAGGGCCTCTGGAGCTTCCACTCTTGCTTTAATACAGAAATGCTGGAAGAACTTGTGCAAACATGCAGTAAATGTGGAAAGAGAAATCAATCAATATTTTGGGTCAGCAACCCTTTCTAGAGTCTGTTTTTGCTTCAGATTCCAGTATCTGTGGTTTTAACTTTTTTCACCTCTTGTTCAGTTTGGTTATGTCCTGCAGCATGCTTCTAAAGGCAGAGGAATGACTTCCATCACCATTTACAGACAAAAACCATACACCTTTAGGAGATGCAGGCTGAGTGGAATCAACTCTTCATAATTAGGTAGTAAAAACACAGAAATGCGAGAGACCCGCTGACCTCCTCCAGCAATTCTGTGTTTTTACTACAATCACAGCATCTGTAGACTTTCATGTTTCACTCTTAATGGTTTGGGGTGGTGACACCTACTCAAACAATGGAGCTCAGTAGTTGTGTGGTCAGGTCAGTGGCAGCATGGTGAAAGCGGACTACATACATTTGTGTTATTGAAACTGCAGCGGGAATCTTGAATCTGTCCTGCACTTACGTCAAAAGGTCAATCAAATCAATATCTGATTTCTAGTGCCATCACTGAGCTCCTCCCTCCGTTCAGACTCAAGGTGTTTTTTTATGCAAATCAAAACACATTCATTTAAATGGTTAATTTCTAGCTATTAACAGATTTCAGATTTATTTTCAGATTTCTTGTCAGAGTACATATATGGCATCACATACAACCCTGAGATTCCTTTTTCCTGTGGGCACGACAGAATTACCACTAATCAGAAGTGCAAAAAATAAACTGTACACAGCATAAACATGTAAACAATTAAAATAACTGTAAACAAATAATGAATGTAAACAAACTGGCTGTGCAATACAGAGAGAACAAAAGAAAACCAATAAAGTGCACAAGTAAGAGTCCTTAAATGAGTCTCTGATTAGGTTTGTCATTGAGGTATCTGATGATGGAGGGGTAGCAGCTATTCTTGAACTTGGTGGTGCGAATCTCGTAGCACCTATACCTCTTTCCTGGCAGCAGTGAGAACAGAACATGTGGTGGATGGTGTGGGTCTTTGATGATTGCAGCTGGCCTCCAATGGCAGCGTTCCCTGTCGATGTACTCAATAGTGGGGAAGGTTTTGTCTGTGATATCCTGGGCTCTGTCCACTACCTTTTGGAGGGCTTTACGCTCAGGAGTATTAGTGTTTCCGTACAAGACCATGATGCAGGTGGTCAACACACTTTCCACCACACCTATATAGAAATTTGCCAGGGTTTCTGGTGTCATACCAAACCTCTGCAAATTCCTGAAGAAGTTGAGATGCTGTTGTGCTTTCTTCACGATGCCATTTAGTGTGTTGAGCTCAAGAAGGATCCTCCAAGATAGCAACTCCCAAGAACAAGTTTGCTCACCCTCTCCATCTCTAATTCCCCCAATGATCATGTTGAAGATGTTGAAGTTTTCACTCATTGGAAAAAATATTGACTTTAGTAAGGCTGAAAAGTAATAAAATGGGCAAAAGCAGATGGGATTCTGGGATTTATGAATAAAGTATAAGAGCAAATAAGTCATGGTGAACATTTATAAAGTTCTAATTAGAGGACGGAGTATTATGGCAGTTATCGATACTGCAGTTTAGGAGAGATATGCAAATTTTGGACAGGGTGCAGAAGAGAATCACCCCGAATGAGAGACTTTATAAACATTATGTGGATAAACAATAAATAATGGGATTGTTCTCCTTGAAACAAATGAATTTGCAATCTGACGGAGGTATTTAAACTTTATGAAGGGTGTAGACGGAATTGATGGAGAGAAATTGTTGCTATTGGAGGAACAGTCAAAAATGAAGAGACAGAATGAAGGTGATTGACAAAAGAACTGCCATTAACACAGGAATTTTTTTAGCATCCGATGGTTGAGTTTAGAGTCTTTTAACCAAAATGTCTGTGCTGTGTTAAGTCTGCACCCTTCAAACCCTTTTAAATGTCATGAGAATATCTCCTCCCCCACCCTCCATCACCTCATCCAGCAGTGTATTGCAGACTCCAACTAATCTCTGTGTGAAAATTTCTCCCTCACATCCCTCTAGCTCACCTGACTCTAAACATTGAACCTATACCCACTTGTCACCAGGACAGCACACAATGCTCCAATGTGTTATAACATAATGTTCCAGATCTTATATTCTATGCCATGGCTAATGAAGATAAGCATTCCATTAGCCTTTTTCACCACCTTATGCACCTGAGCTACTCATTCATTGGCCTGTACCAGGGACCCCTTTGTTCTATAACACTCCCCAGGGCTCTGCCACTTGCACTGTGCATTTTCCCCTTGTTTCACTTCCAAAATGCATCACCTCATATTTGCCTAGATTATGTTCCATCTGCCAATGCTTCGCCCAACTTTCCAGTTGATCAAGACAAGCCTTCTTTCTCCCTATAGCACCATCAATTTTCAAATAATCTGCCAAACATATCATGCTGTGTTTTTATACATTAAAGACATCAATACTTGTCACAAATATCATGGGCTCTAGCACCAATCCTTCTAGTACATCACCAGTCACAAACTTCCAATAAGAGAGGCAACCCTTTACCACCATCCTTTGCCTTCTATTCACGCCAGTTTGGGATCCAATTTGCTATCTTCCCTGGGATCCCATGGGTCTAACGAACTTACCATGAGGGGCCTTGCTTAAGGTCTTATTAAAAAACAATCAAATTTGTAAGATAGAATTTTTCCTATGCTGACTATCCATAATCAATCCCTGCCTATCCTTTTGGAGATACATACTGCCCCTTAAGTTTTTTTCTAACAGTTTCCCTATCACTTACAAACCTATAGCCCTACAAGTTTATCTGGCTTAATCCTGCTTTTATTTTAATAAATAACATTGTTTAGTTCCCTGGCCAACTAGTACTTCCCTGTGAGGTTAGTCAAAAAGGTTCAGTCACGTGGTATTCATGTTGAGGTAGTAAACTGGATTTGATATTGGCTTTATGGGAGAAGCCAGAGAATAGTAGTGGATGATTGGCTCTCAGACCAGAGGCCTGTGACTAGTGGTCTGCCTTAAGGGATCAGTGCTGGGACCATTGATGTTTGTCACCTATATCATTGATCTGAATAATAATGTGGTAAATTGGATCAGCAAGTTTCCAGATAACACTAAGATTGGAGGTGCAGTGCTTAGCGAGAAAGGCTTTCAGAGCTTGAAGAGGGATCTGGACCAGCTGGAAAAATGGGTTGCAAATTGGCAGATGGAATTTAATGCAGACAAGTGTGAGGTGTTGCAGTCTGGAAGGACAAACCAAGGTAGAACAGACATAGTAAATGGTAGGGCACTGAGGTGTGCGGTAGAACAGAGAGATCTGTGAATGCAGACACATAATTCTCTGAAAGTAGCATCACATATGGATAGGGTCATAAAGAGAGATTTTGGCACATTGGCCTTCATAAATCAAAATACTGAGTATCAGAGTTAGGATGATATTGGTAAAGAGTATGTGTCATTGGTGAGGCCATATTTGGAGAATTGTGTGCAGTTTTCGTCATCTAACTACAGGAAAGATATCAATAAGATTGAAAGAGTGCAGAGAAGATTTACTATGATGTTAAGGAACTGAGTTACAGGGAAAGGTTAAACAGGTTAGGACTTTATTCCTGGATCTTAGAAGAATGAGGTGAGGTATGATAGAGGTTTAAAAAATTAAGATAGAGATAGTGTAAATGGGGGGCAGCGTGGCAAGATGGCGTAGAGTCTAGACGTGCAATCTCGACCTCTCTGGCCAGACTTTTAAATACCTTTTTTTTAACCCTTTGTTTCCAAGTTTAAATTTTTTAAATTTTAGTTTAAAGTATTAAGGAATTATTATGGCCACTAATGGTAAAAAGACTAAATCTCAAATTCAAAAGAAAATACATTTTCGAAGTGCTGAAGATTTGGGGCCTAGATGACTTGAAGCAGCCCCAGGCTCAATTTATTCATTGCCTAAATCCCAAGGATTGCCTGTGGAGGCTGAAAAGGAAATACATCAGGTAGCATTACAATCTGAAGAAGTCGTTTTTCTTTGCGAATGGATGAGAAGACAACAAGATGCGGGGGGAGACCAGCGGCGACTCCCTGAAGAAGTCGGGATGCCGTCGCTGGGAGTCCAGACCCGCAGTAAATCTTTTAAAATGCCTTTTGTTGAATTGCAGCAGGAGCTGCAGTTACCTTGTTCTGCCACCATGTCAGAGAGAGCAGAGCTGAGATTTACAGATTCACAATGTATGCAATTAAATGCAGTTATTCAACCGATGTTGACATCTCTAATGAATGAGATGTTCAAATGAATGCTGGTATAAGATCAGCCATGATCTGTAAAATGGCGGTGCTGGCTTGACGGGCCGAAGGGCCTACTCCAGCTCCTATTGTCTATTGTCTATCCCCGATCCAAACACTGGCACCACCTGGACTACATCCTGGTGCGAGAAAGTGACAAACGAGATGTGCTCCACACCAGGGTCATGCCCAGCGCGGAATGCCACACTGACCACCGGCTGGTTCGCTGCAAGCTCAACCTTCACTTCAAGCCAAAACCCAGGAACAGTAAAACCCCCAGAAAGAGGTTCAATGTTGGAAACCTGCAGTCAGACGAAGCGAGAGGAAACTTCCAGGCAAACCTCAAAGCAAAGCTCGACGATGCAATCCGCCTCACGGACCCGTCGCCTGAAACCCTCTGGGATCAGTTGAAGACTACCATACTGCAATCCACTGAAGAGGTACTGGGCTTCTCCTCCAGGAAAAACAAGGACTGGTTCGACGAAAACAGCCAGGAAATCCAGGAGCTGCTGGCAAAGAAGCGAGCTGCCCACCAGGCTCACCTTACAAAGCCGTCCTGCCCAGAGAAGAAACAAGCCTTCCGTCGCGCATGCAGCCATCTTCAGCGCAAACTCTGGGAGATCCAAAATGAGTGGTAGACTAGCCTCGCCAAGCGAACCAAGCTCAGCGCGGACATTGGCGACTTCAGGGGTTTCTACGAGGCTCTAAAGGCTGTGTACGGCCCCTCACCCCAAGTCCAAAGCCCGCTGCGCAGCTCAGACGGCAAAGTCCTCCTCAGCAACAAGATCTCCATCCTCAACCGATGGTCAGAACACTTCCAATCTCTTTTCAGTGCAAAACCGCTCAGTCCAAGATTCCGCTCTGCTCCAGCTCCCTCAACAGCCCCTAAGGCTAGAGCTGGATGAGGTCCTCACCCAGGATGAGACATATAAGGCAATCGAACAACTGAAAAGTGGCAAAGCAGCAGGTATGGATGGAATCCCCCCAAAGGTCTGGAAGGCTGGCGGCAAAACTCTGCATGTCAAACTGCATGAGTTTTTCAAGCTTTGTTGGGACCAAGGAAAACTGCCTCAGGACCTTCATGATGCCACCATCATCACCCTGTACAAAAACAAAGGCGAGAAATCAGACTGCTCAATCTACAGGGGAATCACGCTGCTTTCCATTGCAGGCAAAATCTTCGCTTGGATTCTCCTAAATAGAATAATACCTAGTGTCGCCGAGAATATTCTCCCAGAATCACAGTGCGGCTTTCGTGCAAACAGAGGAACTACTGACATGGTCTTTGCCCTCAGACAGCTCCAAGAAAAGTGCAGAGAACAAAACAAAGGACTCTACATCACCTTTGTTGACCTCACCAAAGCCTTTGACACCGTGATCAGGAAAGGGCTTTGGCAAATACTAGAGCGCATTGGGTGCCCCCCAAAGTTCCTCAACATGATTATCCAACTGCACGAAAACCAACAAGGTCGGGTCAGATACAGCAATGAGCTCTCTGAACCCTTCTCCATTAACAATGGCGTGAAGCAAGGCTGTGTTCTCGCACCAACCCTCTTTTCAATCTTCTTCAGCATGATGCTGAACCAAGCCATGAAAGACCTCAACAATGAAGACGCTGTTTACATCCGGTACCGCACGGATGGCAGTCTCTTCAATCTGAGGCGCCTGCAAGCTCACACCAAGACACAAGAGAAACTTGTCCGTGAACTACTCTTTGCAGACGATGCCGCTTTAGTTGCCCATTCAGAGCCAGCTCTTCAGCGCTTGACGTCCTGTTTTGCGGAAACTGCCAAAATGTTTGGCCTGGAAGTCAGCCTGAAGAAAACTGAGGTCCTCCATCAGCCAGCTCCCCAGCATGACTATCAGCCCCCCCACATCTCCATCGGGCACACAAAACTCAAAACGGTCAACCAGTTTACCTATCTCAGCTGCACCATTTCATCAGATGCAAGGATCGACAACGAGATAGACAACAGACTCGCCAAGGCAAATAGCGCCTTTGGAAGACTACACAAAAGAGTCTGGAAAAACAACCAACTGAAAAACCTCACAAAGATAAGCGTATACAGAGCCGTTGTCATACCCACACTCCTGTTCGGCTCCGAATCATGGGTCCTCTACCGGCATCACCTACGGCTCCCAGAATGCTTCCACCAGCGTTGTCTCCGCTCCATCCTCAACATTCATTGGAGTGCTTTCATCCCTAACGTCGAAGTACTCGAGATGGCAGAGGTCGACAGCATCGAGTCCACGCTGCTGAAGATCCAGCTGCGCTGGGTGGGTCACATCTCCAGAATGGAGGACCATCGCCTTCCCAAGATCGTGTTATATGGCGAGCTCTCCACTGGCCACTGTGACAGAGGTGCACCAAAGAAAAGGTACAAGGACTGCCTAAAGAAATCTCTTGGTGCCTGCCACATTGACTACCGCCAGTGGGCTGATATCGCCTCAAACCGTGCATCTTGGCGCCTCACAGTTTGGCGGGCAGCAACCTCCTTTGAAGAAGACCGCAGAGCCCACCTCACTGACAAAAGGCAAAGGAGGAAAAACCCAACACCCAACCCCAACCAACCAATTTTCCCCTGCAACCGCTGCAACCGTGTCTGCCTGTCCCGCATCGGACTTGTCAGCCACCAACGAGCCTGCAGCTGACGTGGACATTTTACCCCCTCCATAAATCTTCGTCCGCGTAGCCAAGCCAAAGAGAGAGATAGAATTAAGTATGGTTAAGACACGTGTGGGTGCATCTTTTGAAGAATTAAAAAAATTTCAGACTGCTTTTTTGGACTGAAAACAACAAGTGACTTCTAACACAGAAAAAATGTTGAAGGTGGAAAAATCAGTCATAGAATTAAGAGATCGTGAGAAAGAGCTAGAAAGAAAAATAGATTATTTGGAAAATCAAAGCAGAAGGAATAATGTGAAAATTGTTGGTTTGCCAGAAGGTATAGAAGGACAAGACCCTCTTCGTTTCTTTAAAGACTGGATTCTGCAAATATTAGGGCAAGAATTTTTCTCTGGGGGATTGGCACTGGAAAGAGCCCATAGAGCTTTAAGAAGAATACCCCCGAGACCAGTAATAATTCGATGTCTGAGTTATTTGGACAGAGAAGTAATACTTTGACTTGCAGTACAAAATGCGAGACAACGACAAACCCCATTATTGATTCAGAATAGTAGAGTCTTTTTTTATCCTGATCTGAGTCAAGATGTCATTTAACGTCGACATCAATTTAATCCAGTTAAAGAAGTTTTGTGCCGTAAAGGTTATAAGTCTACTTTTCGTTACCCTGCAGTGTTGAAGGTCTTTTATGGAGACTATCAATTTGGGTTTTTTGAAACTGATTGTGAAGCAATGATTTTTGGTGACTCATTGCTGGATTATCATTGCTCACCATTATCTCCTAAAGAAAAATTTGATAGTTCTGGAAATGGAAGAAATGGCAGAAATGGAAAAAATGGGAATGGAAAGAGTCTACCTCCTTCTGAAATGGGATCTTCAAGACTGGAGTCTTTTGGATGAAAAGAAGAATTTTCTTATTTTATTTTTTCTTTCGTTATTATGATACTTGGATGTTGCTGATTGTTTGACTGGGGAGGGGGAGATTTGCACTAAGTTCTTTACTAGTCATCAGCCACTGGTGGGTGATCCACACCCAATTTTTGTTTAGGGGATTACTACCTTTTGGTAATTTTTTTGGGGGGGAATTTTTTATTGTTTTTTTTATTATTATTTTTTAACGTATTTTTTAGTTTTTAATTTGTGATTTTTTTATTGGAGGGCCTATATACGTTGATTTGAGTTTTTATATAAAGATGCTCCGTTAATGAAAAAAATTAAAACTGATTTGATTAAATGGAAAGATTTACCTATTAATTTGATGGGAAGGATAAATACAATTAAAAATGAATATCTTTCCGCGTATACAATATTTGTTTCAATCTATTCCGTATTTAATTGATAATTTTTTTTTAGATTTAAATAAAATGGTTAGGGAGTTTTATGGAGGGGTAAATTTTCGAGAGTAGCTTTGAATAAATTAACTTGGAAATATGAGTTATGGGGACTACGTTTACCACATTTTCAAAATTATTATGAGGCAGCCCAACTTAAATTTATTAGTTCATTGATGGATTTGGTACGGCCTCCTAGTTGGGCTAAAATTGAGATGGCAAGTATTTCTGAATTTGAAATACATCAATTTTTGTTTAGGTGGAATGTGAATTTGTTACAACAATATAATGTGCCTATATTAAAACATTTAATGAAGTTATGGATAAAGAAAAATAAAATGATAGATTCTAGGGGTAAATTATTGGCTTTGACTCTGTTGTATAATAATCAACTTATTTCTTTTTCAATACATAATCAAAATTTATTGCATTGGAGATTTAAAGGTGTGGAAAATTTGGGAGATTGTTTTAAAGAGGGTAAGTTTTTATCTTTTAATCAGATGAGGGAAGATTTTGGTATTGATAAGAATTCTTTATTTCTTTATTATCAAATTTGATCTTTGGTAAAATGTATGTTTGGTAGAGATATGATTTTACCTAAAATGACTAAATTTGAGACTTCCCTTATGAAGGTACCAGAGAAGGGTTATATTTCATTTATGTATCAAATATTACAGGATGGTATGGATAAAAAGGGTTGGGATAGATCTAAAATTAAATGGGAAGCGGATATTGGTTTTACTTTTTCTGAAGAGGATTGGTTAGATATCTGTTATGATAGTGTAACTAGATTGATAAATGCATGTTATGCAATGATTAATTACAATTTTTTACATCAATTATATATGACACCTGAAAAATTTAAAAAATATGGCTTTAATGAATCAGATTTGTGTTTTAGATTTGGTGATATGGATGGAACTTTTTTTCATGCTGTTGGTCATGTATACAATCTTTCTGGAAGAAAATTCAATCGTTTTTAGAATATCTGTATAAGATAAAAATAATTTTAGATCCAACAGTATTTTTATTGGGTAGTTTGCAACCTCTAAAAGGCTTGGGATTAGATAAGTTTCAGCTTGCTTTTGTATATTTAGCTTTATCCGTAGCGAAAAAATGTATTGCTAGTACGTGGAAAGATACAAATATGATTGATATTAATAGATGGCATAATGAGATGAGATATTGTTTAATAATGGAAAAAATTACATATGTTTTGCATGATAATTATAATTTTTTTATTAATAAGTGGTTGTTATACTCAGAATATTTACATTTCAATTTATATTGATTAGATTTTAATATGTATATTTAACTTTTTTTTAATATTCTTTCTTTTTTCTTTTTTTATGGCTCTCCTTAGGAGAGTTGGCTGAAGGGGGGGGATCTTTTCTCTTTTTTTTATTTATATATTAAAAAACCATGTTCATGTTTAATTGCTGTATATGTCATATATTATTTGTTTTTTTGAACGAATAAATAAAGTTTTTTTAAAAAGTTAGAGTAAATACAAGTAGGCTTTTTCCACTGAGATTAGGTGAGATACAAACTGGAAGACATGGGTTCAGGGTGAAAGGGAAAATATTTAAGGAGAACATGAGGGGAACCTTCTTCAGACAGATAATAGTGGGAGTGTGGAATGAGCTGCCAGTTGAAGCGGTAAATGCGGGTTCAATTTCAACATATAAAAAAATTATACAGGCACATGGATGGGAGAGGTATAGAGGTTAATGGACTGAGTGCAAGTCAGTGGGACTAGGCAGAATAATAGTTTGGCACAGACTAGAAGGGCCAAAGGGCCTGTTTCTGCTATAATGCTCTATGGTTCTATCATTTTATGTGGCTAATCAAGATGTAAAAATGTCTTTTGAAGTGCCAACAATCTACTTCCTTTTCTCTAGATACATTTCATCAGGCCCTGGAAAAAGGTATGCATCACAAATGTCCAGCATCTCCTCCTTCCTAATGCTCCCTTGCTCTGGATCATCACTATCCCTTGCTATGAACTCTCCATCTACTATACCGTGTCTACTCTTCTGATGGATCTCACTTGGTGTATATTCTGTATTTGATTCTCCACCTATTGTATTGATATTCCATATCCCAACCCTCTACGGAATTAGTGTACACCCTCCCCAACAGTATAAGCAAACCTCCCTGCAAGGATATTAGTCCCTTCTAGTTCAGGCTTTGCACAAATCCCTCCTTCCCCAGAAGTAGTCCAAATGATCCTAGTGCTCCCTCCTGCATGTTCACATGTTCATTTTACCTATCCTTTTCTATACTCTCTACCATGTGAACAGGTTGTAATCCAGAGTTTACAACCCGGGAGGTCATATGCTTTGAACTTTCACTTAACTTCCTAAATTGGATTACCTGATACAGGTAATGAAACAGTTCCATTGGAACTATCAGCTTTTACCAGAAAAATCTGGGCCACTGCATTCAAATAAAATTATAAATAGCATATCTGTTAGTCTCAAACTATAAATGGGTCAATTATTTTTGTTTCTCTTCTTCAAACTCTTGCACTGGGAAAGTCTACTTCTACATTCTAAACACTACATAAAGTCTAAACACTACATTCTACTTAAATTGATTCAAGGGCAGTTTTTTGACACAAAATGAAAATAATATTATGCAGAGCTATTTGTAACTTAACGACATGTTAAAACAATATCCATCATCTAAAAAGGATGACAATAATCATAATATTTTTGTAAAGTACATAGCTTTAATGTTTATCTACATAACCAGTGGGCAGCAAGGTTAATATGGTGTTTAGCGCAATGCTGTTACAGCACCAGCGATTGGGACTGGGGTTCAAATTCCACTCTGTAAGGAGTTTGTACGTTCTCCCCTTGTCTGCGTGGGTTTTCCCCAGGGATCTGGTTTCCTCCCACTTTTTGAAACATAATTGGGGTTGAAGGTCCACTTACAGGACCTGTTGGTGTAATTTGGCAGCATGGGCTCGTGGACTAAAATAGCCTGTACCATGCTTTATGTCGACATTTTTAAAACTATAAAATTCAGACCCTTGGCATGAGCAGTCATCAACGTCCTCCTTAATAGGTTATTGAATGGAAGGTTCTATTCAAGGGTTGATCTAACCAGAGCTCATTCCCTCCTCTGTCTTACTAATTCTGGCTGTATGTTTCATTATACAATTATTAGTGGGTATTATAGTTATTAATGTCACTGGATTGTAATCCAGGTGACATGAGTTCAAAGCTAACATTAGGGTTTTCAAATAATTATAAATGGAATAAAAAGCTACTATCAATGTAACAACTGGATTATTGTAGAAACCCGTGGAGATCAGTAATATCCCTCAGGGAAGGAAATTTGCTCTACAGGCATTTAACTTGCATGTTCTATATGCGACTTCAAGCTCATTGTGATATAGTTAACATCTATCTGCCTCATCCACTAAGGGACAATCAGGGATGGACAATTAATAACAATCTCCTCCCATGAATAAATTAATATTTTTGCTGAATGCCTCTTGCATCTGTTGTATAAATTTAGTTTACTATTGAATCAGAATCAAGATTTATTGACATGAACAAGTCATGAAACCATCTTACAACATTATATAACAAAAATAATAATAAGACTAATAGTGCATGAAAAGTAAGTCTTTAGTTCATTGACTATTCAGGAATCTGATGGCAGTGGGGAAGAAGCTGTCCTTGAGTCACTGAGTGCTCATCTTTAGGCTCCTGTACCTTTTTCCCAATGGTAGGCAGAGTGAAGAGGGCATGGCCTTGGTGGTGGGGGGTATTTTAGGAGAGAAGCGCTGTTTTTAAAGATACTACCTCATGTAGATGTCCTTGATGGAGTGAAGTCTGGTGCCAGTGATGTAGCAGGCCAAGTTAACAACCCTCTGAAGTTTTATCTTGTCCTGATGGTTGGCGCCTCCATACCAGGCAGTGAAACAACCAGCCAGAATGCTCTCCACGGTACACCTGTAGAAGTTTACAAGAGTCTTTGGTGACATATCGAACCTCCTCAGACACCTCACAAACTATAGCCAGCCTTTTTTGTGATTGCATCAACGTTAAGGATCCAGGACAGATCCTCAGAGATATTGACACCTATAAATTTGAAGTTCTTGACTCTCTCCACGACTGAGCTCTTGTTGAGGACTGGGTCATGTTCCCCTGACTTCCTTCTGAAGTCCACAATCATCTTCTTGGTTTTACTGATGTTGAGTGCGATGTTGTTGAAATTACGCTATTCAATGAGCTGATCTATCTCCCTCCTGTAGGCTTCCTCACTGTCGTTTGTGATTCTGCCGACAACTGTAGTGTCATCAGCAAACTTGTAGTTCACATTGGAATTGTGCCTGGCCACACAGTCATGGGTGTATAATGAGTAGAGCAATGGGCTAAGCACACATCCTTGGGCCGCACCTGTGTTGATAATCAGTGAGGAGGAGACGTTGTTTCCAATTCATACTGACTGTGGTCTTCCAATGAGAAAATCAACGATCCAGTTGCAGGGATCCAGATCCTTATTGACTGAGAATCCTGGATCTCATTTGACTTTATTGAAAACTGAGTCAAGGTCATTGGTGGAACAGCAGGCACACTTTTTACCTTTCCATCAGTTTCACCTTCTTGTCCATTCTGCCACAGCTGCAATTATTCTCCTTTATGTCCAACCCTTTCTGGAGGGGTTTGTCCATAGTGAAGATGAACCTGTTGGGACCATAAAAATGGAAACAATTGGAATTATCAGAGGCAGCTGGATGTGGCACTGGTGACAATCCAAGGGGTTTGCATCTTAGATATGGGGCAAATCGCGGAAGTGATGTAACATAGGCGACCTCCAATGTTCACTTAACAGAAATTCATGAATATAGAATTCACAAAACAATACAAAATATTCTGGGAATCTGAATAAAAGTTCTCTCTTATGAAATTTAATGTGAGGAAAAAGTCAATAAACATTTTTTTAAACTCACATTGTTTGACTCATGCACAGATGACATGGCTTCAAATTATGGAAAATTCAATACAAACCAGGGCCCTTTACATGGGGGTCACCTGTACTTCAACACACTCCATCTAGGATAAAGTAACCTTCCCTTGATCAGCATCCCATCCATCACCCTGAGCATTCACTGCCACCATCTTTGATCTGTGGGGTGGAGTGGGTATCATTTACGAGGTACACTGCAGCCATTTATTAAGGCTTCTTAACATAACATCCAATATTGTACAAGAATAGCACATAGTGTACATTAGAAGCTATCATCTTCAAGTCCCCTTCTGTATTACACACCACCCAGCCTACCCAACATTACTGTGGGATTACCTTCACTTGAACAGCACAGTGCAAGCCCTTCGGCCCTCAATGTGGTGCTGACCCATATATTCTTTAAATTAAAAAAAGTACTAAACTCTCCCTACTTCGTAACACTCTATTTTCCTTCCATCCATGTGCTTGAGTCTCTCAAATCCTTCTAATGATTCAGCCTCCACCATCATCCCTGATAGAAGCAGTTCAAGCAGGTAGCCCACAAACACTTATTGAAGAACAACAGGGGATGGGCAGTAAAGGCTAGTTGCCCTCAGATTCCACAAAATAAATAAGTTAAAAACAAGTCCTGACTCAAACAGAATGAGAGCATCTATGAACAAGAAGGTGAGATTAGGAATTTAATGACATCGGGACATACTTCTGTATACCTAAAACACTGCCCTTGATCTCTGCTTTTATGAAGATGATTAAATGAGCGACACCAACTGAGGGCAATTAGAGGTGACCTGAAACCACCAACAATAACTTGGCCTCTGGAGTCATCAGGAAGCAGCTGGCTGATACCGGCAAATGTAAAACACTCTCGAAGGTTAATGTGTGCCTTCCAATTCTATAACTGATTGAATTTCTGATACAATGTGGATCCTACCTATCAATGACATATTTCAAATGGACTCATGGAATAAAATTAATTTTTAATTTGAATGATCCAATTTTAAGTAATTTTAAATGCATATCCTTGACCTCCATGTTGAAATTCAATATTTGCTTGATATTACTTAACCCAAGCAAAAAAATCTAGCAATTCCATTGAGTACTGGAAATCTAACCCAGGAAATGTTGAGTAAGCACCATTGCCTTTGAATGAAAATGACTGATGGGCTTAAGGAGAGACCTTGCTCTGGAAGTGGTATTAAACAAGAAATTCTGCAGATGCTGTGATTGAGTGTCGTCCACACATGTACTGGAGAGTTTCAGCAGGTTACGCAGCATCCATATGAAGTAAAGGGTAGCCAACATTTCGGGCCTGAGCACTTCATCAAGGTCCTGTAAGTGGTATGATCTTCTGCAATTATGATGAGAATAAAGCATTTCTCGATGTCGTGGCTAGCTAACAGAGAATGTAATAAACGCATAATAACTTCCAATATCATGACCTCAGGATTTTCACCACTTTGCTGCTAATAAGTTGACTCCAAAGATTCGAAAATGGCGGTGCTGCCAGAACCATTGTAATGGTAGCACTGCCACTGGTGCAAACCTGCGGGGAGCGAGGAGCGGAGATACAGTGCTCCCATGGGGTACAACTGCCCAGTCAACTGCCATCAGCTCTGCCCAGGCTTTGAGCAGCTCGTTAAAGGAGCCAATGGTAGTTTATTTAAAATCCTGTGACCACTGGGTTTGTACCCAAGATGGCGGCACCTATAATAGGCAGTAGCCACGAAGGGTTGCAGACTTCAGGAGAGTGGAGGACTGGCACAGGGCACCAGAAAATGGGGAGACCATCCTCCATCTGAGAAGGAGAAGCTGAGGAGATGATCCACAGAACAGTGACCACGGCAGCGGACCATTGAGGGGACTCTGTGACTGAAAGACCCACGCATGTGGCAGGCTGCTGGCGACCCGAGGCTAGAAACCCATGGAGGCAGATGGCTGCTGGAGACTATTGTCAGGAGACTCGTGCCAGGCTGTGGACTGTGGAAGACAGGCTCAAAACTAGCTGAAGGGATACCAGATACCAGAACTGGGATGCAAAGGGGTGCCGAAGGTCCAGAAGGATTCCTGATGGTGTCGAAGGTTCGGATCTGGAGCTTGGGTTGCCAATGGTTTGGATTGGACTCTGTGTGGCTGTGGAGGCTGTGGAAGTGCTGGAGGTGAATCTACGGACACTCAGTGGCTCTTGGGGGTGGGGGGGGGAACTCTCTTTTGCTTCTCTTTTTCTGTTATTGTAAGATGCACTTCAAGCAATTTCTGCCGATGGCAAATCTGTCCGCCTTACAGCAGGCAAAAGCAATTTCATGTAATATGACACTGTTTTATTACTATGAAAATAAATTGAATCTTGATCTTGATCTTGAATCTTGATCTTGAAGTGCAGTCACTCTTGTGCAAATAAAATGTCAGCCAATGCAAAAACAACATCTTCCACAGACAGCAGTGAAGTAATTGGACACAGATTCTACATCAGACATTGGTCTAGGAAATCTTTAACACTTTGCTTCTTGCAATACCATCAATCTGTCACGTCAGTTGTCCATTTCACATGAACAAAGACCCCCATTGTCCAAAAAGGCACAGGAACCGGTTCCTCAGCACCCCCATGCTTATACTGTACTAATCAGTATGTCTATATCCCACCAATCCTTGCCTATCATTACACACACTTCCCACTCTGTGCAAAAGTCTGCCTCACACTTCTGCTTCTATCCTCTCATCTAAAGCTCCAGTATTTGGGAAGAAAGACTATCTCTCCCTTCCAGACCTCTCATAATTTTATTAATTTTATATACTTCTTTCAGGCAATCCTTCAGCTTCTGATACTCCAGCGTGAACAACCCAAAATCGTCCAGTTTCTCCTTCCAGCTAACACTCTCTAATTGTGAACCTGTTCTGCTCTCTCTCCAAAGATTCCACACTCTTCCAAAAATGTAGGGACCAGAACTGCATTCAGTGATCCAAATGTGGCCTAATCAACGTTTCATACAACGGCAACATGAAGTGCAAGCTTTTATATTTATTGCCCTGAAGACAAACATTCTTTACCACTCATTTCTACATTCAATTTTTAAAAATTTAGACATACAACACAGTTACAGACCCTTCTGGCCACGAGCCCATACCACCCAATTGACCTACAACACCCACATGTTACGAAGGGTAGTAGGAAACCGGCACACCCAGAGGAAACCCACGAAGGCACGGGGAGAACATGCAAACTCCTTAGAGACAGCACCAGATTCAAACCCTAGTCGGTGCTGTAATAGCATTGCACAACTTATGTAGCTACTTTCAAGAAGTTTGAACGCACCCCAAGATCTCTCTGAAGATCTAGGCTCCCAAAGCTAACTGCAGACTTTCCATTGACTTTTGACCTCCCAAAGTGCAGCACCTCGCACTTGTCTGGATTAAATTTCACCTGTCATTTCTCGGCCTTCATTTCCAACTGATTTATATCCTGTTTTATCCTTTGATAACTTATCTCACTATCCACAGCTCTGACAATTTTTGTGTCATCAGCAAACTTATTAATCAGCCCACATACATTTTGGTCCATATCATTTGCAGGTATCACAAACAACAGATGACCCAGCACTTATCTCTGCGGAACACCACACATCGCAGCCCTTCAGTTATAATAACTCCCTCCACCACTAACCACTGTCTTCTATGGCCAAACCAATTCTGAATCCAATCTACCAAGTCTCCATGGATCTCATATAACTTGATTTTCTGGATCAGCTTACCATGAAGGACCTTGATGAATGCTTTACTATAGTCGATTTAGACCACATCAACTGCCTTATCCTCATCAATCATCTTTTTCACCTCCTCAAAAAAAATGCAATCAAGTTTGTAAGTTGTGACCTTCCACCGCACAAAGATATGCTAACTGTCCCTAATACATATGGGCTTTTCCTGTCTCTAAGAATCTTCCCTTCCACTGATTTAATGTCACTGACCTGTAATGTACTGGATTGTTCCTCGTCTTTGAACTATTTTGACAAAAGAGTGAGCCTCTACTATATTTCTCATCAGAGAAAGGAGAGTGCAGTAATCCCTCCCTAAATGGCTACCACGGAATCTATGTTTAAACCTTTTCGGTATCAGTGGGAGAAAAGGCATGATTTTGATGAAGGGTTCTGACCTGAAATGCCAACCATTCTTTTTCTCCCACTGATGCTGCTCAACCTGCTCAGTTGGCCATCTCTGAAGCAAAGTGGCAATTTTGGAGGAAGCTAGAGACAGAGACAGATACACACCAGCTATGGCAGGGAGTACAGGCCATTACAGGCTACAGAGCAAGGGAGAACATTATAATTGGCTTTGATGCTTCATTGCCCAATGAGATGAACACCTTCTATGCCTGCTTTGAGAAGAACCAAATGGTGCCTACTAGAATCCCTGAAAAGGCTGAGGACCCTGTGATATCTGTCATTGAGGGCGATGTCAGAATATCATTCAAGAGGGTGAACCCTTGCAAGGCGTCAGACCTTGACGGCACACCTGTCATGATACTGAAAATCTGCAGCAACCAACTAGCCAGAGTGTTCACGAACATTTCAACACTCATTGCTGCCGTTAGAGATTCCCACCTGGTTCATCCCGGTACCCAGGAAGAGCAGAGTGAGCTGCCTCAATGACTACTGCCTAGTAGCACTAACATCTTCTGTGATGAAATGCTCTGGGAGGTTGGTCATGGCCAGAATTAACATGTACCTAAGCAGAGATCTGGACCCGCTGCAATTCACCTATCGTCACAATCGCTGCACAGCAGATGCAATATCACTGGCTCTCCACTCAGCTCTGGATTACATCAAAAACAACATTTCATATATATAGCTGCTCCTCATCGACTACCACTCGGCTTTCGATACAATTATTCCCTCAATGCTGGTTAAGAAGTTACAAACTCTTGGTCTCTATATCTCACTCTGCAATTGGATCGTTGACTTTCTCATCAGAAGTCCAGTCAGTACGAATTGGAAACAATGTCACTTCCTTACTGATTACCTATACAGGTGCCCCCAAATGATGCACGTTTAGCCCACTGCTCTACTCGTTAGACACCCATGTCTGTGTGGCCAAGCATAATTCCAATGCCATTTACAACTTTGCCAATGACACCACAGTTGTCAGCAGAATTATAAACAGCAATGAGAAAGCGTACAGGACAAAGATAGACTGAGTGGTGTAACACCAACATCCTTGCTCTCAACATCAGCAAAATCAAGGAGAGGATTGTGGACATCAGAAGGAAGTCAGGGGAACATGACCCAGTCCTCATTGTGGGCTCAGTAGTGGAAAGGGTCCAGAACTTCAAATTCTTGGGTGCCAACATCTCAAAGGATCTGTCCTGGGGCTTCCAATCACAAAGAAGGCTTGCCAGCGGCTATACTTTGTGAGGTATCTGAGGAGATTCGGCATGTCACTGAAGACTCTTGTAAACTTCTACGGGTGTACTGTGGAGAGCATTCTGGCTGGTTGCATCACTGCCAGGTATGGAGGCACCAACTCTCAAAACAAGAATACACTCCAAATGGTTGTTAACTCAGCCTGCGACATCACAGGCAACAGTCTTCACTCCATCGAGGCCATCTACATGAGGCGGTGTCTTAAAAAAGTAGCCTCTATGGTCTGGGATCCCCACCACTCAGGCCATGCCCTCTTCACTCTGCTACCATCGGGAAAAAGATACAGGAGCCTAAAGATGACCATTCAATTGTACAAGGCCAGCTTCTTCCCCACTGCCATCAGATTCCTGAATAATCAATGAACCAAAGACACTGCCTTACTCTTCATGCAGTATTGCTTTAATTTTTTTATTTATAGTAATGTTGTAAGATGATTATAATATGAATATTTGCACAATGAAGCTGCTGTAAAACACCAAATTTCAGACAATAAATTCTGAATCTGATTCTGATTTCCTCCAACAAACCTTTTAAATTCACAGTCCAGTAGTTTGTGTCTTTTGTGTGCCTCACAACATTTCTGTGGCTGGCTGGCAAACTCATTGACAGGTGTGGATGATAAGAATGCTTCCGATTCTAAGGTCAAGAAAACAGTGACCATCCTCTCTATTTGACAAGAGCTTAAGGCATTGAAGATCAATCTGTTGTGAGCAATTGATCCCATTTTCTTCTGCAATTTTTATTGACAAAACCAGCACCCACTTTACATTTGTTCGCTTTGCTTTTACCATTTTGGGCCTTTGGAGTTATTAATCAAAGTCAGTCTCCTCTGGGCCAGACGGCCTTTGTTGGAGTTTGCTGTTTGCAAGTGTTTTATTATTACATTACCACAGTGACTGCATGCCAAAAATACCTCTTGAGCTGCAAGATACATGGTGGCGGCATAAATTTTGTGAAGTGCTGCAGAAATATATGTCTTTATTTCCAAACCTGTCATTAACTTCTTCCAGCTGCTTGACAGATCGATGAGTTCAAATTTCTAGATTTTCTTTGCTATCGTACAAGTTGAAATTTGGTTTCCACATTTACCAAACTATTCCATGAGACTACAGTAAAAAAAAACCAGATGAATTCAGATTCCATTGAAAAAAAAGCTTGGAAAGTTATTGTAGTATTGGGAGGTGAATATGAACTACTGTAAGAATGTAACTGCTTAAGCTAACCACATTTTCTATTTGCTTAGACTGGAAAATGATATAAAGAAACTGAAGGCAGACCTACAAGCATCCAGGCAATATGAGCATGAACTCCGCAACCAGGTTAATATACTGACCAATAGTAAACAAGAAGTACGGTCTGAACTTGTTCAGCTTCGACAAGAAAATGAGCTTCTACAGACCAGGTAAGGATGGGAACTGCACAGAATTAAAATGGGCTGTACTTCCCACTTATTTTTCTCAGATGACCTAATGGAAATGTAATGGCTGTGCTTTGCATTCCTTTTAGAATGCACTGTGCTTTGCAAGTCAAACAGAAGGACAAGCAGAACATTGCCTACCTCGAGAAGAAGCTGAGAGCAGAGCTGGAGGGTCATGTTCTGCTGGAGAAACAGCTGATGGATACAAAAAGGAGAAAAAATGATGATGCTTCAGTTCTTACTCGAGCTGTCTCACTTAGTACATCCAACAGGTATTGTTATGCTGTTTTGCAATGAAGAGGCTGTTTTAGGAATGGCATCAGTCATTTCTTAAATCACTTATTCTTCCCAAAACTCCAAAGGTACAAGTCAATTTCACTTTTGTTTACTATTTCTTAATAAAGGCACCCATAAAAAAAATCTCATAGTCAATTTAATCAATTACACTAGACAACAAATTTTCTCAAATGGTTTGCTTCCTGAAAAAAAAATTGGAGATTATGATAGACGATGAAACACACAGGTAATTTCAGATTTTCTATATCACATATGAAGTTGGGGAAACATGAAATTAACTTCCATTGAATTTATACTGTTTAATCACACAATGACGCGGACATATTGCATTAGTTCAACTGACCTAAAAATGTCTTGTTGCTGATTTTCATTTGTACTCAGCAATTGAAACTGCCTCTCGTGTCAGTGTCCAAAAATAGTCGGCCAGCATTGATGGATTCTAGTTGCCTTGATACTACTTTTCCATGGTCGCAATGTCCTGGTTGAAATCTTTCACCACGTTTGTCACTGACTGCACCAAGGTCAGCAGGGAAAAAGTCCAAGTGTGGTTTCATGGTTTTGTAGACTTGAAACAATCAACAGGATGTAGTTACCAAGAAAACGCTCAATAGCATCTTTAAATGGCTTCCAAGCATGCCCAGGCCTAAGACAACATATGCATAGCTCCTGCACTGAGTGCATGCCCAGGCCTGCTTGGATTGATTAAAACAGCTTGCTTTGTGAGCAATATACTAGTAGACTTAAAATATGACAGGAAATCACAAAAATAGGTTAAATCTAATAAACAATATGTGATAGGACATTTTAAAGGTGATTTTTATGGTCAGCAGCCCAAATTCCATAAATTATACCCAAATGTGTTCAGGAAGCAAAATCTTCATTGTCCAGTGTTATGAGAGAGAAGATTAACATTATTCATAGTAAGCTAAATATGGGAGAATAATCTGCTGTGTAATCCTACATATCTCCAGTTCTTTACCTCTATACTTTTTGAGGCTCCTTACATTTGTAATCAAATTTCTCCTTCTTTGGTTTGGCTCCTTTTTTGTTGGATAATGCCTGTGAAGCACTTTGGATGTTAAAGCTATTATCTATTTTCATTTATTCTCAACGAGCAAGGGGGAAAACATGTAGCCAAGAAAAGGAAAAACAAAATTTACATTAAAAATTGCCTTTTTAAAAAACTTAAAATATTCCTTTTCAAGATAGTTTCACCCATAATTTGATAGCAATGGGGTGAATATACATTGTACACATGTGCACCAAAATTCCTACTTGCTGCAGCTGAACAGGTACTTGATAAAAAAAAACTACAATAGTTTACTTAAATGAGTTATAAAGAGTCAATAAATACAAAAAATAGAGAGAAAATCAATATTCGTCATTACCCCATTGCAAAAAAAGCAACTTTGCACACAGTTCTTTTTGGGATATCAGAGAAGTCAATGATTAGTGGAACAAGGGGAGGTCAAGAGTCAGATAGTTGTTGAAACAAACTGTCCTAGGTCCTAGAGGTGCTGGACTTATAGCTTCAGTATTTTATACCTGAAGGTAGCAGCAAGAAGGGGTTGTAACCAGGATGATATGTCCTTTATGATGTTGTCTTCCTATTCAATGGATGGGAAATTGGACCTTGTAATGGGCTTAGCAATGTTTGTTATTTTCCAGAGCCTTCTGCATCCCTGGGCATTCAAATTCCTAAACCAGGCTGTGATCCAACCAATCAGTATACTTTGCCCACTGCTCATAGAAATTTGATAGATTATTCAACAACGAGCCAAATCTCCTCAGACTCCTTAGAAAGTAGAGGCGTTGGAGTCCCTTCTTCACATTAGTCTTGAGGTTTTGGCTTCACATAAAATCTTCAGAAATATGGACTTCAGTCCCAAAAACTTTAAATTTATAATGCTTTCTGGCCTTTTTTTTTGCAACAGGTATTTTAATGTTTATTAGGGCATAAATGCTAACTCTGCTGTTATTTTGCATTGTAAAATTATGTCCAAGACGTTAGATTATGTCATATTATTCATGTCAACACCTCATCAATGAAAGGATGATCATGGTGACTTAACACCATGAACAATTGCCTTGATCAGTCAGGGCATTGAATACAGAAGCAAGGTCGTCATGTTACTGGATGTGGTTGGAAAGGTGTCATTAAGCTACCAAGGGGCAGAAGATATTCCTGAAAATGTTAGCAGGATTGACGAACATCAATTATAAGCAGAGGCTGGATAGGATGAGACACTTCTCCCTGAGGCAAAGGAGGTTGAGGGTTTTTCTTGTCTAGAGTTTTAAAGATTCATGAGGGGCGCAGGTAAGGTAAATAATCATTGTTATTCTCCCAGGGTAGATGGCATAGATTTAAGGTGAGAGGAGAAAGATTTAAAGGGGACCTGAAGGGTATCTTTTTCACATAGAAGGCGGTGGCTATGTAGAGCGAGCTGACAGAGGAAGTGGTAGAAGCTGGGTGTTACAAACTAACTGACCCCCATTAGTACTAACACAGGAATAACAATGGAAGATTCCCCAGACAGTGGTAAATTCAAAATAATAATTTTTATTAAACTATTTACCACGTAACAGTTCTCACTTAACTCTAAACTTACTTAACTCTAAGCTTACTTAACTCTAAGCTTAAACCCCACTATGTACGAATGTAATTGTATAAATGTGTGTGTATATTAAAGTCCAAACTATTTCTGTTCAAAACTCAATTCTGAAAAGTTTGTTTTTAAGATCCAGTATTTTTAAATCATGTTGGACTTCAAGGTCTTTTAAATTGTAGTTCAGAAGTGATTATGAAATATTAAATACTTTTAAATTGTTGTTTAAAGCAATAATGAAATGTTAATACTAATTCAATCCTTAGACTTTTCAAACTCACAAATCTTGTTGAGTTATTTCCTCAGGTAGAGATTTCATCTGAAATTCTCATACTGGTTTTTTTCACTCCCTCTTAGCTTAAGAGTTCTGCAGCTTCTTTCCATAATGATGCGGCCCTCTTATAACAAAAAGAGACAGTCAGAAGTGGTCTTGCTTACTTTAAGCCACATGGAACAGCACCTCATCCTTCTCCTGAGAATACTGTCAATCTTCTTCTTCTGGTTTCTTTTGGTTTCCAGTCCTAATTCCTTGAAAACACATGATTAGTTTTTGGAACTTTAAACTGTTGCCAAACCCAGTTTCTTGTAAACCATGTGATCTTCTAACTCTGGCTTGTAGACATCACAACTCTGAAAGATGACCTCACTTCTGTTTCAAGAGGCTTAATTATATCACTCAAATGGCTCTGAGTTTCATTTATCTGGTTCGAGAGGCCTTAAATGCTTCTGGTTGCAGAAGGTCTAAACATATGTCACTCCAAGAATATTGTGCAAACACAAAATGCCTCTAAACATGTCTTGAGTTTTAATTAAAAACACTTCAGTTCCATTATGGTATTGTTCTTCTAGACACCACAACTCCAAACTGACACTTTGCTCTAAGTGCAATGATGTCTTTGCAAACATGTGAGTAATCCTGTTCCAAACCCATTACATTACTTAAGACATATAAGAAATATAGCATAACCTTAACCTAAATATTACCATTAACACAAATCCATTATGAGGACAAAAGAAAAAATTAAAAGACCTTTAAACAGGTACAAGGATAGGAAAGATTTGGGCCAAAGGCAGCCAAATGGGGATAGTTTGGCTGGCATTACCATGTTGAGTCAGGGCCTGTTTTTGTTTTGTAAGATTCTATGACTCCTTGACAAAGTGAGATATGATAATGATCATTCCCCGCATTGTCACATATCAATACAAAAGAATAATGTATCATTTCCTCTTGGGCACTGATGCATGCCTGACACAATTTCCTTGTTAAACTGTGCACTGTCATTGCCCATTTATAAAGAAGGTGAAACAATGATAACCCAGGATTGACCATAAGATGGCCACTCTGGGACATCTGGGTCTTCACAGAGCAGTGCCAGATTTCTGCCCAGCATGTCTCTGGTCCCCGTGAAAGCCCCAGTCTTCATGGCACCTCTTCAGCCACTTACATGTTCATTGCCCCCAGCTTATCCTTGACCAGCTGCATTTCTCTCTACCCTCTGTCTGTTCTGTCCTGTCCAGCCTACCTTGTACCAAAAATTGCAGCTTCTGAGAGCAAGGTTCCTGTCCTGGGCCCCTGCTGAGGTTTGCAGGCCAGTGTCTCAAGCTTGACATGCTGCATTGCTGTATCAAAATCTCGAGGTCATGTTGCTAAATTACCCAGTATGCTGCTTTCTTTTCTACCCATATCGTTTCTACAGCTGGCACCCACAAAGCAGCCTATTTGACTCTTCATTACTTTGGACTCCTGTGTTTCTTCTGGGTGCTATGTGTTTATCCAAACGGTTTATTATTCTAGGGGAGACTGCACAGACACCTTGAAAAACAGAATGAAAGAAATGGACACAGAGTATAAACAGCTGCAAACAGAACTCAAAATGAAAGATGAACACCTAAGGAAAGCAGAGCAGGAAGTGCGGGTAAATATCTCACACTGAGTTTCAAAGTTATTTTATTGATTAGAAGGAAAGGTGGAGAGCTCTTTGACAGTGTCACTGTTCTTTCAATGCCCCACATTGGTTTGTGTCCTGAATGTGTGAACAACTGTGATGTTTTAGTAACATACTCAAAGCATGAGTTCAGGTTGAACAGGTTTCACCTTCACTGATACAAAAGGATCTGAGATATATTTTGGTTTCAGTGGTCCACCAATAGCTGGATCTGCAAGATAATTGACCTGTAGAATGTGGTCAATATCAGGTCAAGTTGGTTCAGTTCAAACAGATGGTTCAAATCAAAACACCCCTGCGCCTGTGATTTGTTGCCAAATGAATTATGAGCCTTGACTCAAGAGAAATTTCAAATCTTTGTTTTACTGAGAAACTTAAATAATCCCTGCCAAAGTTCAAGGCCCTTCTGAGAGATGAAATGCACTTTCCCAGAATGTCTCATCTGGAAGAGAAAAATAAAATCTGGAGCAGTTCCTGCTAGGGATGGCCAGAGGACACAGCCTGAAACATTGCAGGCCATCCTAGAAGAAAGCTTTATGGAGACAAGTCACATCTTCACTATTGGATGGCCTCAGAGCAGCCTTCACCTTCCCTACATGATTGACTGCACTTTTCCTCACTCAACATTTTGGCAAGATGTTGAAGAATCAGCAATTGTTTGCACAGTGAATTCTGGTTGACTCGGGTCCATTAGCTTTTGTAAAACCATTATTTCAGTCACTGTGGTGTGGCTGAATGTAACAGGATTGGCTGAGTGCTGGTTGTGTGTGTGTGTGTGTGTGTGTGTGTGTGTGTGTGTGTGTGTGTGTGTGTGTGTGTGTGTGTGTGTGTGTGTGTGTGTGTGCATGCGCGCACACGCTCCCTTGGGCCCTATTCAGGGTTTAACACTGGGAGCAGTAGAGGTGGTGGTTAGCTGAGTACCTGAGAACTGGGTGATTCTGACCCTAACCCTAACCCCTTGATTGACTAGGTGCAGTACATTGGATGAGCACTGGGTGGCAGTGTGGTTGGCTGTGAGGGTTGGTTGAGTGCCAATGACAACAGATTAACTAGCTTCTGTAATGAAAAATAGTGAAAAAGTCAAAGTGAGTACAAAGTTGAATGTGTGAGCAGAGTGTGACACCTGAAATGTGTTGGAATGGAAGTGAACCTTAAACTTGTAGGAAAATTATATGTTTTTCATTAAAGTATCAATTTGAGTCTTACTTCTGGGCAAGAGTCTCTCTCTTCTACTTTTCATGGTTTAAATGGACAATACTTCTCCATAACCCTCTGACCTAGACAATCTGCTGAATAAGGTTTGTGGGATGTGGCACTGTCTTTGGTAAACTTCTTGAACAATACAAAATTCTTTAAGGCTGCTCAGATGATACATGGCCACCATAATGTGTTTTACGTTGCTCTTTCAATGGTTTCTTCTTAGTCACATTGTCTCACAAACAGTTATTGCCATTTAGAAATTTTATAAAATGAGAATGTAATCAGCATAACTAGATTCAGGAGGATAGAAATTGGTCACACTAATTATTTTATATTCATAATTATTCAGATTACTAAACTGCTGCTGTAGTCCAAATGTTTGCACCTTTGGTACTGATGGAATCATTCAGAATCATTAACCTTAATGCCTCCCATTTTGAATCGCTTAAAAAAAGATATATTGTTTTCTGATTTGAAACACTCAGAAAGATAATGGTTGGTGAGGTTCTACAGCTAGTTGGCATAAGCTGCTCAGAAAAAAAATCAGCACCTTTAGATACGCAGAGAGGCAGCTGCTGTGTTGCAGGGGGCAAGGATATCAAATGAGTCTCTTCCTGTGAGTGAGCTTCTAAATGTTCAACATCAGTGCGAAATACACCTGAGAAAGGCACCTGAGATTCCACTATGAAGAAGCTTAATTATTTTTTAAATTCATTGTATTCGTTTATACAAAAAGGTGATCCTTTGATTGGAGCAGATTTTAACAGGAAAAAAATTAAAATAAAAGCATCAAGTGCTTAACAGCTAATATGATATAAAGGTAATTAGTGAACAGATCACCAAGCCCATCAACCCTGCTCCAACACTGAAAACAAATATGCTGCTCATATTGTAACAAATTTATTTTCAGAACCAGAATTTAGGGTCATGAATAATTCATGAAATGCAGTGTTTGCCGCAGGACCATAGTGTAAACGTTCATATTACAACCATCTTACAATAATAAATATAAAAAATAATAGTGCACAAAAGGAAGGCGGTGTCTTTGGTTCATTGATTATTCAGGAATTCTGAAGGCAGCGGGGAAGAAGCTGACCTTGTGCCGCTGAGTGCTCATCTTTAGGCTCCTGTACCTTTTTCCCGATGGTAGCAGAGTGAAGAGGGCATGGCCTGGGTGGTGGGAGTCTTTTAGGATAGAAGCTGCTTTTTTAAGACCCCGCCTCATGTAGATGTCCTCAATGGAGTGGTCTGATGCCTGTGATGATGCAGGCAGAGTTAACAATCACCTCGAGATTTTTCTTGTCCTGAGAGTTGGTGCCTCCATACCTGGCAGTGATGCAACCAGCTAGAATGCTCTCCACGGTACACCTGTAGAAGTCTTCAGTGACATGCCGAATCTCCTCAGACACCTCACAAAGTATAGCCGCTGACGAGCCTTCTTTGTGATTTTAGCGACATGGAGACTTCAAGACAGACCCTTTGAGATGTTGACACCCAGAAATTTGAAGTTTTTGACCCTCTCCACTACTGAGCCCTCGATGAGGACTGGGTTGTATTCCCCTGACTTCCTTCTGAATTCCAGAATCATCTCCTTGGTTTTACTAATGTTGAGAGCAAGATTGTTGGTGTTACACCATTCATTGTGCTGATCTATCTCTGTCTTGTATGCTTTCTCATTGCCATTTCTGATTCTGCCTACAACTGATGTCATTGGCAAATTTGTAGATAGCATTGGAATTGTGCCTGGCCACAGTCATGGGTGTATAATGAGTAGAGCAGTGGGCTAAGCACGCATCCTTGGGGTGTGCCTGTGTTGATAATTAGTGAGGAGGAGATGTTGTTTCCAATTTGTACTGACTATGGCTTTCCAATGAGTAAGTCAAGGATCCAGTTGCAGAGGTGGGGAATAGTGCCCCAGAGTTCGTAGCTTCTTGACCAGCACTGAAGGAATAATGGTATTGAAGGCTGAGAAAAAAGATTATTCATTTTATTCAAATAGATTTCATTCTTACTCTAGAATTGATTTATTTTTGATTTCAGCTCAGTTGCAGTCTAGGATCCTCAAAGCGGATTATAAACTAAGGATTTTATCTGATCATTTACCCTTGTTAATAATGATGAAAATGCCTGATAAGGAACAGTTGCTCTATAGATGGAGGTTAAATTCTTTGTTGTTGAAAAGAAAATCATTTTTGTGAATTTATTCGATCAGCAGTTTGGCTATTTTGTAATATAAATTTGAATTAGGTAAATAATAAATTTATTATTTGGGATACCTTAAAAGCATATTTAAGAGGCCAAATTATAAATTTTACTTCTAAAATTAAAAAGAAATATATGAGAGAGGTAAGTCAATTAGAAAAAAGAATAAATCTTCTAAGAATTTTTATTTGAAATTATATAGTTTGGAATCTTTAAGGGATGAAGATAAAATAAATAATTATTTATCACAGATAATATTGCCTAGATTATGTTTGGAAGAGCAGACTGAACATAATGCCCCATTTACTGAGTTAGAAATAGGGAACCTATTGCTTCTTTATGGAGTAATAAATCTCCAGGAGAGAATGGATTTTTCACTTAAATTTTATAAAGAATTTAAGGATTTATTAATACCTATATTTATGCAAGTATTAGAACAGGCTTCAAAACCCATACTTTTCCAGAATCATTTCCTATGCCAATAATTACAGTGATTCAAAAAAAAAATAGAACTCTTTAAAACCTTCATCATATAGGCCTATTTCATTATTAAATGCAGATTATAAAATTGTTGTTATTATTTTTCTACAGGAACTTTGCAGATATAAAGAAAATGACCAGGACACAGACATGTTGATGGCAGCACTTTCTGCCATGCAGGACAAAACTCAACATTTGGAAACCAATCTCAGTGCAGAAACCAGGATTAAACTGGATCTTTTCTCTGCTCTTGGTGATGCCAGGAGACAACTAGAGATTGCACAAGGTAAGAGGTGTTTGTGGTTGTTGAGTCATTATTACTGCTGGTTGAGCTGATGGGAAAACAAATCTTTGGCCTTTTGATGCATAACTGGGGCAAGTATTATGGCATAGAGATTGGCCAGAGGTAATAACATTTCTGTTCCTGTTATCTGTGGTCCATCAGGAAAGGCTGACTGCCATATGTTTCAGTGAGAGCCAAGATGCTGTGTTCAGATTCTCAGTTTTAAGCTTCTGTAAAATACATGAGGGAGGTGAAAGTAAGAATGAGACTTAAGAGTTAGCTGGGGATACATCCTTGATATGGAGGCCAGGACTTTGTCAGTAAAACCATCGTCACAGGAGATGATGATGGATAAAATGGGTCATATGAGATTAAAGGAGATGGAGTCTATCAGATATAACCACACCTGTATCTTAACCTAGCCTCTCCCCTCCCACTTGCTAAACATGCAAGGAAGTAAGTTTGACTGCAGTGTACGTTACTGAATAGACCATCTCTGAGAGTGACTGCAGGAGAGCCTGCAGCCAAGTTTTTGCCTATGGTGCACTCTCAATGACCAGTGGTAACCACTGTTGCACAGGCAGGCTGCTGTTCACAGATTGCTATCATAGGCTGGGTGACAGTAATGTTGTTCACCACCTCTGGTGTCATGGTAAAGTGGAAGTATGCTGGGAACATGCATTCTATGCGTTCAATGTCTATCCCAAGGTACAAATTAAAGTGCCTACTGACTATTTATTTAACGATATTTATTTTTCTGTATGTACAGTGAAAGCCCTGGTATCTTGCACCTATGGGGATTGGGGGGGGTTGGCGTGGCAAGATGGCATATAGGGCAGACGTGCGATCCCACCCCTCCTCATCCAGATTTTTAAACATCCGTCTTTAAAGTTTATCTAAGTGATTAAAAGTTGTATCTTTATTTTTGGGAACATTAGTGGGTCATAATGGCGACTAATGTTAAAAAAAAGCTCAATTACAGAAGAAATTACCTATTAAAAGTGCTGAAGAATTGAGGCCTACCTGTCCAGCTGAAGCCACGGAATTGTCGTTTGGAACCTCCAAGGCACAGAGAACTCCTGCCAGGCTGAGTATTACACCGGCGCCAACCTTGTCTCCATAAGATGGTGACGGCATGTTGATGAGCTCGGTCGGAGTTGATTCGCGCATTCGCGATGTCGGACGCATGGGTGACCCGGCTGAGATTAGAGCCCTTGAGCCTGAGCGGCCGTTGGGTGAGCCGGTGTTGCGCAGAATGGCATCGGAAGCTGTCTCTGCGCAGTCCCTGGCCTTGCCGGGCATGCGTGGTGCTTTAAGGGTCAGTAAATTACTTGACCACGTGTAGGCTGTGGGGGGGGCCCAAGCGGCGGTGTCCCGACGTGGTCGGGATACCGCCGTTGGATATACAGACCCACAGCCGCACGGGGAAGGGCCTGACAACGTTGGAAGATTTACCTTTAACAAGCAGTTCACGGGAACAATTGGAGGTGGAATCTAGAGAAGGTAGGCCTCAAGATGTAGAACTGAAACCTGGAATGGAGTCTGTTTGTACAGTCTTGGAAGGGATTGCCTATCATATGGATTCTTGTTTTCAATGTGGTGTATGTACTGGAACTTTTTTACATATGTTTGGTCTTGTGTGCATGTACAACCATTCTGGGATGAAATTAAGTTAATTTTGGAAAAATTATATAATTTTAAGTTACCATTAGATCCATCTTTTTTTTAATGGGTTATATGATTCCTTTAAGGGGGATTAGGGTTGGATAAATTTCAAATTGATTTTATATATTTAGCATTGTCTGTAGCTCAAAAATGTGTAGCAAGTACATGGAAAGATAATATAGTGATTAATATAATGCGATGGCATGAATTGAAACCTTGTATTGTTATGGAAAAAATTACAAATAATCTGCATGATAATTATTTTTTTTGTTAATAAGTGGTAACCAAATTTGGAATATATACATTTAGATATATTTTGATTTATGTATATTTTGATTTTTATATACTTTTAGTTTCTGTTTATATATTTTTAGCTCTCCTTAAGAGAGCTAGCTGTTGGGGGTGGGGTGGTGGTGTGGGGATTTGATTTTTTTTTGTTTTTTTTAATTTTTTTAATATATATTCATATAAAATTTTCTTTATGGAATGTATTTTGTATTACTATTAATAATTCTTCAAATAAATAAAGTTTAATAAAAAAACCTATGGGGATTGGTAGATGCTGGATACTTGAATCTTCCGGTTGCTTGAGATTGGGTGTTGCATGATTGGTGAACTAATGGCGAGGCGCACCATTTTTAAACTTCCATATTTTGTACCTTTTTTTTCTCCGATGTTGTAATCTGGTTGTTTGAGGCTGCTGGTTGCTTGAATTCCAGATAACAGGGATTTTACTGTATTTACTGAGTGTGGATATGTATTGCTTGTTTGTATGTGTGTTTACATGTTTTTGCACCGATAACCAGAAGAATGCTGTTACATTGGGTTGTACTTCTATAATCAGATCATAACAAATGATCTCCCTCGGTTACCTCAATGGGGGGAGCTTCTGATCTCTTCATTAAGAGCAGTGGCCCCCAAACCTTTTAGTCCATTGACCCCTTCATGAAATCCTTGATCCCTCATCGATCCCAAGCATGGAATCCTCCCCTCCCCCGGCGACATTCTTCGGCGTTTTGGACCCGACAAACATTGAACAAACACTTCTTTCTTCTGTACTCCATCCACCTTCACTCATCCTCCTGTTCTCACTCAACTTACTAAAAGGCCAAAGTCGAATGCAATATGTCACCCACCAAGGCCAGCTCTCAAGAGAGTTGCCCACACCTGCCATAGGAGCAATTTTCTGTAGATATGCCCCTGCTTTTTACTGCAAAAATTAAATCAAACCCCCTGGCATTTATTGACCCACTTTCAACCCCCAGGCATTTATCAACCCCTTGAGTAGTCACATCGACCCCTAGGGGTCAATATTGACCACTTTGAAGACTCCTGATGTCGAGTGTGAATTACAACTTGCAAAGCATGTCGCATGGTAGGTAAGAGGAACTGAAAGATGGTTCAAGGCATTTCACCATGGCCCTCGTCAAGAAAGATATTCAAGATGGTGGGTGTCAAAGCCACACCCACTGCTGCCATGAACAATTCCATTAAGAGGTCATCAAATATGAACCGGTGAAGAATGCAGCAAAGTGTTTGCAGTAAAGCTTACTGAGTGGAGCATGAGTGGACTCTTAAAGGTCACCATTTGCTATGGAGAGCAGTGAAAAGCAAACCTGTTTGCTTCAGGTTGGGCCATGCTGCTTGCTGCCTCCTTCACGTTGTTTTCTCATGGAGGGGGCTTTGACTTGGACAATAATGACAAAAGGCTTTGGTGAAGCTAGAAATGCAGAGGAAAGGATTAGATTATGATTAATTATTAGATGCATTTATTAATATCACATGAACTGAGATAAAGTGAAAGTCTTTGTTGTGTGATATAGAAAAGCTAGCCAGCAGTCACCATGCTCCACACCATTTTACTGAAAAAGGGAAGAAAGTTCTTCAGAGATGACGAGTGGTGGAGGAGCCACCTCTGCTGCCATAACTGCTACTACCTGTTCCTGTTGTTTCTGCATGCTGTGCAGTGGTGGGGGGCCCTGAGGATGACAAGACTGCCTTGAGTCCCCGAATCCAGTGCCTACTCTCCATTACGACCCATGGGCTCCTGAAGTTGTCAAATGCCCTCAGTGCCTGTCACCTGGCGAGAGGTACTAGGTCAGTGATTCTCAACCTTTTTCTTTCCACTCACATACCTCTTTAAGGAATCTCTTACTAATCACAGAGCACCGATGGCTTCAGGATTACTTAAAATGGTATGTGAGTGGAAAGAAAAAAGTTGAGAACCACTGTACTAGGTCCAAGAGGGAACCTGTTGTATCCATCTGCCTTCACTGTATCCATCCACCTTCAACATATCCATCTGCCTTCACTCTACCGTATCCATCCACCTTCAATCTTCCATATCCATCTACCTTCATGCCGCCATATCCATCCACCTTCAACGTAATCGACTGCCTTCTCTCCACTGTATCCATCCACATTCACCTTTCCTCTCCATATTCACTCCACCGTGTCCCATCCGCCTTCACTCCATTGTATTCATACACCTTCAGATCATGGTGGACGAGGTAGTAAAGACAGCATGTCACACAGATGCCATGATCAGTCAGGTAAATGAGTACAGGAGCTGGGGTATACAGTTATAGAAATGTTGAGAAGGCCACATTTGATTAACTCTGGGTGGTGCTGGTCACCTTGCTATGAGAAGGATGTCATTAAACTGGAAAGGATGTAAAAAAAAGGTTCATGAGGCTTTTACCAGGACCAGAGAGTTTGAATTACAAAGAGAGGCTAGATAGGTTAGAACTCTTTTTCCTGGAGCATAGGAGACAGTGTGGTAATTTTAGAAAGGTATACCAAATCACGCAGGCATAGATGAAGTGAATATTCAGAATCTTACCCCAGGCCATGAGAGCCTAATACTAGAGGGCAAAGACTGAAGGTGAGTGGGCTGGGAGAAGTAAGTTTAAAAAGGACGTAAGATCTACTTTTTTCTTATGGAGGGATGTCCATACTCAGAATCAGCTGCCACAGTGGGTATAATTACAATATTTAAGACATTTGGACAGGGGACCTGTATTGCAAAGGGCTGGAGGATAAGGGCCGAGCTCATGCATATGAGACCAGCTCAGGAGGGACCCTTAGTTGGTATGATGAATCGGGACATAAGGTCAGTTTCTATTACTCTTACCTGGAGCAGTGAGTTTCAACCTCCCAGTGTCTCCCATAACGAGAGATCAGCTGGCTGCCCAAGAAACTCAGGTGGATCTGTGAGATAAGTCATAATGGAGAGTAGGCATTGGATTCGGGGTCTCAAGGCAGTCTTGTCATCCTCAGGCTCCCCACCAATGTTTTTTCAAAGATATAGCTCATATAATGTTAAATTGAAATTAATGCTTCTATTTCAGCAATTAACTTGCATGTTATCAATTAATTAATTAATACGGTAGCAATTAACTTGCATGTTAATTATTAATTTACTCACCATTCTTACCGAAGGACAAATAAATGAATACAATGGTCTTGAATTTATTACAAGAATGAATAAAGGCAATAAACTTTGTTTAAAAATCCAGTGCATTAGTGGATATGTAACCTGTCATATGTTCAGCATCAGCTATCATGCATTTCTTTGATTTTCAGGACATATAATCCAACAAGATCAGGAGATTGAAGAGCTCAAACAGAAGGTTGCTGAAGTGATGGCCGTTATGCCAGGGATCACTTACAGTGTTGCAAGCACACTCAGCACTGCAAATTCACACTATTCCTCGAAATTTGTGGAAACAGGGAATTCTGGACTTGATCCTAATCCTTTAATGTACCAGCCTCTGAAGAAATAAATACACTATGCTCCTTAGCTAACCTTCAACATTTTTTTTTTACATCAATGACTAATGCTGGAGGAACTGATCTTTAGTTTTCAGAATAAATTATTTTTCTTTTTATTGTAGTTTGGAGGTCTTTATGTGGCATGAAGGTGCTTTTTAATCATATAATGACTAGATTCTTCAGAAAATGTGGATATTTGGAAGCATTTAGCCATCATTATGTCCTTCATTCTACCTAAATCATTGAGAATTCTACCTGGAGAACTCATTAAGCACTCTGTTGCTCAGCTGGTAATGATACATCATTTGAATAATGCCAGCAAGGTATGACTTATTTTTTTGTACTTGAACAGTCAGAATAAACACTGGATTAAACATTATAACAACATTTACAAGCAAATCACATATATATCACAGAGATGATTATTGTCAAACAAAGCTGTGGAAATATTAAAATTAAAGTTAAGCAGAGCAGATCCATTGTTTGCACTCCTGTGGATCTTAATGGGCGGTTCAATAAAAGTATTGCAAAACCAAGAAAATAACGGGTAACATACTCAAAAATAGGGAAATTGTTTAAAAGCAACAATTTTTGATGTTTTATACATTTATAATCTTAGACTTACACAAATGATATTTAATCTTTGGAAGTGTTCCACTTTATTGAATTGTTAATAGTGGCATAATCTAGTCACTAAAAATCATTTGTAAACTCCTTTCTTGCCTCCGCACTGTTTAATCCTTATTCCAAAACTGCATACTCTGCCACACGGTGGGTCATTTGATCAACATTTCAATATCCTCTGTAATTTAATGTTAGGCCTGTACCTGATGGAAACATTCATATTTAACACACACTCCAACACCAACTAAATGTTTAACTCTATCTAATTATCCTCAGGTTTAGTTTAAAGTAACATTTCACGTCATGATTTGCAATTTCTATCTTTGTGTGGCAGCTTCTGATGTTCCCAGGTGGTAATAAGAAACTGTTCCAACCAATTAACATTGTTAAACGATGATAGGATTTCTTGAAAAAGGAGTGGGAAATCAGCCTTTGTGTATTCAAGTGTCTTAATTTGCTGTGCAATCTGGATAATCAGTGTAATGTAAGTCAAAGGCCATTTGAATATGAGATAGGTTATTATCTTACCTAAAGTAATATCAATTATTGTGGCTTGTACCTTAATGCAATAATCATGATTTTGTTGCTCAGTGAAAATGTTCAGGTGTTGGGAATTTTGATTTGTATGCTTACCTGCAAAGGAGTATGTGCTACTTCTTCAAGGTAAAAGAGAATTATTTTCTGATTTAGAATGAAAATTGGAAATATTGTGTCAGAAAGCATATGCATGGTCATTGACCTCTGTGCAGTTGGTCCCTGTCTGCGGTTTTGTATATCTAAGTACTGTTGCTTAAAGGCAGTCTGAGAGCAGACATATTTCAAGAAATCCCCCTTGCGTGAGTCATGACATGAAACCATGTTCCACTCTAGATGCATTTTCACAGGAAGCATGGGACTTGGGCAGCTTTGTATGGTAATAATAGCCCTACATTGGAATAACAAAATGTCACATAATGGAGGGATAACGCGAATTGACTAAAAGTTTATCGGATAGCAATAGGAAGTGGCTAGCAGTTGTGCCTTTATGGGATTCATGGAACAATTCAATAAAAGAATGGCAAGAAAGACTTCCGGTTCTGGTGCATAGTTTTACTTTGTTTTTCAAGAGCTTGTTCTGTATTCACAGTAGGGTTGGGTGAAATGTTTTTCTGAATTTTAATTCAGTTTCTCAGCAGCCTGTGTAAAAAATCCTGATTGTTTACTTAAGCAACCCGTCAGATAATGTTTCCAAATTAACTTTAAAATTATTCATCATAGTTAGACCTTTGAGGTATATTTTTGATGACAATGAGAGTTCTGTATTCAATTTGCTGACTGCAATTGAAACAAAATTAATCCAATAATTGTAGCTAGCAGGAAACAGATGCAGTAGTTAGGCCATGTAATGGTCCAGTACAAAAATAGTTGCATCAGTAAAATCGTCATTTCTGTATTTTCTGTGGGAGAATATGAATCTGAATAGTTCTCAAATAATATTTATGACAACATTTACACAATGATTCATTTATATGAGGCATCCAGAGCAATACTTGGATTCTGTATTATTTAACCATCTCATTCATACTTTTGATTGATCCAATCTCCATTAGACATTCTTACTTTGTTTCTTTGGTTGGAAAATTAATTTCTTAATTTTTCTGTGGGATTTTCATTCCTTCCAGCATTTCCCCCCCCCCCTCTAATATTTCAGGAAGAATATCAACACTTCTTTCTTTGGCTTGGCTTCGCGGACGAAGATTTATGGAGGGGGTAAAAGTCCACGTCAGCTGCAGGCTCGTTTGTGGCTGACAAGTCCGATGCGGGACAGGCAGACACGGTTGCAGGGGAAAATTGGTGGGTTGGGGTTGGGTGTTGGGTTTTTCCTCCTTTGCCTTTTGTCAGTGAGGTGGGCTCTGCGGTCTTCTTCAAAGGAGGTTGCTGCCCGCCAAACTGTGAGGCGCCAAGATGCACAGTTGGAGGCGATATCAGCCCACTGGCGGTGGTCAATGTGGCAGGCACCAAGAGATTTCTTTAGGCAGTCCTTGTACCTTTTCTTTGGTGCACCTCTGTCTCAGTGGCCAGTGGAGAGCTCGCCATATAACACGATCTTGGGAAGGCGATGGTCCTCCATTCTGGAGACGTGACCCACCCAGCGCAGCTGGATCTTCAGCAGCGTGGACTCGATGCTGTCGACCTCTGCCATCTCGAGTACTTCGACGTTAGGGATGAAAGCGCTCCAATGGATGTTGAGGGTGGTGCGGAGACAACGCTGGTGGAAGCGTTCTAGGATCCGTAGGTGGTGCCGGTAGAGGACCCATGATTCGGAGCCAAACAGGAGTGTGGGTATGACAACGGCTCTGTATACGCTTATCTTTGTGAGGTTTTTCAGTTGGTTGTTTTTCCAGACTCTTTTGTGTAGTCTTCCAAAGGCGCTATTTGCCTTGGCGAGTCTGTTGTCTATCTCATTGTCGATCCTTGCATCTGATGATATGGTGCAGCCGAGATAGGTAAACTGGTTGACCATTTTGAGTTTTGTGTGCCCGATGGAGATGTGGGGGGGCTGGTAGTCATGGTGGGGAGCTGGCTGTTGGAGGACCTCAAATCATCTGAAGTTGGTCTCCAACCACATTGGTCTGAAAATTACAGTTTACTGACTGGTTTAATTGACACTATTTCCTTTCAAACTGTGTAATTCAAAGAACCAATACTCCAACTGCTTTCTTTGACTTCACAGCCTCACAAACAACCTCACATGTTCCTTGGCTGCTTTGCCCATGGATATCAGTGCCACAGTCACCTTCAGGTACCCAGTCACATGATCATTCCTGCATGTTGTTGCTGATCTCTGCCATGTCTCATCATTTGCTGCTCATTGCCGCATAAGGGAGCTCACTCAAATTCCAGATGCAAGGAGAGAAGAGTTCCTCATCCACAGGATCAAGCAGTGTAGGTAATGGAATTTACCTGCAATTCAGGCTTTCACTCTCCTTTTGGAGATCTCCTTAGTAAACCCTTGCCACAAAAGTCTGGATATAGTCCTGCAAGGTTTCAAAGGCCCCCTTGTCAAAAAGAACACATGGATACAGTTCTTCAGCAGTTTTTCCAGATCCACTCACATTTTTGCAGCCACTCACAATTTCTTCATTCATGACAACCCCTGCCTTTCCTCCTGTGGTTGAAAGAGTGCTGCTGGGATTGTGGTGCATCCCTTTAGAAGTTGATGCAAAGATTCTTCCTGCTATGCTACCTGCAGAAAACAACCAAACTTGTAGCACATCAGTTTTAGCCCTGTACTGAAACACGGTGTCATTCAACGTGACATAACACAGAGAATCCCAACCACACTGCTCTGTGACTCCTGGAATTAAAAATTTCACTCAATATGTCACTTCTACAAAATGTATTAACCCCAAAATAATGGTGTGGGACAATTCTTGGGCTCATATTTTTTGATCATTCTTTAATGCTTTCAGGTTTCAGCAACTCCCATAGATAAAATCCAATTTAAGTGCTGCTTTTTTTTGCGGCAGATTACTCTAGTGCAAGGATACAGAACTCTCATCTGAAAATAACAAGCTTGAATCCTAGTTTTTACTAAGAGTTACAATTCGATAAGAAGGTGTCCTTTGATCATGTTCTGTAAGATGTTCTGATAGCAAGAGGATTTGAGTACAGGAGTAGGGAGATCCTGCTACATCTGTACAGGGCCTTGGTGAGACCACACTTGGAGAACTGCATGCAGTTTTGGTCTCCTTATCTGAGGAAGGACATCCTCGCCATGGAGGGGTTGCAGAAAAGATTCACTAGACTGATACCAGGGATGGAAGGACTTGCATATGAAGAAAGGTTGGTTAGACTACACTTGTATTTTCTGGAATTTAGAAGATTGAAGGGGGATCTTACAGAAACATAAAATTCTTAAGGGTTTAGACAGACTAGATACAGGTAGGTTGTTTCCAATGCTGGTAGAAACCAGAACCAGGGGTTACAGTTTAAGGATAAGGCGGAAGTTTTTTTAGGACTGAGATGAGGAAAAATTTCTTATTTCAGGTGGTGGTGGATCTGTGGAATTCTTTGCCACAGGAAGTAGTTGAGGCTGGTTCCTTGTCAATATTTAAGAGTAGGTTAGATTTGGCCCTTATGGTTAAGGTGATCAAGAGGTATGGGGAGAAGGCAGGAACCGGGTACTGATCAACTATGATCATACTGAATGGCGGTGTAGGCTTGAATGGCCAAATGGCCTACTCCTGCACCTATTTTTCTATGTTTCTGTGATTACCCCTTTATTATTACACAATGTTCCTCCAGTTAATAGTGCAGATTTCAATAATCTGACAGTACATTTAGAGTGAGTTTGTTCTTCATTCCAGTGTTAAGGTTAAGCTGTGTGAATTTGAATTGAAAACTAATATAGCAAAGGAACAAAGCATACAGGATTCCCTGCCTTAGTGCCTGACTAACCACTCTTTGACCATGGTGGAAGCAAAAAAAATAGTTGTTCATTTGAAGCATAAACACAACTGCTTTGCACTGATACTCCTGCTGTAGCATTACATCTTAGTCTTCCAGACTCAGGAAAATGGGGAGTAATTTGGTGTTGATTATAGAAAGTTTCTAGAATTTAAAAGCTGTTCAAATAGTTTTCATTTACTGCTGTGAGAATGATAGTTCAATTGCCTTTGTAAAAAAGTGGCAAGTCTGTGGGAACAGACAAATCAAGATGTGGATCGTTGGACGTGGCTCTGTGGAAAGAACTGTACTAAAATGGATGGATTCACCAGATTGACCAGGGCAAAGAACGGAAGTGTACATGGTTACAATGCAGGATAGAAAAATCTCAGTAGTTAAATATTGTTTGTATTAATGGTACAGTAAAATCCCTCTTATTCGGAATTCAACTGGCAAAAAAAACTTGGAAAATAAATGGGTAAAAAATATGGAAGTTTAAAATTGGCAAGCCTCGTCCTTAGTTCATGCACAACATGCAGTTTCAGGTAACTGGAAGATTCACTTATCTGGCATCTACCAATCCCTGTAGGTGCTGGATACTAGGGGTTTTACTATATTTGGATTTGCCCAAACATTCGTATTTCAATAAGTTCCTGTTATCACACAGTAATTTGATACTATATTTTTGTTTCATGGCTTCTCTAGACTCTTTGGAACAGCAAACAAATGTGCCTGTTGTTAATTTATGCTCTTGAAAGCTGTTTTCAACTAGAGAAGAAATTCTGACCTGAAAGGAGCAAAATTAGGCTATTCAGCGCATTGAATCTGTTCCGCCACTCGAATCATGACTGATACACGTGGGATGTCAACATGCAAGGTTTAATTTGTTGGCTTAACATCACTATATTAATAAGTTAATTGCTTACCTTAAAAAAGAGACTTTGGTAAATGCATGAAAAAATCATTTGGCAAAATTACAGAGAAAGGGAATTCAGACACATTATATCTCAAAAGGTAATTTCATGGTCATAGTTACCCTTGTGCTTTTTTCTATCCCTGAAACAATACATTCTCCTGAAGTTATAGCATGTCACTGATTAAATCATATTCCTGACTGCATACTGCATCTTCTTTCTACCATCCTAAAGAACTCGGTGCTACTCACTCATGAAATTAAATCATATTTTTGTCCTGTTTCTTAAAAAATTAAGTTAGCTGTTTTTAAAGTATAGAACATTTTGTTCTGTGCAGCCATTTTGAAATGTTTAGCACTGGTATTATGAATCAATAAGTGTAAGAGGTATTCCATCTGACACATAATTCATATTTGATGATAATGAGTTTATTGACACACACGTTGTACAATGTACATATGTGTGATATTCGTACTTGCTGCAGCCGAACTGGTACTTGGAAATAAAATCTATAATAGTAAGCTAATTGAATTAAATTAAAAGAGACAATAAATACATAAGATAGATATAAATATTCATGGTAATCCTCATGAAAAAATGATAGCTGGTCTTGGGCAACATCCAAGAATGGGTTACAAGGAGTATAGGGTTTATGGTGGTTTACATTACTGATATTCATTTCATTGAAACTATAAGCCAATATGTCACAGGCAGTGGTTCCAAGGGAAGAGAAGAATTTAATTAGGAAGGAACGTGGTGGTTGGAATTGGAGGGAGGCAAGTAAAATATTAGGATTAGAGGGGGAGACAATTGGGATATTGGGAAACCCAAGAAATCAGAGAGGGTGTGATCATCCTTGGTTGGGAAATTAATTGGACTTGAAGAAGGAACATATGAGTGGGAATTAAAAGATAGGAGAGAAGTTATCATTATTGGACCTAGGTTATTTGGAAAGTAGTACTGTAAAGGCATTAAAAACTGCAAATTGGAACCATATACTTGCAAAAGGGGCTTCAAAAACATGTGAGGCCCCATTTGTCCAAACACAAAAATGCCTGACATCTTTTCCAGTCATGGACCCACGGGACATTTTATCAATGTAATTGAGAACCCACTTTCAATGCATGAGAGTGCATTTAACTGATGCACCTTGTTGGAAGATAGCAAGTTCATTTTGTGCTTGAATTCTTGCGAGATTTCAGGCCATCATGGTTGGAAATTTTTTAAAACTTTGATAAAGCTTAAAATATAGAAGTGGAAATACAGAGGTATCTTTTATTGCATGAATGAAAGTACCACTTAAAACTTTCTTAATATCAATTGAATAAAATAAACATTATATATTCTTATATGAACATTTTTCAGCTAATATCTGATGTGAACTAATTGCTTTTCTAGAATGAAGCATTTTTGAGTTAAATTGATTAAACTAAAATATAAATGTAGTGAAATTATTTTATTTGCATGTGTGACAAAAAACTCCCAGAAGTGAAAATAGTCTCCACATTGTGGTTTTATTATTCCATTTTATTTTCGTAATTATTTCAATTTTATATGAAAGTGTTTTTCTGCAGTTAATAGTTGGTTGAAGGAAAGCAATTCTAAGAGTATTTCACTCTCAAAGTTTAGTTGGGAAACAGAGATTCTTTATATTTAATTATAAAATCAGCATTTGTGTCAGTAAATATTGGGGGTTCAACTGAGATTAGCTTAATTTTTTGTGCCAATGCATGAAATCTTTCCTAAGCAACTGATATTAGCTATATATTATTCATAAATTATTTTTAAAATAAAGTTTTTTAATTACCAGAACTATCAACATCAGTAAAGAAATGTGTAGTAGTAGAGTATAAATTATTTGTTGCTGTGAACATATTAAGTGTATCATGTTAAATTTGAATGAAGTCAACTACAGTATTATGTTTGACTGTGTTCCTTATTTAGTACCCCAATCATTTATACTATTTACATTAGAAATTGAACAATGTCTTGCACTCTTTGGAAGGAATGATGGAGATTATAGTACATGTAAGCATTAATGAATTGTTTCCTGGATTGAACAGATTGACATGATGTTTTCACTTAACAGTTTTCGTGCCAAGGCACACATTTAAGAGTGCTGAAAATACATTTCTGTAAGCACAGAATAATTAACTTTCACTTAAATTATTGATGGAGCAAAATGACTATCTCATACAATTTTAATATTCAACCAATTGTTACCTTATTAACACTCAACAATATAAACAATGTCACAAGATGTTTAAAAGTTTACAAGAAATAGTTAAGAAATAAATGTGATTTTTTTTGGAAACACATAAATGTTTCACAATGAGCTTGAAATTAGCTGTCATATTAAATGTTTGTTGTGGTTTTAACAAAGTTAAAATCTCCTTTTCAATTAATTCACCACAAATATAGGAGAGTTCAAGTTCAACTCCAAAAGTTATCCAAATCTTTGAGTAAAATCTTTTAAATATTCCACCCCACATCCCCTCCCAAACACTAAAACACAGCCTTTAAATCACCTTCAACATTTTGATTGGTTTTTTTCCAAAATTCAATGTTTTTATTGTTGAAAATCCATGCAGAAATTATTTAATACATTCACTGAAGCTATCTTACACGTCATTCTATCAGTCAATGTCAAAGCAAGATTGGGAGTTACCACAACAAATTAAACTGCTTTTCACTTATACTAAAATGGTGAAAGAGAATTTTGTGGAGTTTGTTTTAGAATTAGAAATATTAGCTGCATTTCTACTGTTTTCTACTGTCTGTATTTATGAAATTGTTTTTGTTAATATATTTTACAGAGATTTGTTATTTACTTGAAAATAACTTTTGCTATTTAATGGAAAAGAGAGTCAAACATTTGTATGAGATGATAAATGCTTACTCATTTTTGTAATGTGAAAATTTGGATAAGTTAATGGAAATTGTAATGTTTTAAAATATTTACAAAGTAATTATGTATTAGACTAGAAGACCAGACTGTATATAGTGTTGTGTCAGTGTGTGGATGAAGTAATTGTGGCGGTATTTATCTATGACATGCTAAATGGTAGTTTCCGAAATACTAGGCTGCGTTGATCATCACCACCTGCTATATGAACAACTGAAAGAATTGGGCTCCAGTTTTTAAAAAATTGCAATCCTGTGACAAGGCTGAACAATTTTTCTGCAAATTTATATGCCCTGGAAATTGCACGGCATTATAATTTTTAGAAAATCAAATATTGCATCTTGATTTGCTCACAGGCTCTCCTTAAGTGGCAAAGGTATTGATTCCATGAGAGGCTACAGTTGTAATAAATAAGTTACTGCACTGAACATTAGTTTTATTTTGAAGAGTTCATGCAGTAATTTAAAAATAATGATCTCAAAATGTGTAAATGTCACAGTGTGGCCACATGGTGGAGAACGTACAAAGCCAATGTACTTAGGTTTTAAATATCTTGTTTTTTTTAAAAAGTAAATTTGGCAGCAATGCCGCAGTAAGAACAAACAATGCAAGAAGACAATTCATGTTTGTAATAAAAAAGTGTCATTGATAGTGCCTTTACAGTGATGGCAGTTTAAAAATAAAGCCATGCACTTTTATTGAATGTGTTTCCTTGTTTTATACAGAAATATCATAATTTAGTTTGAACTTTTTACTTTTTGTGTTCAACTACGGGCAAGATGTTGTGGAGCTTGAGAGGATACAGAGAAGATTTAAGAAGATGTTGCACGGAGGCCTGAGCTACAGGGAGAGGTTGCACGGGCTGGGGCTTTATTCCTTGGAGTGCAGGAAGATGAGGGGTGGGTGACCTTAGAGATGTATACAAAATCATATGAGGAATAGAATGGGTGAATGTACACGGTCTTTTACTAAGAGCAGGGGAACCATTAACAAGAGGACATAGGTTTAAGCTGAGGTGGGAGAGATTTTGCAGGTACTAGAGGGGTAATATTTTTACACAGAGGGTGATGAGTGCACAAAACAGGCTGCCACAGGAGGTGGTTAAGGCAAGTACGATTATAACATTTAAGAAAATGTGGACCGATACATGGATAGGATAGGTTTAGAGGGATTTAACCAAACGCAGGCAGGTCAGGCTAGCATGGGTGGTACATTTTGATTTAGGTGGAGCAAGTTTCTGCCCTATATGACTATATTGCTCATTCCTTGATTGAATTAAAAGTCTTGAAATTTAGCTCTTGATATTGTTTCATTCTGACTTGGCAACTGTTGTTTTATTAATTAAAAACACCTATATTGCAGTATCTTGACTTGTTGAGGATAAAATAATGCTCATTAATGATATTTTTCTGGATTTAAGATGCTCACAGATCAGAGAGATCGTTGGTATTGCCTTAGTTAATTTTGCCAGAATAAAGAAAATCTTAATGTATCTTCACTATGAAGGTTAACTGGGTTTCGATGGTGTTCAAGGAGATGTATTTCATTAGGAAGAATAACCAGTGGTTACATAAATTAAATGCTTGAAAGTAGTTTGAGGAACAGAATTTTGGGCTGTACAAAATTCTTTGAAAATGGAAGGCCATACTGCGAAGATGGTTAAGAAGGGATTGATGTCCATGTCTTTAAAGAAGGCTTAAGTAAAAAAAGCAAGGAATATACACTGTTAAAGAGGGATTAGGCTTCAGTTCAGGCATTGCATTTCAGGCATTGTTAGATACATGACTGAGGCAGAGATTGTGGATCCTGATGGAAGTGCTTAGTCATCTTACATGAACACCTGGAAATGGTCATTTAAACACTGAAATAATTACAGATTTCCAGAAACTAGTGCCTGTGGAAAGAAAAAGAACCAATGTTCTATGCTAGTAGCCTGCTGTCATCTTTCATCCTGTTGCCTTTCAAATTGATCTGAAGAAATGCTGTTAAGAAGCAGACCCTGAAAGCTGAAGAAAAATATCCTAAATCGAACTGACTGAAAGGTACTAAAGTATTCTGGGACTGTGGAGCTGTCGTACGTGCTGCACAATTGAAATTCAGCTCACACTCATAATTATGGGCCACATTATTATCTCCATGTTCAAGCTATTGAGTCTGTAGCCTTGAAGCAAAGATTAATCTGGCCACTAAGTTACAATTCAATGGATAAATCTAATTGTTTTGTGAGCTATCTAAATAAAAAAATGTTGGAATTTGAATTCAGAGGGAAAAATCAAATGCAAAAGAAATTTCTGGAACTCAAAGGAACCCAGTAGTCATATTACTTACAAATGAAGTCTCGTTTTTAAAGTCTTTAAAATTATGTTAGGCGCATCCTTCATGGCAGACAACGCTGTTGCGCATTTTCTAATCATTATAAATGCATATCATAATATAAGATGACAAAAAAATCAATGACTGAAATAGTTTGCTTCTATGATTAAAAACTATCAATCTCCAAGATGGATATAAATCAGTAGAATGAATTCCACTTGCATGGTTTATTTAATCCAAATCTTTACTCCTGTATTGATTTCATACTATCAAGGAAATAGTGGCAAAATACTCACGAGTAAATTTAAAGGTTTATAACATGTTTTAATTAACAGTAAATAAATACATTATAATCATGAGGCATCCTGCTTACTGAGTCTCTGTCCACAAACAATTATCCAGACATGCCAATGGTCTGATCAATATTGTGTTCAGTTCTGACATACATGTTTCAGAACATGATCAAAAATACTCTTGCTTAGTTTTGTAATGGATGACATTTTGCTTATATTCATAAACATTTTACAGTTATTACTTTATTGTTTGCATTCTCTCCTTTTTGCTGTCTGAGGTTCAGCCATTATTGAAAGGTTCCTCATCTTCAACCTGTTTTGAAACCAAGAATTTTGTCTGATTAATGATTCCTAAGGCTTTGCAGAGTGCATGTCAATTATTTATTTTCACGATAATGCAGATTCACCTGAAGGATATCAAGCTTTAAAAAGAATTAAATTATGATGGAAGATTGCATAAGCTTGATTTGAATTCTTTTGTGAACAGGGAGAGACTTTGTATTTTAAAATAATTGAAGAATTTTACAAGGTTAAGGAATATCTCAAGGGCATCTACAGATCATTAAGAACAGAAGGATAGCAAGGGGCATAATTAGTCCTCTTGAAGATTAGAATGGTCATCTATGCATGGAGTCAAAAAAGATGGGGAAGATCTTTAATTTTTTTTTGCACCAGTATTTCTCAGGAGTCACTGAGTCTATTGAAGTGAGGCAAAACAGTAATGATTTCATGGGCCCCATACAAATTGTAGAGGAGGAGGCACTTGCAAATAAAGATAGATAAATGCCAAGGGCCTGATAAGATATTCCATCGATCCTTGAGAGAGGCTTCTACTGATATTTTAAGGGCCCTCGTAGAGATATTTCAAACATCTGGAGGTTTGGAGGCTGTCTAAAAGTTATATCATTGATCAAGAAAGGTTCCAAGAATGATCTGGGAAATTATTAGCATCAGTCATGGGTAAGTTACTGGAAGGTATCCCATTAGATCAAATATACAAGTACTTGGATAGGCAGGGACTGATTAGGAGGAGTCAACATAGTTTTGTGCATGGTAGGTCATGTCTAACCAATCTTATAAAGTTTTTCGACGATCTTACCAGGAATGTTGATGAAGAAAAGCCCATGGATGTTGTCTTTATGGACATTCATATGGCCTTCATCGAGATCTGAAATGGAGGTTGGTCAAGAAGTTTCAATTGCTTGGCATCCAGTATGAGGTAGTAAATTGGATCAAACATTAGCTTTGTGGGAGAAGCCAGAGAGTGGTAGTAGATGATTAACTCACTGATTGGAGGTCTTTGGAGTGATGTACCTTAGGGATCAGTGCTGGGTCCATTATTGTTTGTCATCTATATTAACGATCTGGATGATAATGTGTTAAAGTGGATCAACAAATTTACAGATGACACTAAGATTGGGGGTGCAGTGGACAGTGAGAAATCCTTTCAAAGTTTGCCACAGGATCTGGACCAACTTGAAAAATGGCATATTGAATTTAATGCAGCAAATCTGAGATGTTACACACTGTAAGATGAGGTGCTGTTGTGTGGGCTTACATTGGGCTTGGGTTTAACAATGTAAAAGGCCAAAGAGAGTGGGAATTGAATAGAGAATTAAACTGATTAGCAGCCTGAAGTTCAGAGTCACATTTGGGTGCTAGCTGTGCAGAAGATGCTGTTTGCATTTGATTTCTCCATTGTAGAACAAATCAGATCCTGCACACTGAATATATTACACCAGAAGGGAAGAAGTACAAGTAAATCATTACTTCATCTGGAATACATCTCCTTCGTGTTTTGGGGATCAAGCCCAGTTTCTCCAGGAAGCATCCCTCAGATCTAATAACATTCCAATAAACCTCTCCAGAGCCTTTAGTATCATTCCCAAAGTGATAGACATGGTACTTCAGTTGAGGTCTCATCACTGTCATATGAAGCTCTGACATTTCATTGATTTTATACCAAGCTTTTCACTAATAATAAAAAAAGACTTTGTTGCCAAGATTTCTGAATATTTAACTCTCTCTTCCAGCATCATCTTAATCACTTATTTCATGTTACCTTTCTTCTCCTTCCTAAATGCATAATTTCACGGCTTCTTGTGGATCTACTGTGATTTTCTATTTTCTGAGGATATATTTTTAAGTATTGAAAATAACGCTATAATCTTGACAGTGTCTATGTTACAGTAATTAGAAATGGTCAAAAAAGGGCAATACAAATCCTGAGGGAATGTTGGTTCAGAACTCACCTTCCTGTCAATGAATCATATTTTTCTCTCATAGCAATTGTTTATTGGGAAAATAATTCAATAACCATTGATGCACAGGGAAACAAATTGAACCCAAAAAAATGGCTAATTTGAATGCAATATTAATGATATAAAGACCTTCTTTAATCATTCTCTACAGAATGTGTATGGAATTGAAGCAATTGTTGGACATTGAATAATTGTACCATTCAATTGTTTATAATTTATCAATAAAAATATTTTAAAAGGAATGGAAGCAATTAAATACTTACTTTTAGACTTCGATGTCATATATACCCTGAAGGAAAATGGACTTTTACTAAATAAAAGCCCTCATTTGAGAGATTGAGTCACCTGGGACGATACATACTGAAATTCAGAAAAATGAGAGGGGTTGTAATAGAAACATAAAATTATGAAAGGGATAAATAAGATAGGCAGGCAAGTTTTTCCTGCTGGCAGATGAGACTAAAACTTGGGACTTAGCCTCAAGATTCTGGGATAAAACAAAATTCTGTGGACACCATGATTGAAGTAAAACACACAAAGGTGGAGAGGCTCAGCAGGTCAAACAGTGTCCTTTATGTAGCAAAGGCAGAGATACATATCTGACGTTTTGGGCTTGAGCCCTTCATCAAGATTCAGGGGAATAAGTTAAGAATGGAAATGAGGAGGAAATGCTTTCCCAAAGACTAGTGGATTTGTAGAATTATCTCGCCAGGATGCAGTGGAGGGTGTCTCATTAAATATATTTAAGGCAGAGTTAGTAGAATAATTAAGGATTATGGAGAAAAGGCAGGTAGGTGGAGTTCAGTCTACAACTAGATCAGCAACGATCATATTGAATGGCAGAGCAGGTTCGACAGGCCAAATGGCTATTCACGCATGTTTCTTATGTTCTCTCAAGGGAAAAGCAACCAGACAAACACTTGAATTAGGCTCTTCTGCTTCATAGTTATTGTGCTATAATTTGTTTTATCCAAAATGTACGGAATGGAAAAAAAGATCATAATTGATGCTCTATATTACATTGAGCAAGACGGATTATTTCAGTAAAGTCAACGGGATGTAACCTAATTCATGGCAAGGGGTAATGTAACACATATACCAAGATCAAGGTAACCATGCAATTTGATAGGGTGGTAAAGAAGGTGTATGGTATGTTGGCATTCATTAGTTGAAGATTGAGTTGAAGAGCTGTGAGGTAATGCTGCAGCTCTATAAAACTCTGGTTCAACCACACTTGGTGTATTGTGTTCAGTTCTAATTGCCTCATTATAGGAAGGATGCAGATTCTTTGCAGAGAGTCCAGAGGAGATTTACCAAGATGTTGCCTGGATTGGCGATCATGTCAAAAGAAACAATGTTGACAGGCCAAGTTCAAGTTCATTATCACCTGACTGTTAATATGCGACCCAATGAAACAGTATTTCTTTGGACCACAGTGCATACATGTGCACAGCATATAATTATCACATATTTGCATAAAGATATAACTTGAAATAAATATATATAAATATTTTGGGATGATTTATTCAGTTACAGGCTCAATCTCACGGCCTGCAGGAAGAAACTATTTCCTGCCTGGCAGTGTTTCACAAGATCACAGGAGAAAGGAACAGAAGGAGGCCCTTTGGCCCATCAAATCTGCTCCATGAAACCTACCGGATTATACCTTCTTGATGGAAGTGGGTTAAAGATACTGGGTGCTGGATGGAAAGGGTCTTATTTCATTCGTGGAGCCCTATTTAAACAAATCTCCCAGTAAGTGTGGTCACTAGAGGAAAGTGAGACCCCAGTGAACTTCTCAATTGTTTTGATGATACTCTGTATTGATTTCCGGTTTGATGATTTGCAGCTACTCTACTACACAATGATGTGCAAGTCAGGACACTCTCAATGTTGCCCCTGCAAAAAAATTGTCAAGATGGGGGTGTGATAGTACAGACCTATCACCAATGTATATAGTTACAGTATCTAGAGTATATAATGACTGTGCTTACAGTGATTGGCTGAGAGCTTAGCCATGCCTACTGACTGGGCCTTAAAGGGTTGTGTCCCTAACCAGGTCGGATCATTCTGGACTGGTCGGCCACCTGTGAAGAGCTCCTATCTTTTGCTAATAAAAGCCTTGGTTTGGATCAACAAGTCTTTGGTTCTTTCGACGAGCTCTACAGGGGGTCTGGCAACACTGGCCTCTTCAACTTCCTTAAGAAGTGTAGATGCTGCTGTGCCTTCCTGCCTAATGACGAGTTGGTGTGGGTCTACGATAGGTCGTCCTTTATATGCATACCATGGAACTTTGTGATCTCCACTCTCTCCATGACAGAACTAATGTTGTGTAGTGGGGAATGGTCGACCTTTGGCCTCCTAAGTCCACAATCATCTCCTTTTTATTGTCTACGTTAAGACTCAGGTTGTTGTTCTCACATCATTTTATGAAACTCATAACGTGCTCTCTGTAAACCGACTCATCATTGTTGCAGATGAGGTCATCATCCACAAACTTAACGATTCTGTTAGAATTGTCATGAGTTTGAACAGTGTAGTGCAGTCATGAGTTATCAGCATGAACGGTAACAGGCTGAGCATATAGCCCTGAGGTGCTCCAGTGCTCAGCACAATAGGACTTGAGGTTTACATCCAATCCAGACTGAATGTGGTCTTTCAGTTAAGAAGTCCAGAAAACAGAGGGGCGCTGAGATCCAATGAAGACGTTTTATCCATCAGCTTCTGTAGTGTGATCCTATTAAAATACTCAGCTGAAGCAGCTGCAGACTACCTCTGACCCTCTCACCTCGAGATCAGTGCCTCAGGCTTGGGCAGTATGTGCTGCCTCCTGCAGTGCACAGCAGCACTGCTGGAGCACCCTTCTGGATCCCCTCATGATCTATCATCTAGCATTGGTGTCTCAGGAGGGACACTACCAGCAAAAAAAGCACCCCGTTGACTCTCCTCCTTTTAGAGAATCCCAACTTCTTGGGGAGGGACATCACGTGGTGCCTCATTTTTTAACTCTGTGTGTCCAGGTGCTTGGACCAGTCTACTAGTATGCCATGGTTTGCTAGTAGTTCCCAAATCCTGCACTATTGTTGGTCCATCCAGGAATCCTGTCTTCATTGCCTGCACTAGCTCTCCTGGCCCAGTTCCAAAACATCTCCCCTGTGGCTATGTTCAACTGAAACTCCAAAGACCCTGCTCACAGCACCAATTGTATGTGAGAAACAGGTTTGATGAGTCTGAATACAGCTGGTTGTATAGTGGTTTTTATTTACACATAGGGGAGTGGCAACAGGGGTAACTCACACTCAGTCAGTCAGTCTTATCTGATAATACAGCACACTTGTAACCTTTCAGAGAGAAAGCTTTATAATCAAGTTACAATATATGATATCCAGCACCCCTTGATATAGTGCAGGCACAGCTCTTAACTACTCTAAACTAAGGACAGTGAATTCTAAATGCACAATCCAAAGCTCCCAACCATTTATCTGCACATCTGACCAAAGACTCTCCAGCACTGTACATGGTTCACAACCTGGAGTAGAGGTAGAGTTCATCCCAGAAGAGAAAGAGGCAGATGGCTCATATCTGGTAGACTTTATAGTGCCATCAGCTGGAGAGTTCGGCCCAGGTATCAATGATGCAGTTAAAGGGAACAATAACCAGGTGTGCCCTGACCTGTGGGCAGGGCTCAATCTTGATTGGCAGGTGAGGTGACTTTTGATCAGGTTCTAGATGGAGAGGTCACATGCCCCTCAGCAATCCACATTCTTACCAGGTTACAAATGGAGAGGTCACATGAGATTCTACAATCAACACTACAGAGGGGCCTAGATCAAGTGGATAGCCAGTACCTTTTTTCTGGGATTACAATACCAAATATCAGAGGACATCTGTTTGGTGGAAGAAAGTTTTGGGGTGACAACAAGGGTAAGATTTTTACTTGAAGAATGGTGGGTGCCTGGAATGTTTTGCTGAGGTGGCCATGGCAGCAGGTACAATAAGGACATTCAAAAGACTCTTGGATAAGCACACATATATTAAAAAAAATGCAGGGCTATGGGAGTGAAGTAGAGAAAATTAGATTGTTATGAAGTATACATTGTATAAATAGTACAACAAAACATCATGGGCTGAAGGGCCTGTACTGTGCTGTAATGTTCATGGCAAGGATGTGTATGGAGGGTCCTGGTCTCATTGGGGCTAAGCAGAATAGTTTGGCACAGACTAGATGGGCTGAAGGGCCTATTTATTTGCTGTAGTATTCTATAGTTCTATATTGTATTGTATGTGGCTCTATATGATGGTATTTTTATGTGTATTGTGTGACAACATCCATGAAATAATGTTTGGAGAAGCAGTTTAAGGACCCACTGCTCAGACTGTGCAGTTTGCAACATTTATTTCCTGCAGTCTGCATTATTATTAGCTGGAGGCAGTGTTTCATGTAAATGTCAGCTGATGCATACATGGGTACCATTTCTTATTATTTATCGACATGTGTACGACCTTTGGAGAAGACTTACACAGTCAGAAATTTGAGTTTCCCTCCCAGCCCACCTGCAGTTTTAACCTGTGACCTACTTATTTTAATCCATGGACTCTAGTGAAGCCCATAAAAAAAAAAGGCCTTTGTCAGTGAGTGAATTGCACAAGGCTAGAGGTGCGCTACAGAAGTTTGGAACAGTTGGTCCCTGAAAATTCTGTATTGTTTACCATACTTTATTGATTTCAAATGTTATTGCAGTTATCAAAAATTTGCTAAGCATTTCTTAATCAAAAATGGTTGTGCCTACAAATCGATTAGTTGTTGGATTGATATTATAATGTGATTGGTGTAAGCAGTATAATTATCTTTATTAGAATCGATCTTTTCACTGGGATAAGCAAAATTCCTGTAATTTGACAACCAGATTGCAGGAATACTAAGCATCATATATTGCATCTATTGCAAGCGTCTACGTTCAAGGAAGGAGAAATTCAGAATGCAGTACTTGTTGAAATATGTTTCTGTGTAAAACTAGTTTATTTTTCAAATGAATGTTGAACAAAGCTTATACAGCAGCTGAAATATTATTAATTGACCACAAGTAATTTTCAAGAAAATTGCAAAATATTTTAACAAATTGACAATCACATTTTCTAAAATCCATTAAATGGTCTTGGTGTATGTTAATTTCATTCAATGCACAGTAAATTCACTGGTAAATACTTTCCCACCACTTGTTTTTTTCCAGAAGAGAACAGTACACATTAACTAAAAGGTAGAGCCAAATATCTTAAACTAAGATCTGTTCCCACATATTCACACCTACATTCACTGCTGTCTAAAAACAAAATAATCAAGTGGTAATATAAACATAAGATAAACTGGCATTGATCTTAAGCACTTTAATTTCTTTTGATTCAAATTGCTTCCCTACTTGAGGCATGGCTTAATAATTTAACTTTTTTTCTGAATGATCGGTAATTTTCAAAGCTTCTGGTGAAAGTTGCCATGTATTTTCACCTTTAGGGATATTAATATATTTACACAATTTACAATAAAACACCAGAATCAGAAAAACTTTCATTGAAACTCAAGTAAATTATACCAAAAGCAGCTTCTAAATGGTCAGTTAATTTCCATGTTTCTCATGAAATTGTGCTCCTATTAATCTCTCCTTGAAACATTTTGGTGCAAGTTGCTGTATGCTGTTATTGTCAATGCTGTTGGGATTTTTTTTAACTGCTTTGTCATATTGAATCCTGTTTTTTCTGGAAACTAATTTGATTCAAGCCTCCCAAATTTATCAAAAGTGGGCCAACATTCCAATCAGAATCTCCTGATTCTCCTACAGTCGGAATACTCACTTTTTCCTAATAAAAACACTGGGTGACTATTCAATATTTTGTGACCTCAATCCATTTTAGAGTGGCATACTTTCAGCTATTTTCCTGTTCATAGCCCAATGTTAAATTGGGCAAAAAGTTGTACTGCAATTTTAGAAACCGTGCTGATTTTTGCCATATGAAGATTTCCTTCCTGCTAATTGCAGTGAAATTACATCTTTGGAGTATTGTGAGCAGTTTTGGGCCCCATATCAAAGAAAGGATGCGCTGGCTTTGGAAAAGGTCAAGATGATGTTTATAAGAATAATCCTAGGGTTGAGAACGTTCACAGAAGCATTTGATGGCTCTGGGCCTGCACTCACTGTAAGTTTAGAAGGATGAGTGGGGATCTCACTGAAACCTACTGAATATTGAAAGGACTGGATGGATAGAGTGGACATGATAAAGATGTTTCCAGTTGTGAGAGAGTCAAGGCAGCCGCAAAATAAAAGGACACCCCTTCAAAATAGAAATGAGGAGAAATTTATTTTGCAGAGGAGGAATTTGTTGCCACAGATGGCTGTAGAGGCCAAGTCATGGGGTATATTTTCCCCAACTAGAAGCCCTGGATAAACAATGAAATCCAGAACCTGCTGAGAGCCCAATCGCAGGCATTTAAGTCAGAGTTCTAGAACACTATGCAAGGAGCAGGTACGACCTGCAGACAGCCATCTCCTGGGTGAAGTGGAGATTCCAAACAAGAATGGAAACAACTTAATTTATCCACAGATACCCTATTCATTTTCCCCTTCCATAAAAATTTCCTTACAATTAAATTAAGGTCTGTAAAAACAATTTGGGATACTAAATAAGGAATAGATTGAAAAAAAGTATTGAATCCTTGGGAAAATATTCATTTTAATACAATTTACTCTTCTTCTTCTTTGGCTTGGCTTCGCAGACGAAGATTTATGGAGGGGTATGTCCACTTCTGCTCCAGGCTCGTTGGTGACTGACAAGTCCGATGCGGGACAGGCAGGCACGGTTGCAGCGGTTGCAAGGGAAAATTGGTTGGTTGGGGTTGGGTGTTGGGTTTTTCCTCCTTTGACTTTTGTCAGTGAGGTGGGCTTTGCGGTCTTCTTCAAAGGAGGTTGCTGCCCGCTGAACTGTGAGGCGCCAAAATGCACGGTTGGAGGCAAGATCAGCCCACTGGCGGTGGTCAATGTGGCAGGCACCAAGAGATTTCTTTAAGCAGTCCTTGTACCTCTTCTTTGGTGCACCTCTGTCTCGGTTACTCTACCTATTAAAGTAATAGGTAAATCATTCCACCTATTTAAATCATCTTTAATTTTATTAAATAATGGAACATAATTTAATTTATACAAATTATCTAAATTGTTATCAATTCTAATACCTAAATATTTAATTGGATTATTTGTCCACCTAAAGTGAGCTACACATTTACAACGATCAAAATCTCCCTCTGCTAACGGCATAACTTCATTTTTATCCCAATTAATTTTATAACCAGGTTTTTCTCCATAATCTTGTAACTTTTTATATAGAGAAATGAAAGAATTTTCAAGATCTGTTATAATAATCAATAGATCATCTGCAAACAAACTAATTTTATACTTCTCTTTATTCACTTTCATTCCTTTAATACCAACATCTTAATTGCGCCAATGGTTCAATTGCTAAAATAAACAATGCAGGAGATAAAGGACAACCTTGTCTAGCCAATCATGTTAACAAAAAAGGAGAAAGTTGTCTGTTAGTAATTACCTTAGCCAAAGGATTTCTAAGTTTTAATCCAATTCATAAACTGATCCAAATTGAAATTTTTGTAAAACCTTAGATAAATAATTCCATTCTAATCTATCAAGTCTTTTCGGCATCTAAGGATAAAACTAATGCTAAATCTGATTGTCTCTGAGAATTATGTATTAAACTAATTAATTTAGCTATATTATCACAGGATATCTTAATAAATCCAGGTTGATCTAAATGATCCAACTCAGGTAAATATTTATTTACTCTTTTAGCCAAAACTTTAGCAACAATTTTATAATCAACATGTAGTAACGATATAGGTGTAGTGATATGGTTGTGTGTAAGGCTGGCCTGCCATCCTGATGACATCTTCTCCTTGAGTCCTCCCTGGTCTCCTCCCATGTGACCCAGGCCAGAAAGGTCAAGTCCCCTCTCCCACTCCTCATTTTCCCTAGCCTTGACCCGGGCCAGCAGTCTCTTGTATAATAAAGCCTATCGTTCTCCTCAGTCTTTGTCCCCTGATCATTGGGGCAACTGGTAGTGCCCAACAATTTATTATACAAGTTTTTGAAGGTTGCTGCGCCCCAAATGGCGAGAAGTAGACTCCCAAGTCCCAATACATCGGTACTCTTCGAACAGTGGGTGAACTGTTTTAATAATTTCCTTGACGCTGCTGCTGAAGTGCTTAACTCCGATGAAAAGAAGTTGAAGATCCTATAGGTATGAGTTGGCCAGAGGGCCTTCCTGGCCATCCAAGGCAGCGCGATATATGTCGAGCCGATGGCTGAGCTGTGTGCGCTATACAAGCCAAAGGTGAATGAGGTCTACTTCCGTTACCTGTTAGTGTCCAGAAAACAACAGCCTGGTAAGTCCGCCGAAGAGTTCGTCCAATCCTTGGTCACACTGGGAAAAGACTGTCTGGGGAACCCCACAGCCATGATATCGTTGACCCAGTGCATGGAAAATCTGATTCAGGATTGAGGTCGGACTATATCCGTCAGCATCATTTGGGGCGCAGAGGATCAACTCCCACTAAAAAAGGCGATCAGTCTGGTCAGGACTCTAGACTCTGCCCAGTGCCACGTGGTGTGGATCACGGGCAGAAGTGGGTCTCCCATGTACGTTCCGCCACAAGGGCCACCATTCTGGGACTCAGCGTCAGGGGTTACCGACCTGACTGCGGCTGCAATAACATCATCTGCATGGTCGCGTTGCAACTTCTGCGGACAGGCCAGGCACATGAGATGCCTCTGCCACATAAGAGGAGCCACATGCTTGGGCTGCGGGAATAAGGGCCATTATTAAAAAGTCTGCAAGTCCAGGCCCCTGTCCAGGAGCAGCACGGCGTGTGTGCCAGAGGAACTCCCGGTGTCGATTGCATGCACGGTGAGGGGGGGTGTCATCTTATCTGCTACCGCTCCCAACCTCTACACTGTGGCCTACCACAACGATGATGTCACATCCGCCCACCACGACTCCACTTCCTCCTTCTTCTCCAACAAGGGCAGCGTGGTCAACATGGAGGTCGCCATCTTGGGCAGGCATCCCCACTGACGTTGACGGAGAGATGCCTGTCCTGGCATCAGTAACGCTGAACCAAGCCAGTCGATCTCGAACTCGATGATGCAGATCAAGGTGAATGGGCATAAGATGATCTGTCTCTTTGACAGTGGCAGTACCGCAGACTCTCCTTTCCTGATGACCGGATCGGTATCGATGGAAGTGAAGGGCCAACAAACTTGTATCCGGGGGTATTGTGTAGCGTCTTTAATGGTGGGGGTGGGGGGGTGGGGAGTGGGGGAGTGTTACAATGATTTTGTATTGTTGATTATGCCCCAGCTCTGTGTGCTGATCCTCCTGGGCCTTGACTTCCAGAGTCAGTTCAGAAGTGTGACGATAGCGTTAGGAGGCCCCCAACTGCCGCTGACCGTCCACAACCTCCAGCTCTCAGACTCCCACCCCCAACCAAGCACTCAGTCTCTGTCACCATCCTGTGGTCTCACCACCTTACAAGTGGCCCCTCTGTTACTGTTCGCGAACCTCACCCCGGACTGCAAACCGATCGCCACAAAGAGCAGGCACTATGCAGTTCATCCAGGCTGAGGTTCAGCGATTCCTGGCAGAGGGGATCATGAACCCTAGCATCAGTCCCTGGAGGGCGCAGGTCCTCATGGTCAGAGGGGCCGGCAAGCCCCAGATGGTGATCGACTATAGTCAAACCATCAACCATTTCACCCAGTTGGACGCATACGCTAAACCGGATAGCCGACTTGGTCAATAAGGTCACACAATACAGAGTTTTTTTCGATCATTGACCTCAAATCAGCCTATCATCAACACTCCCTTCACCCGAGTGATCGAATCTACATGGGATTCGAGGCCCATGGAAAAATAATCCACTTCCTGTGGGTGCCTTTTGGTGTGACTAATGGTGTCTCTGCTTTTCAGAGGGTAATGGACCGGATGGTGGAGGAGAACAAACTGACCACAATGTTCCCATAATCTTGACAATGTCACCATCTCTGGCCACGACCAGCAGGACCATGACGCGAACATCACCAAGTTCTTGTGTACAGCCAAGTCCCTCAACTTGACATACAATAAGGACAAGTGCGTGTTCAATACAGATCACTTGGCGCTTCTTGGATGCGTCGTGGCACGTGGGGTCATTGCCCCGGATCCTGACCTCGTGCGGCCACTCATGGAGCTTCCACTTCCAAACACCCTGAAGGCACTGAGAAGGTGCCTGGGGCTGTTTTCCTACTACATACAATGGGTGCCTAATTACACCGATAAAGCCCACCCACGATTAAGTCCTCAACCTTCCCATTATCGGCGAAAGGTCAGGCTGAGTTTCACCAAATCTAAGGAGATATCGCAAAGGCCACAATGCATGCCATGGGTGTAGATAGATGCCTCTGACTTCGCACTGGCTGCCACACTTAAGCAGGCAGGCAGGCCGGTAGCACTTTTCTCCCGAACCCTGCACGGTCCAGAAGTTCGGCACTCCTCTGTCAAGAAGTGGGCGCAAGCAATTGTTGAGGCGGTTCATCACTGACAGCACTACCTGGCCAGAAAAAGGTTTCCCCTGCTGACTGACCAGAGGGCAGTTGCCTTCATGTTCAATACAAAACAGCAGGGTAAAATCAAAAATGACAAGATTCTGAGGTGGAGGATTGAGTTATCCACCTATAATTATGATATCTTGTATCAGCTGTGTAAACTCAACGACCCTCCGGATGTCTTATTCTGAGGGATATGCGCCAGTGCACATTTTGACCGTCTCCAGACCCTGCACGATAATCTGTGTCACCCTGGAGTCGCGAGGCTGTACCATTTTGTTAGGACTCGGAACCTCTTGTACTCTGTTGAGGACGTCCAGTCCATGACCAGACACTGCCAGATCTGCGCTGAGTGTAAGCCACAGTTCTACTGGCCAGAAAAGGTGCACCTCATTAAGGCCACACACCCCTTGAATGACTCAGTATCGATTTGAAGGGCCCCCTCCCAACCTCCAATAGGAACGCCTACATCCTGGTGGTGGTGGACGAATTCTCCAGGTTCTCCTTTGCTATTCCCTGGCCAGATATGATCTCCATGACAGGTATTAAGGTGCTGCGCAGCATCTTCACCCTGTTCGGGTACCCCGACTATATTCATAGTGACTAGGGGTCCTCGCTCATGAGTGAGGAGCTGCGACAGTACTTCCTAGTCAGAGGCCACCAGCAGGATCACCAGCTATAACCCCAGAGGTAATGGCCAGGTGGAAAGGGAGAATGGCACTGTCTGGAAGGCAGTGCTCCTGGCCCTCAAGTTTAAGAACATGCCAGTGTCTCATCAGCAGGACGTTTTGCCTGAGGCTCTCCACACCATCCGGTTGTTGCTATGCACTGCTACTAACACCACCCTGCATGAACGGCTCTTTGCTTTCCCTAGGAGATCGGCACATGGTTCATCCATCCCTCATTGGTTGGCAACCCCAGGGCTGGTTCTGCTATGGAAGCACGTCAGGGGCCATAAGACCGAGCCACTGGTGGAAGTGGTGCATCTCATACATGCCAACCCCCAATATGCATTTGTGAGGTACCCTGATGGCCATGAGGACACTGTGCTGATATGAAACCAAGTGAGGGACGGAGACCCCGAGACTGCCCTGCCAGCACCGACCATGCTGCGGACCCGATTGTGCTACACCAGAGCATGATCCTGGAGTCCGAGACACCTGCCTCGCCACCGGATGTCCAGGAATCTACCCCCACGAGGCAGCGGACCCTCCATCCGCCCAGGAGTCCCCCGTCAGCACCCTGACCCCGAAGGTTCCTGCCTCGGACTATCCCCCGACAGCCTCCTTTCCGAGGAGCGCCACACGGATAAGCCGGCCCCTTGACGGTCCGGCAGAAAGAGGAGGTGGCCCGTGCGACTAGACCTCTAGTCGGAGGGAGCATCCACCATTTCCGTCTGTTTTTTTTCTCTCTCCCTGGTTCTCTGTTTGTTCCTGGTGGTTTCTATTTAAAAAAAAAAGAGGGGGTGATGTAGTGATATGGTTGTGTGTACAGGCTGGCCCGCCCTCCTGATGACATCCTCTCCTTGACTCCCTGGTCTCCTCCCATGTGACCCAGGCCATAAAGGTCAAGTGCCCTCTCCCTTTCCTCATTTTCCCTAGCCTTGACCCAGGCCAGCAGTCTCTTGTGTAATAAAGCCAATCATTCCCCTCAGTCTTTGTCCTTGTGATCACTGGGGAAACTGGTAGTGCCCAACAATAGGTCAAAAAGACTCAGGTTTTAATAAATCTTTATCTTTCTTGGGTATTACTGTTGTAACAGTTTTTTTTAAATTCGATTTGGACTTGTTCTAAGGTTAAGGATTTTTGTATACAAGTTAAATTGTTTTTGGAGCGAGTATTAAAATTAAGTTTACTATTTGATCCAATGTTATTTTTATTAGGGGATATTAAGCCCATTGCTTTTGGATTGAGATTGACTATGTACCAAATTGAATTTTTATGTTTGGCTTTGGCTGTTTCTAAAATATGTTTGGCTATTACTTGGAAATGTGATTTAGTTTTAAGAATGCAAAGATGGCATATTGAAATGAAATCCGGTATCCCTCGAGAAAAGATCGTGTATAATCTGAGGGATAAACATCAAGTATATAAGCCTATATTAAAATGCTCTTGGTATTAAAATGTAATCTCCTGGTCCACTCCGGTGGTCGTCTCTGTCTGCACAGATAAAAAGTTGATCATTTTCTTTTATGATGATCTCCTTTCTTCTTTCTTTGTAGATGGGTAGGGGAGGAGGGTGGGTGTTGGGAGGATGAGGGAGGTTTGAGGGATTTCATTCAATTATATAATGTTTGACTGAGCTCCCGCTCAGTCCAAGATTCCGCCCTGCTCCAGCTCCCTCAACAGCCCCTAAGGCTAGAGCTGGATGAGGTTCCCACCCTGGATGAGACATATAAGGCAATCGAACAACTGAAAAGTGGCAAAGCAGCAGGTATGGATGGAATCCCCCCAGAAGTCTGGAAGGCTGGCGGCAAAACTCTGCATGCCAAACTGCATGAGTTTTTCAAGCTTTGTTGGGACCAAGGTAAACTGCCTCAGGATCTTTGTGATGCCACCATCATCACCCTGTACAAAAACAAAGGCGAGAAATCAGACTGCTCAAACTACAGGGGAATCACGTTGCTCTCCATTGCAGGCAAAATCTTCGCTAGGATTCTACTAAATAGAATAATACCTAGTGTCGTCGAGAATATTCTCCCAGAATCACAGTGCGGCTTTCGCGCAAACAGAGGAACCACTGACATGGTCTTTGCCCTCAGACAGCTCCAAGAAAAGTGCAGAGAACAAAACAAAGGACTCTACATCACCTTTGTTGACCTCACCAAAGCCTTCGACACCGTGAGCAGGAAAGGGCTTTGGCAAATACTAGAGCGCATCGGATGTCCCCCAAAGTTCCTCAACATGATTATCCAACTGCACGAAAACCAACAAGGTTGGGTCAGATACAGCAATGAGCTCTCTGAACCCTTCTCCATTAACAATGGCGTGAAGCAAGGCTGTGTTCTCGCACAAACCCTCTTTTTAATCTTCTTCAGCATGATGCTGAACCAAGCCATGAAAGACCCCAACAATGAAGACGCTGTTTACATCCGGTACCGCACGGATGGCAGTCTCTTCAATCTGAGGCGCCTGCAAGCTCACACCAAGACACAAGAGAAACTTGTCCGTGAACTACTCTTTGCAGACGATGCCGCTTTAGTTGCCCATTCAGAGCCAGCTCTTCAGCGCTTGACGTCCTGCTTTGCGGAAACTGCCAAAATGTTTGGCCTGGAAGTCAGCCTGAAGAAAACTGAGGTCCTCCATCAGCCAGCTCCCCACCATGACTACCAGCCCCCCCCACATCTCCATCGGGCACACAAAACTCAAAACGGTCAACCAGTTTACCTATCTCGGCTGCACCATTTCATCAGATGCAAGGATCGACAATGAGATAGACAACAGACTCGCCAAGGCAAATAGCGCCTTTGGAAGACTACACAAAAGAGTCTGGAAAAACAACCAACTGAAAAACCTCACAAAGATGAGCGTATACAGAGCCGTTGTCATACCCACACTCCTGTTCGGCTCCGAATCATGGGTCCTCTACCGGCACCACCTATGGCTCCTAGAACGCTTCCACCAGCGTTGTCTCCGCTCCATCCTCAACATCCATTGGAGCGCTTACATCCCTAACGTCGAAGTACTCGAGATGGCAGAGGTCGACAGCATCGAGTCCACGCTGCTGAAGATCCAGCTGCGCTGGATGGGTCATGTCTCCAGAATGGAGGACCATCGCCTTCCCAAGATCGTGTTATATGGCGAGCTCTCCACTGGCCACCGTGACAGAGGTGCACCAAAGAAAAGGTACAAGGACTGCCTAAAGAAATCTCTTGGTGCCTGCCACATTGACCACCGCCAGTGGGCTGATAACGCCTCAAACCGTGCATCTTGGCGCCTCACAGTTTGGCGGGCAGCAACCTCCTTTGAAGAAGACCGCAGAGCCCACCTCACTGACAAAAGGCAAAGGAGGAAAAACCCAACACCCAACCCCAACCAACCAATTTTCCCCTGCAACCGCTGCAATCGAGTCTGCCTGTCCCGCATCGGACTTGTCAGCCACAAACGAGCCTGCAGCTGACGTGGACTTTTTACCCCCTCCATAAATCTTCGTCCGCGAAGCCAAGCCAAAGAAAGAATAATGTTTGTATCAATGTATTACAATTAATGTCATATGATTTTAAAATTATAAATAAAATATTTTTTTTTAAAAATGAATGGAAGCAACAAAGGATACCCATAGCTGCGGCAGGGCTTCAATGTCATGACTTGATATAAAACCAAATCCAGTTCAGTAGGAGACGACAAAATTTCATTCCCAGAAAAGTTCAATGACTTCTACGCCCATTTTGACCATTAGAACAACAAAGAACCACTGCACACCCCATGTGCCCTGATGACCCCCTAATGTCAATATCCAAAAATGACATCCAGGCTGCCTTCAGGAGAGTGAATTCAAGGAAAGCATCCAGTCTGGACAGAGTACCTAGCCAAGAACTGAAAACCTGTGCTGAGCAACTAGCCAATGTATTCACTGAAATCTTAAGCCTTTCACTCCAACAGACCATGGTACCCATCTGTTTCAAACAGGGCTCAAGCATACTAGTGCCCTAGAAAATTGTGGTAACCAGCCTAAATTACTATATACACAGTGATAAAGTATTTTAGAAGGCTGCTGAAGAATCCATTCCAATTTACCTACCACAGAACAGGACTATGGCAGATGCCATCTTGCTGGCTCCGCACAAAGCCCTGGAACACCTGGACACCAAATTGCAGACATTAGGATACTCTTTATTGACAACAGTTCGGCATCAACACCATTATCCCCTCAAAACTGATGAGAAAACTCCAAGATTTCAATACCATACTGAGTAATTGGTTCCTGGATTTCCTCACCTTCAGACCCCAATCATTGAGAATTAGCAAGAACATCTCCTCCACAATTTCCATCAGCAGCGGAGACCACAGGGCTGCATACATAGCCACCTGCTCTTCTCGCTTTGCCAAAACATCAACACAATTTACAAATTTTCCATAGTAATTTCCTGCCATAGAGGGCTGCATGAAAAGGGATGGTGAGTTGGCAGACAGGAGGGAAACTGAAACTTGGCTGAAGATGTATTAACAACAACCTTGCACTCAATTTCTCCAAAAAAAGATTGTAGACTCTAGGAAAGGAAAGTCAGAGGTATACAATCCAGTGATCATTGAGGGATCAGAGGTGGGGTGGGTGAGCAAATTTAAATTCCTGGGAGTCACTATATTGGAGGAACTTGCCTGGACCTAACATACCAATGTCATTGTGAAGAAAGCACGTCAGTGTCTCTACTTCCTCCGGAGTTTGCAGAGGTTTGGTAGAACATTGTCAACCTTAGAAAACTTCTGCAGATGTGTAGTGGAATGTATGCTGACCAGCTGCATCACAGCCTGGTATGGGGGCACCAATACCTCTGAGAAAAAGTTTTGCAAAAGGTAGTTGACACAGCTTAGTACATCGCAGGCAAAACTCTTCACACTGTCCAGAAAATCTATGTGGAAGGTTGCCATTAGAGACCAACAGCAATCATCAAGGAGCCACATCACCCAGGACATGCTTTGTTCTCCTGCTGCCATCAGGAAAAAGGAATAGGTGTCACAAGAGTTGTACCACCAGGTTCTGTAGCAGTTGCTGTCTGTAGTGTGAATTGTGGAGGGTTATGTAACCACTTGTCTGGAATCTGGTGGGAATGTGAATTGCTGAGGGGCATGTGACTTCTCCATCTGGAACAAGATTGGAAGTCACCTCACCTGCCAATCAAGGTCAAGCCTTACCCACAGGTCAGGGCACACTTGGTCATTGGCCCCTTTAATTATCTCATTGATTCCTGGACCAGACTCTCCAGCTAATGACACCATAAAGCAGGGGTTCTCAACCTTTTTCTTTCCACTCACATACCACTTCAAGTATTCCTTATGCCATAGGTGCTCTGTCATTAGTAAGGGATTGCTTAAGGTGGTATGTGGGTAGAAAGAAAAAGGTTGAGAACCACTGCTATAAAGCCTACCACATGTGAGCCATCTTCCTCTTTCTCTTCTGGGATGAACCTAAGCTCCACTCCAGGTTGGGAACCGTGGGTTAATGCTGGAGGATAATTGGTAAGGTGTGTGCTGACAAAGGATTGGGAGCTGCAGTATTGTGTGCCTAATGTCCCTAGTTTAATTAGATAGGAGACGTGCCTGCCAGAGTGCCAAGGGTTGCAGATATTGTATGTTGTAACTTGATCTACCCACAAGTGGTTGTGAGTATATTGTTTAATCTGGTGACTGTGTGCATGTGTGTGTCTTTTACCCCAGTTGCAGCTTCCCTACCTGCATAAATTAAAAACTACTGCTCATTCAGCCTCATTACCATTGGGACCAATTGAACTGGCTTCACACACACAACAATTAGTGCTGTGAGCAGGGTCCTTAGAGTTCTGACTGAACACAACTGCAGGGGAGATGTTTTGGAATTGGGACAGTAGAGCTAGTGCAAGCAGCAAGGATGGGATGCCTGCGTGACCATAGTAGTTGGGGGTGGCCAAATGGGAGCCCGTAGTAGCTTATCGGACCAGCTGAGAACTGCGATGGGGACCTTCCTGTGGGATCAGGTAATGAATGCAGTACAAGTCCAATACCAACTGGCCATAGTGGAGCATGATTAGAGAGGGGACAAGGGTCATCAGGGAATGGACTTTAATTACAGGCATACATGGTGGACTCCTCGATTGCCATTTCCTGAGAACATGAGGGTGACTGATGCCATAGTGGGTTACATAGGCACCACTGCGCGCCCTGACCTACCCCCTCATGGGACAAGCAACTGGGAAGACTGTCCCAGAAGCCATTAGATTATTAGAAAGGCTTGAATACATGAAGTAGGGGGAACCCAGACAAGACAGCAAGGCTGAGGTGAGGGTGGGCGATAAAGGCCCCCAGTTTACCCTCAAAGAATTTGTTTATGGTATTGGAGCACGCTAGCGTGGAGCATACTCACATTCATGAGATCCCCACCTCCACTTTGTACATGCTCTGGAAAGAGCATTACAGGGGAAGCCCTGTTGGAGAGGAGCTCCCAATTCTTCACCCATAACTCAGACCAACCCTCCCTCAGCTCATCCCCACCCCCTAACTCCCTTAGGGTAGCACTGAAAATCTTGATGCAACAGATACTTGCCCATATCCAGCAGCAGGAACCATCAGCCGTGGGTTGGCAGACATCTGCACCCCTCCCATAAGATAGAGGCCAGGGCACAAGATGAATATACTAAGCTGTCCTCTACCTGTTGGGTGACACAAGGCCATAAATCCTAGTAGCTGTACTCTGTGCCAAAGGGAATACCCAGTGTTTGATGGCCCTAGTAGACACAGCGTCCGAGCACGCTACCATCCCTGGTAATCCTTTGATTTGGGGAGGACTGCAGGTTTCCATAGAGGGTTTAGGAGACTCTATAATCCCAGCCAGAGAAGTTACCCTCCACCTATCTATAGGCAAAGCTGCACCTCACTCCATCTCCATTTTGGATGCTGAGTTACTTGAGTGTATCTTGGGCATGAGCGTGTTGAAGGGACAATTCCTAGGCACCAACAAGAGGAAGTTCACTTTCACCTGCGTGACCATAGTAGTTGGGGGTGGCCAAATGGGAGCCCATAGTAGTTCCCCCACCATCCAAGGTAGTCAGCAAACAACAATACCGGGTGCCTGGGAGCAACAAAGAGATCACAGAATCTAATGTCACTCTATTGTGGGAAGGAGTGATCCGGCCTGCCCTTTCACCATTCAACAGCACAGTCTGGCCCATGTGAAAGAATAATGGCACATGGCGTGTGACCATCGATTGCAGACAACTAAGCAAAGTCACACCCCCCCCCCTTCTCCCCCCACTGCTGCAGTCCACGATGTAGTCACATGATGGAGGACATTGGGGGACAGGAAAATAAACATTGGAAAGCCATTGTTGACTTTGCATAGACTTCTCCATCCCACTTAGTCCTGACTCCAAGGATAAATTTGCCTTCACCTGAGAGAGCAGACGGTATACATTTTTCCATCTGCCCTAAGGCTATGTGTACAGCCTCACATTGTGTCATGGGTTAATTGGCTTGGACTCAGAAAACATCAAGCTGCCCCGGACATCTCAGTGACATACTACATCGATGATATCCACCTCCAGGGCTCCTCAGAGGGAATGGACATGTTAATCAGCTCACTGTGGGTGCAAGGATGGGCCATTAAGCTGGAAACAGGATCCCAGTCGAAAAGTCCTTTTCTTGGGCATACAGTGGTACTCCAGCAGCAAAGAAATTCCTGCAGCAAAATCCTCAATGTAGCGGTGACCACCATCAAAGTTGAGACACAAAGATTCATGAATCTTTTGGGTTACTGGCGCCAACATATTCCCCATCTCACCATGCTCCTCCATTCACTGTTTTCAGGAAAAAAAAGCTGTGTTTTAGTGGGCAACAAACTGCATTTGAAATGGCAAAACAGGCCGTTGAACTAGCACTGCCACTGGCACCCTCTCCAGCCAGACTGGAGTACCCTTTGAATTACAGGTCCCTTCCACAGAGACAATGGCGAATGGAGCTCCTGGATAAATGGGCAAGGTCACAGAGTTCCACTCGGCTTCTGGACAAGTCCTCCCCGAAGCTTCCTCCCATTACTCTCCATGCAAGGGTCAGCTGCTCACTTGCTGCCTTGTGCAGCTAGCCACAGAGCACCGGATGCCAGCAGAATCTGTCACACTCTAGCACACCTCCCCATAATGCGATGGGTAAAACTGTGGAAACTACACACAAGGAGGGCTGTGCCCAGCAGTCCTCCATAGTTAAGTGGGAGTGACCAGTCCCGAAGGGATGAGCCGCCTACATGAACAGGTCATGTCCCTGCCCGTAAGTGACGACCCTCCACCCGAATTACCCACAGTATAGCCTTTCCCTATGGCCAAGGGCCAACAGTTCAATAACCTAGACCCTAGACAGCAGCAAGAAGCTTGGTTTTACTGATGTCTTCAGCTGATGGAACTGTGGCAAACAGTGTTGGAAGGCAGTGGTGGTCCACCTCGCCACGAGTAAAATAGTTACACAAGAGGGGGCAGTAGTGGGGTCCACCAACTGGCTGAGCTGGTGACTGAAGCACTCATCCTAAAAGAGACTACTGGGCCAATCCGCATCTACACGGATACCTATGGCATGGCAGTATGGATAGCCCGGTGTCAGGTCACAGTTCAGCCATCCTCACTGAGGACTATAGCACTGACAGTTTATTTGGGAGGTGGCAAAACAAAGAATAGTCATGGTCCCCCATGTGAAAATGCACACCTCCAGGGAAACCGCTGAAGCTGCCCAAAATGCTGACGTGGACTGAGCCGCTGAAATTTGCTCTGCCACCATTCTCCCCGAGCAGAGCAAACCCTGGCCCTTGGAATTGTGGGAGTACTGTAAAAGTGGGAATCTGGGCGCTGAAGGAACGCAATGATGGGCAGATGGTCTTGGGGTCTCACTCTCCTGTGTTGAAGCAAGATCTGTGGTTGCCAATTTCCCATTTGTTAAAAAGTAAAATCAAGAGGGTGGCCAATAGGCCGTCCAGGGCCACATTTGCCAGGGCAAAGGAGGGGGGCAGGTATGGCAAATTGACAATATTAGGCCTCTCCCATGCCAAAACAAAGCAATGCACTCTCACAATGGTTGATACATACTGGGTGTTCCAGTGGCAGTTCCCTACCAGTGGGCCAACCAGGATAGCACCATTAAAGGGCTACAATACCTCTCCTCCATTTAGAGTATCATGGGAGGTACAGTCCAACCAGGGCTCACACTTCATGGGGATAAAAGTACAGGAATTGTTGGCGGAGACTGGTATCTTGTGGCTGCTGTATATCCCCTGGTGTCCACAGCATCCGGGGTAATTGAGCAAATGAATGGCCTGCTCAAGGAGCAGATGCACACACTGATGCCCACCAGTACACTGCAGGGGTGGCTCAGTGTGCTTCAGCAGGCGGTGGACAACCTCAATTTTCATCCAACTGGCCTGGGGTGGGGTGTCCCCACTCTCATGCCATCTGGCAGCCTTCGATACCACCAAGTCGGAGAAGATGGAAGTTCAGAACCCCAAGGAATTGGGTAGAGTATAGATGCTGTAGCCACAAGTCTGCCTAAAAAAGGGGAAATTAGAGCGCACAGGTCAGGAGATATGCAATGGGTCGCGATATCAAGCAAACTTAATATGCCAAAGGAAAACCAGACTCCCCCTCCCAACCCTGCAGGAGAATGGTGCTGTGGAAAACACTACTGACCATCACTGCATCGATTGGCGTTGTGCCCACCAACAACACATTCCTCAGAGTGGCCTACCAATACACCAGCAGCACCAACAGATCGAACTGCTAGGTCTTCACATGAACTCTAGCCCATACTGCTGAGGGACTTCCACTTACATCCATCCCTTTCGACACCACACAAATGGACTTTTTGCATGAACTGTTTAATTACACAAACTTCAGTATTCTGATATGGGGGGGGGCATGGGGTACGCAAGTCTGTGATCTCCCGCCTACCTTCCATTTACACAATGTTACACCCAATGACCTCCGGTGGGGTGAGTGCTTCGGATCCTGCTTTTTCCTCCCTATAATCTGAAAAACACTGAAGTCTTGACTCTCAGAGTGACTCCCCAAACAGTGGACAGCAGACTCCTCAATGTGGTGGTGCCCACCAACAAAGTTGAGACACAAAGTTTCACCACCTTTCAGCTAGGTTCTTGGCGAAGGCCATCGCCCACTCACTCCTACGGGACCTTCAGTCCCAGTTTCGTGATCCTGTCAAATAGGACCCTGCTCGCAGTGCCAGATTTGTTGCGGAGAAAGAATCAACTACCGACACCAGGGTAATGCTTCGTAAGAGTTTTATTAGCAAGATATCTTGGAGAGCATGCCCAACACCCAGCCTGAGCCTGCTCTGCCCACAGCCAGTTTTAACAGAGTTTATATACAATAAATGGCACTGCATTTCCTGCATGTGGGCTTCCTGTTGTGGTCAACCTGACAATAGTTTATCATTGTCAACATTTGGTAATAATTTAATCTGTTTCACAGAATTCCAAAGCTTATCATGTCTGCTAGTCTTCTGGAGAAGGTCTCTGCCTGGTGCTGCCACTCGCTACAACCCATTTGACACTGGGACATCGGCCAACACTTTCCTTAGGGTTGTTTATGATTTTGTGAGCACCTGGACAGTGACACCGAACAGACGACTGACCAACAAGACAGTTCGTCATGTATTTCGAAAAAAATCAGCAAGAGAACAGCTGTTGCTCTGGAAACTATCACTGGACATTCTATCTTGTCAAGCCTTCAACTTTTTTTAAATTGCATGTTTTGCTGTGGTTTTTAGTGTATAATATCTCTAAGCACACTCAGAGAAACTGAAATTTATAGATACATAATCGCAGTGTGGATGTAAAGTTACAATTTGTGAGCTGACCAGTCAATGATCAGACCATGGTAGGAAACATCGTACATATTTTGTTTTGCAATGACGGCATCACCCCAGAAACTCCCATTAACAGAAAAACACCTCATGGGGTGGGGGCTATGGGAACCTTTATTTAAAAATGCTAAATTGGCTAATTTTCTGTCCTGACTCCTCCTGGCTATCGTTATAGGGATCCAACACAGGCACTTGGGGCCCCCGTTGAAAGAGAACGTGAGCAGGAATAGCATCCTGGAGTCAAGCGTCAGCCCAAAAAAGCAGATGCCCCAGGTACATGCCGGATGTAGACCTGCTGGCCTGCCCCCTGCCTCACCATGTGGTAGCACGGTGACAGGCATCTGAGCTCTGTGCTGAGGAGTGCCCAAGCACGAGGCCAAGACGTGGGATGCGCAAGCCAAGAGAGGGCTCTGGCACCTGATGGATGACCTTGCACTGCCTGCTTGCAGACGTTGGTAAGGGTGCTCACATTTGCCAGCTAAGCCGGAGAACCCAGCATAAGAGTTGGTGACCAAATAAATTCCTTTTTCTATCCTCCCCTCTGACACTGGGGAGCAACTCCCACAGCACCTTGCCCTATTGGTAACACAATAACACTGTTTGATCAGGGGTGCAGGGACTGGTGAGTTGTTGTCATTGAATTTGACTTTGTGCCTTGTCCAGCATTTGGACGGCACTAGTGAATATATTGACCCACTTGGTCAGTATTGTTTTTTTACATGTTTTGACTTGTAACATACATAGTTATTGATTGTCTCATGAATGGCGAGTGGTGTGACCTCCAAGGGGTGGATTGTATTGGGAACCTGGAGGCAGGTAGAAGATTAGCGCATTGCACACCGCCAACAACTCCTCACTCCCCTTATTAACTATACCTGTTTGGATAGACTGATTAATGAAAATGACCTAATTACCCACCTGATGAAAAAATTAGGACGAACCATAAATCAAGCCCAAGTGGATTTAATTTACAAGGAAGGACAGTTGATCCGAGTCACTCAGCTCTCCGCCCATCATTGGTGGAATAGTTTTAAGGGATGATCCCCAAAGCTAACACTGCACCCAGTCGTCAGTCTGATTATTGCCCTGTTTGTACTGTTACTCCTGATTATATGCCTATGGATAAGACTTAAGCGTCTGATATGGCAGGTAGAGAAGAAGGAAAGAAAGGTACAATATAAGTTGTTAAAGGTGACTGAAGTGCTAGAAAGGGAGAAGGAGAAAAGGACACATTTATTTAGTGGAGTTAGGTATGGGATGTTGATCTCTGGATCAACAAGGAGGGAACTGTGGAAGAAAATCTGAACACAAAGGGTTAAGGGTTCACCCATAATTTGCTTACAAGAACATACAAGAGTCAGTTGCATACTGCTTAAATGGAGGCAGGGAACCTCAAGGTTGTGATTTATCTGCAGACACGATAAGCTTTGGAATTCTGTGAAATAATGATTAAATTATTGCCAAATGTTGACAATGATAAACTATTGTCAGGTTGACTGCAACAGGAAGCCCACATGCAGGAATGCACTGCCATTTATTGTGTATAAACTCTGTTAAAACTGGCTGTGGGCAGAGCAGGCTCAGGCTGGGTGTTGGGCATGCTCTCCAAGATATCTTGCTAATAAAACTCTTCCGAAACGTTACCCTGGTGTCGGTAGTTGATTCTTTCTCCGCAACACAGGGTGAGAACTATGGGCAACGCTGGAGGATCTTTTGTAAGGTGTGTGCAGACAAATTGTAATATTGTGGCCTTTTATCCCTAGTTTAGTTAGATAAGAGCTATGCCTGCCAAGGATATCAAGAGGTGACAGGTATCATATGCTGTAACTTGATTGTAAAGCCTTCTATCCATGAGTGGTTGTGAGCGTATCACTTAATCTGGCGAGTGTGTGTATGTATGTGTCTTTTACCCGTTGCAACTCTGCTACACGTGTAAATAAAAAAAAAACCTACTGTTCAACCAGCTGCATTCAGACTCATTATCCTTGGGTCATATTGAACCGGTTTCACACACACAACCCCTCCACCATCAGACTCTTACACAACAGACTCAATAAGAGACTCATTTCAGGACTCTTACTTTCCACATTATTCATGACTAAACTTTTGGTTTATCTTTATTGCAGTTTCTTTACATTTCTTTATTTGTTTACATTTCTCTCTTTTATATTTTTATATTTTTTCTTGAGTACAAGTGAGAGTTTCCGTTAAGTAGAAATTCTGCCTGGACCGCAGAAAAAAAATCCCCAGTTGTATGTGATGTCATGTATTTATTCTAACAAAAATTTGAACTTTAATATTTAAAGTAGAAGTTCTTATGTGTTCTGGAGCAATAATGGTGTCAAGGATTGTGTGGAGAATGGGGTAAAGAGGAGAAATACATCAGCTTTGATTTGAATGGCTCGGTAGACTGAAAGGCCCAATTCTACCCCCATATCATATGGTCTTGTGTTTCAAAAGGTGCCCTTTCACCAGTTTCAACATTGGAATGTTATATGACACAGCTCCAATTCCAATTGAAAAAATATTTGTAATAAGGGATGTTTTTGAAGTAAAATGAGTAGCCATTGTTGCAAGTAATACTCATCACAAATTAAATACACTTTATTTTCATATTGCATGTCCCAAAAATAGATACAAGCAGAAAACTCATAAGGTCATTGTTGAAGTTTTAAAAAAAAAGTTATTTATTCGTTCAAAGTACAGATAATAAGTAACATATTTAACAATAAACCATAAACATGAACGTTATATTTTATATATAAAAAAGAAAGAAAAAAAAAAGACCCCCCTTCAGCCAACCCTCCTAAGGAGAGCCATAAAGAAAAGAAAAAAAAAGAAAAAATTAAGTATACATATTAAAATCTAATCAACGAAAATCAAAGTGTAAATATTCTGAATATGACAACCACTTATTAATAAAAAACTATAGTTATCACGCGAAACATATGTAATTTTTTCCCATTATTAAACAATATTTCATCTCATTATGCCATCTATTAATATCAATCATGTTCGTATCTTTTCACGTACTAGCAATACATTTTTTTGCTACAGATAAAGCTAGATATACAAAAGCAAGTTGAAATTAATCTAATCCCAAAGCATTCAAAGGTTGCAAACTACCCAATAAAAATATTGTCGGATCCAAATCCATCAACGAACTAATAAATTTAAGTTGGACTGCTTCATAATAATCTCGAAAATGTGGTAAACGTAGTCCCCCAATTCATTTTTCCAAGTTAATTTATTCAAGGTTACTCTTGCAAATTTACCTCTCCATAAAAACTCCCTAACCATTTTATTCAAATCTCGAAAAAAAATATTATCAAGTAAATACGGAATAGATTGAAATAAATATTGCATACGTGGAAAAATATTCATCTTAATTGTATTTATTCTACCCAATAAATTAATAGGTAAATCTTTCCATTTAATCAAATCAGTTTTAATTTTTTTTAATTAACGGAACATAGTTTAATTTATATAAAGATTGATAATTAACATCCAAAATTATACCCAAATACTTAATTTGATCCATCGATTTCAAATTAAGAATATTCTTATAAGCTGAATAATCTCCTTCACTCACCGGAAATATTTCGCTTTTTTCCCAATTAACTTTATATCCAGAAAGACATCCATATTGCATCAAAAACTCCTTCAAATGTAAAAGTGATTGAGCTGGATTTGTTAGATACACCAATACATCATCAGCAAATAAATTAATTTTATATTCCTCATCTAAAACTTTCATACCTTGTATCTGTGTATTTTGTCTTATGAACTGTGCCAAAGGTTTGATCACTGATGCAAACAAAGCTAGTGATAAAGGACAACCTTGACGAGTAGATCGGGTCAATTTAAACGGTTCCGAAATCAAACCATTCGTCAGTACTCTAGCTACCAGTTTACTATATAAAGCCTTAATCCAACCAATAAAAAAAGGACCAAACTTGAATTTCTCCAGAACTTTGAACAGAAAATTCTACTCAACTCTATCAAACGCTTTTTTGGCATCTAAAGATACCACCGTCGGATGGTCTGAAGATTGTCGAAATCTATTAATCAAACTAATCACACGTAAAATATTATCTGAGGCATATCTATTCTTTATGAAACCTGTCTGATCCATATAAATCAGCTTAGGTAAAAATTTAGCCAATCTATTCACTAAAATTTTAGCTATAATTTTATAATCTACATTTAACAATGACATCGGTCTATATGAGGGTACTTTCAAAGGATCTCTATCTTTCTTTGGAATTACTGTAATTAAACCACTAGAACAAGACTCAGGCAATTCATAATGTTCTCCAACCTGGCGTAATACATCTCCAAACACTGTAGAGAAGTCATCATAAAAAATTTTATAAAATTCGACCGAAAATCCATCATCACCAAGTGATTTACCATTCAGCATTTCCATCATAGTCATTTTAATTTCTGAGTCAGTAAATGGTGCTTCCAACTCCTGTATATCTACATCCTCTAATGTCAGTAAATTCAACTGTGATTTTTTAAAAAATCAATCGATCCATTTTCTTGTTTTCCATCAGATGCATATAACTTTTTATAAAATGAACAAAATTCATCATTAATCTCACGAGCTTTATAAGTGATAAGCGAATTCCATCTAACAGCATTAATAGTCCTCGAAACCTGTTCTTTCTTTAATTGCCATGCCAATACCTTTCTCTCCCCATTCATAATATCATTGTTTAGTCCTATTAATCATACATTCAAATTGATAAGATTGTAGAGTATCATATTCCAGTTTCAACCTAGACAATTCTATTTTCTGATCTTCTGTAGCATCTTTCTGAAATTCCTTTTCTAACTCACCAATCCGTTTCTCTAATTCAAGACTCTGATTTAATCGATTCTTTTTTATTTTAGAAGTATAACTAATTATTTGTCCTCTCAAATAGGCTTTCATAGCGTCCCATAACACAAACTTACTTTGAACAGAATTAGAATTTTCTTTTAAAAAAATTAATTTGTTTTTTCAAAAAATCAATAAATTCCATATTTTTTAATAACATTATATTAAACCTCCAATGATAGGCCACCTGAATTTTCTCAGAGGTTGCATATGTAAAGTATAACAAAGAATGATCTGAAATCACCCTACTTTTATATTCCGCTTGTTGTATTTTCCCCTGTAAATGTGCCGATACTTAAAAAAAAGTCAATTCTTGAAAACGATTCATATCTAGTTGAATAAAAGGAGAAATACTTCTCTGTCAGATTAAGACATTTCCATATATCCACTAAATTAAGATCTTTCATCAACGCTTGAACCTGAACTGCCATTTTAGATTTCTTAACTTTCTTTGGAAATTTATCTAATAAAGGTTCCAAAACACAATTAAAATCACCACCAACTAAAACATTATCATTAGCCTGACCCAGATATAAAAATGCATCAGAAATAAACATTTCATCATCTACATTTGGGGCATAAATATTAAGTAAAGTCCAAAATTCACTAAAAATCTTACAGTTCAATTTACGAATACATCCTGCCTTTTCCTCCATTGATTGTAATTCAAAAGATAAATTCTGATGTATCAAAATTGCTACACCTTTAGCCTTGGAATTAAATGAAGAAGAATATACATGCCCTACCCAGTCCCTCTTCAATTTCATACTTTCTTTGACATTCAGATGTGTTTCTTGTAAAAAAGCAACATAAATTTTCATTTTCTTAATATACGCCAAAATGCGCTTACACTTAATTGGACTGTTTCAACCTCGAACATTAAAAGTAGCAAACCTATTGTTGGAGTTTCACATTTAAAGGTCTTTAGATGTCTGTTATTAATAATCATTTAAATTTCATTTTGGTATGAAGATTGTTCTGATCAACATGTGATTCTTGTGCTTTAAATCACACTCTGTAGGTATAAATTTCCTCATTCTACATCACGGACAATCTGCAATTCCATTTGAAGGAAATTGCTAAGAGCTCTTCTGCTTTGTTAAGGAGAAATTTCTATAGAAGATGGGAGCATGTCTGAAAATCTTGATCTGACACCTGATACTTATTCAAATATACTGTATCTCCAAGAATAAAAAGCAGACATCACATAGGTTTACCACCGATGGTGTCAAACATAGTTTTGAAAGTATTCCAAGGTTGCCCTGAGTTAAAGCAGACCTTTTTAAGCTTCTTTTGGAATGAGATTGTTCTCACCTGCACAATTATTTAATTTTAAAATAACCTGCTACAAGTAAATGCAGTCTTTCAGAATTCTTGAGAGGTCATGTTTCAGGTATACTTTTTTCTCCATTTCTCTCCCACAATCTTGCCCAATTTGCTTTTCTCTACATTTCATGAAACTCAAAAGCCTGCAGACATTGTGATTGCAATAAAAACAGATATGTCAATGGAACTCAGCAGGTCTTGCCGTGTCCATAAGAGGCAAAGATATATAATCAATGTTTCGGGCCTGAGCACTCCTTCAAGGTATGGGACTTATTCTTTGAAGAAGGATTCTGTTTGGTATGTGAGAACTCTGCATGAAAACCTGCAGGCATCGAGAGTCAGCAGAAAGCCCAAATAGGAACTTGGGCAATGAAAATAAACATTTACAAGAAACAGAAATATATTAACTTGACCAAATATACAAATCAGATATATTTGGATTATAAAAAAACTTTTACAAATTTGTTCCAGAAAGATGTATTTTTGGTTCGATCTTCAATCAGGCAGCTCTGAGGTTGTGCTCTGGCTTCAGATGATTCTTGTTAGTCCTTCAACTCCATCAGAATTGAGATAAGAGATTCCCACAGGTGTCAATTCCCTATTACAGAAGAATATTCAAAATATTTTTACCAATCAAGTAAGAGCAACTTTTCTGAACATAATGTGAACCAGTTTTTTTTGTGGCTTTGAAAACCATTTTGCTGCACCTATCAACTTGCTTGAAATGTTTCATCGTCAACCCAATCCGAAGAGCAAGTTGCTGAGGATGTTGCCATCAGCAAGGAAAATGTTCATTGACACCTCCAGTATTTTAAGGAAAACAATTCTGAACATTGTGCAGGCTAATTGTGCGCACTGGCATGGGAACCTTTACATTGCTTTCATGGGAAATTCACCCCCTCCCTGAAGAAAAGTAGAAAGTACAAAGAACAGTTCATATTCCCCACCTATTAGTTTAGAATACAGAATTTCAGATCTGCCAAAAACCTTTGAAGATAGTCTTTGACAAAATGCTTTGTAACCCATCATATCCCTGTACGAATTCCAACATGGTATATTTAATTTAACTGTAATCCTTTCAGGTCAATCCTTGCATCAGATGAAATAGTGCAGCCGAGGTAGGTAAACTGGTTGACCGTTTTGAGTTCTGTGTGCCCAGTGGAGATGTGGGGGGGCTGGTAGTCATGGTGGGGAGCTGGCTGATGGAGGATCTCAGTTTTCTTTAGGCTGACTTCCAGGCCAAACATTTTGGCAGTTTCCGCAAAATAGGACGTCATGCGCTGGAGAGCTGGCTCTGAATGGGCAACTAAAGCGGCATCATCTGCAAAGAGTAGTTCGCGGACAAGTTGCTCTTGTGTCGTGGTGTGAGCTTGCAGGCGCCTCAGATTGAAGAGACTGCCATCCGTGCGGTACTGGATGTAAACAGCGTCTTCATTGTTGAGGTCTTTCATGGCTTGTTTCAGCATCAGGCTGAAGAAGATAGTAAAGAGGGTTGGTGTGAGGACGCAGCCTTACTTCACGCCATTGTCAATGGAGAAGGGATTGCTGTATCTGACCCGACCTTGTTGGTTTTCGTGCAGTTGGATAACCATGTTGAGGAACTTGGGGGGGGGGGGGGCATCCGAGGCGCTCTAGTATTTGCCAAAGCCCTTTCCTGCTCACGGTGTCAAAGGCTTTGGTGAGGTCAAGGCAAATAGCGCCTATGGAAGACTACACAAAAGAGTCTGGAAAAACAACCACCTGAAAAAACACACAAAGATCAGCGTATACAGAGCCGTTGTCATACCCACGCTCCTGTTCGGCTCCAAATCATGGGTCCTCTACAGGCATCACCTACGGCTCCTAGAACGCTTCCATCAGCACTGTCTTCGCTCTATCCTCAACATTCATTGGAATGACTTCATCACCAACATCGAAGTACTCGAGATGGCAGAGTCCGCAAGCATCGAATCCATGCTGCTGAAGACCCAACTGCGCTGGGTGGGTCACGACTCCAGAATGGAGGACCATCGCCTTCCCAAGATCGTGTTATATGGCGAGCTCTCCACTGGCCACTGAGACAGAGGTGCATCAAAGAAGAGGTACAAAGACTGCTTAAAGAAATATCTTGGTGCCTGCCACATTGACCACCACCAGTGGGCTGATATCGCCTCAAACTGTGCATCTTGGCGCCTCACAGTTCGGCGGGCAGCAACCTCCTTTGAAGAAGACCGCAGAGCCCACCTCACTGACAAAAGACAAAGGAGGAAAAACCCAACACCCAACCCCAACCAACCAATTTTCCCTTGCAACCGCTGCAACCATGCCTGCCTGTCCCACATCGGACTTGTCAATCACCAATGAGCCTGCAGCAGACGTGGATATACCCCTCCATAAATCTTCGTCCGTGTAGCCAAGCCAAAGAAAGAAGAAAGAAAATCCTTTCAGGTTTAAATTTTGCAATTTAAAAATGATCTCTCTCTTGGTGGTCTTGTCTAAATCATCACAGGGAAAAAAATATCTTGAATATCACCATCAGTTGTAAACATTACCAATAACATTAACCAATGTATCTGCTGATTGGAGGAACAAAACCTCATATTCCATCTGGGAACCCTCCAACTATATGGCATTATTATCGACCTCCAATTTCCATTAGGTCGCCTCTCCTCTTTCCCCTTCCCCGTCTGCTTTCCCCAGCTCTGCACTCACAAAGCCAAAGCCCCTACCCCAATCCATTCTCACCTTTCCTCTCTCCTATCCATATCTAATTAACACCTTTTGTGTGTTGGTATGCGCTCCTCCCCTGCCTTTCTTTTAATTCAGGCATCTGCATGCCTTTTATTTGAGGAAGAGCTCAAGCCCGAAACATTGCATATATATCTTTATCCCTGGGGATGCTGTGAGACCTGTTGAGTTCCTCTAGCACTTTGATTGAACGCATGAATTCGGTTAAGATGAATATTTCACCTAAATTTTTGTATCTTTTTCAATCTTTACCAATTTTTATTCGTAAATCCTTTTTTTGATTCATTGGATTCGATTATCCCATCATATATATGGCAAGGAAAACAATCTCGTATAAATAAGACTAAAAGGAATGGGGATTATCATTACCAAACTTTAGATTCTATTATTGGGCGGCCAATGTACATAATTTACTCATATTGTTACCTTTTGATACATTAGCTGACCGCCCTTCATGGGTAGAAGTGGAATTGAATTTTTCCAAAAAAACATCTATGTTGGCTATTTTGGGTTTATTTTTACCTTTTAGTTTTTCTAAATTGATTAAAGATCCTGATAACGAGGCAGAGGTTAAGGATAGGGACACAATTTAGGAATTGTTTTGGTTATCATATTATTTTCTCTTGTCATTCCTATTGTAATAAATAATCTTTTCCAACCCTCTTTGTTAGATATGTGTTTTAAGGAATGGTATAGATTAGGCATTAAAGGATCTTTTTTATTAGAACAACTACCAGCAAAATTTAATCTTTCTAATAGGCACATTTTTAGATATTTACTTATTAGGCATTTTGTTCAGTCCAAACTTTCTGATTTTCTTAAAATCTCTGAAGCTAATATTCTTGATATATTTTTTGATTTGCAATTTTCCCATGGAGGATTAATATCAAACATTTATAAAAATTTAATGGATTTAAGAGTGACCTCAATGACCAGGATTAAGAATGATTGGGAGTGCGATTTGAATAGAGCATTCTCCAATGAGAATTGGGATACAATTCTTAGTTTGATCAATGAGCCTTCATTTTGTGCATGGCATTGTTTGTTGCAATTGATGGTGGGGCACAGAATACACATGTTTGAAGTTAAATGATCTCATTTTTATCCTGATATGAATCCATTATGTGATCATTGTAAAATTTGTGAAGCTTCATTGATTCATATGTTTTGGGAGTGTCTGACTTAGAATATTTTTGGAAAGAGATTTTCCAAACTTTATCAATGATTTTTAAGGCTAAATAAGAATCATGTCCTTTGATTGCTTTATTTGGATATATCTCTGTCCTCAATCCAGGAGAATCTTAGTTTTTGCTTCATTGATGGCCAGACAAGCAATTTTGATGAAGTGGAAAGACATTGTTTCACCCTCTCATATTCAATGGTTACATTGTGATAGATTATGTTATTATATGTTTTAAAGGAGATAAATTGAGGCAGGTTTTTTTTAAATGTCAGACACATTTAAAGACTTCAAAACAGATCTCATTTAAAATGCCAGAGCTCTGCTCAAGCCAGAAAATCCAGGCTCCAAGTGCCTTTGTAAAAACTTTGAAGAATGCCTATAAGGACTTCACAAGTAGGTGTTAATTAGATATGCTGAGGAGCAATGTATTATTGTTTTGGAAAGCAACAGATGAACGAACTCAGAAGATTAGGTCCGGAGCTGCATTCTGTCTGAGTACAGTTGGCTGTTTTAAGAGGGTCATGTCGTTTTCTCTGAGTGAGAGAGAGATTTCAGTTCTATAGTTCAGCAGCAGCAGCTGGGACTGGAACAGGACAAGCTGGTAAAACCCCATTTTGAAGAAGGGTTGCGAGTTCTTAGTTCAGCCTGGTCAAAACCCTTGTGGTCCAAACAAGAGGAGATGGCTGGCTGCATAATGTTTCACTTGAAATAAGGGAAAAAAAAGGAACTCTGTGGTGATCTGAAAGTAAGAGGTTACCATCTGCAAAACCCTGATGGGGCAAGTTTCTTCGGCAAGCCACTGACGTGGCTGATCAGAATGAATCAGTTGTGGGTATCCAACAAGTAACAGATCTCTCTCTGAAAAATGACAGGAAATTTCCTGAGTGGTAACCATTTACCTTTCAACACCAAAGTCTGGTGAAATTCATAAATGTTAAATTCTGTGCACAGTGAAAGAATTGCCTGCAACCAGTGACCCTGGAGGAGTGAGAAGTGAGAATGAACTGTGAATTAAAGAACTTTTCAGAACTTACACACATTACATACACGTGCACTTAGAATTAGAAGGGGGTTAAATTAGGTTAAGTTAATAGTAATAAGTTTGGTCCTGTTTTCATGTTTAAAGATAATTAAAAACAACTTTTGTTTAAGTAGCCATTTGTCTTGGTGAATTTCTATTGCTGCTGGGTTTTGGGGTTCTCTGGGCCCATAACAACTTGATATCGTCGTATTTAAGTTCAGAAAATAATAGATAAATTAAAGATACAAAGTCTGAATTTGATAATATGTGGGGCCCATTCATAGATTATTATCATAATCTGAGGATTTAAGTGGTGTGCATGCTCCAGGGATTCACTGCCTGGTGTTTGGGGCCTGTTATTTGATTCATATTTATAATATATACAGTTAATCTTGTTTAGAGGGAGGGGGTAGATTAGTAGGAAGAATTTTTTTTCCTTTTCATTATTAAGACTAAAAGGTAATGGTGGATTTAACTACAGATTACGGATCATATCACTGAACAACAAGATCAAATCAGAAAAGTGTAAAATATCCTATATGAGGGAATTTTATGAGCATTATTTGTATAATTTTTGTATTCAATATTAGTTTTGTACATAATACAAGTTATGATTCAATTGTTTAATTATTATCATTATTCTTTGGCTTGGCTTCGCGGACGAAGATTTATGGAGGGGGTAAAAGTCCACGTCAGCTGCAGGCTGGTTTGTGGCTGACAAGTCCGATGCGGGACAGGCAGACACGGTTGCAGCGGCTGCAGGGGAAAAATGGTTGGTTGGGGTTGGGTGTTGGGTTTTTCCTCCTTTGTCTTTTGTCAGTGAGGTGGGCTCTGCGGTCTTCTTCAAAGGAGGTTGCTGCCCGCCGAACTGTGAGGCGCCAAGATGCACGGTTTGAGGCGATATCAGCCCACTGGCGGTGGTCAATGTGGCAGGCACCAAGAGATTTCTTTAGGCAGTCCTTGTACCTTTTCTTTGGTGCACCTCTGTCATGGTGGCCAGTGGAGCGCTCGCCATATAACACGATCTTGGGAAGGCGATGGTCCTCAATTCTGGAGACGTGACCCACCCAGCGCAGCTGGATCTTCAGCAGCGTGGATTCGATGCTGTCGACCTCTGCCATCTCGAGTACTTCGACGTTAGGGATGAAAGCGCTATAGAATTTGATGTCCTGAATGAAATAAATTAATGTAATAATTATGGTTAATGCATATATTTGATTTATGTTTTATCATTAATATACCTTGTGTAACAGGTTTTTGTTAAACTCAAATTTATTTTAAGAGGTGTTAGAAAAGAGATTACAAAACTGATGACAAATTCTCCCAGTGGAGAATTGGGATCACTTTCTGAAAAGGTGGAAGAGGTAGAAACCCTTGTGGCATTTAAAGTGCACTTGGATGTGTTCTTGATGAGCTATGGGCCTAATGGGTTGAGATTCAGCTGAAGAGCTCCCTTTCCACCAGGATGACCATAAAGTACCGAATGGCCTACTTCTAGTCCTTTGTTTCTTTGATCAATTAAATTCAAATATTTGTCTTTGAGGTTATAGCTCCAGTTTCACTTTGAAGGGCCAATCAATTTTAAAGTTAACACTAACAGAATGATGGTAATATACTTATTTGCAATGCCATTATATTTAGTTCAAAAACTAATACAGGGGCTTCCTGGTTAAGGGTACCATGACTTACAAAAATCTGACTTCACATAAATTTCCTAATAAACCTCTTTCTTAGATACCTCTTTGCTTCTAATCTACTTAGTAAAAGGTTTTGGGACTTACTTTAATTCTGCCTGTTTATTCTCCTTCACATCCCTTTTGTTTCCCCAAAATTTGTTAAAATTTAGAATTCCTGGTCATCTCTTGAAACCAAAAGCTTAAACCTGACATTCTTATTTCTGATCAAACCATCTTTGTGCACTTGGTGTGTTCCTGTAACTCTCATTCATTTTTAAATTCCACACACCCCCTTGCCTTCTTTAACACACCCAATTAAAAGATGGGCAAAGAAGGCTCCTGTTTTGATATCTCTGTGAGATATCTGGTTGTGTGTACTTTTCCTGCTAACAGTATTGGTTAAGCTACTATGCACATTCAAACAATTACCCTAATGAGCTATCCTAAGCTTTAAAAGGTAGCCTTTTTTTCCATTTTGATTGATTACAAGAACTCATTAAAAAAATTACAAATGTTCTTTGGATTTAGCGAGGCAACTGCGAACTGATATTAACTTGTCCACATCTTCATATACACTCCAGAAATTGGTGAATGTACCCTATCACTGCATCATGGAGAAGCAATAAAACTCGCCTGGAGCTCCTCCATTCCTCTCACATAAATTACTTTGAGTTAACCCGAGCCTAAGGCCACATTGGAGCTGAGACATACAGGAGGCTGCAGATACTGGAATCTGAAGTCAAAGGCTATCTGCTGGAAGAAATCAGGGGGAAAAAAGAATGGTCGACGTTTCAAACCAAAACTTTTTATCAAGGCTCTCTTTTTAATGGGGGATAGAACCAAAGAAGGGGGATGATAATTGGTGGGGTTAGTTCAGAAGGGGACAGAAGAATGAGTCTTGAGGAGCTTCAAAGGAGAACCATTCTATTTCTCTTCTGATTGACTTCCTCCAGCAGATTGTATATGGTCATTGGAGTGAAATGACACTAGATGGGCAATCTGGTGCGTGCTGTGCCAATGGGAAGACACATAAGACTTCAGTTGCTGGAAGCTAGAGCGAAAAAAAAGAACAAACTGCTGGAGAAGCTGTTCATTGTGCCTGGCCCGGTAAGTTCCCACAGCCCTCGTTCAAAGTGAGTCGGGCCGAGCTCTTGTAAAATAAAGTGAGACAAATTAAACTGAGCTAAAATGCTGCAGATAATGGCAGGTCAATGGTAACTGGTCCAAACACAGTGACTAGAGTCCAATTGGGGCTGGATCAGTGGGGTCGGACCGAGCCCGGCTGGGGATGGGGCTGGATCAGTGGGGTCGGACCGAGCCCGGCTGGGGCTGGATCAGTGGGGTCGCACCGAGCCCGGCTGGGGCTGGATCAGTGGGGTCGCACCGAGCCCGGCTGGGGCTGGATCAGTGGGGTCGCACCGAGCCCGGCTGGGGCTGGATCAGTGGGGTCGCACCGAGCCCGGCTGGGGCTGGATCAGTGGGGTCGCACCGAGCCCGGCTGGGGCTGGATCAGTGGGGTCGCACCGAGCCCGGCTGGGGCTGGATCAGTGGGGTCGCACCGAGCCCGGCTGGGGCTGGATCAGTGGGGTCGCACCGAGCCCGGCTGGGGCTGGATCAGTGGGGTCGCACCGAGCCCGGCTGGGGCTGGATCAGTGGGGTCGCACCGAGCCCGGCTGGGGCTGGATCAGTGGGGTCGCACCGAGCCCGGCTGGGGCTGGATCAGTGGGGTCGCACCGAGCCCGGCTGGGGCTGGATCAGTGGGGTCGCACCGAGCCCGGCTGGGGCTGGATCAGTGGGGTCGCACCGAGCCCGGCTGGGGCTGGATCAGTGGGGTCGCACCGAGCCCGGCTGGGGCTGGATCAGTGGGGTCGCACCGAGCCCGGCTGGGGCTGGATCAGTGGGGTCGCACCGAGCCCGGCTGGGGCTGGATCAGTGGGGTCGCACCGAGCCCGGCTGGGGCTGGATCAGTGGGGTCGCACCGAGCCCGGCTGGGGCTGGATCAGTGGGGTCGCACCGAGCCCGGCTGGGGCTGGATCAGTGGGGTCGCACCGAGCCCGGCTGGGGCTGGATCAGTGGGGTCGCACCGAGCCCGGCTGGGGCTGGATCAGTGGGGTCGCACCGAGCCCGGCTGGGGCTGGATCAGTGGGGTCGCACCGAGCCCGGCTGGGGCTGGATCAGTGGGGTCGCACCGAGCCCGGCTGGGGCTGGATCAGTGGGGTCGCACCGAGCCCGGCTGGGGCTGGATCAGTGGGGTCGCACCGAGCCCGGCTGGGGCTGGATCAGTGGGGTCGCACCGAGCCCGGCTGGGGCTGGATCAGTGGGGTCGCACCGAGCCCGGCTGGGGCTGGATCAGTGGGGTCGCACCGAGCCCGGCTGGGGCTGGATCAGTGGGGTCGCACCGAGCCCGGCTGGGGCTGGATCAGTGGGGTCGCACCGAGCCCGGCTGGGGCTGGATCAGTGGGGTCGCACCGAGCCCGGCTGGGGGCTGGATCAGTGGGTCGCACCGAGCCCGGCTGGGGCTGGATCAGTGGGTGGGACCGAGCCGGGCTGGGGCTGGATCAGTGGGGTGGGACCGAGTCGGGCTGGGGCTGGATCATTGGGGTCGGGCCGAGTCGGGCTGGGGCTGGATCAGTGGGTGGGACCGAGCCGGGCTGGGGCTGGATCAGTGGGTGGGACCGAGCCGGGCTGGGGCCGGACCGAGTGGGGTCGGACGAAGTGGAAGCTGCACGGACAGATTTCGAGCGACGGCGACCGCGCCCCTGCACTGCTGCCCTCGCTCGGCCGTGAACGGCGGCTGCCGCCTGTCACTCATCCACTCAGGGACGCCGGGCCGAGGCACGCTGCTCCACACCCTCCTTACCCCAAACTACTTTGCACTCGCCAACTATGGATGCGTTGAAATCGGCCGGGAGAGCGCTGATCCGGAGCCCCACCATCAGCAGACACAGCTGGGGCTTGTCCAGGCACCACAGTAAGTTTCAGCGGCTCTGCTTCTGCAGCCGGGCTGCGTCTCCGACCCCCCCCCCCCCCCCAGTCGGTGGGCTGCGGGGCACGAAACAATATCACGTTGAAGGTGGTGCTATTTAAACAATTCTGTGGGCCTTCGTGCCGCACCGTTAAAGTCGTGCAGGAATCTCAGGGTCCGTGTGCTCGTCTTATTTTCCACGAGAAGTTGAGCATCAGTGAAGACAAACTGAGCAAGAGGAGCTGTTCTGTTAGGGTTAACTATTGTTTTCTTTGTTTCTTTTTGCAGCCTAAGATTTTCACCAAGTTGTTTACACGCCGATGTGTTGAATGAGGATACTTTTGCTAAGTGTAATTGAATGCTGGTGGCTGATCTGTTTTCCTGAATGTTACTGTCTGATTGTCAATTGAAGGGGACTGGAATTTTCCTGCGGAGTTGCATTTGAAGATATTTCTGCTTGGCTGAGCTATTTCACTTCATGGGCATGAATGGCTACTTCCTGATTATGTTACTTCATCCAAAACTATGGTCATGTTTCACTCTTGGGGTAGAGAGAGAGAGAGAGAGAGAGATAAACAGTTTTCATGTGAATAAATATGAAGCCGGGAGAATCAAAAACCAACACTCGATGAAGAGAAGTGACATTCTATGGCAAATTTTGCTTTTTCAGATTTGCATTTTTAAGAAATGCAAGCACATTAGATGTTTTGGAGTGTTTTTCTTTTGGTTAGACACCATTTTAAACAAGTACCCAAGATTTTCAATTTTATCGACTTCACTGTCACTTTTGGGTCGAGAGTTATGATTGTCAGTGAAGATAGAATCTCTCCAACTTTTATATGATTCAGAATTCAATACCTTACTCCCCTTTGGGAATTACAACCAAAATGCATTTAAAATGAAACAAAAAGGACTGTTAAATCTCCGCATGGACATGGTTGAGTTACTTTTTATCGATTCTGTATTGAAGTTCAATGGGTCCTACCTAGGTGAATACTTTCAGAATTTAAATGGATCTTAATTTTTTAAAATTCTTCTCAATTTCTAATCTTTCTAAATCATGTACTTTGTTCTCTGATCTGCAACATTTAATTTAATGTATTGGGGGAAAATACCACTATCAACAAATCTCTATGAATTCAATTAGAAAATTATTTTGACTGTGTAGAGATTTTTTAGGACAAGCAATTTTTATCGTAGCTGGCTTTAACCAGGGTTTTTTGGTGTTATTTTAGACTAAATGACTCATTTAATCATTGAAATGCACAGCTTTCACAAAAGGAATGTGTGGCCACAGCTGTCATTTTCTCCCAGTAGACCTCCATGTTAATGGTTTCAGGATTATACCTTTAAAGTGTAAAGAGTGTTTTAGTTCCTAGCGACTGCGATTACAATCAATCATTCAGAAGAATGGGGGACTACTCTGGGTCCAGAAGTAGGGAATTGTTTATACATAAATCATAAAGTCTGGTCAGTATATTGCAGCTGTCTACTTAATGTTTTCTTTGCAAATGTTAAGGAATAGTTCAGTGTGGCATGTTGTGTTCTATAATTGTAGATTTTTAAGTGATAGAATTTTCTTCAATTAAAGTATTCCTTCAGAGCAATGACATAGAAATCTATAGCACACATTTGGCTAGAATTTCCCTACTGTATAACTCTTCATTTTTGTCAATTCCATGTACCTATCTAATAGTCTTTTAAAAGATTCTATGATACCTACCACCACCACCGTTGCCAGCAGTGGATTTTATGCACCCACTACTCTGTGTGAAAAGCTTGTCTCTTAAATCCCTCCCACCCTGTACTTACTTCCAAGCACGTTAAAAGCCCATCGTGTAAGCTAGCGCAGCCCTGGGAAATAAAGTCTCTGGCCGTCTGTATGATCAGTGTCTCTCATCATCTTGTGCACCTCTAACAGGTCATACCTCATCCTCTGTCACTCCAAGCAGAAAAGACCAAGTTCGCTCAACCTATCTTCATAAGGCCTCCTCTCCAATCCAGGCAACATCCTTGTAAATCTCTGCATTTTGTTACTTTTGTACAAATTTTTACAATTTATTCAGTAGAATTTGTGCATGCTAGCATTCTGAGATATTTTCGGTGCATGCTGACCAGTGATGCCTATTAAAAAGAATCCTTGTTTCTATTTCTGAAGGTTTCCAGCCTTCAGGTTCAAAGTCTTCATCAATGCTTTTTCAAAAGGACAGCAGTTAGGATTGATTTCAATAGTCTGGGTTGAATAAGAAAAAATATACTGGATGTTTTTCCTGATTGCAAATTAGCCATCCTTTAGAAGTCGATTCTAAATCCAGGAAGGATCACTGTCATGTGTATATCCTTTTGTACCTCTGTGGTAAATGTGCACTCTCTTTACTTGTTAAAGCAGTTAATCATTTACTGTTCAATGTTTACACAGAATTTCAAGAAAAAGTAATTGTTGCTAGTTTTATTTAAGCATGGCAGTTTGTTTTGTTATGAAAAAATGCAGCATAAAATTAGTTTAAACAAATTTGGAAAACTCACTCTGTTTATTTCACATTTAGAACTTTATTTACCAATAGTCTCTCAAACTGATTAGCGTGACCACGGTTTAAGGGCCTAGGCTCTAGGCTTGTGTTCTCGGTGATAAAGCTCATGACAGTCAGAAGAGTGAACGTTCAGAAATTAAACATACATTCCTGGCTGATTGAATACTGCTCTGACAGAATTAATAGCTTTAAGATGAGTGTTAGGGCAAATGGAGCCTTAATGGAAGAGGTAAAAGATCCAAAGGCAGTATTTCACAGATAAACACAGCAGTGCTCTTGGTGTGCTGGATAATATTTATTTCATAACCAATATTACTTCATTTAAACAAAAACAATCTCTGATAGGTCTTGGTCCTGCATAAATTTTTGCCATTCTTTCTCATTTTACCAGAGAGATGGCAGTTCAAATATTTTGTTAGGTACAACCTGCTTTGATATATCCCAACTATGTAAAAGACATCATAAATGCAAGTCTTTTTTTTTAAATCTATTGACACGGTGATTTGAAACTGCTCTTTTAGAACATTCACAGCAGCAAGCAATAATATATGAGCAAAATAATAAATAGTTCTCTTTGTAACTAGAGGATACTGAATAATTTGATAACCACAATGTATAGATTCAGAACTAGTCGTTATTGTGGCTATCCCTCAAGGTCAAGGATGATGGCCTTCGTTCCGACAGAGCAAAGATGCCTGCGTATGTATTTTTTTAACGTGTTTTTGATGCTGCCCTCCAAGAAGCACATGATACTTCACAAATCGACCAACTAATTTCAATGCCATGGAAACCACAATTGGAGCTGATGGATTTGTTGCAGCCTTCGTCCACCTTCACAGCCATTGAGTTCAGAGTAAACTTTGCCTGTTCCACCGTGAGGACTTGGTTGGATTGTTCTTTGCCAGGGACCTTACCGCCATGGGTGACCCAACCAGGAGCATAGCTCCAGAGGGCATCATTTTTGGGATCTGAGGAACACACAAGCTTCTCCACCACAACAAGGTGACAATCCACGGAAAAGGCAGAATATGACAAAATATAGGGAGCAATAAGTTTAAATGATCCATGTAATGGAAATTTAAAAAAAAACTGCAAGATCAGAAATTTTGTAAGTTAAATCAGTCTGCTTAGACATGATGTTAACTAACAGTTGTCATAGCTACAGCAGTTGCTGGCTGTTACCAAACCTGGCCACTGCTGTTGGATATTAGATTATTTTAAACTGAATATGCTTTATTCTGATTGTTACTTCATGTAGATGGCATAAAGCTGAATTTCATGTGGTTACTGCATGAATCTCAAGCTGTTCTCAGGCATATGAATTATATAAATCACACCACAGTCATGTTTGTTAATTGCCATTGTGACAGATTATATTGTGTTTGTATTGTATATAGATATGTTTTTGGGAGATAAATTGGGGCAGGATTTTCAGTGTAGGTCACATACAAACACTTTAAAACAGATCTTATTTAAAACACTGGAGCTCTGCTCATGCTAGACAGGCTAGCACCAAGAGCCTTTGCAAAAGCTTTGGAGAGTGCCCAAGAGATTTCACTAATGGATTGTTGTTTACAAAAAGACAACAGATGAAAGATCTCGTCAGAGCCGCAGGCTGTCTGGAGTAGAACTTTCTGTTCTAAGAGGGTCATGTGGTTTTGCAAACAGAGCTTAAAAAGGCTTTCACTTAGAGAGAGAGAGAAAATTCAGTTTTGCAGTTTTACAGTCAGCAGCTGTGACTGAAATATTGCAAGCTGGCAAGATTGTGGAAGACCGCATTTGGAAGACGGGTTGTAAGTGCTTAGTTCAGCCTGGTCAAAGCTCTTGTGGTTCATGCAAGAGGAGAGGACTGGCTGTCTAATGTTTCACTTGAAATAAGAGAAACATCAAGGAACTCTGTGGTGATCTGAAAGAAAGAGGTTATCATCTGGGGGCAAGTTTCTTCGGCAAGACACTGAAGTGGCTGGTTACAAGGAATCAGTTGTGGGTGTCCAGCGAGCAACAGATCTCGCTCAGAAAACCGACAGGAACCTTTCTGAGCGGTAACCATTTACCTTTCTAGCATCAAAGCCTGGTGAACTTCATAAATGTTAAATTCTGCGCACAGTATAAGAATCGCCTGCAACCAGTAAACTTGGAGGAATGGGAAGTGAGATTGGACTGCGAATCAAAGAACTTTTCTAAACTTGAATACACAAGCGCTTAGAATTAGAAGAGGGTTAAGTTGGGTTTGTTAACTTAATAGTGATGTTAAAGTGTAATACTGTTTTCCTGTTTAAAGATAATTAAAAGCAACCTTTGGTGAATATCTATTGCTGCTGGGTTTTGGGGTCCTCTGGGCTCGTAAGACCATCCATTGATGAAGGAGTTTTTGCTTCATACAAATCACATGGCCTACAAGTTCTCTCTTATGAGCATATTAGAAAATGCAGCAAAAGCTGGAAATGTAATACTTGTTTTTCTTTGTCTTCCTGATATAAATTGGGCTTTGTGAATTAAGTATTTTCTCATATTCATTGCTCGACATGTACAATAAACAATGTCTGAGTTATGTGATGTTGAAAAGAGCCAAGGCATTTTTATCACTATATTGGTTCAACATGAATAGATGTATTATGTGGCTAAAATGTGAGAGGTTATATGAACAAAAAACTCTTTTTACCTAATCTATAGTATTGGGATTTGTACTGTAACATGCATCTTGGGTCCATTTCATGTATTAAATCTATTGTCATATTTTCTGGTCATGTTTCACGCCTGACCAATGCTTGCCATTTGTAATAATGTTTTGTACAGAATCTGTTTCTGAGCTCTAATTTGCTTAAACCCCAATATGTAAGGATAATTTTATAGACCACCTTTCTCCATTGGGCTCCTTGGTTTCCTTTCACAGATCTTGGACTTTTGGTAGCAGTCGTGCTGTTTGGTCCTGGATCCTGTGCCAGATATAGCTGTCTTATGTTTGTCCACACTTCTTGCTACAACATAATGAGGAATCTAATATTAGATAGCCTGAGCCCTCTCCATTCGAAAGCCCTTCAATGTCAAATATGGTATCACAGGGCACATTACAGCACAGGGGAAACATCAAAGTGTAGAAATGCAGTCAGTGTGAGGATGTAGAGCTAGGTGATGGATAGGTGTATCTCCAGCCATTGACCCAAAGAACCTTTCTATAAAACAAGGATTCTTTAGATTCCTCCTAGTGTGTAAGCTTTGACCTGGGTGCCACCACTGCCTGGCAACATCACTCCTCTTATGTCCTCGTACTTCCTGATAGATTCAGCGAAAGGTTCTACTCAGCACAAAAGCAGTCCTCAAAAGGTTTACAATTTGAAGATTACTGAAATATGCTGAAGGTATTGAGAAACCAGAGCCAGGAGTTCTTCTATTGTGTTTAAAAATCCTCATCAAGCCTTTCACAGCAAATAAACAGTATGAAGATCCACCATTTAAACCAGTGCTAAAAATCCCCTGATTTACAACTTGGGTCAAAGTACAGATTCAGAGCTTTGCCTGGTAGATCCATCTTTGGCAGTTCACCTTTATTCAAACTCATTAGAGTTGTGAAAGCTTGCTTTGTGGCAGGTATTACAAAGCATTTCTTTCAGTGTTATGGCAGTTTGTTTTTGTATTTGCTTGTACATTAAATTGCAGTCATATACTAATCATCATTAATTTTACTTTATCTGTATGTTTTGATTGAAATTGTAAATTTTTCTTGTATAGGCTTTCCATTTGTAGATTCTCCTTTCTGTGTTTTTGTACCAGGAATGACCACCCTCCGCTACACTAACAACTCTGTAGAAGAGAGAGTGGAAAGCACCAAGTTCCTTGGAATTCACTTAACTAGTAGCCTAATGTGGGCACTCAACATCTCACTTGTCAGGAAGGTGCAACTGCACTTCCTGAGAAGACTGAAGCAGGCAAGGCTACCAGCCACCATTATCTCAACCTTCCATAGGAGCTCTATCAAGAGCATCCTGGCCAGCTGCATTACATTGTTGTACGGTTGCTGCAGAGAAATGGATTGGAAGTCCATCACAGGACCTTAAGAATGGCAGAGAGGATCATTGGAGTCTCTCTCTTTCCCCGCCCCCCCTCCCCCCCCATCCATGTGATCTACTGGGATTGTTGTTTGATGCGGGCACGCAAAATCATTGAGGTCCCCTTCCACTGTGCACACAGCATCTTTCAGCTGCTCCCGTCAGAGAATAGATACAGGAGGATCAGAGCCAGCACCACCAGGCTGAGGAACAGCTTCTTTCCACAGGCAGTGAGAATGTTGAATGACCACAGGAACAGCTCAAACCAACCATCTGAGACTCTCATTTGCACAAAGCAATATTTATTTTTATACATTACATTCTTCTCCTGCATATGTATTATTTGTCTGTATGCGCGCTATATCTGGTTGTGTGCATGTTTGGCACTGAGGACTGGAGAACACTGTTTCATCGGGTTGTACTTGTACAATCTGATGACAATAAACTTGACTCTTGCTCCCCCTTACCTATTCTTGTACATGCCACCAACATTTATAAATCAAAATCAGAATAATGCTAATGTAGAAACAAAATTAAAATTGATGAACTTCTCCAATGGTCTGCCAAAAGAACAACAAAGACCTTAGAGTAAAGCAATTTGTTAGTTTAGGAACAAAATGAGTTTATTTCACACCTTTAGCAGTGGTAGGTATCTTGGACAGCTTCGCAGCTTGAGCAAGTAGTGAAAAGCCTTGTCAGAGGTTTAACTTGAGGAAAGTAATACAGGAAGAAAAATTGTTGGAAATGCCCATTTGCGGGTGGGCAATCAAGTTTATAAGATTGTAAACATGATTGGTGGAGTGATAAGTCATCCTTTTTTTTTGCACCCGTGTAATTCAAAGTCAAAGATGCTAATTGTTTCGATTTTTTTTTTTTAACCTCCAATCTTTATTGGTTAAATGATTTGTGCAACTTGACCTGTGGTGTTCGATTTCATCTGAACTATTGTTAAAAGTATTGTACCTGCAAACACTTCAAAGATGTGGAAATTTCTTGGCTGGTGAGAAACTGTCTAAATGCCGCGTGGTACTTTTGTTTAGAATATTTTTCAATCACCCTGTTGTGCCTTTGGAGTCTGAAGTAGTGCTTTGTGTAAGGATCAGCTTATGTCATGAAATTCTGAATAGTTGAATGAGGCCACAACCTGTTTGCAAAACTATTCGCTTGCAGGAATCTTTCAATGATAAGGGGTAGAAAAGAAAGAAATCCCTTCAGTTTGCAACTGGAGCTTCTCCAAAAACAATTTTTCACTTGAAATGTCAATGCACAATGGACAAGTTGGGAAAGAATGTTCGTAAGGCAAAAGAGAACAATATTCTTTTCAGTTGTGTAATTTGCTTTACCCAGCAAATATCCACGTATAAATTTGACAGCATCAATTTTGTTTAAACTGTCTTTACCCATTGTGTTGTCCTGTTTTCTTGTTAAACTAGCACAGAGCTGATGGTAGTGGTAGTTTTATAACAAGAAAAAACAGGCCAGTGGAAGAATTCAGTGGGTCAGGTAGTATTTGTGGAGGCAGAGGAATGGTCGATGTTTCGGATTGGAACATTGCAGGGTCTTGACTCTCCCTCCACAGGTACTACCCGTCTGCCTGGAATCCTCCAGCAGTTTGTGCTTTCCTCCAGATTACACAGCAGACTCTTGTGTCTCCATTGTATTTTTATAAAGAAGTGATGCATGTTTTATGTGAGAACCATAGAACCAGGTCCTGCGGCTCATCTAGTCTATGTTAAACTGTTTATTATTGCACCTCATTCCATTGATGTACACCCGGACTATAGCCCTCCGTACCCCTACCATCCATGTGCCTATCCCATCTTGAATGTCAAAATTGAATCCACTACCTCAGCTGACAGCTTTTCACACTCTTACATCATCCTCTGAATGAAGTTTCATCAAATGTTCCCCTTAAATATGTTGTGCATTGTTGTATGATGTAATATCAAGATGTTCCAAACTTCCTACTTCATTTAAGGTCGAACAGCTCTTGAGCAGTTGGTGATGAGGTGCCTTCTTGAAATGCAGGTGTCTTTGTGGTAAAGGTTAAAATTGAAACTGAATTCAGATTTTCTGCTGTAACAAAAGGTTCCTCACTGATAGGCTCCCTATTTTCTTCTACCAAAAGCCATAATTTTCTTCTACCCAGAACTAAGGGGATGGGAGGCTCTGAAACCGAACAGTCCAACTTAGAGTTCTTATATTTAGCAGCTTCTCATTATTTTAAATACCATGCATTTTATGTAGAAGGCAAAAGGCTGGCCACACAAACCCACAGATCAGTACAAGTTACTATTTCTGAGGTTCTATTCCAGACAGAGGCTCATTAGCTAAGGGTCTATACTGGCTCCCTGTCAAACAATTTGTTCAGTCCCATTCACTATTTTTGTTATTCCAGAGCCCTGCAAAACCTTTATACTATGTACAAATTCAATTCTTTTTGAAAGCTTTGATCTGTTTCTGTCATGCTAAATTTTTAAATGTCCAATTCTTCAAACATTCTGTCTATTCGATACTAATTTAACAAAATAGTTTATTTGCACTTAGATTGATATCAAATGTAGAGCAATTAGTAGTATTTATTGCAGAAGGTTGATTAATTATCCATGCCCATATGACAAAATATATATTCATGCTTCCTCTGATCTAAGTAGCCTTTGGACTTTCTACTAGCTTATCATTTGATAGCAATTTCTATAATCTTTGAGCATTTACAATCCATTTGTTCATATCTTCCTTCATTGTTCCCTCTACTGTAATGGCAGACAACATTGCCTCCAATTTACACACTGTATGTGTGTCATAGACCCATTCATGTTTTGTAAATGGGCATTTACAACCAGCACATCAGATGATGGACATGTTGTCTTTGTTAATAATTGTCTTTTTACTGTCTCACTGCAGCCATTATGACTTGAGCCCATGTTCTTTTCTAGGAACACTTTAGATATAGATGTTTCCCAGTACAGTTCTTTTAGTTTGGAGGGATTCAGAGATATATGTGGCAGGAAAATGGCAATAGATTATTGGTCCCATCATCTATCAAGGTCTCAGGTGCCTGTTGCCCTCACTGCCATTATGAGCTTGCACTTACAATATACAATGTGTATGAACTGGGACATCAGCAGATTCTGTGAGAGCCAATAGTACGGAAGACAGATAATTACATTGGTTTAATCTAATCAAAATGAGTTTTAACTGTTTGTAAATAAGGAAGATTTGCAAAGGAAAAAAATTGTTATTTAATTCATTACTAAATTTGAATTGTTCATGTTGAATACATTTTTCAAATCCTTTTGTTTTGAAAAGATTATTTGAAATTTTGCAAAATGCAAATATAGAATACAAGAAAACAAAATTAAGATGCCCCCTATAATCCCCCACCCACCTCATCCCACCCCTAACTACCCTCCCCCCACCCCCCGGAGCTTAAATTACATACAAAACTATTTATATAAAATACAAAATCATAGTGGGTTGAATTACAATATACCAATTCCCCACACAAAACTAGAATAAGAAAACAAAATTACCAAACATTTAAATTCATACATTCCAAATACCAGTCCACATTTTCTCAAAAAAAAGAAATTATTTCGTAAATTATATGTAATTTTCTCTAAATGTAAACTTGATTGCATTTCATTATGCCATCTTTGTATATTTAACTCCACATCATTTTTCCAAGTTACTGCTATACATTTCCTAGCTACTGCCAAACTCAATCGAATAAATGCAATTCTAGATTTATCTAAACTCGCAATTAATGGATTCATATAACCTAATAATTGAAGACAACAAGGCTCGCCAAGGCTAATAGCACCTTTGGAAGACTACACAAAAGAGTCTGGAAAAACAACCACCTGAAGAAACACACAAATATCAGCGTGTACAGAGCCGTTGTTATACCCACGCTCCTGTTTGGCTCCGAATCATGGGTCCTCTACCGGCATCACCTACGGCTCTTAGAACGCTTCCATCAGTGCTGTCTCCGCTCCATCCTCAACATTAATTGGAATGACTTCATCACCAACATCAAAGTACTCGAGCTGGCAGAGTCCGCAAGCATCGAATCCATGCTGCTGAAGACCCAACTGCGCTGGGTGGGTCACGTCTCCAGAATGGAGGACCATCGCCTTCCCAAGATCATGTTATATGGCGAGCTCTCCACTGGCCACCGAGACAGAGGTGCACCAAAGAAGAGGTATAAGGACTGCTTAAAGAAATCTCTTGGTGCCTGCCACATTGACCACCGCCAGTGGGCTGATATCGCCTCCAACCGTGCATCTTGGCACATCACAGTTCGGCGGGCAGCAACCTCCTTTGAAGAAGACCGCAGAGCCCACCTCACTGACAAAAGACAAAGGAGAAAAAACCCAACACCCAACCCCAACCGACCAATTTTCTCTTGCAACCGTGCCTGCCTGTCCCGCATTGGACTTGTCAGTCACCAACGAGCCTGCAGCAGAAGTGGACATACTCCTCCATAAGTCTTCGTCCGTGAAGCCAAGCCAAAGAAAAATAACCTAATAAACACAACCATGGATCCACATACAATTCTATTTGAAATAAATCTCACAAAAAATTAATTATCTTTTCCCAAAAGGGTTTAACTTTCACACAATCCCACATAGAATGAACAAAAGTACCTATCTGATCACCACATCGAAAACACATATCTGAATCACTAAAACCATATCTCTAATTTTTCAGGGGTTAAATATAACTGATGTAAAAAATTAATACTGAACTAAACTATAACATACCTTAACTAATTTTGTCACACTCTCCAAACCTAAATCTGACCATTCTTCCTCAGAAATGAAAGTAGATAATTCCTGTTCCCATTTATCTCTTATTCTCAATACACCTGTCTTCTTCATTTTTGCCTGCAACAACAAGTACATTTCTGAAACAAACCCTTTCTTTCCCTTATCCATAAGTAACATCTCAAACTTCGATTGACTTGGCAATATTATTTCTCTACCATAACACTTCACTAAAAAATCACGTTCTTGATAATAAGCAACCAAGGTATTCTGTGATATACCAAACGTCTCTCTAAGTCTATCAAACGAAAGAAATGAACCTGCTTCAAAACAGTCTTCTACTAATACCAAACCCTTAGAATTCCAATCTTTCAAATAAGGGTTATGCACAGAAAAAGAAATTAGTTGATTCTGATATAACGGGGTTTTAACTGAGCATACTTTCAAACCTATAGATGGATTCCACTTATTCCATACTTTCAACAAATTATTCAATACAGGTAACTTGTACGTTTGTCAAAACAAAGAATTCCATTTATATATAAAATGATGTATTGATCTTTCTTGTATCTGATCCATTTCCACATGTCCACATTGGTGGTTGATCAATATCAAACAATCTATTAATGAATTTCAACTGTGCTGGCAGATAATAATTTTGAAAAATGTGGTATTTGAAGGTCTCCCAAATCCTACTTCCATGTCAATTTCTCCATCGATATGCAAGATAATTTACCTTTTCACAAAAAAAGATTTTTAAATTTTTTAAAAATTCCTTAAAATATTTCCCTGGTAAGTGACTAGGAATTGATTGAAACAAATACTGAATACGAGGATATACATTCATTTTAATACAATTTACCTGACCAATCAATGTTAATGGTAAATCTTTCCATCTATTTAAATCAGACTTAATCTTATTTAACAATGGCAAATAATTTAAACCACAGAAATTTTGATATTCCTTATCCACAATTATACCCAAATACTTAATCTTATCTGACCACTTAAATTTAGTAAGTTGCATGCAATCCGAATAATCCCCATCAGATATCAGTAATATCTCACTCTTATCCCAGTTCACCTTATAATCTAACATCGATCCATAAAATTTTAATAAATCCTGTAAAGGCTCTAAAGAATTTTTTGGTTGAGACAAATATATCAACACATCATCAGCAAAGAAATTAATTTTATACTCCTGTAGCCCTTTCATAATTCCCTTAATATTTGCATTTTGTCTAATTGCCTGAGCTAAAGGTTCTGTAACCAACGCAAATAAGACTGGTGACAATGGGCAGCCCTGTCTAGTTGATCTAAACAAATTGCGAAACCTGACCATTCATTACCTCCCGTGCAGAAGGATGAGTATATAATGCCTTAACTCAACCAATAAAGAGTGGACCAAATTTAAATCTCTCCAGCACTTTAAATAAAAATTTCCACTCAACATGATCAAAGGCCTTTTCGGCGTCAAGTGCAAGTACCATTGGCTGGTTGGGTTGTTGTCTTGACACACTGATTATTGTAATCAATTTAGCAATATTATCTGCCAAATATTTATTCTTAATAAATCCTGCCTGATCTATATGTACTAATTTTGGTAGAATATTAGCCAATCTATTTGCTAAGACTTTTGCTACAATTTTATAATCCACATTCAGTAAAGATATAAGTCTATATGATGCAACCTTTAATAGGTCACTGCCTTTTTTTTTGGTATAACTGTTATCAATGCTCTTGAAAATGACTCTGGGAATTATCCTGTATCTGTAGCCTGTTTAAGTACATCCATATGCACTGGAAACTGTCTTAAACCCATCCTCCCCAGGTGATTTTCCATTCAACATAGATTATAATGCCTCAAGTTCAAAATCGATAAATGGATCCTACCATTGGAGGTTTAATGAAATGTTGTTAAAAAGACCTGAATTTATCCTATATTTGAAAAATCAGATTAAATTTTTCTTCAAGACGAATGAGGGGTCAGTACACAATAAATTTATGTTGTGGGATGCTTTGAAAGCACATTTGTGAGGTCAAATTATTAATTATACTGCTAAAGTGAAGAAGCAATACAAAGCAGAGCTTTTGGAGTTAAAAAAAGAAATTTCAACTTTTGAAAAAAAGTTTCATAAAAATGCAACGGAAAAGAATAAGATAGTTATCTAATTTGAAACTTCATAACAATACAAAACAAACCTATAACTATGAGAGCTTGGTTTTGAGATCAAAGCAGCATTATTATGAGTTAGAGGAAAGGGCACATAAGGTAGTTGAAGACCGAACAAGTTTCTAGAACAATTAATGCAATGCGAGGAAATTCAGGTATTATTTATAAAGGGCACATAAGGTAGTTGAAGACCGAACAAGTTTCTAGAACAATTAATGCAATGCGAGGAAATTCAGGTATTACTTATAAAGGGCACATAAGGTAGTTGAAGACCGAACAAGTTTCTAGAACAATTAATGCAATGCGAGGAAATTCAGGTATTACTTATAAAGGGCACATAAGGTAGTTGAAGACCGAACAAGTTTCTAGAACAATTAATGCAATTCGAGGAAATTCAGGTATTACTTATAAACCACAAGAGATTAATGAGGAATTTTGTGCCTTTTATTGAAACTTGTATGCATCTGAAGGGATTGTAGATATCGAACAGATTGATTCATTTCTATCAAAGTTAAATTTTCCTTTACTGGATGAGAATGATATAAAATTATTGGATAATCCAAATACAGATTTTGAACTTAAAGAGGCATTACAATCTACATTTTTCAAATCCTATTGATCAGAAATAATCCAGTTCAAATAGTGCAATTAAAACTTGTGAAGGTGACAGGAATTTCTAGATAATTAAGCACCAAAAGTGATTATGATAGACTTTTTTGAATAAGGCTATCAATTATCTTTGCTCCTCTGGTTTATGACTTGGAAAACCTCATCCCCACTTGGTTCTGCATTTATATGATTATCCAACAAGCTAGCAGCATTCACCATTTCAACTTGCCCAAAACTGCTTGAAGAGTAAAACCGAAGAATTGTTATTACATTAACTAACATTGCAATTTAATGTAAGTAATTTCCCAGCTTTTCAATTGTAATTAAAACACCTAAAGAAAATAATATTTGGCTTTCGGAAATATGAAATAAAACAGAAAATGTTGGGCATGTTTCCAATGAGTTTTTATCAGGAGTCTGTTAGATTTTATAGACTTTTTTTTTCCTCATCTAAGTGTATATGTTAATCCCATGGCAATCCATGCATCCAGTGAGACGTATCACAACTGTCATTCACAAACATGTTTGATTTTTGACGTGTGGCTCCATTGGTTGAAAATTTCATTTTGGAGTGACATTTATTTTTGACCTCTCACAGCTTGATTTGACAGTTGAATTGATATTCCCCAGCAATGAAACTTTAGTGGTGAATTTTCATCTGATTAACCTGCAGCATCTTAGTCATAACCTTTATCGCCACCTCTTCATTTTTAAACTCTGCTTACTATACCTGTATGATAGTTACATTGCCGTCAGTTGTGAGGATGTTGTCCTCTTGTCAGGTCCGACCAGGTTTGATATTCAATTTTATTCTGGTTTTGAAGATGAAGGTTCAAGATTGTTCATGTTGGTAGTGGTAAGGTTTTGGAATGAACTGAGTTTATTATTAGGGCAAATTATGAAGATAAAGATACCAAGAATATTTTTTACTTGGAGATATTTATGAGAAGGATATAAAATTGAAATTGGACAAATATCAAGAAAACTTAAGTATTGCAATAGCAACTGCAAAGAAATGTCTAGTGATATCATGGAAAGAGGATAGAGAAGTGTTATTGAGTAGATGGTATAATGAGATGCAAAATTGTATACCTTTGGAAGAAATTACGTATAGTTTAAGGAATCAAGTTGAAATTTTTTATAGTATTTGGAAACCATATGAATTTTATGGATAATTTTCCATCCACCTCTTCTATCTTATCCACTCTTCTTAGATAATAATTAATTATTAAAAATTACTATGCTAATATCATTGTATATTAAATGGTAGGTGTTTCCTTTTCCTTACTTTTGGATGGGAGGGGGATGGGGAGAAAAATATAAAAGTATTTTTTATATCATTGGTTATGGATATTTGATTAACGTTTTATTCATTTTTTTCCCTGTGACGATGCAAACAATTAACTATTTTTTTAAAAATTGTTCATGTTGGCTGATTAGTTTTGAACAACCAATGATAGAAAGATATTCCAATTAATTATACAACCAAGAATCCAATTAAACTTAATTAGTGTCATGATATGAGAACTTTGTAGGTCGAATGGCTGATTCCACTTGGCCTCTACTGAAATGTTAGTGAGTAGAAACCAAATTTACTTATTTCCATGTGCTTTCCTGCATTTAGTCACAATTAAATAAAGCAGTAGTCATTTGTAACCAACACATTTCACAATTGAGAAAGTTCAGTGCCATAATTTATCTATTGAGCCTTCATGATGTGATTTATGTTTTTTGCTCAAGTTAGTGCAATGCATCATCTCAAGAATATCCTGGGCATCATTCTTTGCCCAAGTCCTGAAGAGGGGCTTGTGCAGAGCAGCCAAAAATAAGAGAATAACTAGTCATTCCCAGAGCATTCATGTTCAGCACAACCTCCTCTAATTACATTTAAATCCATTAGCATATTCTATTGCTATCTCTCTTGCTTGGATGTATCTGTGCTGTTCCCTGAAACTACCCCTAGTAGCAATGAGTTACAGGAAAGAGTAAATTTATTGCACAAACGTCATTGATCATCATGTATTACAACCACTATGACCCCTGTTTTTAGGCTTCCCTGCTGCAGGCTTGTGGTTCTTCAATTTGACTAGTCAGATCTCACCATCCAAGCCCACAACCTCCAATTGCAGGTCATCAGTCATAACATAGAACAGCGCCTTTATCCAACTCAACAATGCCAACCAAGTTGCCACTCTGGGCTAATCCAATTTGATTGTATTTGGTCCATATCTTTCTAAACGCTTCCTATCCATACATCCATGCAATTGTCTGTTGAATGTCAGTTACACCTGCTTCTATAACTTTCTCTGGCAGCTTATTCCAGATATGGATTACTCACCAAGTAGAAAAAGTTCCCAATCAGGAACCTCTTAAATCTCTCCCCTTAAAGTTATGGCCCCTAGTTGTAGAATTGTCTTCCCTAGCAAAAAAGATTGAGCATTTACTTTAGCTATGGTCTACAGAATTTTGCATACCTCTGTAAGGTCACCACTGAGCATCTTGTGTTCCAGGGACTAAAGAATTAGCCTCTTCCTATAACTTTTAAGTCACTACTATCCTGGCAAATTTCTTCTGTATCCTTTCTGACCTAATTTCATCCTTACTGTGGATTCACCAGAAAATAGGTGACTGGGAACACCACTGTCTGCAGATTCCCTTCCAAGCTTCAAAAGCAACCTGACTTGGAAATAGATCATTGGTCCTTTTATCTTTCTTGGAGTGAAATCCTGAAGTTCCTTTCCTTTCAGCATTGTGTGATTATTTTCACCAGAAAGACTACAGTCTACATGGGGAATTAAAGATGGCAATAAATACTAGCCTTGCCTGTCTTCCAAAAAAAAGAAAAATTGTGGAAAAGTCTTCATTAAAGATTGGCCAATGCCTCCACACTTGTTTCTGTTCTTTTGTGAAGATTGTTTTTAAATTGAATCACTGGATTGTAAAGAAGCAGATTTTTGCTGGCAAGGGAGCTGGGCGAATGGGTTATGGAAAGTGCAAAATCTGCTCTTAGGAACAGAGTGGTGGGGAATAAGGTAACAAGGAGCCTTGGTGAAGGCAGAAATGATGTGCAGTGTTAAAAAATCTTGAATGTAATAGTGTGGGGACATTTTAGACAAATTAATATTTATGTGTTGAAATTTGGGACATTTTTGAGGAATGTTGGAGAAATCAATCCTGAATCTATCTGCCTCTACCTCATTTTTGTGGCAAATTGACTTGCAGCTTGCAATTGGAATGGCAGTGAAACTGACCATCTCTGGAGGATCCAGGTAGAGGTTAAATCCAAAAGCTACAGTCAGTCATTGCCTTATGCCTTCTCCATCTTAATTATTGAATTTACATTAACTAATGAATATGCCAGCTATAAAATATCGTGATTATATTAAATTTGGTTGTAACTGAATTTTTAATGAAACATTGTGCTAGAACTGGTGCTTAGTAATCTCTCTTGGTTTGAAGAGCTATTTAAATGCACCCATTGTGAATTTATTTGAAAAATGTGGAGGATTTATTTAATTTTTATTAAAGGAGCATTTTGTATATAATAACTGTATATGCAAGACCACCTCTTTAGTTTGATTCCTATAACATGATTTTGTAAATGCTGAAAACAGTCATCAGGTTGGGCAACACATGTGGAGAGAGAAACAGTTGATGTTTCAGGTCATTGACTTCTTTTAGAAAATAGGCATGTTTATACACAGAGAAGGGGGTGAGGGAGAGAATTAATGTGTGTAATAGTGCAAAAAGCATGAGGAAACAGATGATGCTGTTTGGTGTCAGGAAGGTGAGGGTGCTACAGGTTTCTTAAAGGCAGTTAATCCATTGATGTAAATAGGGGGTGAGGAAAAATAGATGAGTTGGAACTGAGATGTAGCACAGCAGTTGGTGAAAGTCTGAAATAAAGGAGAATGCTCAGGAAAACCAGCATATTGGTCAGCATCTGTGGCGAGCAAATAACTGAGCTTCATCAGAATTCTAGGAGAATATATTTAATAATATCATTACAAGTTTTTCGCTGATAGATCTTGAGCTCCCTGGCCTATAGTGTCTTGTTGTCTGTCAGTCTCCTGCTTTGAATAAAGGAGATAGGGTACATTCATTCCACAGACCCCTGGATCTTTGTGAATAGATTTGTCTGTGGATGTAAGTGTCATTTAAGGTTGCCAATGCTTCTGTTAACTACAAATTCTGGTCTGTTGTCTTGAACGTAAAGCATTTCTATTAGGATCCTATCCCAACATGAAGGTGTAGATCACCAGGCATCATTAAACTATTTTTTTCACTGGTACAAACATTGACATTTTGGGTCCCTTAACTAAGTGCTTTTATTGCAGTCACTGTTGTGCATAAGAATAGTATTTGCTGAATGCTTCCATTTTGTTATTTTTAATCACCATTAAATCTTTTAGTTATAGCAAAGGATACTTAAGAAATGGAGGAGAATCTGCTTTGGATTGTAGTGGAGGGAAGAAAGGCTTGCAGTTGTATAGATCCATTCATAATGTCTGCTAAGTATTTTGTTACCATGGAAAAATTTTCATAATTAGTTACTGCTGTAAATAGGACATAGTCAGCCAACTTACACCCAGGCAGCTCCCACTGATCACTCATTATTAATTATAATTTTTTGGTAATGTTGAATGAGGGATAAATATTAGCCAGACACTATAGAAAATTCCCCTGGTCTATGTCAAAGTAATACCAAGAGATTTTATTCCTCATTGTGAGAGATCAGAGGAGTCTTGTGGTAAATCCTCATCTAAAAGTGGTCTCATTGACTGAGTGGTCCACCTGCTCCCCTCTATCCACTCCTGAAAGAACTCCAGTAAATATGTGAAACATGACCTGATCTTGAATCATGCAGTGTTTGCCTGAGTAAACAATTTCTATCAAGATGTCTCTCTATTTCTAGGGGCGTGGCAAGATGGCGTAGGGAGCGGACGTGCATTCCCGGTCTCCCCCAGGCAGTTATATAAATACCCGTTTTAAGAATATTTCTTTTCTGTTAAAAGTCTTTGTTTTGTTTATCAATTGTTTTTAGTTTAAAATGGCAACAAAGATTAAGGAAAATAGAGTTCAAATACAGAACAAAATTACACTCTCCGACTTTGGAAGAAACTCGGCCTACTTGCCCAGACAGAACCACGGAGTCAAGGCTGGAATTTTCTTAAGAATGGAGCTCATTAATTGGACTGTCGGATAAGCTGGCCTTGGACACCCCTCTGAAAGATGTTTAAAATGGCAACAAAGATTAAGGAAAATAGAGTTCAAATACAGAACAAAATTACACTCTCCGACTTTGGAAGAAACTCGGCCTACTTGCCCAGACAGAACCACGGAGTCAAGGCTGGAATTTTCTTAAGAATGGAGCTCATTAATTGGACTGTCGGATAAGCTGGCCTTGGACACCCCTCTGAAAGATGTTTAAAATGGCAACAAAGATTAAGGAAAATAGAGTTCAAATACAGAACAAAACTACACTCTCCGACTTTGGAAGAAACTCGGCCTACTTGCCCAGACAGAACCACGGAGTCAAGGCTGGAATTTTCTTAAGAACGGAGCTCATTAATTGGACTGTCGGATAAGCTGGCCTTGGACTTGAATATTGATTTGAAATGTTTTATGAAGATAAATTGCAGTAATTGGCATTGGTTGCCCGTGAGTTTTAAAAATCCAGATAACATTAAAGTTTATTAGTGATTTTTTTTTGGATGGAATATCGGAAGGATGAATTTATTATCTATAAATACAGAACAAAATTACATTCTTTGACTTTGGAAGAAATTTGACCTATTTGCCCAGACAGAGACGGAGTTGGTGCTGGAATTTTCTCAAGAACAGAACTTATTAAAGTTGATTTCAGACTCCTTTTTGAAAGATGGCGACGAATGTTGATTTGAAATATTTGAAATATTTTCTGAAGATAAACATATATATGGAACTCCTTGACTTGCAATAAGGTTTATTAGTGATTTTTTTTGGATGGAATATTGGAAGAGTGAATTTATTATCTGTGAGTATGCATACATTGCAAACAGATTTTAATAGTTTTGAAAAGGTTTTTTTTAAACTAAACAACAAGATCAGTTTAATATTGAGAAAATTGGAAAAAACGGAAACTTTATTATTAAATTTGGAAATTCAGTAGAAAGAAACTATGAACAAGATTGATGATTTATAAAATTAAAGTTGAAGGAGCAATGTCCAAGAAGAGTTAAAAATTTTGAATAAGTTTTTCTTGAAAATAAACAATAATTTCAACTTAACATTGAGAAGATTGACAAAGTGGAAAATTTGGTATTAAATTGGGAAACACAGAAGAAAGAACTTATGAATAACATTGATGCTTTAGAAGATCAAGACCGAAGGAATTATGTTCAAGAAAATTTTAAAAGATTTGAAAAAAAACCAAAACTTTTTTTGAAAGTAAGCTACAAATTCAACTTGAGACTGAGAAGAATGGAAGATTCGGTGTTGAACTGGGATGTTCAGAGGTGTTTTAATTCAGTGGATGAAATTCAGGAAGACTTGAAAAAAAAATTAAAAAAAAAACTTTTATTGATTGTAAACAATGTTTAACTCAGTGTTGGGAGGGTGGAAAGGGTGCAAAATTTAATATCAAGTTTGGATTTTCAAAAAAAAGAGTTTATGAATAAGATTGGTTAAATTGATGGACTGGGGTTTTATGGATATAAGAAATGATGATTTTTCGGTTTATACATGTATTTTGTCTGCCTGGGGGTGGGGGGGAGGGAGTGGTACTTCTGCTCCCGAAAGTCATATGCCACTTGTGGTTTATACCACACCCATTTGGGTTTTTGGGAATTAACCACCACAAGGTGGTTTCCTAAGGGGTTAGGGGAGATGGGGGGGGTGAAAATTTGAAAATTATTTAGTATCTATTATGTAATATTATACTAAGTCAATTTGAAATGAATGTATGGAGATACTATAAATAAATTTCAAAAAAAAAAAGATGTCTCTCTATTTCTTCCTTAATGGTAGCTTTAAGCATTTTTTAATTTAAACTACCTGGCCTTCAGTTACATTCCTTTTGCCCACATTCTTTTTTTAGCGGTGCCTTGATATTCCCTGTCTTCCAATCCAGTGGGATAAGGGTCTAAGGAATTTTGATAAATTACCACAAGCACATCTATAATTTTAAGATTCTGGAATATAAAATTGATATAGGTAGCCAGTTAGAAGGATTGAAAAGTGTCTATTTCAACGCTAGGATTGTTAGGAATAAATAAGATGAACAGAGCATGGATCAGTATGTGGAACTACGTTACTGAAACTTGACTGGAGGAAGGGCAAGATTGACTGATGCAGGCTCCGGAGTTAAGTGCTTTGAAAAGAATAGGATGGGAGGTAGAAAGGTTGGGGGGGTGGGGGAAGTAGCATTACTGCTCACAGATAGTATCATGGCTATAGAAAGGTAGGACTCTGCAGAGGGAGTGTCCACCAAGTTGGTGTGGGCGCTGGGAGTAGTCTGTTGGCCACAAAATAGCCCTCGGGATACTGAGGAGCAGATAAGCAGGCAGATTTTGGAATGGTGTGGGAAATACAGGGTTGTAGTTATGGTGCTTTCAACTTCCCTAATATTAACTGATACCTACTGACTGCAAGAGGGATAAATGGGGCTGAATTTGTCAGGTGTGTTCAAGAAGGATTCTTGTCATATTATGTGGACTGACTGACAATAGGAGAGGCCATACTGGATCTAGATCTGGGTAATGAACCTGGTCAGGTGGGGGAGCATTTTGGTGAGAGTGACCACAGTTCCCTGAAATGGGAAAGTGCTTAACTGGGGGAGGCCTAATTATGAAGGATAAGGCAGGAACTAGCGAGAGTACATTGAAAACAGATGTTTAAGGGTGAAGGCACAGAAGTAATGTGGAGGACCACTTGTTCAGGGCTAAATATAGGTTTGTCCCTCTGGGACAAGGAAAAGATGGTAGGAAAAGGCAACCATGGTTGACGAACAGGTGAGGCAGCTGGTCAGGAGGAAGAAGGAAGCATATATTAGATAGAGGAAACAGGAAGGGCTCATGAGAAGTATATAGTAGCCATGAAGAAGCTGAGGAGAGCTCGAAGGTGGGGAAGCTTAAGGATAAACGTGGTAACATGTACCTGGAGGCAGAGGAAGTTGGGGAGGTCTTAAATGAATACTTTGCATCAGTATTCACAAGAGAAAAATACCATGATCATGGTGAGGTCAAAATTAAACAGACCTCTGTTCTGGACATTAAGAAAGTGGAAGTGATGGATCTTGTTAAAATCATCGATTGATAAGTTTCCGGGGTTGGGTGCGATTATACTCCAGGCTGCTGTGGGAAGTGAGAGAAGAGCTAGCTGAGGCAGTAGCTATGATCTTTGAATCGTCTTTGGCTGCAGAGGATGTGCCGGAGGATTGGATAATGGCAAATGTAGTCCCTTTGTTTTTTTAAAAAAAAAGATAATAGGGAGAATTCTGGGAATTATAGACCAATGAGTCTTACGTCAGTGGTGTGTAAACTAATGGAGAGGATTCTTAAGGATAGGATCTATGAGCATTTGGAGAAGTGCAATCTACTCAAGGATAGTCAGCATGGCTTAATGAAGGGAAGGTCATGCCTCATGAGACTAATTGAGTTTTTGAGGAGGTAGCAAAAGAAATTGATGACGGTAGGGCCTCGTATGTGTTTACATGGGTTTTAGCAAGACATTTAACAAGGTTCCCCATGAGAGACTCATCCAGAAAGTGATGAGGCATGGGATCAATGGAACCTTGGCTGTGTGGATTTTAAAAAATAGCTTGTAAGAAGAAAGCAGAGAGTAGTAGTGGAAGGAAAGTATTCTGTCTGGAGGTGGGTGACTGGTGGAGTGTTCTTTGTGATTTTTTTTAAACATTTATATATATGACCTGGATGAAGAGGTGGAAGGATGGGTCAGTAAGTTTGTGGATGACACGAAGGTTGGAGGAGTTGTGGATGGAGCTGAAGATTGTTGAAGGTTACAAGATTATATAGACAGGATGCAGAGTTGGGAAGAAAAGAGGTAGATTGATTTCAATCTGGTTAAGTGTGAGGTGATGCATTTTGGAAGGACAAACTAGAAGGCTGAGTACAGGGTTACTTAAGAGTGTGGATGAGCAGAACGACCTTGGGGGTTCAAATCCATACATCACTCAAGGATGCTACATAGGTTGATAGGATAGTTAAGAAAGCCTATTGGATGCTGGGTTTCATTAATAGGGGAATTGAATTCAGGAGTAGAGAGGTCATGTGGCAACTCTACTAATCTCTGCTGAGACCACACTTGAAATATTGTGTTCATTTCTGGTCACCTTGTGATAGAAAGGATGTGGAAGCTTATGGAGAGGGTGCAGAGGAGATTTATCAGGATGTTGCCTGGATTGGAAAACTAGTCTAATGAGGCAAGGTTAGCAGAGCTGAGACTTTTCTCTTTGGTTTATAGAAGGATGAGAGGAGATGATAGAGATCTACAAGATTATGAGAGGTATAGTTAGGGTGGACAGCCTGCACCTGTTTCCCAGGGCAGGATCAGGAAACACCAGAGGATGTATATATAAAGTGAAGGAAGGGAAGTTTAGGGGAGACATCAGGGGTAAGTTTTTACACACAGAGTTGTGGGTGCTTGGAATGCCTTGCTGGGGATTGTGGTGGAGGCTAAAACATTAGGAGCATTTAAGAGAGTCTTAGACAGACACATAGATGAAAAAAAATTAGAGGGTTATGGGGTAGAGAGTGTTTAGCAAGGATATATGGGTCGGCACAACATTGAGGGCTGAAGGGCCTGTTCTGTGCTGTTGTTCTATGTTGTTGGATTATATATCCTTCCTGATTTACTGTTGAGTGTGGAATATTGAGAGAGTGTATAATGAGTTACTATGTTTTAAGCACTTGCCATAAGAACTTAAGAAACAGTAGTACCTCAAGCCGGCCGCAGCATTTAGCAACATCGTGGCTGATCAGATCTTGGCTTCTGCTTCACCTTCCTATTACATTACCATAAACCTTGACTCCTCTACAGCCCCACAATTTGTCCACATTGCCCCAGAATACGTACATTAATAATTCAGGTTTCACAGAACTCTGGGATAGGGAATACTAACAATTAATGACACTGAGAGCAAGTTCTCTAATCTCCCTCTATTGACCAAGCAAGCTAACATCCCAATAGCATCCCCCTTGACAAACCCTCACAATATCTTGTGTTTCAACAAGATCGCATCCTATTCTTCGAAGCAACAATGAGTGTAGATCAAGCCTACATAATTGTTCTTGATAAGACAACCTTTTCACCTCATCAGTTACCCCAGTGGGTCTGCTCTGAATTGCCTCCAAAGCAAACTTATCCAAACTTAAAATGTATTTAGTATTCCAAGTTGAAAATTACAGGCTAGTGTTAGAGTGGGAGATCACTCATAATTCTGGAGCATAAGCCTGTGCTTCAGTGCCTTTAAAGGAAAAGCAGCATGCTTTGGTGATCCGAATTAATATAGGAATAGCCAGATATTGCAGAAATTTGTTGACTATACGGATTGGGAAAAATGAAGAATTTTCCTTCCAGAGTTTAATATTTTCCAATGCTTTTTCATGTTTTATTGAAGATTGGTTTGGTCTTGGTCAATTGAATAAAACTGTAAAGATATAGAAAGGGCAATTAAAAAGACAGTGCTAAAAAGGCAAGAAAAATGAGCACTTCACATGGAACCTGCGTCTTACACCAGCTATTAATAGTCCTTCACTTCTTTGGCTTGGCTTCGCGGACGAAGATTTATGGAGGCTGACTTCCAGGCCAAACATTTCACTATAGGGAGCTAGAATGGGAATAACACTTATCTTGTTGTAAGCTTGTATTGTATTGGCAGTTTATGTGCCCTACCTATCCACTATTCAGTACATAACTAATAGAAGTCAGGAATTTCTTCCACAGGTCTCACCAACCATCTTCCTGCAGACCTGCTTTCACTGAACAGCTCCCCTTAACAGAAAACTTGCTCCAACCTGGCCTTCAATAGTTGAGGGCCTCCTGATCATCCGTACTTGAATGTTTGTGCAGACTTGCACAAAAAATCTCCAAAAGCTATTATGTTAAAATACAATGAAAATATAAACATCTTATTAATCAATTTTAAATTCTAAAGAATGGTAAGCACTAGAAATAGCTTAAACATATTAAGTTAATCAAAAAATTTGTGTTCTGTAATTTAATTACAGTAAAAGTCCTAAAATCGGGACTGCTCGAGGATTGGCTTGGTCTGTATTTTCGGATTTTCTGAATTCTGGGGCAGTATTTTTAAAATTTAAATTTAAGGGAGAGTTAAACGGGTAAATTTTGATGGTTTATTAATGAAACATTTTTCAGATAAAATACAAAGTACAATAAAAAGGTCGTTTTCTTATTTTCTTATTTCCAAGTCGTCGCCTGTTGCTGCTGTGTATCTGCAGTGCTTGCTCATGCACACACACAAAAGCAGAGAGTTTTCAAGAAGTCCAGACCCCTAGATGGTCCCACATTTCTGGAATTTGGATTTTTGGACTTTTACTGCCACACTACCACTGAGCAAAATTTCAGTTTCACTCAGTCTAACTTGGTGCATTTGCAGCAGACTGATTCCGCAGTATAATTGCCATCATATATCTTAATTATTTTTACACCATCTATTCTTCCTTATTTGAAAAAATGAAAGGAATGATCTCTTTTGTAGATTAATTCGCTGATAGCAAATGTCTTTTGAATAGCTTTCTACCAAATATAATTTACCATATATGCATTTTTTAGATATCTACAGATTAGAAATTTCCTGAATACGCAAGGTCTAATTATCTAACAACCAGATTTACTTGACACTGTTCCAGTTAAACCCTTTCAGAAAGGGTTTAATTGGTACTATTTAAACTCTTGTATAAAATTTGAGATCAATCCCCATGGATAAGATGTGACAAACATGGGAATCAGATCTTCAACAAACATTATCTACTGAGACATGGGGAAGAATTTCTAGACTAGTTAATAGGACTTCATGTTGTGCATGTCATTCTTTGATATAGTTTATAGTTAATAGAGCTTTTAAGTCTAAAGATAAACTAGCTCGCGTCTTTCCTAATATGAGCTCTACTTGTGTGAGGTGCAATACTGATGTGGTTTCATTAACTCGTATGTTTTGGTCATATCCCACTTTTAGAAAGATTTTGGAAAGGTTTTTAAGACTTTATAAATGATACTGGTTATTCAATTACAACCTTATCCTCCTACTCAGCCTCAGTCCTTGGCTTTCTCCCTGTAATCCTTGATGCCCTGACTAATCAAATACATCAATCTCTGCCTTAAATGCACCCAATCGCCTCACTTCTACAGCAGCCTGTAGCAACAAGTTCCACAGACTTGCAACCCCCTGACCAAAAACATTTTCCTGCATCCATATTTTAAATTGATATCTGTTTATTCTGAAGTTGCGCCTTCTTGTCCTAGAATCTCCTACGATAGGAAATATCCTTGCCACATCTACTCCACCCAGGCATTTCAGCATTTAAAATGCCTCTGAGGTCCCTCCTTGAACCTGTACTCCAACAAGTACAGTCCAAGAATCAACAATCATTTCTCATATGCAAACCCTTTCATTCCTGGTTTCATTCTAGTATATCTTTTCTGAACCCTCATCAACGCTAGCACATTTTCTTTTCTCCAATAAGCTCTCCAAGACCACACTGAACTCCAAATGAGGTCTCACCAGTGTCACGAGTCTCAACATTACATCCCTGCTCTTGTATGCTATTCCTCTAGAAATGAATGCCAACATTACATTTTCCTTCTTCACCACCGACTCAACCTGGAAGTTAACCTTTGGGGTATCCTGCATGAGGACTCCCAAGTCCTTTTACACATTGGAATTTTGAATTTTCTTCACATCTAAATAATAGTCTGCCTGTCTATTTCTTCTACCAAAATGCATGACAATATACTTTCCAACCTAATATTTCATCTGCAACCTCTTTGCCAATTCTTCTAATTGATCCAAGGCTCTCTGCAGCCTTTTAGTATCCTCAGCGTCACCCTCCCTACCAGCTATTTTGGTATCATCTGCAAATTTAGCTACAAAGCCATCTATTCCATAATTCAAATCATTTATCTACAATATAAAAAGAGGCAGCCCCAACACTGACCACTGGTAACCAGTATCCAGCCAGAATAGGATCCCTTTATTTCTACTCTCTGTATCCTGCCGATTAGCTCTACATGCTAATATCCCTCTTGTCATTCCACGAACTCTCATCTTGTTTAGCAGCCTCGTGTGTAGCATCTTGTTGATGGCCTTTTGAAAATACATATACACAGCACCCACTGCATCTTCCCTGTCTATCCTACTTGTAATCTCTTCAGAAAATTGCAGTAGGTTTGTCAGGCTTTATTTTTCTTTTAGGAAACTGCGATGACTTTGGCCTTTTCATTCTTAACCTCATCCTTGACAATTGACTCCATCTACTGGCACCAGGCTAATAGGTCTATTATTTCCTTTCTGCTGCCTCGCTCCCTTTTTAAACAGTGGAGAAACATTATCAATATTCCAGTCCACTGGAACCATGCCAGAATCCATTGATTCCTGGAAGAACATTATCAGTGCCTCCACAATCTCTATAGCTACCTCTTTCAGAACCCAAGGATGTGTTCCATCTGGTCCAGGAGACTTATCTACCCTTAGACCATTTAGCTTCCCAAGTACCTTCTGTCTCATGATTTTTGACTGCACGCACTTCTTTTCCCAGAGAGTCATGAGAGACCAGTATGCTACTAATGTCTTCCACAGTGATGAAGGGCTCAAGCCTGAAATGCTTTGCTAGGTAAAGGCACCGTTTGACCTGCAGAGTTTCTCCAGCATTTTTATATTTTTTCATTTAACCATGGTGTCAACAGAATCCTGTGTTTTACCTCTTCCACAGTGAAGATTGATTCAAAATAATCTTTCTGATCTTCTGCCATCTCCTTGCCTCCCATTCCAATTTCTCCAGTATCATTTTTTATTGGTCTCTTGTCTACTTTGGCCACTCTTTTACTCTTTATATTTTTTTTTTAAAAAAAGCTTTTAGTATAGGAGTTGGGAAGTAATGATGAAACAGTACAAGGCATTGGTGAGGCCAAATTTAGAGTACTGTGTGCAATTCTGGTCACAAAAAGCAAAAGAGAGGAAGAATATTAACAAGATAGAGAGAGTGCAGAGAAGATTTACAAAAATGTTGCCTGGGTTTCAGCATCTGGAATACAAGGAGAGACTGAGCAAATTAGGTCTTTATTCCTTGGAACTTAGAAGGCTGAGGGGATTTGATAGAAATTTTTAAGATAATGAGAGGGATAGATAGAGTTGATGTGGAAAGGCTTTTCCCATTGAGAGTAGGAGAGATGGATACAAGAGGTCATGGGTTGAGAGTTGATGGGCAAATGTTTAGGAGTAAAATGAGGGGGAACTTCTTTACTCTGTGGAATGGGCTTCCAGGAAAGGTGATGGAGGCAGGGTCAATTTTGTCATTTAAGAAAGAGTTGGATGTTTATGGATGGGAGGGGGATGGAGGTATATGGGCAGAGTGCTGGTAAGTGGGATTAGAGGAGGGTACTTGGATCAGGGCGGACTAAAAGGGCCAAATTGGCCTGTTTCCGTGCTGTAAATGTTATACGGTTAAAAGTAAAATATTCTCTTTGATATTGTTTGCTATCCTCCTTTCATAATTCATCTTTTCCTTCCTAATCATCTTCTTGGTAGTCTTCTCTCAGTTTTTAAAAGTTACTCAGTCCTCCATCTTCCCACTTATTTTTGCTTCCTTGTACGCCCTCCTCTCTTTTGCTTTTTGGCATTAATTTCCCTCATCACCAAATGTCTCATTTTTCCACTCATGAATTTCTTGATCTGCCTGGGCTGCACTTTCCTCATTTCTTGCAGAAGCCCCAGCCATTGCTAATCTGCTGTCTTGCCCATGAATGTGTTTTTCCAACTAACTTTGGCCAATTCCTCACACATATGACTGTAATTTTCTTGACTCCATTAAAATACTGATACATCAGACTTTAGCCTCTCTTTTCACATTTCAAAGTAAATTCAATCATATTGTGGTCACTGCCTCCTTTACATTAAGCTCTCTAATCACCTCTAGTTCATTAAACAGCACCCAATCCAGAACAGCCAATCCCCAGGTAAGATCATCAATAACCTGCTCCAAAAAGCCTACCCCATTGGCATTCCACAAACTCTCTCTCCTGAGATCCGGTACCAACCTGATTTTCCAGTCTACTTTCATGTTAAAATCCCTCATGATTACTGAAACTCTGCCTTTCTGACATGCCTTATCTATTACCATTTATATTTCGTAATCCACATCCTGGCTGTTGTTTGGAGGCCTGTATATAACTGCCATTAGTATCTTTTTACCTTTGTCATTCCTTAACTCAACCCATAAGAATTCTACCTCTTCTGATCCTAAGCCCTTTCTTTCCAATATAATATTGTTGCTTACCAGTAGAGCTATGCCACCCTTCTGTCTATCTATCCTTCCAATGCACCGTGTATTCTTGGACATTCAGATCCTAATGACATCCATCTTTTAGCCATGACTCAGTAATGGCACAATATTGTATCCTTAAATCTGTAGCTATACTGCAAGATCATCCACCTTGTTTCTAATTCTGTATGCTTTTAAGAATATAGGTTTCCATTGAAAGTAGAGCTTTCTTATGAAACCTTCCATATGCTGAAATAGCGTAAAGTGAAGAAGCGATCACCATTAATTTATATGGGATTTTGTTCTCAGACCCAAAAAAACCCACTGCACCCCTGACTCCAAATAGATTAATACCATTGACAGTGGTTAACAAGATCCTGGAAACCTGGTGTCGTAACGATGTCAGGTGCGTGAGGACTGTTACGAGCGTGGGTGGCTTGTAGTGACACTACAACTCTCAGGAGGCGACGGACCAGCCATGTGATGTCAGTGCGTGATTCTGACCTTTGACACCAGGAAGATGAATGTCAAGTTCGAGAATCACCCTTGGCATTTATTATAGCAGCAGTATCCCGACCGTTGCTTGGTACAGAATTTCTTCGGGCTCATTCATTGCTCGTTGACTTAAAATGGCATCGGCTAATAGATGAAACTACTTTTCAGACCATTCCTCTGGCACACACCTATGCCCCTGCTTTGCGCCTTCAAAGTAGATGAATTCTCCAAGCAGTTGGAAGATTTCCCTGAGATTACTACTTTACAATTTTCTGCCTCCACTGCAAAGTACGGCATTATTAATTGCATTTATATTAAGGGCCCTCCTATCCATGCTAAAGCCTGTTGCTTGCCTCCAGAGAAGCTGCACTTAGCTAAGGAAGAGTTTGACAAGGTAGAGGAACTAGACATAATTCGTAGGTCTGACAGTCCCTGGGCATCTCCATTATCTATGGTCCTGAAACATAATGGAGGTTGACGACCTTGTAAAGATTACAGGTGGCTTAATGACGCCACCATCCTGGATCGTTATCCGACACCTCATATTCAGGATTTCTCGGCTAATTTGCATGGAGCAAAGATCTTCTCGAAAATAGACTTGGTGCATGGCTATCACCAAGTACAAGTGGAGCCAGAAGACAGCAATAATTATCCCATTTGGGTACAAATTTTTACGAATGCCTTTCAGATTAGAGTCATTTTAATGGGTGATAGATGCTTTAGGATGTGATATGGCCAATGTCTTCATTTACCTCGACGATGTTTTAGTGGCCAGTGGGATTAAGGAAGAACATTTGGAACATCTTTGTGAACTTTTTATTCTTCTTCAAAAATTTGGACTCACCATCAATCCAGATAAATGCGCTTTTGGACAAGAAATTACTGATTTTTTTTGGTGTAGGATTACTCAGAAGGGTGTGACTTCACTGCCTCCCAAATTTAAGGCCATTACCAAGTTCTCAAGACCTGTTACGGTTAAAAGGCTGCAGGAATTCTTGGGAATGGTAAATTTTTACCATCTGTTTCTTCTGGCAGCATCTCATATCATGGAGCCTGTTTTCGATTTACTGTCTGGAAACGCCAGAACCATCCATTGGACTGAAGGGGGAAACAACGCCTTCTTGAAGACAAAAGATTTGCTGACTCATGCCACTATGCTTAGCTACCCAATTTTAAATGCAGCCACCGCCCTTTCTACAGACACTTCCAGTATGGCCGAAGGAGGTGCACTCATCAATATGTCAATGGTCAATAGAAACCGTTAACATTCTTCAGGTGCCATCTTCGTGAATCAGAGAGATACAGTGCTTTTGATAAGGAGCTTTTGGCCATTTACTTGTCCATTCGACACTTCTATTATGTTTTGGAGGGCAGAGATTTTACTATGTACACTGACCACAAGCCCTTAATATTTGCATTTTCCAAGATCGCAGAGCCACGGTCAGCTCAACAATAATGACATTTATCATTCTTTTCAGAATTCTCCATATAAATACTAAATATTTCCAGAAAAGACAATGTAGTAGCTGATGCACTTTCCCGCTCCGTTCCACTTGAGGTTTTGTCTGTAGATCAAGGTAATGACTAAACAGATTTGGTCATGGCCCAAAGAACATGACCATGAGATAAATGCTTATCAGACCGCAATCATGAACCTGCAGTTGAAAGATGTTCAGTTTGGTGTTCATGGCAAACTGCTCCTCTATGATATATCAACAGGACACCCATGCCCAGTAGTTCTGGCATCATGGAAATGTCGAGTATTTGACTCTGTGCCTGGACTCTCTCATCCATCGATTAGATCAGCTGTTCGTAGAGTTTTGGACAGATTCGTATGTCATGGTCTTAAAAAAGACGTTACACAAATGATGAGGTCCTGCTTTGCCTGCCAGAAAGTAAAAGTTCAGTGACATACTAAGGCACCACTGCAGTCCTTCCCGGCAGTTACTGGTCATTTTGCTCATATCCATGTGGACATTGTTGGTCTGCTTCCTGTTTCAAGAGGATACCATTATCATTTTACAGTAATAGACACGTGTATGTGGTGGCCCATAGCCAAGCCAATGGTAGATGTTACCACAGACACTTGTACTTGGGCGTTCCTCAGTTCCTGGGTGTCTCATTTTGGTTTACCTGCGTACGTTACTTCGGATAGAGGACCACAATTTACTTCCTCACTTTGGATGTCCTTGTCTCACTTGCTCGGTACAACAGTTTATCATACGAATGCCTATCATCCCCGGGCCAATGGAATGGTGGAAAGATTTCATCAACATCTCAAGTTAGAGGGCCCAAACTCTGCTGATGAGCTGCCCTGGATATTACTGGGCATTAGAACAATTCCAAAGAGGACCTCCAAGCGTTAGCATGTGTACGAGGCACCATTGGTGATTTCAGGGGAGTTTGTCCCCTACCATTGCAACTCCAGCGATGATCCAAGGAATTGTTGAGCAGGTTAAGGGAGACTGTAGGAAAATTGACCCCTATACTACCATTGTCACATGGAAAACACTCTTTAGTGCCTGAAGGCCTCAAAAACTGCAATTATGTCTTTGTCCAAAGGGGAACACTTGGTCAACCTTTACAGATGCCCTATGAAGGACCTTGTAGGATACGGACAAACTAGGCCAAACTTTATTTTGGACATTTGAGGGAAGCCACAGTCTTTCACTATTGACAGGATTAAACCAATTCGTGTGGACAAGTCTTCCTCACTGCAGCAGCCAACAGTCCATTGCAGAGGTCGACAATCCAAAAGTCAAACCTTTCTTGTAGGGGGTGTAGTGGCACTATGGTGGCACTACTACTCCCAGGAGGCATCTAACCAGCCATGTGACATCAGTGTATGATGACGTCAGTGTGTGTCGAGTGCGTGATTCTGGCTTAAAAAAGGTTACACAGGTGATGAAGAGCAAATCCATTTGATTAATTCTAGAAACACCTTGTATGGTTATTTTGTCATATCCACTACAACTCCAGTGGCCACAGGTTAATGTCACTTGAACAACTTGGGAATGAGTATGATTTATCATATAAGATGTTCCAATGCTACCTTCAGATAAGATCTTTCCTACAGGGCAAATTAGGTCCAGTTATGGCCCTGCCAGCGTGCAGTGACATAGAGACCATGACCTGGTAAGAGAGCACCAATACCTCTGAGTGGAAAGCCCTGCAAAAGGTAGTGGTCACAGCCCAGTACATCACAGGCAAAATTCTGCCCACCATTGAGAAAATCTACATGGAATGCTGCTGCAGCCATTGCCAAGGATCCACATCATCCAACACATGCTCTGTTCTTTCTGCTTCCATCAGGAAAGAGGTGTAGGTGCCACAAGGCTCACACCATTAGGTTCAGGAACTACTCCTCCACCATCAGACTCCTCAACAACAAACTCAATCTGTTAAGGACTCTTTTTTTTGCTGTATTGCACAGCAAGTTTTGTTATATACCTTTCTTTTTTTACATTTCTCTCTTTTGTAGGCTTTTCATTTTACTTTAGTAAAATTGTACCACAGCAGCATGTAAAACTCATAAAATTAATGGCAATTTAATAAGCTCAGAATGTCTGGAAACAGGTGACTAATTGTTTAGATGGGAGCAGCAGAGCAGCATTGTGTGGTTCTGTTTTATTTACTAATAGCAGCATTAGTACAATTGCACTGCACAGTTGCTCTCCTTCCTAATCTCTTCCATTGGACAACTGCAGACAATGTGGAGTTGGTATATGCTTTAAGATACTGAATTCTTGAATAATTTAAATTAAACCACATGAGTAACATAATAATAATTTGGATGCCTTCAAATTCCTTTATGCAATTTGAAAAAACTAAATTTAAGTTAAGGGATAAATTATATGTATTGGAGTGGAGTACCTGTTAATTTTACATTAGGGAAGAAAATCTGAATAGTTTTGCATGCGATATTAATTGGTAAAAATGCCATTAAAGAAGTTCATTTTTGAGCTTAACCTTTGCTAATAGCAGCGAAAAACATACTCAGCAGGTCCGACAGCCTTTGTCGAGGCCAAAAAAAAGTCGATGTTTCTCGTTGGGACCATGCATCCCAATGCAAAATGTTGATTTTTTTTTTGTTCCAGATTCCAGCATCTGCCATCACTTGTGTCTACATGAGAATTCAGATGTTAGAAATATTCTGTGACATGCTTACTTATTCAATAAACATGCTAAAGATTAATCATGCAATACGTCAGTGGTAATTTCTGAATGGGAAATGAATGATGGTGTATAACAAAACTCATCATTGATTTATACAAAGTTTGTGTATAATAGTAAAGCTTCCAACCCTCGATATAAAATGTGGACTGGGGTTAAAAAAAAGAACTTCAGTAGCACAGTGGAAGCTAATTCTATACAGGGGTCTGTGCTGTCCTTGTGTGAAGTTCTCCATCAGTAATATTCTATCCTGAATCTGAATCAGGGTTGAGGCCCACGAGTTTGTGTATGATTGGCAGGCTTGCAGAAACAAAAAAAAATCACCATACCCCTGTAGTCCATTCATTGCAGAATCAGTGGATGGGGCAGGGTTTGTCTTGGATTTCAGTGATTGATTGATGAAGAGATGGCCAGGCAGAAATTTGAGATGTAGTTGCTTCAAAGTGTAAACCATCAGCAATGAATCTTCCATTGATGAGGGCTTGTATATTGAGGCAAACAACACTGGGGATTAATGTAAAACACGAAAGTATGCAGATGCTGTGATTGTAGTAAAAGCACAGAAATACTGGAGAAACTCAGCCGGTCTTGCAGTGACCATAGGAGGTGAAGATATATAACCAATATTTCAGGCCTGAGCCCTTCAAGGTATGAATAAAAAGCAGGCAGTCATCTAAATTAAAAGGCTAATGGAAGAGTCCAGACCAACAGATAAAAGATGTTAATTGGATGTGGAGATGTGGGCAGATTTGATTGGGGGAGCGGGAGGCTCTGTGAATTCAGAGCTGAGGTAAAGGAGACGGAGGGAAAAGGAAAGAAAGATCAGTACAGGAAAGGAGACATAGGGAAAGGTAGGGGTGGCAGGGAGGGAGTGTGCTAATGGTAACTGGAAAAGTCTATGTTAATACCATCTGAATGAAGGATGCCCAGGCGGAATATGAGGTGTCCCACCAACTTGTGGGTGGTCTCAGTCTGGCAGTGTACGAGACCATGGGCAGACATGTTAGCAAAGGAATGGATTAGGGAATTGAAATGGGTGGCCACTGGGAGATCCCCACTATTATAGCAGATAGATCCAGGTTGCTCAACAAAGTGATCTACCAGTCTGCGTTGTCTCTCTGATGTAGAGGAGACCACAGTGAGAGCAGTGGATCCAGTAGATGGCCCCTGCAGATTCACAAACAATGTTGCTTTCACTTGGAAAGACTGTTTGGGACCGTGAATGGTGGTGAGGAGGAAGTGAGGACACATTGGGGACTAATCATGTCAGGAGGTTAAGTTTGAGGGAAGGTGGGGATTGGTTGCAGAAGGATCTGTGATTAATTGGTCTTGGATATGGTCAGGGCTGGGTCCAGGGAGGATGAGGATGGGAATAAGAATAGGTTTGAGACCTATAGGACATCAAAAGGATGTGGGCAGAGCAAACACCAAGAAATAATCACAGAGGACTTGTTAATCTGAGGATTGGTAGCTTGACCTCCCAAGCCAGGAGAAGCAATCAGCTATCTGATTACAGTTTGCTGCATGTGAGGGGCCTGCCCTGTTTGATTGAGATGAAGAAAATGAGTTTTGCACTAGTGATGCCTCGTTTAGCATTTGGGTTTGGGATAAAATTACTTTGTGGAATACACAAAAAATTTGCTCTAAGCAGAGTAATTTGTAGCTTGATTGCTTCTTTGAAAATGGGTTAATAACTAGAACATCTTTGCTTAAGGAAATTACAGATTGAAGTGAGAGATATTACCAATACATGGAATGGTTCTGGGCATTACATTTTTGTGAAAGCATGATTGATTGTCACTTTTACAAGGGGATGGGATTTGATTCAAGGCCTTGGGAGGGGTGGGGGGGCGGAATGTAGTTTCTACATCAGTTCTTTATAAACCTTTATAAACCTTTATAAATGGCAGATTCTTTATAAACCTGGCTACAGATCTTGAACCATTATATGTTTAACAAAGTTATTTCTTCATTCCTGCTTTGATGTGTTTCTTGTCTGCCATTTGATTTTATGTCTGAGTTCAAATATGAGATTCTAATATATACTTTTCAGTAGTATCAACCAATGGTTTGGTGATCTTTGTATGAATTTAGCCAATGCTAACTATATGGGTAATAATAATGTGCTTTGAATTTTATGTCGGGTGACACTAATACTAAAAAGAGAGTTTGGGTTGGGTAAGAAATTAGAATCTTAAAAATTCAAACTCACTGCACCATGTTTCATAATGCAAGATGGAGTGGGTTTGAAGTGTCTGATGCACACCTGTTGTTGAAACCTTGAGTCTGTGTAACTCTGCTTTAAACTTCTTACCTTTAACTTTTGCTGAGTTTTGTTCGCCTTGGAGGAAACTGGCAGATACAAGGAACTGATCAGTGCTGGATCCATAATGCCTGTGGGCCAGCAGAAGTGAGAATGGTTGTTCCAAGCTCATTTTGTTATCCAGTAAATACTAAATCTATCTCCATAATTACTGACCTAGAGTCTTCCTCGAACTCTCAAATTTGCCTCCCTAGTCACTACTATTCCCATAACACAAGCTGCATCTCTCCTACTCAACCCATTGGAAAACTGACTCTAAGGTACCTGGAACTACTTCTGTCATTCACCTTTGGATTGTTTGCCACACAAGAAATATTTTTGCAACCCTTTTTGTGGGTTCCTTATCCATTACTCCTGTTCCCTTTCACTTGGAAGTTGTGAGGCCAGAAATATTAGGCTCCACGTGTCCGTCGTTTGTAATGAAGGAAGAATAAATGGCCAGTTGAAAATATAGAACAAATGTTATTTTTGGTAGTTAAGTAAACAAAAGACTCTCTCTTTCTCTTTGGCTTGGCTTCGCGGACGAAGATTTATGGAGGGGGTAAATGTCCACGTCAGCTGCAGGCTCGTTTGTGGCTGACAAGTCCAATGCGGGACAGGCAGACACGGTTGCAGCGGTTGCAGGGGAAAATTGGTTGGTTGGGGTTGGGTGTTGGGTTTGTCTTCCTTTGTCTTTTGTCAGTGAGGTGGGCTCTGCGGTCTTCTTCAAAGGAGGTTGCTGCCCGCCGAACTGTGAGGCGCCAAGATGCACGGTTTGAGGCAATATCAGCCCACTGGCGATGGTCAATGTGGCAGGCACCAAGAGATTTCTTTAAGCAGTCCTTGTACCTCTTCTTTGGTGCACCTCTGTCACGGTGGCCATTGGAGAGCTCGCCATATAACATGATCTTGGGAAGGCGATGGTCCTCCATTCTGGAGACGTGACCCACCCAGCGCAGCTGGATCTTCAGCAGCGTGGACTCGATGCTGTCGGCCTCTGCCATCTCGAGTACTTCGATGTTAGGGATGAAGGCGCTCCAATGAATGTTGAGGTTGGAGCGGAGACAACGCTGGTGGAAGCGTTCTAGGAGCCGTAGGTGTAGTGTTAATATTGAAAGCCAGGAATGGATCTTGAATTGAGAATTTTTATTTGGGGCTAAAAATTTATCCTAGAATCCAAACTTGGGAAGAAATTTCCTGCACTTATCTGTTCAAGTGAAATTATCTTTTTATTCATCAAAATATAAATTATTTCTCATAATATTGTGAATAGAATTTTTATCTTCCATTTAGTTTATGACACTGTCAGTATTGAGAACTTGAGTTCTTGAGAACATCCATCCATCCAGATGTAAACATTTGCCAATTATGACACTAGGTTAGACAGGATATTATTTTACCATGTACACTGTGGGCCCCATACTGAACCTTTCCTATCAAATGACAGAGCTATTAATGCTCACCAACCAGACATTTAATATATTTAATACAGTACCCCTTATCCAAATACCTGAAATCCAAAATGATCTAAAAGCTGAATCTTTTTTTGTCCATGGTCCCATAAGGTAATATGCAAAAGAGTTCAGAAATCATGTAAGTTGTGCATTATTGAGTGTATGTATGTCTACTTCAGTTAATTTCTGTATATGTAAATATTTATAATGTGAATGCATTTTTAAAAAATGATATTCCAAAATTTGAAAAAATCCAAAATCCGAAACACCTGGTCTCTTGCATTTCGGATAAGGGATACTCGACCTGTGTATTGCATTTAGGTGGTACTTGAATATGTTGTGGAATTGCACATCATCGGGATAGAAGTAAATTGAAAATTCATGTAATTCTGGTTTGAACAGATGAGAAATTTGAATATTTCACAAAGCATGTCATTTTCATTGGGCAAAAAATACTGGGGCAACGTTGGTCCCTAATACATTGCTACTTGCATTGAAATCTAAAAATACTCAGTGAATATTCTGGAAATCCGCTTGTGTTGTATTTTGTTAGCATCAGTTGCTCACTTGTCACAGACATCAATGGAATATTGAAAAATACACTAAATTATGTCATAAGATCTAATTTTTGCCTCTGACTTGGAGGTCTAGGATGTGAATTCCCCACTCACTGCAAGGTCCGGTACATAAAAGTCCAGTTTTAACTAAAATTTAAAAGATATATTACACATCTTTCTGATAAATTGGACTGCCAGCAAAGACTGCTAAGAAGAGATGGATTAAGTTTGCTGGGTGGCAACGTATATGAAGAAATACAAATGTGAGGAAAGGCTTCTTCAACAAATTTTAATTTTTTTTGTTAGTACAGGGAAGATCGCAGGGGGAATGACTGAATAATTTATAATTAAACAAGAATGAGGCAAGGTAGTTGGAAGCAGTCATTTTATTGCTAGCAATAAAAAGAGACCGAATTGCTGGGGAAACTCAGCCGATCTGACAAGTGTCCATAGGAGGTAAAGATATATTACCGACGTTTCGGTCCTGAGGTTTTTAACTACAATCACAGCATCTGCAGACTTTCATGTTTCATTATGTTACTGCTGGATTTTCTCTGCAACATTACACTTTATCTGTACTTTTAAATTGTATTCTTGGAGATCCACAGACAAAGGACGAACATTTATTCCCATTGCAACAAACTTAAGAGACGAGCAAGTGCGAGGTCAACCTCCATTTCTCTTCTGAGGACGGAGCATGGGTCCAATACCCCATGCAGCATGTACAGAGTACCACATCCTCAGAACTGATCACTTTCAGATGGGATCTTAGATGGAGGCACCCTAGTGTTCCCGCTGAAATAGGAATTAGAAAGAATTCCCAAAGATGCTATTTAGAGACTGACAAGGAATCCTTCTGATGTATAAATCAAAATTTCCCCCTCAATATTAGCATTTTTAGTTCAATCTGGCATTACATTAGGGCACAGACATTGTACCAAAGTACCTGGTATGTTGTTTTATGTTCTATTGAAATCAAATAACCTGATTTGTCCTATTGTCGTTTGTAGAAGCCAGCTTTCAACATCCAAGGGACAATTGAAATAGAGTGATCAGAAGCAAGTGGCTGAAAGTTAAAGTTATATGAACACCGAAGCTGAAGTATATTAAATAATTCTGACTTTCAATTCAGTTATGTTTTTTCAGATGACTAGTGATGTACCGCAGGGATCTTTTCTGGGATCCTTGCTCTTCATGTCCTTTGTAAATTACTTGGATGAAGAAGTGGATAGTATGGATTGTTATGTTTATTCTTTCAAGAAGAACAACTTTACATGGGTTAACCGACTTTTCTGATAGTGTAGCAGTTCCTTTAACACTTAACCAACTCTATTTTTCTTGCGTTTCTTCTACTGCCTCCAACATCTTCCAACTGTCTTCAACTGACAATAACTAACAATGCTCACGACTCCCCTCATATACATCGGATCCAGTTTCCGGCCAACCATGTGCATTGCATGCTGGGAAATGTATTGCTTATTTACAAGCATAATAACATATATTTCCCATTTTTAAAAAAACACAATAAAATGTCTACATAACAAAAGTATCTACATTGCATGGCCAGTCTCTTTCCACCAGCTGCATTTGTTGACTTCTGGATTAACATAGTTGTTCAAGTTCATTCAGGGCATCTGCAAGATTCAGATGAAGTTCAGAAATCCATGAAGAGATTTTTTTTCCTGCTCTTCCTTTTCCTGTCTTTCAACAAGTTCACAAACAGTCACCAACAGCTGTTAATTTTACTGTTGCAGTTCCTTAACATTATGATAGGTCACCAGATGCTGAGAAATCACTTCAGAGGAACTGCTTACGTCAGCAGAACTAACTTAATCTTCACGTTAAAATATGATTTCCTCATGCATCTTCTAGTTCTATCGAAAACATCCTATTCTGCTGTGAAAGATCTAGCACATATTTTGTATCTCTGATTCTCCCTGTTGAGTAATGAAGCATGCTTGTTCACCTCATTAGTCATTTTTGTAAACAGCGATGGCATCTTCTAATTTAGCTGAGAGATTTGCCACAGATCTTTGCACACACTCATATTCTTCACACAGGTGCTTTAGAAGTGGAGCTTTATGCTCCATTTCTTTCACAATTTCATCCAAATATTTATTCACTCTCTTATTTTCCTGTTTTGCCAATATCAATTGATTTTGGGCTTCAACGTATTTATTATACAACTCTGTAAGCTTCATTCCAGGCTTCACAATCTTGACTACAGCTGCTGCAGTGGGCGACGTAGCTGCCAGCTCCTCTTCTGATAGTGCAGCAGTTCCTTTAAGCTTTGCAGTTGAAAGAAGATGGCTTACATTTTCCAATTCCTCATCATCAAGTTGTTTTCTAAAGAGTTCAGATTCTAGTATCGATATATTCTTATCCTCTAATGCAGTCATTCTTTCTTTTAGATGCAGCAGAAGTCGCTCATTAGACTCTGTCAATAGTCTGTCCACTGTGTCTGACTGTCACTTTTTGTGTTCTTTATTTTCTCTCTGTGTCAGGGCCTTTGCAGTTCCTGATTCTTTTCTTCAAACTGAGACTCTAAATGTCTCAAATGTTCTTCCATGCTGCAATTCACTGGGAAGTTCAGCTTCTGCTTCTGGTAACGTTTCTGCTCGCTTTGTTGTTTGCTGCAGTTTCTGTTCAGCAGGGTTCCAGACATTCCTGTAACTGTCTATTTTTGTCTTCTTGCTGGCATAAGAAGCACCATTATTTGCCAACTCATTTTCCAGTTTGTCATTCATGTCATGTAATGAGGTTGATTCTCTCTGTGCATTAAGATATCACCTATCCAATGTACAGGTAACGATTGTCTCTTCCATGAGTGTTGTGTATTTGTCTTCGGTCTGTGAAGCGACTATGAAACACTTTTCATCAGATTGAGCTCTTCACCTGCACTCAGACCTATTATTGGCTGTACTCTCTTTTCTACAATCAGTGGCCGTGACTTTAGATGCCGCCCTTTGTGTTTGAAGATCCCCTTTTACTGGAACATTCTCTCCCGTGTAGTCTGTCACTTTTAGTTCACAGGATAAATCTTGCTCTTTACCGTGAGGGTCTTGTAATTGTCCATAGATAACAGATTCACCTGGGTTCTGGTGTCTAGCTTAAATGGAATGACTGTCTCCTTCACAGTCACCGGAATGATCCATTCCGTTTTGCCACCAGAAGTCTGTAGTGAATCCACAAAGGACTCCTCCATTTCTTCATCCACTGTGTATAACTGTATCTTGGCATCCCCTGCTTTGCAGCACTTTGTAAAATGATTCTTCTTCCCTCATAGCAGGACTTTCCATAGGCAGGACACATCTTTGGAATATGTTTACCTCTGCACCTGCTGCATTTGCTGCTTGAGTTCACCACTTTGCATTGTTGTTGCTTTGGGGAAACTCCTGGTGCTCTGCTTATCTGTTTTTATTGCAAGCACTGTTGTGTCTATCCTATGCATCTCCTTAACTTGTGCTTGTGTGGTCTGTGTTCCCCTACACATATTCACAGCCTTTTCCATTTTCTGGGATTCTGCAAACTATTCTGTCTTTGATGAGTGAATTTTTCAAATCTCCAAATTCACAGGACGTGCTCAGTGTGTGAAGCTCGGCTAAGCATTGGTCAAAGCTCATTCCTTGTTTCTGGCCACAGAAGAAAAATTTGAATCTCTCAAATGTGATGTTTTTTTTTTGGAATAAAATATTCCTCAAATTTAGACATCAGAGTATCCAATGTGAAAGCTGTCTCATCAATTTGAAAACTGTTATAGATGTACAAGGCACTTTCACCTATCACATGCAGAAACATAGACTGTTTCCATTTTCCATTGCTCTCCCATTCAACCAGCTTCTCAATACTGTAAATGTTGAATCGCTTTTTGAAGTATTTCCAATTATCAGCTAGATTGTCAGTAACTGCATCAGTGTGGGAGGACTTAACTTATCTATGCTTACAAACTATAGACTTCTCTTACTCACTCAGAAACTTCTGACACCATGATATGCTTGTTTCCAAAATTAACTTAATTTCATCCTAGAATGGTTGTACATGCACACAAGACCAAACAGCATGTAAAAAGTTCCAGTACATACATCACATCTAAAACAAGAATCCGAATGACTAAAACCATATTTTTTCAATTTCTCTGGGTTAAATAAAACTGATGTAGAAAGTTATAATTAACCATTCCTTACCGCACATTCGTCATTTTAGTAACACAATCATGACACATATCTGCCCAGTTGTCTTCAGGAAAAACAAAAGCTAAATCATTTTGCCATTTAAGCTTAGACTTCTCCCATTCCGACTTATCCATATTGTCTTGTAATACTTGGTACATACAGAAACATAACCCCTTTTTGGTATAGAAGAAATCAGCGATTCGAATTCCATCAATAGAGGTAAAATCATCTCTGTACCATACATATTTTTCAAGAAAGATCGAAGTTGATAATAAACAAATAAAGAATTTTCAGCAATATCAAAACGCTCTTTAAATTGATTGAAAGAAAGAAACTGTCCTTCTTCAAAACAATCCTGTAATGTTTTTATACCCTTAGAATCCCAACTCTTTAAATGACTATTGAGCATTGAAAAAGAAATAAGCTGATTATTATATAGTGGAGTTAAATTTGACAATTTACCTTTTGATCCAAAAATCTTTTTTTAATCCATAATTTTAATAAATGTTTTAATATCAGCATATTATATTCCCTCAACAAATTTACATTCCATTGAAATATAAATTGTTACACCACTACTTCAGAAATACAGGCCATCTCAACTTTAGCCCAACTCGGGGGCTGGTCCAAATCCATCAATCTACTAATAAATTTCAACTGGGCTGCTTCATAATAATTTTGAAAATGAAGTAATTGAAGCCCACCTAGTGCATACTTCCAAGTAAGTTTATTTAATGCTACCCATGGTAGTTTACCTTTTCATAAAAATTCTCTCGTAACTTTATTTAAATCCTGAAACTCTTTGAAAGAGAACATGGTATTGATTGAAATAATTATTGAATACGAGGTAAAACATTCATCTTAATACAATTAACTCAACCAATTAAAGTTAATGGAAGATCTTTCCACTTAATTAAATCTGCTTTAATCTTTTTTAATAATGGAACATAATTTAACTTGTATAAAGATTGATACTCAGTATTTACAATTAATCCTAAATGTTTAATTTTATCAGACCATTTCAGTTTTATAATATTTTTGTACTCTGAATAATCTCATTTTCTGACTGGAAAATTTCACTCTTATCCCAGTTAACTTTATATCCAGATAATGTTCCATATTGTAATAAACCTTCCCGTTAATGTGGCAATGATTGTTCTGGGTTTGTTAAATATATCAAAACATCATCTGCAAACAAATTAATCTTGTACTCTTCATCCATAACTCTCATCCCTCTTATCTGTCCATTCTGCTTTATTGTTTGAGCTAATGGTTCAATAGCCAATGCAAACAGAGCTGGTGACAATGGACAACCTTGTTGAGTTGAACATGTCAATTTAAACGATGATGAAACTTGACCATTTGTCACCACCCTAGCAGTCGGGTTTGTATATAAAGCTTTAACCCAACCAATTAAAAAAGGGCCAAATTTAAACCTCCAATAGTTTAAATAAAAAATCCCATTCAACCCTATCAAAGGTTTTTTCCACATCAAGCGCTGCTGTCAATATGCATTGACCAAACTAATCAATTGAAGAATATTATCTGAAGCATTTATATTTTTAATAAAACCTGTTTGATCAACATGCATCAATTTAAGTAAATACTTAGCAAGTCGATTTGCTAACACTTTTGCTATTATTTTATAATCAACATTAAATAAATAGGTCTATACAAAGACACTTTCAATGGATCTCTATCTTTTTTCAGGATTACAGTAATTAAAGCACTAGAGCAAGATTCTGGTAACTCATGCTGTTCAGTCGCTTGTGGTAATACCTCCCCAAACACCGAAGATAAATCTGCATAAAAAGTTTTATAAAATTCCACTGAAAACCCATCATCACCTGGTGACTTCCCATTGGGCATTTCAAACATAGCCGCCTTAATCTCTAATTCTGTAAATGGAGCTTCCAAATCCATAACATGCTCCTCTTCTAATGATGATAACGATAACTTAGATAAATAAGAATCAATAGAACCACTACCCTGTTTCCCCTCAGAAGTATATAATTTTTTATAAAATGAATAAAACTGTTCATTAATTTCTTGAGGCTTATAGGTAACTGTTGAATTCTTTTTTCTACAGCATTAATAATCTGTGAAACCTGTTCCTTCTTTAACTGCCATGCAAGTACCTTATGTGCCCTCACACCCAACTCATAAAAGATTAGATCGATTAATTAAACATTCAAATTGATAAATCTGCAACATCTTATAACGCAATTTCAATTTAGTCAAAGCCACTTTTTTAAAATCTTCTGTCACTTCCTTCTCCAATTCATCAATTTCCTTTTCTAATTCAAAGCTTTCTGCCATATACTGCTTCTTAACTTTAGTGGTATAACTAATAATCTGTCCTCTTAAATAAACTTTTAACGCATCCCATAAAACAAAACTACTTTTTACTGAATTAACATTTTCAGACAAAAAAAAAGTAATCTGTTCTTTAACAAAAATAACAAACTTTTTTTCAACAACATTGTGTTAAATCTCCATCTATAAGCTGAACGTACCACTTCTGAACTTACATCAGAAAAAAATAATAGAGGAAGTCACATGATGGAGTAGTGACTGGTAAGAAAATACCAGCCCTCTCCAGAAAAGTAAAAATAAAGTAAAGAAAAAGCAAAGCCACAAACACAGAAACCATAACAAAGTAAAAATAAAAGTGTGGAGAAAATGGCAGCAAAGAAAGAAAAACCAAAAACAACGGGAAGAAAAGAAGAAGGAAAGACGTCGGAAGAGAAAGGTGAAGGCCTTACCTGTACGAGGAGGCCTGCCATGGAGAGAGAAGCCCGCTCCCTGAGGTCAGTGGAAACCCCGAGCGCAGGACTACAAAGATGGCTCACGGACCCAAAAAAAGTGCTCAACCGCGCATGCGCGATGCACAAGACAAAAACAACACCGACGGGAGGGGGAACTGGCTGAAGAGTAAATCTCCACAGCTTAAACAGACATGAATAACACGATAGCAAGACTCCCAACAGGAAAACATAGAAAATAACGGGAACAAGAAGGAAGAGAATAAAAACAGGAAATCAGGGAAACAACAGATAACCAACCCAGAGGAAGAAGACCAACACCAAGACACCTTTAATAAAAATAATAGAAACAAAAATACCCAACAAAATAAAATAAACAACCCAACAAGAAAATCAGAAGAGACGGAGGTAAAGGACACAGATCTTGGAGTGGACTCAGAAGAAGAGGAGGGAGAACATCAAACTCTACACAGAGAAATAGAAGATGAAGGGAAGGGACAGTACATGGATAAAAAAAGTTTTCAAGACTATATGGAAACATTAAAAGAATGGCTGACACAAGAATTCAGTGAAATAAAAACAAGAATAAAAGGTACAGAAGAAAAAGTGAATAGATTAGAAATGGTAATGACAGAAATAGGAAAAAGAGTAGACAAGGTGGAAGAACGAGAAACATCCATAGAAATGGAGCTAGATGACTTAAAAAAGAAATTGGAAGAATCTGATTAAAAAAGTTAAAGAAATACAGAAGCTGTTAGCTCAGAAGATAGATATAATGGGAAAACTATAATAGGAGAAACAATATAAAGATAGTGGGCTTTAAGGAAGATGAATAAGGCAAAAATATGAAAGAATTTATAAAAGAATGGATCCCCAGGTCCTAGGAATTCCAGGATCACAGGAAGAAATGGAAATAGAAAGGGCACACAGAACATTAGCCCCAAAACCACAGCCACAACAAAAACCAAGATCCATTCTAGTAGAATTCCTAAGATATACGACAAGAGAAAATATATTGGAGAAGGCAATGATAAAAATAAGAGAAAACAAAAAACCACTGGAATACAAAGGTCAAAAATTTTTTTTCTACCCTGACATAAGTTTTGAACTCCTGAAGAAGAGGAAGGAGTTTAATGCAGCAAAATCGACCCTATGGAAAAAAGGTTATAAATTTACGTTAAAATATCCAGCGGTGCTTAAAATAGTAATCCTGGGGCAGCAAAGCAAACTGTTCTCGGATCTGGAAAATGCACAAAAATTTGCAGAACACCCACAAAACAGACAGAAAGATGAAGAGATGTAACAAGAACAAAAATGACAACTATATATAAAGAAGAAGAATAAAGTATAAGTAAGAACTAAGAAGGGAAAGAAAGGAAGTAACGAGGGAATTAAGAGAGTGAGCTTTGTTATATGTGAAGATTAAAATCTTTTCTGGGGGGGGCTGGGTGGGGAAGAATAACAGTCACTGCGAAATCAGTTGATGCTTGCGAGCGGGTTCGCAATCCAAATGGAGAAGGGAGATGTGATTGCCCGACAAGGGACAAAGGGCAACTCAGAGAGGGGAGGGATTATTGGGGTTAAAGGAATTTTAGATATGGGAATAGTGGAAATATTTTATGTTTTAGAAATGTTGTCTTACAATGTGTTCAAAAAAAGAAACAGAAATGGATAAGATGGGAAGGTGGTGATGAGGAAACGGAAAGGAAAGATAAACAAAGAATGAAATGGCCATGTTGAACTATATGACTTTAAATATTAACGGAATACATAACCAAATCAAAAGGAAGAAGCTGTTAAATTTACTGAAGAAAGAAAAAATTGATATAGCATTCATGCAAGAAACACATCCAACTGAGGTGGAACATAAGAAATTAAAGAGAGATTGGATAGGGCATGTAACAGCAGCATCATATAATTCAAAAGCCAGAGGAGTAGCTAAATTAATCAATAAAAATATACCAATCACAATAGAAGAGGAAATAATAGATCCAGCAGGGAGGTATGTAATGACAAAATGTTAGATATATTCAGAATTTTGGAATTTACTCAATGTATATGCACCTAATGAAGAAGATCAAAAATTTATGCAAGATATCTTTTTGAAGATCGCAGATACGCAAGGGAATATACTAATAGGAGGGGATTTTAACCTTAATTTGGACTCAAACATGGATAAAACTGGAAAAAAGACTTACAGAAAGAACAAAGTAACCAAATTTATAATTACATCGATGCAGGAAATGCAACTTTTGGATATATGGAGGAAAAAACACCCAAAGGAAAAGGAATATTCATATTATTCGGGTAGACATAAAGCATACTCAAGCATAGACTTATTCCTGTTATCAGCCCACATTCAAGGAAGAGTTAAGAAAACGGAATATAAAACTAGATTGTTATCGGATCACTCACCCCTGTTATTGGCAATAGAGCTGGAGGACATCCCACCGAGAATGTATAGATGGAGATTAAACTCCATGCTACTTAAAAGACAGGATTTTAGAGAATTAATTGAGCGACAAATTAAAATGTACTTTGAAATAAATATGGAATCAGTGAAAGATAAGTTTATACTATGGGATGCAATGAAAGCATTCATCAGAGAACAGATAATAAGTTATGTAACTAAGATGAAGAAGGACTACAATCGGGAAATAGAACAGTTGGAAAGGGAAATAACAAATACAGAAAAAGAATTAGCAATAAAGGAAGATACAACTAAAAGAAGAGAATTGACAAACAAAAAAATAAAATATGAAACACTACAAACATATAAGGTGGAGAAAAACATAATGAAGACAAAACAGAAGTATTATGAGCTAGGAGAAAAAAACGTACAAAATACTAGCATGGCAGCTTAAGACAGAACAAACTAAAAGAACGGTATTGGCATCAAGGAAAAAGGACAAACAAATTACATATAACCCAATGGAGATCAATGAAAACTTCATGGAATTCTATGAACAACTATATCAAACTGAAAATGAAGGGAAAGAAGACAAAATAGATGAATTTCTAACTCAAATTGAACTACCGAAATTGCAAACAGAGGAGCAAAATAAATTAATAAAACCATTTGAAATAGAAGAAATGCAGGAGATATTAAAAAAAACCTGAACAATAAAACACTGGGAGAGGATGGACTCCCAATAGAATTCTATAAAACATTTAAAGACTTATTAATTCCTCCTGTCTTGGAAGTAATGAACTAGATTGAAAATACACAAAACATACCAGATTCATGCAAAACAGCAATAATTACAGTAATACCAAAGACGGGGAAAGATCCACTAACACCAGCATCGTATAGACCATTATCTCTACTTAACACAGATTATAAGATAATAGTTAAACTATTAACAAACTGATTGGCCGACTGTGTACCAAAAATAGTAAAACTAGATCAAACTTGATTTATTAAAAAAAGACGATCAACGGACAATATCTATAAATTCATTAACTTAGTCCATGCAGTACAAGGAAAGAAAACTCCAACAGTGGCGGTTGCTTTAGACGCAGAGAAAGCCTTTGACAGAGTAGAATGGAATTATTTATTCAAAGTACTACAAAAATTCAACCTACCAGAGAAATATATTAATTGGATTAAAGCATTATATAAGGGACCATTGGCGAAAGTGGCAGTAAATGGATATATATCAAACCAATTTAAATTAAGCAGATCAACAAGGCAGGGATGTCCACTATCTCCCTCACTGTTCGCGTTAGCTATAGAACCACTAGCAGAACTGATAAGAACAGAAAATAAAATAAGAGGGATAAAAATAAAAGAGACGTTATAATATACTTAACAGAACCAGAAATATCAATAAAAGAATTACATAAGAAATTGAAGGAATATGGAGAAGTATCGGGGTACAAGATCAACGCAAATAAAAGTGAAGCAATGCCAATGAATAATGCGGATTTCACAAACTTTAAGAAAGAATCACCATTTAGATGGCAAACACAAGCAATTCGATACCTTGGTATACAACTAAATAATAATCTTGGCCATCTTTTCAAACTAAATTATCAACCATTAATGAAAAAATTACAAGATGACTTAGACCACTGGAAAGACTTACCACTAACACTGATAGGAAGGATAAACTGTATTAAAATGAACATCTTCCCAAGGATACAACATCTGTTTCTATCTTTACCAATTCACCTAACAGAGAAATTCTTCAAGGAGCTAAAGAAAATAATAAGGAAATTCTTATGGAAAGGGGGGAAACCGAGGATAGCACTAGATAAATTAACAGAATGGTACAAACAAGGAGGCTTACAACTACCAAACTTTAAGAATTATTATAGAGCAGCACAATTAAGATACCTATCAGTTTTTTATCAAACAAGAGAAAAACCAGATTGGACCAGATTAGAGCTAGATAAAATAGGGGAGAAGATACCTGAACATATACTATATAAGTGGGATGAAAAATTGATGCAACATAGGAATTCACCAGTATTGCACCATCTGATCAACATTTGGAAGAATATTCATGTAGAAAGGAATAAAATAAATTACCAACTACCAAAATTAATATTGACACAAAATCAACTAATCCCTTTCATAATAGGTAACCTTTCCTTCAGAGAATGGGAGAGAAAAGGGATCAAAATAATAGAAAATTGTTTTTCGGGAAATAAATTATTATCTTTTGAACAAATGAAGGACAAATATAATATAACTCACGATACAAGGTTTGCATACCACCAACTGAAAACCTACTTGAAGGACAAATTGGGAAACAGTCTGAGGTTACCAGAAGGAAGCAATTTTGAATATGTGATTACAGACACAATGATAATTAAAAAATTTATAACAAACATGTACATCAAACTGCAAGAAAAGGAGAACGAGGAAACAAACTGTAAACCTAAACAAAAATGGGAACAAGATCTAAACATAAAGATAAAGAATGAAACATGGGAAAAGCTATGCTCCAGAACTATGAGAAATACTATAAACACAAGGTTACGCATGATACAATATAATTGGTTACACAGGCTATATATCACACTCCAAAAGTTAAAATGGGACCCAACAGTATCAGACAGATGTTTTTGTTGTAAAAAGGAAACGGGAACAATAATACATGCAATTTGGGCATGTGAGAAAGTGAAAAAAATTTTGGGAAGATCTAAACCAGATATTAAATAAAATCACAAAAAGCAATATACCAAAAAACCCAGAGATATTCCATCTAAGTAATATAAGAAATAAAGAATTTGGACTCGATTTGGATGGAGCACAAAAAAGATTTATTATGATAGCCCTAGCTGTAGCAAAAAAATGTATTATTTCAACCTGGAAATTAGAAGGCAATTTGAGAATACAACAATGGTACATAGAAATAAATAAATGTATTCCATTAGAAAAAATAACATATAATTTAAGAAATAACATCAGAATATTCAAACAAATATGGGAACCATACATGAAACACAATAGAGAAATCCTACCATGGACCTCCACGACCTAAAAAGACAGAAGGAGAAGACAACGAAATGAACTGACCCAGTATATAAAAGTAAAAGATAAAAATTTCTGTTTATTTTTATTAAGTGACGACATTGTTTAACGGGTTTAATGTATCATATAGATTGAACTTTGAATAAATGGGGAGGGGGGGGTGAGGGAGCGAGGGAAGGGAGGGGGAAAAAGGAGAGAAAATGACTATATATTCAAGAGAAAAATGTCTATATATTTTGGTCAGTATGTTTCATAGTGTGAAAATTTTTTAAAAATTAAAAATAAAAAAAAATAAAAATATAATAAAGAATGATCTGATATAACCCTGCTTTTATATTCTGCCTGTAATACCCTTGTTATAAATGTGCCGATACTTTTAAAAATTTATAGAAATGAATCATGTAGAGACGAATAAAAAGAAAAATCCTTCTCTGTAGATTGACCCTTCTCCAAATATCCACCAAATTTAAATCCTTCATCAAGGCCCCAATTTGTATTGCCATCTTTGATTTCTTTATACTCTTTGGGGATCTATCCAACAAAGGATCCAAGACACAATTAAAATCTCCCCCAACTAAAATATTTTCATTAGCTTGATTTAATAACAAAAAAGCATCCAAAATAAAACACTCATTGTCCACGTTAGATGCATAAACATTAAGCAAAGTCCAAGATTCAGTAAAAAATTTTATAATTCACCATTAAAACCCTTCCAGCATTCCCTCCCATAGTTTGCAACTCAAAAGACAAATTCTTTTGAATTAAAATTGCTACACCCCTTGCCTTAGAATTAAATGAAGAAAAAAACCCATGCCCAACCCAATCTCCCTTCAATTTCAAATGTTCTTTTTCAGTCAAATGTGTTTCTTGTAAAAAGGCAATATCAATTTTCATTTTCTTGATATAAGCCAAAACTCACTTTCGCTTAATTGGATTATGTAACCCCTGAACATTAAAAGTTGCAAATTTCAAATTAGACATCATTACAAACTAGCAATATAATCACTTTCTACAAAATATCACTCCCCTTCTAATAAATTAAAACCACTCTCCCTCCCCTAAATATTTTAAAAAAATAGATGTATATAGAAAAAAAATTAATTATCCCCCCCCACAAAAACACTTCCCAAAGGTAGTAATGCCCTTAAAAACTGGGTGTGGTAAGCCCACTAGTGGCAGATGACTATCAAAGATTTCAGTGCTATCCACCCCCCTCAGCCAGAAATACATCATTCATATTAATGCGATTCAATACTATAAATATATTTAACCCAATGACTCCATTCCCAATGATTTTAGATTTTGTGCTAAAACCTCTTTCTTTCCATTTATTCAATTTTTCCCATTCTTCCCATTCTGTCCATTTCCATTTGCCCTCTTTTTGGGTGACGGTGGCGAAACTCTGCCATGTCCTCCTAAATCCGGTAATGAATTAACAAAAATGAATTCATCATGATCATTCTCAAAATAATGAGATTGAAAGTTACCATAAAAGACTTAACACAGCAGAATATATAAGCAAATTTATAACCCTTCCGCCACAGTACTTCTTTAGCCAAATTAAATTCCCATCGTCGCCTAATAATTTCTTGACTCAAATGGATCGTCATTGGAGATTGACTTTGTCGTCCCTTCTGTCCCGCCAACCGTAATATCATTTCTCTGTCTTGATAGTGCAGGCACCGAACTAAGACCGCTCGTGGTGGTTGTCCCGGTAACGGTTTCTTTCGTTACACTCTATGTGTCCTCTCCAATACTAAACCTCCTGGGAAAAAAACTCTTTGCCCAACACGTCAGGAATCCAACTCTTATTTTATTGGATTTTATTATCCAATTTTATTGGATCAGACCCTTCAATGTCTTCTGGAAGTCCCACAATTTTCACATTGTTTCTCCGACTTTGATTTTCCAATGAATCAATTTTTTTTCAGTAAGTCTTCTGGATTCCCCAATCCACAAATGAATCTTCCACTTTCTCTATTTTTTCCTTATTACGTACAACTTGAATTTTACATTCAGAAAAAGCTGTTTCAATTTTTAAAAAATTTTTTTGCACTGTATCCACTGATTTAATACATTTACTGACATCCCTCTTAACTGTAGATATATCTTCAGACATATTAGATATATCTTCAGACATATTAGATATTTTAGTTGTCACATCTAAAAATCCTTGAGTCATTTATTTAGACATATTGTCCATATGATAGGTAATCCCTTCCAAAACTCTACGAACATACTCCATTCCAGATTCCAGTTCCACATCTTGAGGCCTACCTTCTCTAAACTCCACCTCCAATGGTTCCTGTGAACTGCTTGTTAAAGGTAAGTCTTCTTCTTCCAACGTTGTCGGACCCTTCCTGATGCGGCTGCAGGTTTGCACGCCGCTCGGGCCCCCCCCACAGCCCATGTGCGGACCAGTAATTCACGGACCTCTGAGGCACTGCGCATGCCCGGCAAGGCCAGGGTCCGCGCAGAGGCAGCTTCCAATGCCATTCTGCGCGTCCCCGGCTCACCTGACGGCAGCCCGGGCTCAAGGGCCCTTCGCTCAGCCGGGTCGCCCAAACATCCGACATCGCGAACATGCGAATCAACTCCAGCCGAGCTCGTCAACATGCTGGTGCCATCTTGTGGGAACAAGGTCGGCGTTGGTGTAATACTCAGCCTGGCAGGAGTTCTCTGTGCCTTGGAGGTTCCAAACGACAATTCCGTGGCTTCAACTGGACAGGTAGACCTCAATTCTTTAGCACTTTAAAAAGGTAATTTCTTCTGTAATTGTGCTTTTGTTTTTTTTTTAACATTAGTCACCATTATGACCCACTAATGTTCCCAGAGATAAAAATGCAACTTTTATTCACTTAGGTAAACTTTAAAGACAGGTGCTTAAAAAACTGGCTGAGGAGGAGTGAGATTGCACGTCTGCCCTCTTCGCCATCTTGCCACGCCCCCTTCTATTGCATTCTATAACTTAAATGGGGGTGGTCGCAAACCACAATCACAACAAATTACGTATAATTAGGATGCCCCAATGAGGAAAAAAGATAACTAATATACAAGAAAGAAGGTAGTAACTAATAATACCTCTCTCTAAAATGTGGATTTAACTTTGTGTGGCTGCTCACATCTTTGCCTCGAATAATTGCCCTCTCCCAGTAAGGATTATTTACACTTGGTCTAATGTTCTTCTCTGTCGATGTGCTGAATTTAACTGAGACATGATCACAGCTCCTTCCTCTTTGAGCGAGCATTTTACAAACCAATTATTTCATTTTTAAGCTTTCAGTGCCTGCAATACTTAATAAGCTGATTCTATCCTGTTAACTTCAAGTGGATGTAATTCTTTGCCATTACTGCCAGAAATTTGCCTTCAACTTTTCTTTCCTTCCCTTCTTTCTAGAGTTGTCAGAAAACTGGACTGACACCAAAGAAACCTTACAAGAAGGAATGGTCTTTCACCTTAAATACCTTGGCGTGACGGCAGTGGACCAGCCTAAAGGAGAAGGGATGGCAGCTGCAGCCATTAGGCGGATAATTACTGTGGTAACTGTTTTATTTTGTTTTGTTGGTTAAAAGATTTTGGTCAATGATTCATGATAGAATTATATGAATAGATTCACTCAACAAACATCCAAATGACTGAGCCTGTGTTCAGATCCAGATCAAAATTGGACTCCAGATCCAATGGTATTGTAATGATGGATGTGGGTTTAGTGATGCTGTTAGATACAGGCCTGTCACCATATACCATTGGGGTACAGTGTTGTATAGGATGTCACTGTATTGGGTTACAATACTGGTGAGTACTGTGGTGACAGACAGAGTTTGTCATGGTATAAAACTGAGGTGCTAATTTGATGGACAGATTCAAAGACCCATAGAGGCAAACTGGGGTTTGGCCCTGCGACAAGTATGAACATGAGGATTCCCAAATAAGTTTGATGCTGTGATATTCAATGGTTATTGAGGGGGTTCTGACTTGATTGGGATTTTTTTTTTAACTGAGAAGATAATGCAATAGAGCATGTTGTTTTTAAGATTTAACCTTTGAGATTATAATGCTTTTTTAAAAAAGTTACCTGATTTCAATCTTAAAAATTGGCATTAATGTACTTGGGTCAAAGTATTATATTAATTATTACAAAACCCATTAACAAACATAATGGGAACTTTTCAATCATATTGGAAAGAAGAAACTATTTTCCTTGAATTATGGTGACATTGCATTGAATTATTGGATGGTAGTTTCTTCATGAGTTCAGCTTTTATTGAAACCCATGATGCAACCTTGGAAATGACTCTGTCCAACCTGTCATGAAGAAATGAATGAAACACTGAGCAACTGTTGCATCTACTAATAATAAATGATGTAATGGCTGCTTGGAAAGATAACTTGCTTTAAGGAAGATGCTTTTAACTTTCATTATAAAGATTCATTCTTGAATTAAAAATATATTTTTAAACATTGTATGGCATAAGAAAATTTTGCAAATTCTTGTCTTTCAATATCATGGTATGGTAGTTGAATTGCATAGCGGATGGACTTGGGATAATGCAGGCAAATGCTCAGCTTCATGCATAGCTGCTGCACTTTCAAGCTTAAATCAAGGCGATTTGAATGGAAGATTGTTGTAACATCACATGCCTCACCTTAATGATGTGAAACATTCTGAAACTAAATGATTACATAGCTTTTGCAAATAAGAAATTTTAAAGAATGATTCAGGGAATGAATTCTGGAGTTTAGGGTTGGAACACGTGAAAGTACAGATATCAACAGAGAGCAATTTAAAATTGATCAAAGTGAGACAGGAACTTAAGGAATACAGAGATCTTGGACAATCTATAAACTTGGAGGGTTGTTGGCTGGAGCAAGTAACATGAATGGGCAAGGCCAAGGCCAATTTTGAGTACAAGGATGAGGATTTTGAAACCAAGGAAAGACTGAACTGGAAACACATCTTCTGTAGATGTGTAATAGGACATTTCCAATCCCAAATTGACCAGAAAATACCTTAACAATTGATGCTTAAAAATAGAGCAGCCAGTTGTCGTATCACAGGGTAGAAACAATAAAAATGTACAAAAGAACCAATCAGGCTTTTCATTGCTGACTGCCACACTGTTAGCTCTGGTGAATAGTGTGTGTATGTGGGCATAATATAATGATTAATATTCTATTTTGCACTCAAAAGACCACTCAGTGCTCATTGTTGGCTCAGACACAAATACTGATATGTGGACAAGCACCAGAGAACAACTACACCTAATTCTGACAGGCATCCTTTGCAGGTCAATGTCTTATTAATTATATCTTTAAAATGGACACTTCAATATAGTTAATGAACTATTTGACAATCAATGCAATAACTTTAAAAGCCATGACTTTCAGAATAAAGATCAGGGTAATTTTCAGATTCCATTTGGAAATTATATGTATTACAGGGTATCTTTCTCACTGTGGTCCATTGTTACTGTCAATATATAATGCAGTACTTAACTCTAATGTTGGCTAATAAAAGGTCAGGGTACTTTTAACACTATCAGTCTCAGTTGTTAAGTCCCAATAATTTAAAGCAATTAGCATCTTGTTATAGTACTTAATGACTATAAGAGCATAAGACATGGGAACAGAAATAGGGTATACAGCTCATCAAGTCTGCTCTGCCATATATAATACAACCATTTTTTAATGCATTGTGTGCTTTTGACAAAACTATAGATTTCACATTATGTAATATTAAAGAATTTGCCAATTTTAATTATTATTTTTAGGCCAAAGCAAGTGGAAAGAAATTCCTCAAAGTTACTCTAACTGTTTCACCTCGAGGGATAATGTTGGAAGACACGATAACCAATGAACTTATAGAAAATGTCTCCATCTACAGGTATTGTACATAATCTAGCAGGTTATACTATATAATTTCATTTTATAATTCTATAAATAGTGCAGCACAGGTGCAGGCCCTTGGGCCCACGATGTCTGTGCCGACCACAATGCCAAATTAAACCAATTTCATCTGCCTACATTTATCAGTAACTCTCCATTCCCTGTGCATGCATGTTCCTGTCTAACTGCTTCTAAAGTATCACTCTCCTATTTGCTTCTGCCATTTCCCTGGCAGTGTGTTCTAGATACCTACCTCTTTGTTTAAAAAAAAAATTGGCCTCGTCCCTCTCCTTTATACTTTCACCTTAAAGCTGTGCCCTCTAATATTTGACATTTATCTGTTGATTTTCTGTTTAGCTCATTTCCTTATTCCTCAAGGTTTTATATTGTTTAACTATATTTGATGAACTGATAATTAACGAGGTGGTTTCTCTTGACATTGCTCGCAGAAAGGCTGAAGGAAAAGATCGGGGTTTGAGATGGGGATTCCACTTCCAGAAGGGATGTCAGCACCCCTTGTTTTCTTTTGCCTTTCTTTACACTGCTCTCTGCCACGTTTGAATGCTCTTGTCTCGTCTCTCTCAACCAACTTCATTTTTCAATTCACCCATTTTCTGGGCTTCATTTTGTCTTATTCCTTTCAATTTCTCCTTCATTTCTATCTGTGAACTCTCTTCTATCCTTTGCCTAACTGCTCTCTTACTACTTGTGCACTTCTGTATTTGTATCTCCAAAAACCTCCACCCTCTGAGTTTCCCGTTGTGCATTCTGCAGAAAGGTTGTGCCTGAACTGAACTATGGCGTTCCATTTTCCCTCTGCAACTTTGTGTCTGGGTTTTGAATATTTTCAAAATGATAAAGAGTTCATTTTTTGAAAGTTAATTGCTATTATGTTTCATACACTGCCATTGCTTGAATAGGAAAGAATTCCAAAAATAAAACGTAATATCTACAAGATGGGCACTTGGGAAAAAAAAAGTAAATGAATGAATTTTGATTATCAATATTCCAGTTTATGAGGAATGCCTCTTTAAAACATCTGGGAAATCAAATGTACAAGCTACATGTATTAATTGCATTAAAAAATCTTAACACATTATGCTCCTGTGATGATATTCGAAGTATCCATACAATCAAGCTGTTTCTTGAGGAAGATTTTTTAAAGATATAACGAAAGATCACTATATTTTGATTCAAAATGAAGTTTCATTTCACAATGAGTACGATATAATAGGATTTGGTAAGAAGGAGTTAGGGATTAAAATTCAGAATCTAATTCTATACCTAGACAAGTTTAAAATTTGTCCACTAAAATACACTGAAAATAAATCTGTCTCCATGACCAAGAACCAATAATTTTCCCTGAAACCTCTTCTCCTCATAAACCCAACAACTCTTCCTGGAATCTACCACTCAGGACAAAGAAAGCAGGTGTAAAATCCCTGCAGATACCTCAGGATCAATTCCATGTCACTGGATCTGTGAGATAGCAGCATGAACTGCTGCACCATCTTGTTGCCCAATGTGTGCTGGAATGAATGAAATCACCGAGATTCAGGATAATGCTATATTCCATTTGATTTTTAGGTGAAAAGTGTAATCTCTGTAAGAGGCCTTGATGGAGTGCTTCTTCCATTGGTTGTGTCTGGAAGTTGGGATAAATAATCTAAAGATAAAGGGTAATGAATTTGGAATTTTATTTTTTTAAATTTAGAGATTTAGCATGGTAACAGGTCCTTCCAGTCCACAAACCCACACCACCCAGATATACCCATGTGACCATTACCAACCCTCTAGGTCTGTGGAACATGGGCGAAAACCGGAGCACCTGGAGAAAAACCATGCAGATGCAGAGGACATTCAAATTCCATATGGATAGCACCAGGTTTGAACCCAGGTCATTGGCGATGTAATAGCATTGCACTAACCGTAACACTGACCATGTTGCCCCAACAGAGGTGATAAAATTCACTGAGGATCGTGAATCTTTTGCATAATATAACCCACAGTGCGATGATTGATTAATCAAGATTGATAGGTTTTCATTATGAGGCCATCAAAACTTATAACTACAGCATGGCACTTTGGAACTGAATCAGTTCAATGGAGGGTTTGAATGGTCCTCCCTTGCTTTTATTTTGTACGTTCTCATGTTCTAATTTCTTGTCCATGTTAAAATAAAATAGCTTTTCTTTTTGACATTAATAAAATAGATTAAAATAATGTTACAGAGTAGAATGAGGCCATTCAATCTTTATGCAAATCAAATTTGCAAATTGTACCAGGCAATGTTCATGAAATGAGAAACAGAGTCAACTTTTTCAGGTCAATAACCATTTGTCATGACTGGGAAATAAACAAGTTGGTTTGAAGTAGCAGAAAGGGTGAAGGAGAGATGGACAGCACAAAGGGAATATCTCTGATAGGTTGAGTGCAAGGTTTCCATGGTGATAATTTCAAGTTTATTGTTATCTGATTGTACGTATAAAACCAAATGAAACCATGTGTGTGTGCGCGCACGCACACACACACACACACACACACACACACACACAATGTTTTCTATTTATTTATTTACGTGTATATAGTTAAATAGTCTTGCCTGTGGAAAGAACCCTTTTCTCAGCCTGGCAGTCCTGGATTTTGTGTTCCAGCTCCTCTTCCTTGAAGGTAGAGTCTCAAACATAGTGGGGGCTGGATTGTAAGGGTACGACCGCCTTTAACCACCATTTCTTGTAAATATTGTCAATAGAGGGAAGGGAAACCCCAGTAATCTTAATAGTTTTAATCACCCTCCACACTGACCTCTGATCTAATGTTTTGCAGCAACCATACCATAATATGATGCAGCCAGTTAAGACACTCCCTATTGTGCTCCTGTAGAACATTGTTAGTATGGTGGCCAGTAGCCTTACCCTCCTCAACCTCCTTAGGAAGTGTAGGCTCTGATGCCCCTTCCTGACTCATGAGGAGGTGTTGTGGATCGAGGGTAGACCATCCTTTAAATGGATGTCAAGGAACATGCAGTTATATGGTTATATGGTTATAAGCATGTTCAGAATGTCAGAACATACCCATGAAGTGGGAAAACTGATCCAATATTGCCGATGGATGTGTAGGTAACACTTTCCAGCTTTTAATCTTTCTCAATCCCAAAACATGTCACCTTCCAAGAGAAAGAAGTAAGCCTCGATATACTGACCAAATTCACAATTTTATAAAACAACTTTTCTTTCAATAATTTGTATCCTATTAATCCAAATAAATCAAACTTTGTAATTACAGCTGTAAATAGCTTTAATTTTTCATTGATTAAAGCAAATAAACATTTTCATAGCTTCGCATTTCATAACGATGAGTAAAACAAAGCCTATTGTAAAAGATAATGATACTCAACTTCAAACAAATATAAATGAATTAAAATGATAGATCATTAATAATGAATAATATTGAGGAATAGTGATAATATATGATTAATAATGATAATAAGTATAAATTCAAAGAAAAGCTCACATCTCCTCCATGGTCATTCCAAGAGTGAAACGAGAACTCCCAGTCCTCTCGGATATTACGCATAACAATGTCATAGTAACTATGGTAACTCTACAGAAACAATTAATCCTTAAAGGAAAAGTCATAAAACAGCCATGAATCATAAACACAAGGTTTTAACCTCTACAGGATAATCTACAGCAGAAGAATTCAATTCTAATACAAATAAAGAAAGTGAGTAACCTGAAGTTGTGGAATTCGCTACTAATCCAGAAGACTGCAATGTTTCCACTCAGAAGATGAGATGTTGTTTCTCAGATGTGTATTGGGTCTTGTGTAACAGTGTAAGACAGAGGGCAGAGTAGGATGGAGAATTGGCATGGATGGAGTTGAGAGTCTACCCTTCTACCCTGTGGACTGAACTCTGGTTTCTTGCAAAGTACTCAGCCAGTCTGTTAGTTTTTCTGATTTCCTTTCACTCTCTCCATTTCCATCGCCTGACCTCCAAGATAACACTTAACAGCTGTGAAATTCATAGCCTTTGTTTTTTGTTCTTTGTTTGTGTCCTTGCTTTCTAATTACCTTCATTTCAAAGCTTTATGCCCCTTTGTTCATCCTCTCCCCTTTGTTCTCTCTATCCAATCATTTCACCGTCATTATTATTGATATTAATGATGATTCCAGATTGGTTGAATCACTTGATTTTTATCTCCTCAGTTGTCATAATAGCACCTGTAGTTATTTTCCTTTTACATTTGCTGTGCTGTGATACTGGTCCAGTAATTTAACCACTATTCCACCTCATTCATTTAAAGTGCATCAGTTAGCTAATGATGACCGAGCCCAGTCTTTTGATTTGGTCACACATTTTCTGCTGAGTTTTATCTCTGTCAATATCATTGAACTGTATGACTGACCTATTACCACAGAAATGAAAGTTGTACTTCATTGCATATTAGAGTTGATTAAATTGGATTGTGTTGTGCTTTCCTTTAAAAGAAAAATCTACTTTTTGTGTTGATGGAAAGTGTGATTAAACAACATTCAAAATCAATTTCAGTCATGTACGTGGTTAAACATTCTTCCAACAGAATATCGTACTGCACTGCCGACAAGACTCAGGACAAGGTATTTGCATACATTGCTCAGAGCCGGCTGAATGAGACCTTGGAATGTCATGCATTTCTGTGTCCTAAGAAAAAAATTGTAAGTTTCAAAACTTTTTATTGACATATTACTTAAATGTATCAGAAGCAGGCTTATTGTCTCCTTTCTAGCAAATAATGATACATGTTGAATTACATATCATTACTGATACAGTTTATTAATGAAGTGATCACTTTATCAAGTGAAGTGACATTTTAGTGACTGAATCAGTGGCAATGTAAAGCTGTCACTGTGCAGAGTAAATTGAGTGATAAATTGAATGATATTAGATTTGCTTCATTACATTGAGCAGTTATTTGCAGCAGAATTTTTTGCATACTTCTTTCATTAACATTAGATGAAAATCCTCCATTTTATTTAAGCCTTTGTCTTTTCCCATTGCTGAATGTGTCCTTTGGTTAATGGATGTTGTAAATGGCACTAGTGCGAGAGTTTGACAAGCAGTTAAATGATGAAGGGCAATCTCCTGCCAAACTTGGGAAGGTAGGATTGAGGATGCGAATGGAGAGAGTGGATCAAAGGCAAATTCAGTTGCAGGTTACTACTGGAAAGCAGTTTTGCTTTGGTTTCAAGTTTGAAAGGTTTTGTTTTTTTTTAAAAGTTTTCCTATTTAAAACGAAAATTCAGTAGATTTCATTCTGTTGATGAAACACCAAAAAAGAAATCCTTAACTAGTGTAGTTTATTTTCAGATTTGGCTTCAGAAGACAGCCATGGAGTGTGAAATGCCTTTAATGTTTCTCACTAACGATTTGTAGGAAATCTGGCAAAAGAATTTCAGACGTACAAAGTTCAGATTTATTGTCAGAGTACATACATGACATCACATACAACCCTGAGATTCCTTTTCCTGCAGTCCAGGCAAAATTCCTACTTATCGATAACTGTACACTGTATTCAAGAGAAAAGATGCATCTAGAAAAGAGAAAAATGTAAATAATATGCAGTAATAAATAATGTGGAAAGTAAGAATCCTTAAATTAGTCTGATGGTGGACTGTGGGTGCGAGTCTTGTGGCACCTATACTAACTTGATGATGGTAGCAAGAACAGAGTGGGTGGTGTGGATCCTTGATGATTGCTGCTGTTCTCTGTCAGCAGTGTTACATGTAGATTTTCTTGATGGTGGTGAGAGTTTTACCTCTGATGTACTAAGCTGTGTCCACCACCTTTTGCAGGGGTTTTTGCTCAGAGGTATTGGTGCCCCCATACTAGGCCATGAGGCAGCTGGTCGGCACACTTTCCACTACACATCTGTAGAAGTTTGCAAATGTTTCCAATGTCATACCTAACCTCTGCAAACTCCTGAGGAAGTAGAGAAAAGAGAGACTAGACAGAACTGAGCATGAAATCTTGTATGGTTGGTGAATTCCATGGTAGCCAATAGCCCATCAAATCATCAGAATTGGATTTTTGAGAAGAACGAGGGCAAAATTACTCAAGTCTCTCATAGACTGTGATATGATACTTTGATGAGTATGGAATGTGTGGTGAACAAACATAAACAGGGAGCAATAACTTTTCATTTGCCTAAGTCCTTGTTTGCTCAGCTGGCGTAGGGGAGTGAATTGAGCTCTTCCTGTCTGCACTCACTTACCATGGCCGCTTGAGAAGTGCCCAACAAGCTGATAGTTCACACCTGCAAGGCATCTAATTGGGCAAAACAAACCTTGGTATGTCCAGGTCTGAGCTGATGCACTTCAGGAACTCCACCCCTGAGGTTCCCCCGTAGCCTTGATGGAAGTGGAAACTAACCTTTGTCAAATCTTCATGACGTTTCTGAAAGACTAAAAACTATTAACATGCTTTAGATAATGAAAATATAAAATAATTTAAAATGTAAAATAAATTAAATGAATTCATTAAGAAATAAGTATTATTTTAAAAGCTGGAAAAAACCCTCCCTTTTCCCTCTGAACCACCAGAGAAAAACCCTGTATGCATGAGTGGAGACTCTACTGATTCAGGTCGATGCATGTCCAGGACTTGTTTATATGAGAGTGGTTGTGGGTCCGCTGTTCCACTTTTCTTGAGTTGATCCAAGATTTAACTGTTAATGCACATAGACCAGTGGAGGGCAGATAAAGCAGAAATAATTCTCAAATGAAACGTGTTTCCAATAAAGAAAAAGGATCTCCTACGCAAGGATTTATATATGTGGCAGAGGATACAGGGTAGGAGAAAGGAAGGATGGAGAAAATAACAGGAGTGAAATTAAAAATGAAATTGGTAAGATAAGGATGATTTTAAAAAAATGCCAATTACTAATCAAGGAAAACCCAAAATACTGATTAAAGGGGAGGAAAAGTATCAAATGGAATTGGGAAGTATGAGGTAATGCTTTTGGGGAAGGCAAAGAAGATCATGGAATAAATAGGTTCCCACAGAGATTTCATCCATGTTTATAGAAAACTATTGGCAACAGAAAAGGTGGTTAAGCAGGGAAATGGTGTCTTGCCTTTAGTGCCTGTGGCACAGAATATAAATCAAGGGAGAATATACTGGAAATCTATAAAACCCTGGTTATATCACAACTTGAGCACTGTGTATGGTTCTGGTTCAGACTGCATGATACATATGATAGCAATCGAGAAGAACCAGAAGAAGTATAAGGATATTCCTGGAGTTTTGTAGTTTAGTGCTACTGGTTGGAGATGACCTTTCTTAAGTCAAATATGAATCCATTTGAGGCATAGAAAATTGTGAAATACCTACAGGTATTCAGTATTTTTCACAATAGATGGCAGGACCTTAGGAATATTAATGTATAGTAAATGGCAAGATTCTTTGGAGCCCTGATGTTCAAAGGGATCTTGGTGGTATTGAGCATAAATATCACATTGTAGCTGAAACATAGAAGATAGGAGCAGGAGTAGGTCATTCGACCCTTCGAGCCTGCTCCGCCATTCAATGAGATCATGGCTGATCTTAAAGTTCAGTACCCCGTCCCCGCCTTCTCTCCATAACCTTTAATACCCTTATACTGAAGAAATATATCTACTTCCCTCTTAAATATATTTAATGAACCTGCCTCCACTGCCCTCTGTGGCAATGAATTCCACAGATTCACCACCCTCTGGGTATAGAAATTCCTCCTCATCTCGGTCCTAAATGGTTTGCCTATTATCCTCAAACCATGGCCCCGGGTTCTGGATTTTCCCATTATTGGAAACATCCCAGCTGCATTCACTCTGTCCAGTCCTGCCAGAATTTTATATGTCTCTATGAGAGCCCCTCTCAATCTTCTAAACTCTAGGGAGTACAATCCCAATTTGCGCAATCTTTCCTCATAAGTCATTCCTGCCATTCCAGGTATCAGCCTGGTGAATCGCCTCTGCACTCCCTCCATTGCAAGAACATCCTTCCTTAGATAAGGTGACCAAAACTGCACACAATACTCCAGGTGCGGTCTCACCAAGGCCCTGTACAGCTGCAGTAAGGTATCCTTGTTCCTATACTCAAACCCTCTTGATATGAAGGCCAACATACCATTTGCCTTTTTAACCGCTTGCTGTACCTGCATGCTCGCCTTCAGAGACTGATGTACAAGTACCCCTAGGTCTCTCTGCACTTCCCCATCTCTTAATCTATTGCCATTCAAATAGTAATCTGCCCTCCGGTTCGTATTACCAAAGTGGATAACCTCACATTTATCCACATTGTAGTGCATTTGCCATGTATCTGCCCAGTCCCTCAATTTATCCAAATCACACTGGAGCTTCCTGACCCCCTCTTCCGTGCACACAACCCCTCCTAGCTTAGTGTCATCTGAAAATTTGGAGATATTACATCCAATCCCCTCATCCAGATCATTAATATAAATTGTGAACAGCTGGGGTCCCAGTACAGATCCCTGTGGTACCCCACTGGTCACTGTCTGCCACTCAGAAAACGAGCCATTTATCCCAACTCTCTGTCTTCTACCTGCCAGCCAGTTCTCAATCCACATCAATACTTTGCCCCCAATCCCATGAGCATTGATTTTGGAAGCCAGTCGTTTATGCGGGACCTTATCGAAGGCCTTTTGGAAGTCCAGATACACCACATCCACTGGCTCTCCTCCATCTATTTTACCTGTCACCATCTCAAAGAATAAATTAGTTGGGGAATATTTGGAGAATTGTGTGCAGTTCTGGTCACTCTATTCAGGAAGAATGTGGAGACTTTGGAGAGGGTGCAGAAGAGATTCAATAGTATGTTGCCTGGACTAGAGAGTATTAGCTATAAGGATAGGTTGGATAAACTTGTTTCGCTTGGGCCATTGGAAGTTGAGGGACGATCAGAGAGAAGTTTATAAAATTCTGAGAAACATTGATGGAGCAGTTAGTCTTTTTCCCAGGGTAGAAATGTCAAATACTGGAATGCCTTGTTTTAAAGTGAGAGTGGGAAAGTTTAAAGGAGATTTGCAAGGCAAGTAATTTTATACATAGAGTACTAGGTGCCTGGCATGGTACATACCTTTTATAAGTTTATGGATTTAATGATATAGACATCCTGGTCAGTGCAGTTATGATAGGCTTGAGGATCTGTTCCTGTGCTGTGCATTTCCTTGTTCTGTATTGCATGGGAATGATTGATTTCACCCTATCAGAGAGGACAATAACCAGGGGACAGACGTTGGTTTGAGATGATTGTTGGACTATAGTTGACAAAATTATTTTCAATAGTCTTATTGCTATAAATGACAAAACTACAGACCAAGAATCAGAATCTGAGAATCAACAAAAAAAAGGCCTTTAATTTTGGCCTGGTGTGAATACAATGGGTAGAATGGCCTGTTTCCGTTTAGTACCGCCATTTCAGAGGAACTTTACAGAAACAGCAATTAAGTGCTCAAAGGATAGAGATTTCGGAGAAAAGAAAGAATGATCATATTACACAGTATTCTGGGGCTCCAAGATATGGAAAGATTAAAGACCAATAAACATGATAGATGTTTTAATAGATTAAATCTTTGTTGCAAGCAGACATTTAACTGGAAATATTTATACATGCCATAATTATGTCTATATTATGATGTATCAGGAAAAACTTCAAGGAAGTGTATTCCCATTGTACAATTTTTTAAAAAACAATCTTTTGCACCATTATGCATCTTCAACTGAGGGATTGAAGTAGTTGAATTGTGCACTACTGCATAGTTGTCCCAAGTTGGTTTCCATATTTCCTCTTTATTGACATAACAGTACAGGATAGCAACAGACCCTTTGCCTCCACCCCCCTTCCCCAACATCTGTGCCAAACACAATATTAAGTTCCTTCTGCCTATGCATGTTCTATATCCTTGGATTTCCTGCATATTCATGTGTGTATCTAATACCCTTTGAATGATGCTACTGTATCTGCTTTTGCTCCTAGCAGCCTGGTCCAAGCACCTACCACACTGTTTTAAAAAAAAAAATTGGTGCACCCACCACCCTTAAATTAACCTTTTCTCACCTTGAATATATGTCCTCTAGTGTTTTACATTTTTACCCGGAGAAAAGATTCTGACCGCATTACATAATCGTATAAAATACTATGTATCTTTCCTTGGCCTCTGTTGCGCCAGAACTAAAACTGTTTGCTGCACATTAGGGTAAATGTCTAATTCATCAAATCATGTAAGCAAGAGGAAGGGCTAAGTTAATAGAAATTCTGATCTTGTTTCACGTCAACTTCAAACATGTGATATACACCTTAATCACTGAAGAAAGGAAGGGCAAAGACAAAAGTTAATAAATTCGGGATCAAATACTTTCCATTTGTAACTAGACTGAAGAATGAATAAATTAGATTTTTAAACAAATACATTTGGGCATAAGTAAATCAATTGAGGAGAGTCACATGATGGGGTAGGGGAATACCAGCCCTCTCCAGAAAAGAAGAAATAAAGTGAAGAAAATACAAAGTTCAAGAAATACAAAATATAACAAATAAAAGAAAAAGTTGTAGAAAAAAGAAAGAAAATGGCACCCAAGAAGGAAAAAGTAAAAACAATGGGGAAAAAGAAAAGAAGAAAAGACGCCGGAAGAGAAAGAAGAAAGCCTTGCTTGCATGAAGAAACAAGGAGCCGTTGTGGAGAAGAAAGCCCGTACTCTGAGGTTGGTGACGACCCTGCAGAGTTGCGACCCCCTGACCGGTGGACTGCAAAAATAGCTCTCTGATCCAAACAAAAGTGCACAACTGAACATACTAAGGAGAAGGAGAACACCAACGGGAGAGGGGCGCAGCCGAGGAGCGGGCAAACACAACGCGACCAGCTAAGGGATGCCCGACACCAGGGCTCTCAGCTGGAAGAAGAGTAAAGCGACAGGAAAAGGAGTGAAAAGAAAGAAGAGCAGCAGCAGGAGGCCCAACAGAAGAGTAGCCCAGAAGAAGAGGACCAACAGCAAGAAGCAGCCCGGCAAGAAGCAGCCCGGCAAGAAGCAGCCCGGCAAGAAGCAGCCCGGCAAGAAGCAGCCCGGCAAGAAGCAGCCCGGCAAGAAGCAGCCCGGCAAGAAGCAGCCCGGCAAGAAGCAGCCCGGCAAGAAGCAGCCCGGCAAGAAGCAGCCCGGCAAGAAGCAGCCCGGCAAGAAGCAGCCCGGCAAGAAGCAGCCCGGCAAGAAGCAGCCCGGCAAGAAGCAGCCCGGCAAGAAGCAGCCCGGCAAGAAGCAGCCCGGCAAAATGAGACAAGCAACTCATCAGGAAAGTCAGAAGAGACATAGATACAAAGAAGAGAAGAACAGGTACAGACACAGAAGAAGATCTGCACAGAGAAATAGAAGGTAAAACAGATGGACAGAACAATAGATAAAGTTTATTTTTCAAGAACAAATGAAGAGCATTAAAAAAATGGTTGACATTAGAATTTAGTAAAATTAAAAGAAAAATGAAAAGTACAGAAGATAAAGTGAATAGATTAGAGCTGGTCATGACAGAAATAGGGAAAAGAGTAGAAAATGTGGAAGAACGAGAAATGGCTGTAGAAATGGAAGTGAATGACTTAAGAAGAAAATTGGAAGAAAATGATAAAGTTAGGGTCGCAAGAGTTGTTAGCTCAGAAAATTGATATGTTGAAAAATTATAGTAGGCGAAACAACATAAAAATAGTGGGCCTAAAGGAAGATGAAGAAGGCACAGATATGAAGGAATTTATAAAAGAATGGATCCCAAAGGTCCTGGGAATGGCAGAAATGCAGGGAGGAATGGAAATAGAAAGGGCACACAGAACACTAGCTCTGAAACCACAGACACATCAAAAACCAAGGTCCGTTTTAGTAAAATTTTTGAGATATACAACAAGAGAAAATATACTGGAGCGGGCAAGGAATAAAATTAGAGAAGACAATAAACCATTGGAATACAAGGGTCAAAATATTTTCTTACCCAGACACAAGTTTTGAACTCTTAAAGAAGAGGAAGGAGTTTAATACAGCAAAATCGATCCTATGGAAAAAAGGTTATAAATTTATGTTAAGACAGCCAGCTGTGCTTAAAATATTTATTCCTGGGGAACAAAATAGACTGTTCTTGGATCAGGAGGAAGCACGAGAATTTGCAGAACGCTTGAAGGACAGAAGGAGAGATGAAGGGTTGTAATAAGAATGAAGAACGACGATAAAATATATATAAAGATGTAAAAATAATCTATATGTAAGAACTAAAGAAGGGAAAGAGAAGGGAAGAAAGGAAGTAAGGGAAAAAAAAGAGGGTGAACTTTGTTATATGTGTAAAAAAAAGTGTTTTTGGCGGGGGGGGGTTTGGGTGGGAGAGAATAACCGTCACTGTGAAATCAGTTGACGCTTGCAAGTGGGTTTGCAATCCAATTGGAGAGGGGAGTTGTGGTTGCCCGGAAAGGGATAAGGGGCAACTTAGAGAGTGGGGGGACATTTGGGGCTAAGGGAATATTGGATGTGGGAGTTGTTGAAGTATTTTATGTTTTAAATGTGTTGTCATACATTGAGTTTAAAAAGGGAAAACAGAGATAAAAATGGGGAAAAGGGGGATGGTGGTGGTGAGGAAGCAGAAATGAGATGTAAATAGGATATGAGATGGCCATGTTGAATTATATGACTATAAATATTAACGGAATACATAACCAAATTAAACGGAAGAGGCTATTAAATTTACTGAAAAAAAGAAAAAAATAGGCATAGCATTTGTGCAGGAAATGCATCTAACTGAAGTGGAACATAATAAATTAAGGAGAGACTGAGTAGGGCACGTAGCGGCAGCATCATATAATTCAAAAGCTAGAAGTATAGCTATATTAATTAATAAAAATGTACCAATCAAAATAGAGGAGGAAATAGTAGATCCAGCAGGGAAGTACGTAATGATAAAGTGTCAGATATATTCAGAATTTTGAAATTTGCTCAATATATATGCACCTAATGAAGAAGATCAAAAGTTTATGCAAGATATTTTTTTGAAGATTGTAGATATGCAATGGAATATATTGATAGGAGGGGATTTTAACCTTAATTTGAATCCAATGTTGGATAAAACTGGACAAAAGACTGGCAAAAAGAATAAAGTGGCCAAATTTATGGTTAAATCAATGCAGGAAATGAAACTTATGGATATATGGTGGAGGCAGTACCCATGAGAGAAGGAATACACATATTATTCGAGTATGCATAAAATATACTCAAGATTGATATGTTTTTGTTGTCAGCCCATATTCAAGGGAGAGTTAGGAAAACTGAATATAAAGCTAGATTGTTATCTGATCATTCACCCCTGTTATTAGCAATAGAACTGGAGGACATCCCACCAAGAACATATAGATGGTTAAACTCCATGCTACTTAAAAGGCAGGAATTTAGAGAGTTTATTGAACGCCAAATTAAAATGTACTTTGAAATAAATACGGAATCAGTGAAAGCCAAATTTATATTATGGGACACAATGAAAGCTTTCATTAGAGGGCAGATAATAAGTTACGTAACTAAAATGAAAAAGGATTACAATCAGGAAATAGAGCAGTTGGAAAGGGAAATAGTAAGTACAGAAAAGGAACTAGCAAAATTTATTATGATAGCCTTAGCTGTAGCAAAAAAATGTATAATGTCAACTTGGAAATCGGAAGAGACCCTGAGACCCTGAGAATACAGCAATGGTACATGGAAATGAATAAATGTATTCCATTGGAAAAAAATAACCTATAATTTAAAAAATAAAGTCACATTATTTGAACAAATTTGGGAACCGTACATGGAACATAACAGAGAGGGCTTTCCTCAGATCTCCACCCCCTAAAATGATGAGAAGACAAAATGACTTGATCCAGTGTGGAAAAGTAGATGACACATTTTTCTTGTTTATTTTTCATTGTGTGATGACATTGTTTAATGGTTTTATTGTATTGTATATGTTGAATATTTTTGGTTTTGGAGGGGGGTGGGAAGGGGGGAGGGAAGGTAGGAGGGAAAAAAGGGGAGAAAATGCCACTGTGTATATTTAAGAGGGAAATGTTTGTATGTATTTTGGTTGATATGTTTCACAGTGTGAAAAATAAAAAAATATAATAAAAAAAGTAAATCAATTCGCACCAAGCATACTTATTCCACATGATTAACCTCCATACTCTTGTGCTGTTCCCATGTTACTAGATCCCCAAAATCATCACTCTTGGACATGTTTAATACAGAAGCCCCACAGCTCCTGAGGGTAGAGAATTCTGAAAGTCTCAATGCCTTGAATGCTTGTCTTGATCCTACAACTGTAATTTCTGAAATTATGGAAGTAAATGTTCTCACAGCTGCTACTTCATCTCTCCACTCTGCATCAATGGAATTATACAGACAGTGAAAGCAAATTCAGAAGAAAACAGGATCGTATTGGGTCAGAGTATGGAGCTCTGTGCTGTGAAGAAATACTACAAGTAGCTTGTTTCCTTTGCTAAAATGAAAGATTTAAAGAATAGACATAATTCATATTTATTCAGTGGATTGAAAATGTTGGTAAATTTTGTCAGCAAAAATGTAATAATGTAGGAACATTAAAATCTCACATGAATCTAGAATGAGTGGGACAGGGCAATGGATAGATTAAATGGATTTCTAGGATGGCCTGGTTAGCACAGCGCTGTTACAGCGCCAGTGACTGGGAATGGGGTTCGAATCCTGCACTGTCTGAGAAGAGTTTGTACATTCTCCGCATGTCTGTGTGGGTTTCCTCTGGATGCTTCGGTTTCCTCCCACCCTTCAAAATGTACCAGGATTGCAGGTCAATGGGGTGTAATTGGGCCAAAAGAGCCTGATACTGTGCTGTATGTCTAAATTAAAAAAAAAAATTACTCTAATCATTCCTGCACCTTATTTCTGGTCATTTGGACTTGAGCAGCATCCTGATCTGGAATGTTGACCACTCTTTGCCTCCACAGATGCTGCTTGACTCACTGAGATCTTCTAGCAATGTTATATTTATTTTCTTCAGATTCCAGCATCTGCAGCCTTTCGTGTCTCCTTGGGAGCAGTAACATAAAAATATGTTGTGACACAATAATCTCAGCCTGGTTTACAGTATTTGAGTTCACTATTTTATAGGACTCTTTAGAAACTGGTTACAGAAAACTTGATCAGTTGGTTATTTAAGAACATTGGTGTTTTAAAATAGAACATTGACTTGGATTTTAATAATTCTATCTCCTGAGGCACTGCACTGTTGTTTTATGAATGTTAGCTTTTCTTCACCACAGGCACAAGCTGTGACCTTAACAGTTGCTCAGGCCTTCAGAGTTGCATTTGACCTTTGGGAAATGGCACAAGAGGGTAAGTACAAAAAAAAATTGAAAGACTTTGCATTATTTCTTAATGTCATAGTTTAAAGATTGTGGGTGGTAATGTGCAAAATTATTACCCATATGTCCAAAGAGAGAGATTTTGGTAGAATATCTAATATTCTGGAAAAGTAATGGAAAATTGAATGAGGTTCAAGTTGATTAACAATGTACTTGTAAGTACACAAAGTAAAGAACACGTATAAGAATTTTTGATGGATAAATAGGCCAATACAGTTATTGCTAATGTTAGCAAACAATGAACAAACCCAGAAACAATTCCTAAACTTTTCAAGTACAGTTGGTCTATGGTCGGCATCATGGATTAATTACTGATTGAACTTGTTATTTTTCTAGCTCATGAGAGAGAATCATTCATTTTCCTTTCATTGTGGAAATCCCTCCAAAATCATGGGAATTCATTTTAATCCCAAATGTTAAACTGATGAGCAATAGGTAGGATGCCTATTTTTACTCCATCATTTGCCAGTGGAGGATTTCCAATTTCGGCCACTTGTGACATTGCCACTTGATTTTAAGTAGGGGAAGTCTGGTTAGTGATAAAGAGGAATGACAGGGAGCGTGGAGAGAAGAACCAGTGAGAAATGAATACTGCCATGGTCTACAATGGTCTTCAGAGCTGGGAGATTAGAATTCAGTGAACACAAATGTCTGCAGATGCTGTGATTGTAGTCAAAACACAGAAATGCTGGAGGAACTTGACTGGTTTTGCAGCATCCACGGGAGGTAAAGATATACTGTAATACTGACGTTTCAGGCCTGAGCCCTTTCTTAAGGTATGTGAAAAAAGACAGTCATCTGAATTAAAGGCTAGGGAAAGAAAGGGAGAAGAATGGGAGGGGGATGAGTCCAGGTTAACAGACAAAAAGTGTTAATTCGATGTGTTAAGAGAAGAGGTGAGATTTGATTTTGGCTCTGTCAAAGGAAACAGAGGGAAAAGGAGAGAAAGAGACAGCTAGAGAAAAGGTGACAAGGGTAAGAAAATTGGATTGTTAATACCAGAAAATGAGGTGTTCCTTCTCCAATTTGTGGGTGGTCTCAGTTTGGTAGTACAAGAGACCATGGACATTCATGCCAGCAAGGGAATGGAGTGGGGAATTGAAATGGGTGGCCACTGGAAAATCCACTTTATTGCACTTGACAGAGCTGAGGTGATCAACAAAGTGATCTCCCAGTCTATGTCCAGTCTCTCTGATGTAGAGGAGACCACAACGGGAGCACCGGATGCAGTAGATGGCACCTGCATATTCACAAGTGAAGTGTTGCTTCACTTGGAAGAACTGTTTGGGGCCCTGGATGGTGAAGAGCAAGGAGGTGTAGGTGCAAGTGGAACATCTGCTATCACGGGTAGGTGCCAAAGGAGGGACAAGTGTATGAGAGAGTCACAGAGGAGGTGATCCCTGCAGAAGGTGGAGAGGGGAATGTGTCTGGAGGTAGGATCTCATAGTAGGTAGGGAAATGGTGGAGGAGGATATGCGGGTGAGGGGCGAGCTGACGTTGATAGAGGGGAAGCCACGCTGGTTGAAGGAGGGCATCTTTAATGATCTGGCATAGAGGTCCTGGGAGCAGATGCCAATTTGTTTGCCAGCAGTAGATATTTGTTTGTAAAATAGGAGAATTAAGAGATCTTTGGATCACTTAGGAGGGTAAAATAGGACACAGTGCTCATGTTTAGAAAAATACTAGCAGAATCTATTTTTGTACTGTAAATTTAAATGATTCCGAAAAAGGCTTGAGATATTTTTTTCCTCATCTATAATAGAGCGTCAACTTAACATGATCAACAACTCCTCTTCAGTGGTAGTCCATCAGCCTGGAAAATGCTTTCATTCTGAGATGACTGATAAGGCACATATGGAATCCACAGGTGGAGCAGGGGCTCCAGGGGCCAGGCAGAAGTATAGTTTGGGAGGTGATGCACTGCTGATGCTATTGCTGCTGGGCTTCTGTGTATTCTGAATGTGTGGACTCATGGTTTTCAGTGCAAACTTGGAGCAGTCATGGACCAGGTTCTCTAAGGAGTCAGTGAAGGTGTTGCATTTGTTTCAAGGAGACCTTGAGAACATCTATGTTTTTTTTTCTTGGAACACTTGTTAATCTTTTGCCATGAGAGGTTGGAATGGAGATACTGACATGGTCAACCCATCAAAGTTAACTAAAAGTAATTAGAACCTTAATGCTGGAATGTTGGCCTGGCAGAGGTGTCTGACATTGGTTTGCTTATCCTGTAAGTGTATTTGGAGGACTCAGTTGATAACAGCATGAGTTATTCCTGCCCAGCACCTCCAAATACCTGGTGTAGGTAATCTATAATAGAAGTATATGGAAGAGCAAGATTACTGCTGCCCAGCAGGTCCTGAGCTTTGGGCCAGGTTTGAGGTCTTGATCTTTAACCAACTTTTTCTCAAACAACCAAAGGCTGCTCTGATCACTGAAGGCCATGGCAAATTTCATTACTGATCTCTGTCTTCACTTAGAGGTGCCTCCCAACATACAGGAAGTATCTGTACATGATTTCACATGGACCTATGTTGCACAGGGACATGTGTAGTGTGAGAAGTTTGCCCAAGGACTGTTAATTGTAATGCCCTTCCTTTCTTTCATATGTTTTTATGAATCAGTTAGCTGTCTTCTATGTGGTATCAAATGGAACTCAAAATGAAAAACTACATATTTTCTTCAGTACAGAAAATCAGAATGTGAGCCAAGCACTTTAATTTTATGTCTTGATGAGGCTAATGTTGCAAATGGATAAGCAAAGACCTGGAGATGGATTGGGTTTTGTGTAGGAGTACTGGAGCAAGTATATTTGAAGGAGAATGAAATTGCTGAATGTAGAGCAAAGTAATTAATGGAATTCTTCCTGGCAGGAGGTTGTAGGCAGCATCACTGGAGCTGCTGCTCATTTGCATGATTTGCCATCACTGGCTCCAATTTAGCTCAAAGTATTTGCTGAGGTCTTTCACTTCTGAGCCCACAGTTTCAACTGGGGATGAAAATAAATCACATGCTAGAAAGCTCACCAGCAATGTATGAATGGATTCCTTATGTAGATCCATTTCTGCTGCTAATAATAGGGTGTTTTAGACATCTGTGGTCAAATAATAGTAGTCATTCAGAGTGTAATGTCATTGCAAGATTTTTTAATATATTGAGGAGTTTGAAAGATTCCTGCACTACATTTCAAAAGCATGTAATTGTGTAAAAATAATCTAAACCTTCATTTCCTGCCATTCTTCCATTTTATTCTCATCATGAAATCTCCTCCATGCTGCCTCACGTTGGTAAAACACTGATTCTATCTCCAAGTTACGATTTAAAAAGCTTTAAAATTCTGCAGCATTTAATGAAAAATTATTTCCGAAAGAAAAATCAGACAAAATTGTATTTCATCCTTGTGTGATGTATTCAATGGGGATGTTGTAAAAAAAATCAACACATCTCATTAATTATTTTAATTAAAATGATTGCATCTTCTATGAACTGCACAATCTATATAATTTTGATTGCAGTTTGTCTGTAGAAAGTTGAGCTTCTGCATCGTTACTGCTAGGAATCTTGGGAGCTAGGTCAGAGCCTGATGGCATTGTCTCCGTGGTAACCAGAGCAGCTGCCATGGGGATGAAGGATAATGTGGGGGGGGAGAGGTGGTCCCATTTCCCAAGCTGACTGAATGTAAATGGAACCTCAATGCTGGGTGCCTTGTGGAGACCTGCTCCGTCTTAGCAGGCTTTGAGTACAGGTATCCAGTGTGCTTGAGTGGATGACATCGGTGGAAGATGATGTCCAATTTGTAATTGTACGTGTGGGTGTTGGCAGCTATAGAGTGACTTACTAATCCTGCAGAATCAGACTCCTACTGATCTAACATAATAAGGAGCTAAGGATAGGCCACATCACTTGAGATTTATTTTCAACAGTGATAGGAGTTGTATTCATTGCTCGTCCAACTATGGTCCCTATGAAATCCAGAAGATATTATTTCACAACTTCAATTTACATAGATGAACTTTTTTGGAATCTTATGGAATATAATTGTCAGATTGAAGCAGTTTCTTCTGTTCAAATTGTTCACATATTTAAAAGAGAATTGGGTTATATTTCAACATGTGCCTATCTTTTCAATATTACATGTAGATTATGTAACCATTCCAGATAATTAGTTATCAGTTCATCCTGAAGTTGCATGTATATAGTGGTGCTATATAACTTGTAGTTCAAATGTCAGATTTATGTAATTCAAGTTTTCTAATTGCAAATGACATAATTGCCAATTAACGGTTTAAATTAAAACTCAGAAGAAAAATATATGAATGTAGTACCTGCTGGTTCCTGATCTCAGTTCATTAGATGTAGCGACATTGTTAAGTGTGGACCAACATGGCTGAGTTCAGTCAGTAAAAAAAAAAACAGAGTAAATTGACAGAGACGGGTAAAATGAGCAAATCCTTCTCCCACTCCCCTCCATTCTTAACCACAATAGGCTCAGTAATGTAGAAAATTGCAAAGAAGCAAAATTTGACATCTGAATCCTTGAACGGGAAATTTATTTCATTCTAGAAGTACAACCACAAGCAGAGCCTGAGTTTCTGCTTAAATGCGAACCGGGGCACTGAATACTGAAAGGGAGATGCACTGCAAACATCAGTGTCAGAAAGGATTTTTGGGCAGACCTGTGCAAAATTATGTTACTTCTATTTATTAAGCTATTTTTGGAGGAGGGAATTGATTGGTTATAAAATCCAATTAGTGAATGGAATTATGGTAAAACAAGACTGAATCAGTACAAGGCAGCACAGCAAGCCAAGCTGCTACCCCTCACCTTCAGTGACCGAAGTTCGATTCTGACCACCAGTGCCATGCAACGTGGATCTTAATTCCTGAATCTTAGAGGCTGGATGATCACACTGAGGTGATGTTGTTTTCAAAGGAAATGAGAATAGAAGTTGCTGTATCTCTCAGTTAAGCCATCTAACGTGGAGTTTACATGTTCTCCCTGTGTAATGTGCGTTTCCTCTAGGTGCTCTGGTTTTTTCCCAACATTCCAAAGATGTGTTGGTTGTTGGGTTAATTGGTCACTGTAGATTGTCTGTGGCATTTATGTGAGTAGCAGAATCTGGAGCTGGGCTATGAGTGAATGGAAATATAGGAGACTTTGTGCAGGATTATTGTAAATGATGTAGATTTGGTAGCAGAAAGGTCTGTTTCCATGTTGCATGTCTCTCTGACTCGAACTACTCTTCTCTTTGTATTTGCAGAAAAATGTAAAAAGTCTCGAGAACCCAGCAGTGGTCCTGAAACTGCATCCCTTAATGGAACAACACGATGTGTAGAGCCAGGTAAAGAGTAAGGCATCCATTCTTTACGTGTCATGATTTCAGCTTATTTACATTAAAGGGTTAGCTTAACAGCATATTAGTGTGAAAATAGCTATTACTTAACAATGTTTTGTTGGTTTTTTTAGACGCATCAACTACAAAGAATCACACTGTAAACCAAGTCCAGAATCCATTTATTTCACAAGCCGAAATTCATTTAGATATCACAAGGCAAAGCAGTCCGTCCTGTGGATCCCCTTTACACGCACTCTCTTGGGCAAGTCATATTTTTGTCATCTTTGCTAATTTATTTTTTTAACAGCTAAACCTATGAAATAAATTCATAAATCCTCGTGCCTAAAATGCTGCATATTAGATGAACTAATGGATGGTGCATTTGTGAGGGTAGAGTTCTGTTGTCATCCCTGCTTACTTATGTAAGCAGCATGGGCCAACTTGCAATACATTTGTGTTTTGTTTATTTTACTAAGATTCAGGAATTAAGATCCATGTTGCATGGCACCTTTCTTGGCATTCATACTGAAAACAATGTGTTTAGCATGCAGGCTTGCCTTGGTATAGGAATGTCGTGCATTCTTCTTTTACACACTTTAAAGCTTTGAGGCTGGATGATCACACTGAGGTGATGTTGTTTTCAAAGGATAGAAGTTGCTGTATCTCTCAGTTAAGCCATCTAATTATTTCATTTTTCGAGGGCTAAAGAATTATTTCTGCCATTCTGCCTTTTGTATGCAAGTGATTAAACAAAGAATAAATTTATGGATGGCTGGATCGTAAATGTAATAAATTATTTTGACCTGTTTTTTATTGCACATGATTTGATATACAGATGTGTACTTGAAGCAACATAGAGTAACGTGCTACCTCTAAATCTGGGAAACCTTATCAGAGGACATTATGTGTTAGTTGTCTCCTTAATAGTTTTGTTAATATGCAGTTAGTGGTAGGTAGCTGGTAATACAGAATTGATGATTATTTTTTAATTACTATTTTGATGTTGTTTGTTTCAAGTATTCAGTGGTGCATTTCGAGGAGTGTGAAATGATCTGTACAGTGAACTTTGCCCCAGAGCTATTTCACCAGTGTTTCCTGTTTGACATGGAGTATATTGAAAGTGAACCTTGAAACTTCCATTTGAGCTCGACCCATTTGTCTGTTTTTTGGCCCATATCTCTCTCAATCTTTCTTATCTATGTACCTATCCAAATGTCTTTTAAACATTGCAATTTTATCTCCCTCTACCACTTCATCCGACAGCTCATTCTGTGTACCTTCCATCGACTGTGAACTTATCCCTCAGGTCCCCTTGCAATCTTTCCCCTCTTACCTTAAACCTTTGTCCTTTAGTTTTAGAGAACATTAAATGTGGATCATGATAAATAGTTGTGTAAATGTACTCACAATTTGCTACACAAAACAACCATTTCTCCCTCTTCCTCTGGTTCTTTCACTGATTAGGTTAAACCTGTTTCTCTGGTCACTGACCATTTAGTTTCCTCTCACCTTTTTCAAAACCCTGCTTGATTTTGAACACTGCCCCATTTCCCTTGAACTTCCTCTGCTCCTGGGAGTACAACCACAGATTCTTCAGTCTTTCCCACACTATAAGAAATATGTGTCTGGACTGGATGTTGCCTGGGACACAATGTTCCACTAATGAGGACCGAAACGTTGGTTATATATCTTTGCCTCCTATGGATGCTGTGGGACCCGCTGAGTTTCTCCAGCACTTTTGTTTATGAACTACAATCACTGCCTCTGCAGACTTTCTTGTTTCACTTATTTTATGGACATGATTTTGAACTGAGTAGAGAAAATCAATTCAGTTTTGTTTAAGTAAATTGCAGCCATGAGATATTTGCCCCCCAAAAATAAACTTAAATATTAAATACAGGTGATTCTGATCCACTGTTGCATTGAAAATAACAATGGTAATTAGATTGGGGAATGAAAGGCCAGTGTGGTTTTTGAATTGGGTTATTTAGAGCATCAGGTCATTTGGAGCATCAATAGGTGCTCTGGATAGTAAGGAATGACTTAAGTTGGTATGTGAGTGGAAAGGTAAAAGTTTAGAACCACTGGTCTAATGTTACAGTTTGCCATAAAACAATAGAGAGTCTGCAAAGTATCACAGTAACAAGTTGAAAACTATTGCTACGAATGCTATGCTTAGTAATATTGTATGGACATAGGTTGTTAGTAACAAGTTTTCTTATGTGTTTTTTTTGGGCAGGAAGAGGACGACGACCTTGATGATGCTTTTTCAAGGTAGGCTGTTGAAGGATTTTTTGTTATTTTACTGGCTCCAAACAAATTGTGTTCTTTGTTTAAGTGTTTTTACTGGCTGTTCAGTTTCACAAGCTTTCTTGGGCATCAGCATTGATCCATATTGTAAGACATTTATCTGATCTCTGTGGCTGTCATTTTCTTTTATAATTTGTGTTTGGGCATTTATTGTCTATCCTCCATTACACTTGAGAAGATGGTGATGAGCTGCCACCCTAAAGTGCTACAGACCTTCTGCTGTAGGTGCTCCCAGGATTTGGATGCAGCAACAGTGAAGGGTAGGTGAGATTTTTCTAGATCACGATGGTGTACAACTTGGAGGGAATGGATGGCCTTGTCCTGTTTAATGTCAGAGGATGTTGGTGGTGTAGCCGGGGTGAGTAACTGCAGTGGAGTTTGGTTACACTGCTACCACAACATGCAAGTGGTGGAAGGAAAGAACATTTGAAGTGGCCACTGGGACGTCAACAAGCAAGTTCCACCAGTCTATGCTGCAGGGCTTTGATGCAGCTGCACTTATCAGCCAAATACAAAGTATTCCATTATGCTCTAATATGCCCTGTAGATACTGGAAATGCTGTAGGGTTTCAGATGGGTTACCCACCTCAGGATGCCAAGCCCATCACCTGCTGTTGTAGCCATAATATTTATGAACTGGTTCATTAAGTTTCTGTACAGTGATGAGTCCCAGAAAGTTGATGGGTGAGAAGTCAATGATGACGTGAAAGGTGATGGAAATGCTCATGAACCGAGAATCAGTGGTTAATTCTAGATGGAGCCTTGTAATTTTTGCAGCATGAATGCTCTATTCAACATGGCCCATTGTTGTGTAGTTCATGATGTATGCCAGTCTGGGCTGCTTCATTTGTTCTGGTGTTGCAGATGAAATCATACATGGATTAGTGGAAGGAATGTCATAAAAGTTGGAATTGTCCCAGAACTGCCAACTCCGTAATGAGAGTTACAATTCAAGTCCTTGTGCATATAAGGGAAATATTATCATTTATTTCAAGTATGGGGGACATCATCAGTCCTTGTGCCATAGCTATAATGTAGGATTTCTATAATGCAGCTTCTCTTACATCGATGAGTGTCAGGAAATGATCTTCGTGGTTCAAGCTTTGACTAACTGAACTGCAGGTATTATGCTCCTGGCTAAATATTATGCTCCAATGCTCTTGGCTAAATAAAAGGCAGTTTCTTTGTATTCAGTTTCTATTTTCTTTAAGTTACTGTATGTATGCTTGTCCCTTTTGAGAAGTGCACTATATTTTCCTTCCAGTTGCAGGACTGGCTTTTTGTAAATTCATCAATTCTATTAGTCCAAGAACAGAAATTCAATGCTACTAAAGATTAATTCTATATTAACTCAATTTTGTGCATGTCTTCAGTAAAACAGCTAAACCAAATAAGAACATTGTATTGATTGTAGTGTCAAATAATGCCAGAGAAATTATCTTGTCAAGTACTGTGTTTAGTTCCACGACCTATGTAGATAATAAAGATTCGAACCATGTGCCAAATTTAATTCATTAAGCATTACAAACGTGGAACACTGCAACATAGAAAGAGACCCTTCAGCTTGTGCCAAACTATCATTCTGCCAAGTTCCACTGATGCACCCATTCTATACCCCTCCCATCCATGTTCCTATATTGTTCTAAAATAGGAAAATTGAGCCTGCATTTACCAATTCAACTAGCAGCTTGTTCAACCCTCCCACCATTCTCTGCTTGAAGATCCCCTTAATGTTCCCTTTAAACAAGCCATTCTCAACCTTTATTAGCTATGCCCCCTAAGGATTCTGCTCAGTTTATGAGCTCCTTCTCTGTGAAGCAGTCAAGTTTAGTTGGTTTCTTCTGTACTTCTCTCCTACCAACTTCATAAAAAACAATATGTGCTAAGGCCTCCATTGAGAATGGCTGGTTTAAACCATGCCCTCTAGTTTTTCTTTCTTCTAACCTCAGTGGAAAAGCCTGCTTGCATTTACTCTATCTATGCCTATCATAAGTTTGTGTACCTCTATCAAATCTCCCCTCATGTGCAAATAATGTGGGATTTTATTATATGTAATGTAATATTGATTCTGAGAAATTAATATTTGCATAGAATTAATTTTTTGCTAAGTGCTGGACCAATTAGTTTTTTAAAAAAATGTAACAACCAAAAGCAGTTAAAATTTGCAAAACTGTTGATGTTGGTTTAAGAAATTAACCCTTGAACACAGGCAAACTTCTCTATAGCTGGAAGCACTGGGATTGGTCCACTTGGGCTCATGCTAAGGAGGCCAGTGGTCACTGTGATAGTTAAGATAAGCTATTCGATTGCACCAATAAAACAGAAGGGGGCTCCACTGATATAATTTAGCACCATAACACATAATGATATGATGAACGTTTTGCATCTTTAACGTCACAATTCTACACTGCATTATAATGAATTGCCGCAAGAAAGCATCAGTTGTGAACTCTGCTATATCTCAAATACCAGTAGCTTAACATGGGGAAATCTTAAAGTAGAGAAAACCTAATGGCCAAATAAAACAGTTTTTAAATTATTATTCAAATTAGTGTACTGAAATATATTAGCAACATGATTGTTGTTTTGAAGAGTATATTCTAATCATAAATTTAATATTAAGCAGTATCTTAAATATTTCTAAAATCAATCCTGAATATTTTGCATGTCAAAAAACACGTGTATGATTTTTCTTGTCTGTGTTGAAATGTCTAATCTCACCAAAAGCCTAGCAATTAGTTTGCATAACTTCTGTGACCAATTGAAAATCTTGCTTTTAAATTTAAATATTTAAATTTTTAAATAGAAATTTTTAAATTTAGACATATAGCACAGTAACAGGCTATTTCAGCCCATGAGTCCATGCCACCCAATTTACACCCAATTAACCTACACCCAATTAACCTACACCCCTACTTTAAGATTTTGAATGGTGGGAGGAAACTGGAGCCCTCAGGTGGGGGGGAGGGGGGAGAACCCTTGCAGACACAGGGAGAACATACAAACTCCTTAGAGACAGCGCAGGACTCAAACCCTGGTCCTGATCGCTGGCACTGTAAAGGTGTTGCGCTAACTGCACTTGAGACTAGAAGCTTCCATTTCCAAAGAAAAGTTTGCCATTTTGAAAACTTGACTGGGCATCCAGAACCAAAAATGTGAATTAGTTTTGCCATCAATCTAGACTTGGGATTAAATTTATACATTCTTGGCTATGTATATATTTCCTTATATTGTCTGAGAAATTTGAGGCTCTCGGATGTCCTGTCACTTTCCTTAGAACATTATATGTTATTGTCATTTATATTTTGTTTCTGTTTTCATCAATATATCTGAAAACATTTTCAACTGATTAACAAGAATGTATTTAGAAGGTTTCTTTTTCTTACTTTGTATTATTTGATTCATTGCTTTGCATGCAAGGAAGTTTTTCTTATTTTTGTCCGAAGGAACCAAGTCTTTATTAAAATTGTTATGAGCCCAAATGACCCCAAAACCCACCAGCAATAGATATTCAAAATGACAAATTATTGCTTAAACAAAAGTTGTTTTAATTATCTTTAAACATGAAAACAAAATCAAACTTTAACTTATCTCTATTAACTTAACTAAACCAATTTAACCCCCTTCTAATTAATTGTGAGTGCACATGTATGTAATATGTGTGTGTAAATTTAAGAAAAGTTATTTGGTTCACTGTTCAATCTCATTTCTCATTCTTTCAAGTTCACTGGTTGCAGGCAATTCTTGTATTGTGCACAGAATTTAACATGTATAAAGTTCACCAGGCTTTGGTGTTCGAAAGGTAAATGTTTATCGTTCAAGAAGGTTCTCGTAGGGTTTGCAGAGAGAGGTGTGTTGTTCCAGGATTTCTATAACTGAGGTACCACCATTAGTCACCTCAATTTCTCGCTGATGAAACTTGCCCCATCAGGGTTCTCCAGGTGATAACCTCTTTCTTTCAGGCTATCACAGAGTTCCTTTCTTTTCCACTTATTCCAAGAGAATCATCAGACAGATAGCACTTTCAGCCATCCACCACTCTGGAGCTTCTGTTTTCGTTCCAACCAGCTCCTCCTGCTTGTTTCAGCTGTGACTCTCTCTCCATCTCAGATTCCAACTGCCAGCCACATCTCCTTCTCTCTCTTACTTGCAACCCCCCCCTTTCTCCAGCAAACAATAGGAGTTAGTCTTTTTGGTCAATCTTTTGTTTTTAGGTAAAGAAGAACCCAGGAATGACTTTTCTGTGCACTCTATCAAAATCCTTGCAGAAAGCTATCAACAGCCAGAGTGTCTCTTGCTTGTTGCTTTAAAGACAACACTCCATTCATTCATGACATCATTTCAATTCACACCTACTTGTGAAATGTGCATAGCATTCTCCATAGTTTTTGTAAAGTCACTGAATATGAAGTCTTCAGTATTTCAAATAAGATGTTTTAAAATATGTGTATGTATGTAATCTACTCAAATTTTACCAATTTATCTCCAAAAAATTACATCACAAATGCCTAAATAATGTTCACATATTTCATGAAATTTAGGAGTGTATGTTTCAGAAAATGTAAAAGACCTATATTCTGAGACTGTATGTTGGTTGTTGAACATTCAGTCAACTTTTAATTGCCTTGATTATGTGTTTGTCCAGTAACCAAAACAAAGGTTTAGTTTATCTAAAGTTGATCAATGAATTGTGTGAGGCATTGTATTTATTTTCAATTTTTACAAGCTGCAGTGTGGATACAGTTGAGCCAAGCCAATCAGAGGTAACTTTTCTAATATTATTTCTGATCATTTTCATTAAATAATGAGTAGCTACTTAGAATGAATGTGTATATATCCATATAAAAATTTTTTAAAATCTCATTCACAATCAGTTTAACTATTATCCATCAATTTGATTCGTAACTTCTTTCTATGGAGTCTGAAATCAACAATCATAAATGATTAAAATTAAAAATTACTTTTATGAAAATTAATGGGTTTATTGAATGATTTGAATATTAGATTTAGAGCAATTCTGATATCCTTTGCCGAGGGAAACACCTCAAAAGCTTTTGAGGGATACCTTGATGTGAAAAGTATGCTACATTTATTACATTCTCTTTTCAGTTCCAGTTGTGCAATATTTTGAATAGCTCCCAGTTGAAATGCAGCCTTAGGTGGTGTAACTGAGTAACAGTTAGAAAGCTATCTTAGAATATGACTTTACAAGACGCACATGTAGTCCAGAACTGTGGATGTAACAGGACCTTATTCAGCTTAAGCAAAGGTGCAAGGGAAGACCTGGTGAAAGGTTCTTTCTCAACTCAAAAATGCATTGCGTTTTTATGGCCTATAATCAAAGATCACAGCGGTAAATTACAATGTCAAAATAACAAAACATAGTTTATTTCAAATATTTTGGCTGTGAACAAATGGTTCCATAAAATTGTATATTGAAATTGTAGCAAGTTAAGTGACAAGATCACACATCGTTGTTGAGATTAGGTAGTTCATATTAATATTTTAAAAGCTTCTGAGGTCAAATCCCAGGCAGTCAAAGCATTTTTTTCAAAGCCAATGCATTGTGAAGATTGGTTTTCTGATATACAATCAGCAAATTTGGTATCTTCCATGATTTAACTTTGGGAATGGAGAAATAGGGTTGCTTTTATTTAATGCATCCCTTTGTGTTACAGTGGTTCAAAGCTCAGATATTCTGGTTCTAATGTCTCCAACTTCAATTGTTGATATCACACTTCTCCTCCATGCAGAAATGGCTAGGGTTTCAAATTGATTCATACATGTGTCAAATGTGTTTGAAACTATCGATGTTACGTTTTTTAGACTTACAGCACAGTAACAGGCCCTTCAGGCCTACAGGTCCAAATATACCCAATTTACCTGCAATCCCTGTACTTTTTGAAGGGTGGGAAGAAACTGGAATGCCCAGAGAAAACACATGCAGACATGTATAAACTCCTGACAGACAGCGCCAGATTCAAACCCAGGTCGCTGGCGCTCTCTGTAAGGAGTTATACGAGCCATACTGCCTTCGTATCTCATTTGCCTTGTCACATTTTACCATACATATTAGCAGTTACCAAAGCGTATTCCTTAAACAGAGAGCTAATAGGCTGTTTCCCTCTCAAACAACATTTTTATGCAGCTGGTTGCAATTTCAAAATCTATTATTGCTTGTGTGTTGTATTTGGAATTAGTTTGAAGTTTGATCTTGTTTATATTAATGGTCACTATGCTGTATCCAGTATACAGCTGTTGCTTCCTTACAGCTAAGTCTTCAAATGTTGCTCCTGCTAGTGGTTGGAGAGAAATATTTGACCAGAAGCAAGGCAAGATAAAGGTCCAGCTGAATTCACACCTTATAAATGTTTGCTTGCCAATGGTTCAGACAATGGATAGAATCCTTGGAAAGAGTTTGTATCCAGAAAGATTTCTGAAGAAATGTGTAGACGTCCATACTGGAGAAGGGGCTACACTTAAACTTCTGTTGGGGAATGAGCTAGGGTAAATGGTTAGTATGCCTGTAGGGGAGAACTTTGGGACCAATAACTACATTTCCTGTAGTTTCAAGGTAGTCTTGGAAAAAAGAAGACTGGTCTTCAAGTTAAAGTCCTAAAATTGGGAAGGCTTATTGCAATGGCATTAACAGGACCTCTCAAAAGTTGATTGGGAGTGGCTCTGTGCAGGTAAAGGGAGGTCTGAAGAGTGGAAGTTTTTTAAAAGTGAGATATGGTGGAGGGTCAGCAGAGTTGTGTAAGGAAAGGGTATCTACAAAGAGATTAGATCCCCTTAGGGACCAGTGTGGTAATCTGCCTCTAGCCATGAAAAATGGGAGAGGATTTAAATGGATACTTCTCATCTGTATTTAGCATGGAAAAGGAGATGGAAGCAAGTGAGTTCAGGAGAGGGAAGTGATATTCTGGAACATCTCAAAATCAGAGAGAAGGTGGGGCCTGAGCAGGTGCTTCCTGGGATGTCGCAGGAAGCAAAGAAGAATACTGCTGACAGAGATGTTTGTATCTTCATTGTGCACAGGTGAGATACCAGAAAATTGAAGGGAGCTAATGTTGTTGCTTTATTTAAGGCAGCAGGAATAATCCAGGAAGCTACAGGAGAGTGAGACCTAGTGGTCTCCAAGGCCTCTCCTTGGAATTAAATTTGATCATTTTAGCTTCCTACAGCTTGAACATCAAGTCTCTAGTGCCTGTGGATCTTTGTGGATGAATTGGTTATTTCATTTCCTGCATTTCAAAAGTGCTTAATTTATTAAGTGGTTTTGGACAAGCTGATATCATAAAAAGTACTACAATGCAAAAGCTTTCTTTCTTGAATTGCCAAGAGCATGTTTTGTGATTAAAATTGTATTTATTTGGCCACAGGATAGAATCTTAGAATGCAGATGTGTATTGATTAATCCTGTGAATAACGAGCAATACATCTTTGTCTGCCATGGCAGTGGGCATAAATCCCCATAGGCAGTACAAATATTTTACACTAATCATTATTTTAGCTCTTAACAAATTTTAATATCTTTGGTGTTCTTTTTTCCCCCATTTTAGACTTGCTGAATCTCGAACAAACAAACAGTGCAAGAATATCCCTGATTATCAGGATTCTCAGGTAAAGGAGACGCATCGGTCAACTACGGACACAAGCGAAGTATTCTCATCCCTCAAAGACTCAAACACAAGAGACTTGTCAATGTGCCTCTCAGTTCAGTCAGAGCTGCCACTTTCTCATTGATTTGGAGGTCTTTCTAATCACTACAAATTGGGCTTGGTTTTAGAACATGCTGAGACGGGCGCTGGAGGAAAAAAATAGTGCTGCAGTATGCTGGAAAATTCCCCCCATCCCATTCATTTTGATGCCTTAACAATAGTTGACCAGATTATTTTTTAAAAAAGGTGCTTTGTTTTGAATCAATACTCAAAGCAACAATTGCATTTCCATGTTAACAACCAGCTGTGATTGATTGAATGAATGATACTTTCAGTAGCTTGTAGGCAGACTGCTGAGGAAGTCAGAGGATGGGAACTGGAATACAAACTGTAAGCACTGGCTTTTCCATTTCTGGCAAGGAGCAGACAGATACCTGTATAGTCAAACATCAAGTGGAAATCTCCAAATGAGATTCACACTTGATCAATAATTTCAGAAGTCATTCAAATATGTACTCCAGCTGCACTGGGTCACTTTTGGCCCGAGGAAAATAGGGTAAAAGCCCGATGGAACTCAGATACATCTTAATATTTCTCTTTGTGCTGTTCCTGTCAGTGAAATATCATTTACCTTCAGCATGTCTAGCATTTTTGTGTCCTTGATGAGAAGACTGATCGACCTCCTTCAAATAAAATTTGAATATACTTAATGACAAGATGCAAGTACAGAGAGAAAAATGGACAACTTTAATCAACAATTGTCAGTTTTGATGTAGGTGAAATGCAATTTTACTAACCGTGAAGTTTACTGGCAGGATGGTTATTATACAAATGTCAATTTTATGCAAGGTGTTACCCCAGTATCATTGAATTAACCTGCCACCACCTCCTGTTCTAAAACCCTGCAATGCAATGAATTCCCGCACGAAGACATGCAGCATTCAACACTAACAGCCATCTACTAAATGCTAGCTAAAAAAAGTGACAACTGTGGTTTTCACCTACAGCTATACAAGCTCTTTTATCTGCATGTTCAATTAGATTTCAGGGCAGATTATTGACGGTTAATGTTTTGCAAAGTTTGAAATAATTGTGGAACTTTCATTTTGTTCAAGATGAATGCAGCCTTAAGTCTATAAGCAAGTCTGTTCTTGTGATTTTTTTTTTTAACTTTGAATGGTTTGTTTTTTTTTCCCCAGAAAGGACATGTATATTTCTCTAACTCGTGTCTTTGTATCATGTAGATGGTTAAAACAAAGAAAATAACTTGTGTCTATTGGACTTTCATTGGAGACTGACATATACATTATGCTATGCTGTGCTCTGCAGAGAAGTGAATTATTATAAATATGCTAGTGCAGAGGGTCGGTTTTGGAGACCATATGGTTTGAATCACTGAAAGCATAAATGTTACAAATCTGATTTTTACTGTATATCATACCCTTAAATCTGAAATACTGAACATTCTAGTGATGCCATGATTACTGATATTATGGTTGGTCAATAAAACAACCAGGTTGTTGCTTTGCATGTAAGCATCCGAAACAAAATATTTGAACTTTGACAGCTTTAGAAAAAGTTATCAATCTTGAATGTGGTTTAAAAAAAATTACAACATTGAAAGTTTCAGAATGAATCCAAATTACAAAGGTCTCATCTTTGTATCAATGTCAAGATTTAACTTTAAGAAATGTATTTGAATGATCCAGTAACAAGGGATTTTCACTTGATATCATGGATAATCCATTATTCCAGATAACATCATTTGTGGTTTCCTCTTTAAATCTAACCAAGTTTTAAATTAAACCAAAGATGCTGCAGCTTTTTAACCAACAACTTTGTCCCAATAATGTTATTTTCCAATTGTAATTATATCGTATCAATTTTAGTGCAGAGCCATTTTGGCTTTGTGAAACTTATTTTGTTATACTACTGTTTTGACCAGCCATAATTGTATTTCATTGACAGTATGATGGATTCTGATTGGTCTTGGCACTTTATACACGTGCATTGAAAATAGTGGCTGCAGTAACTAAAGTTTAAAAAGTAACAATGGGATTGCACAGAACACTGGATATATTTAATTTAAATTAAAACTAATTTATTCCATTATGGAATTTACTGACAAATGTGATATTATTTATATTACCATCTAGTGCAATTATAGAGTTCTCATTTTCCAGGATAATTAGCACCTAATTTGGATTGGAGGTTGACCGTTGCTATTTCAGAAAAATAAACCTTAAAATATCAATATTGGGTTTGTTTGTAGTTGTGTATTAATTCAAATCATACTTGTGAAATGAGTTATTGAGGTAGAAATTGTCTGACTTAAATTTAACAGACAAATGTTCACATGTGATTTGTTTCTATGAGAGTGGATGCCTTGTTTACATTGCTTTTATGTCATACAGGTGCCTAACCTTTTATCTGGAATTCCAAAAATCAGCAATTTCTCATAATAAATTCTCCTTTTTCAGAGGGACGGTCTTCCCCATCCCTGCCCACCCCCCCACTGTGGGTGTCCTCTTTTACCTTCAATGGAAAGGTGACTTTTGGAGCTGATAATACCCCATGCACCTGGAACTGTTCTGGCGCTGGCAGAGCTGTTCCAGCTACATGGGAGATTATGGGTAATGAAGATGACTATTGCTCCCGCATTGAGCCATTGCCGCAATCTGGTGTGGTGCTCTGTAAACTCCGGGCTCGGCAGCTCTGCACCCCTGCTGCCATGTTGGGAGTTAGATGGGGGCGGGTGACGGATAGTGCTGCGCTCCCGGGGTGTGTCTGAGGGCCAGGCAGACAAGCTGGTGGAGTGCCTGAAAGCTGCCAGTGCTCAGCACCACCACCCCAGCAGCCCACTCCTTCTACAGCTCTACACTTCTTGTACGGGCTCCTGCTCCACTTGGCCACTGGCTCTGAGCAGCCAACGCTGACCGTCTTTTCTCCAACCTCCACCTGACCAACACGTTTGTTGAGAGCCTCCTGAATGGGACACGTTGAATCCCACCCCCGTGCTCAGCCTGACCAAGGGCACAAAATAGTTTGGCAACGGCTCTGGGGAATGGGAAGGGGCTGATGGATGTATGGCTGGGGGGAGGGAAGGGGTAGGGCAACAGACAGCCAGAGGGGATGGGGAGGGGGAAACAGACGGCAGGGGCTAGGAACAAAGCATTTGCTTAAACGAACCAAAATCAAAATGATTCTGAAATCAAGAAGATTCTGAACAATGGTGGTTGTCTGGACTGCATTGCATTGTAATTTTTCCTTTGTAATGCAGCACTGACATTTTTCCAAATGCAAAATTGCCTTGTTACTACCAAATTTCTGCAAACATATTCTTGCTGTCAGAAATTTCAACTGAGACTGTTGGTGAGAGCAAATAACATTTGACTACTACAAAGCTTAGTTACCTGTTTCAATCACTGGTGCAAGTAGTGGATATAGTATTAATGACAGCATCACACAAACTTAAAAAAAAACTTTCAATAACAATTTGAAATTTGAAAGCATTCCATTTTTTCAACAGAATTTTTGGATAATGTGCATTACACTTGTGATAACATGTAATAAAAACATTTTAGATTAAGATTTGTCTTGGGGTTTGAGTGAAGATGGAGAAGGTTCTGTGGTATTTCATTAGGATGCTGTCCAGAAAGTGTGCAGAGTTTTTGGGAAGAGAAAAAATGAGAGGTTTGTTGAAGGAGAGTTTCTGAAAATGGGAACTAGGTGGAGCACCATCTGCTGATGCAGAGAACTCAGAGGAGGGGTGACTGCACGTACAGGAAGTAATACTATTAATTGAGACAAGTTGGTTAAATGCCATGTCAAAGTTGGTCATTGGAACTTAATAACCAGGAGCTTCATCATAATATAAAAACAATGGAATAACATCAGAATTAACAAACTAGAGTTAGGAACTGTGAAAAATGGCATCATCGTGTAAACAGTCTGAACTGAGATAGCCTGAAGGTAAACTTGATGCTGAGTTGTGGTGAAGAAGACAAATCGAATGCTGGCATTCATTTCAAGAGGAGTAGAATACAAGAGCAGGGATGTGTTGCTGAGGCTTTATAAGACATTGGTGAGACCTCATTTGGAGTATTGTGAGCAGCTTTGGGCTCCGTATTTAAGAAAGGATATGCGGAGAGGTTTAGAAGAAGTTATTTATTTTTTATTTAGACGTACAACACTGTAACAAGCCAATTCGGCCCAACGACTCCATGCCGCCCAATTTACATCCCATGAATGGTGGGAGGAAACCGGAGCCCCCGGAGAAAACCCACACAGACACTGGGAGAGTGTACAAACTCCATATGGAGAGCACAGGTTCAGTCCCGATCACTGGCACTGTAAAGGCATTGCGCTACCACTATGCCAACTGTGCCACTCTTAAAGCTCACAAGGATAATTCCGGGAAATAAAGTATAATTATTCGAGGAGCGTTTAACAACTCTTGGCCTGTAATTGTTGGAATTTACGAGAAGGAAGAGGGATCTCACTGAAACATTGAGCATTGAAAGGCATGGTCGGAGTAGATGCAGAAAGGTTGGTTCCAATGGTGGGAGTATCTGGGACAAGAGGGCAGATGGTTCAGAATTGAAAGGAGATGTGGAGGAATTTCTTTAACCAGTGGTGAATGTGGAATTTGTTGCCATGGGTGTTTGTGGAGCCAGGTGTATTTCAGGCAGAGATTGATCTGTTTTTGAATAGCCATAGCATCAAGGGTAATGGGGAGAAGGTCAGGCAATGGGACCAAGTGGGATAATGGATCAGTTCATGTTAAATGGTGGGGCAGACATGATGGGCTCAATAGCCCATTCCTGCTCCTATGACTTGTGGAAACCTTGGCTGTAAAAGTTACACAGGGGGTGTGGAGGGGGAAGCAAAACTTTTGGTGGATTTCTCGTTAATTGCCTTGCTGAAAATATAGAAGTGCATTGTGGGAGGAAAGAGCCATCACTGCTGACAGCAATTTCTGAATTTCATTTACCGTAAATGTTTGTGTATAAATTCCCCCCTTTAAAAAAAAAAATTTCTGCAGGCGAGCGGTAGTTGGCAGCGCAACTCAGGAGGCCGGGCGGGTGAGCAGAGAGACGCCAACGCAACTCAGGCAGGTGAGGGGAGGGGGGGTCATATTATACACGGGTAAAATTTTTCCCCTTCAAAAATGGGGGGGGGGGGTCGCATTATACATGAATATTCATGGTAATTGTTATTCTGAAACACTCAGCAAGGCAGTGAGAGCTGACAGTTTTGCTATCATTTATATCTGCAAATTTTGGGTCACAGATATTGCTGAATTCTATGCAATACTGTCCAACAGTCAAAATAAAATTCTGCTCTGCAATGTGGACTATCACTAGTGTAATAACTTGAGGCTGGTGCATAAATTGTTGCACCTTGTCAAATGCATTTTAGAAATCAAAATACACTACATCTAGAGATGGACTCTTCCAGTTTGAGCAAGAAAACTATATTGACAAGATTTAATTATATTCAGTTTTCCCAAATTAGTTATTTAGTCCTTGATATTGACCAGCATTTTGCCAACAATATTTTTTAAACTAATTGGCCTACCTGACAAATGGCTCAGTCCTGAAATGTTGGTAATTCTTTACTTCCTGTGGATTCTGCATGACCTCCTGAGTTTTGCCAGCAAGTTTGTGTAATGTACTATACCCATCTTCCCTGATAAACAATCCTGAATTTAGCAAGGTTTTGAAAATCTGCATCCCATGAACCTACTATTTCGGCAACCACCTTTAAAACACTCAGGTGCAGATCATTGCATCCCAGTCCTTTGCTCACTTAGCTCCTAGTTTCTTTAGTACTTTGGAATTTTTGCAAGTCGCCCCCATTGCTGAAGTCCATCCAGTAACATAAGGATATCTTTAGGTGTTGTCTACTGTGAAGACTGATGCATAAAACTGATTTACATCTCTGCCTTTCTTTTATTTCCTGTTTAAGTCACCCGCCTTGTTCTCTGGAGGTCCTACACTTATTTTTGGTGCCTCCTACTTGATTATTATCTCCCAAGGAACTCTTGTTGTTTGTTTTCAAATTACAAAGTTATCAAGCTCATGAACCTTCTTGTCCTACCTTAAACTACTCTGGGACCAGCAAAATATCTGTCTTAATTTGAAACATCGCATTTCCTCTTGCATCAACTGGAACTGGAGCTGTCTCATGGCATATTGCAGTAATTTAATTTATATTAGTAGTAGGCATCCTTTTGTCTCTGAAGATAATGGCAGCACTATATTCAGTTGGTTTTAGAGCAGCGCCTGAAATGGCTCGTAAGGCCCACTCTGATGTGACCGGCTCTGCAACACTTTCTTCAGATGAAGTCTGAATGATGGGTTGTGGCTGACTGGCCCTGTTGTCTCTGCTGCCTCTGTGTCCTCTTGTCCTCCACCTGGCATGTCCGCTTTTCCTCACCGCTCTTCATGCCCTTCTGACAGTGCTTCTCCAGTGGCCACAGTCATCAGCAAGGGGCTCCCAATTGAGCACATCATTGTGGGTGAGTTTTGGATCACGCTTGCAGACATCACACTCGCAGCTGTGGCCTGCCAGTGGGTTGAGATCCTTCAGCCAGGCAACCGTACAGCAGGTCTTTTGGGATGCAACAATCCTCAATGGCCAAGCCCCCAAAGTCATCTCTGACACAGCAGGAGGTGCATGTTGCGAGAACTGGCTTTATCCAGAACCTCTGTGTTGGTGAGTTTGTCCTGTCAGGATGTGTCGAAGGCATTGGTGATGGAAGCTCTCAAGCCGGTTCTCCTGGCATATGATGTCCATGATTTGCCACCATAAACCAGGCTACTGAGAACTCACAACTGATACACCTTGAGCTTCGTGTTCGAGGTGAGGTGTTTGTTGCTCCACACTCTTTTGCTTAGTTTTTTTTTAATAAAAAGTCTTTTTATCAATTACCCATACACAGTTAGCACAAATCACACAACATGCAACTTAAAAGAAACACTGTTTTCTGCCTTTTTTTGCAGAAAAAGTAAATTATTTAGTCAACATTTTTGCCAACAAACAAATCAAGCTCTCAATGATCAAGGGATCTCCACCCATTCCCTCTCCACCCATTCCCTCTCCACCCATTCCCTCTCCACCCATTCCCTCTCCACCCATTCCCTCTCCACCCATTCCCTCTCCACCCATTCCCTCTCCACCCATTCCCTCTCCACCCATTCCCTCTCCACCCATTCCCTCTCCACCCATTCCCTCTCCACCCATTCCCTCTCCACCCATTCCCTCTCCACCCATTCCCTCTCCACCCATTCCCTCTCCACCCATTCCCTCTCCACCCATTCCCTCTCCACCCATTCCCTCTCCACCCATTCCCTCTCCACCCATTCCCTCTCCACCCATTCCCTCTCCACCCATTCCCTCTCCACCCATTCCCTCTCCACCCATTCCCTCTCCACCCATTCCCTCTCCACCCATTCCCTCTCCACCCATTCCCTCTCCACCCATTCCCTCTCCACCCATTCCCTCTCCACCCATTCCCTCTCCACCCATTCCCTCTCCACCCATTCCCTCTCCACCCATTCCCTCTCCACCCATTCCCTCTCCACCCATTCCCTCTCCACCCATTCCCTCTCCACCTTAGCCCAGCCACCAACCCCCTTTCCCCCCACCCACCCCCTACCTTGTCCTGACTGACCCCCTTCCCCAGACTGTACCTGCAGGATGCCTCTAGTGCCACTGCTTCTGGACTAATCAATGCTGAATGGTGCAACTCTGCCACGACCATGGCTCCAATGCCTCAAGGGCCCGGACACTTTTGCTTAGTTTGGACATCACAGTAGCAGCCTTAGTGATGGGCTTGTCAATTTCAGGATCAAGTGAGAGGTTTGCTGGTGATGGTGGAGCCCAGGAATATGAAGTTACCTGTGACATCAAGTTCTTCATCTCCAATGCATATTGTTGGTGGGGTCGCAACATCTTGTCCCATCACGTTGATCTTTTTGATGCTGGTCAGTCAGCCTCTGTAGCTGCCCTTCTGTGTGGGAGGTCAGTGCTGCGTCATCAGCGAACAGTCGCTCGGGCCTTGATCTTCACTTTCAGACGGGCCAGGTTAAAGAGCTTTCCGTCGTTCCTTGAGTGCGGATGTACTCCATCCTCGGAATCCCAAAATGCATGCGACAGCAGCAGGGAGAAGAAAGTGCCAAATAGAGTAGGCGCTAGGACACAGCCCTGCTTCACTCCACTTAGAATCTTAAATGGTTCAGAGGTGTATCCATTGGAGCTGACTGTGCCTTTCATATTGTTGTGGAAGGAAGCGATAATGCTGAGCAGTTTTGGCGGGCAGCCGATCTTTCCAATCAGCCTGAACAGTCCACGCCTGCTCATGAGGTCAAAAGCCTTGGTGAGGTCTATGAAGGCAATGTACAGAGGCATCTGCTGTTCCCGGCATTTCTCCTGGAGTTGGCAGACTGTGAAGATCATGTCAACTGTTGATCTCTTTGCCCTGAAACCACACTGAAATTCAGGATAGATGTGATCTGCGAGGGTTTCCAGTCGGTTTATGACCACTTGGGGAAAGACCTTTCCCATGGTGCAGTGGTTGTTGCAGTCACTACGATCACCCTTGTCTTTGTACAGGGTAACGATGTTGGCATCACGTATATCCTGAGATACCTTGGCCTCTCTCCAGCAGAGTCAGAGAAGCTCATGGATCGACTCCAGCAGCAATGACTTCCCGCACTTGATGACTTCTGGGGGTATAGAATCTTCACCTGCTACTTTCCCGCCTCTCAGAGCATCGATTGCTTTGCTCAGTTCTTCCACTGTTGGTTCTGTATCTAGTTCCACCAATAATGGCAAGTCTTCAATGGCATCCAGGGCTTTTTGAGAAACTGAATTTTCTCTGGCGTAAAGTTCAAGGTAGTGTTCATCTGTTCTCCCGATCTGCTTTTTCTGATCAGCGATGACTTCCTGTCTTGGTCTTCAGTGGAGCTGACTTCTTTGGTAATCCAATGGCTTGCTTGATGCTCTTATACATGCCTCTGGTGTTTCCAGTGTCGGAGGCGCTCTGAATTATTGTGCATAGCTCGTTGGATGGGTGAGAAGCCAAGACTGGATAGTAATTCCACATTTGAGGTGTCAGGAGCTTGGATGGGGGGGTGAGGGCAGACAGGGCCTAGGCAAGAGTCCATGGTTAGGCCGTTTGTAGCTTGGGTCAACGACTGGCCAAGGCAAAGGACTGTGGTCGAGGTGTCAGGAGCTCCAGTGGCGGGCGGCCCGGTTGAGATTCTGTGGTAAGGATGTCAGGAACTCCAGTGGGTGGGTGGTTGGGGCCAAAAATTGTGGAGGGGAGAGGGTTGCTAACTGTGGTAGTGTTGCTGGAGGGGAGAGGGTTGCAGTTCTAGAGTGTTTACGAGTGGTTTTGAATGTTTTTAAGTGTTTTTGAATGGATAGAAATATGGGTGGACATTATATAAACCACATACCGCAACCTCTCGACCGCTGTGCTCCAACTATGGAACAATAGCCCCATTGCCTAGTGGGTTAGTGTCAGGTGATGAGTAGGCTAAGGGAGCAAACCTGGAGCGAAGCCTGGAAGCCAGTTGGATGTCACATAGTTAATTTATATTATTGTTAGTGTATCTTGTGGACTGCAGCAAGAAAGACTTTTGTCTTGTGTATTTGACAAAATCATTTATCACCATCTCCTGAGGCATCTTTATCTGCAAGATTTCTTAATCCTTCATTACTCATGACCAAATTTAAAATAGCCTGTCTAGATAGGTTCTATAACACTATTCTAAGAAGCAATCCCTTACACACTTCACAAATTCTTCATCTGTGATAACCTTGGCAGTTTGGTTCACAACCAAAATGTAGATCAAAACATCCCCAGACAAATGCAGTTCCTTCCACATATGCTGTTCACGTTTCCTCCAGTGACGCTCTACCCTTTCAAGAGATTACATTTTGGTGTCTTATAGACTATTCCCAAATATCATCTTTCCCCTGCCAGTCAAGATTTTAATCCATTCAAATCTACATTTCCATCCACTGCCATTATGTGGCTCATGTGACTCTTTTGAGCTTTTGTTCAGTATCACTTTGCCTGTACTTCTACAGTCCACCAGATGGAACTCACATCATGGGGAAAACTAATTCAGTAGATCCAGCAAGACTGGAAACAAGCACTGTATATTTCAGCTTGAGTCTTGAAACCTCAAAAATCAGGGGTTGACATATGCCAGATACAAAGATTAGACCGCAAATTCAACTAAAAAAAAAAGTGCCCGATGTAGATTTCCCACCACCAGCGTCACCACTCACCGACTCCTCTCCTTCTCTAGACACTGCCATAGCCCACCCAGACATTTTATGATGTAGAGCCTGAGGGTTCTGTACCTGCCCGGGAGCCAAAATGTAGGCATGGTTCTTGCACTGACTTCTTCGACGCAGACAGCACTGCACCCAGTGTTGAGAATGGAGTCACCATCGTAGACTCCGGCTGTAGACTTGGACCCAGTTCCGTTTGGCATCTTTCCGGCCATAAGCAAAGATTTTTTTTAAAAACACTGTTTGTTTTGCTTAATTTATAGATTTGTTACTTGGTGATTGAGGTGTGGTAACAAATTTTGGGTTGTTGCTGGGAGGCCTGGACATCAGTGTCCTGCACGTTCCTTGCAGAAAATTGGGGTTGGGGGGTCGACTTCTATGCCCAATTATATGATAAAACCCTGACAATGAGGCTGAACCTGGGGACGCAACTTAGCTGAAGATCAACTTACATGCCCAAATATACAATATGTCAATGAGCAAAGTGATCAGTGTTGCTCACTTGTCACAAGTCTCTGGCCACTCACCATTCTTAAATTCATGAAAGCAATGAGGTATTGATTGTGAGTGATTTAAAGGTTATGTTGACAGCTTGTTCCTGACAAAGAGATTATTAAAGTATCTAATTGGAGGTTGAAATCACAAGGCTGAAATCCTTCAGTGAAAATAAATTGTACAAGATACTATATAATAGTAGTGGGGCTCACTGCTCTGAAAGTGAAACTGAATCAAGTGTATAATATTATGACAAGTCTAGTTCATGTGAGGGTTTTCCCTTTCAGTGCATTTGTTGCAATGACAGTGACAGGTTGAGAAATAGTCATGTACTGCAAAATAAACGTTAAGCATGATGCAGTCATTGAACTAAAGGCTTGTCAATGGGCTTTTCATACATTCTCTGGAGTTTCTTATTATGCCTTTTAACCCTCCAGTGAACTGACAGTGTGAAAAAGTTGGCCTGGTAAAATGACCCAATTCCCGAGCCATGAGCCACACTCTCCCTGCAGATGAATTTGGCAAATGGCCAAGAATGGGAAGCGTTGTTACAACAGCACTTGCGTGCTGTGTCATAGTGTGGTCATTAGAGCATTTAAGCTTGTCAGCCTCAAATGCTGTCAATAAATCAGTTCATTCTGAGATGTTTTAATTGCTCTGTATATATATGTGAGAGAGAAAGAGACCGAGAGAGAGGAGGGCTGAGGGAGTGGGGGAAGGGCACGAGGGTGAGAGGGAGAGCGCGCGCTCCCGAGAAGAGGGAAAATGCGCGCCTAAGAAGGGAGGGGAAGAAAGAGAGTGGGTGCACCTGAAGGAGGGGAGAGAGAGTGTGTGGGACAGAAAGCATGTGCGCATGTGGGAAAGTGCACAAGAGAGAGAGTGGGGGGGGGGGGGGAGAATGAGTAGGTCTGAGTGTAAAAGAGGGAGAGAGAATGAACATGAGAGTGGAGGGAAAGAGTGCGTGAGTGTGGGATGAAGCGCACGTGGGGGAGAGAGAGAAAAAGTGAGTACATGAGAGGGATAGTGCGCGTGATAGGAGGAGAGATCGATTGTGGGAGAGAGAAAGAGCACACGTGAGAAAGGGAGAGAGAGTGAGTGTCTGTGTGAGAGAGCGGGTGTGGGAGAGGGAGAGCGGGTGTGGGAGAGGGAGAGCACGAGAGGGGGAAAGAGTATGCGAGAGCGCACACGTGAGTGAGAAACAGTGTGTGCGGGAGAGAGTGTGTGTAGGAGAGAGAACGTGAGTGAGAGAGGGAGAGAATGTGCACATGTGTAAGAGACCGCGCTTGTGAGAGTGACTGAAAGTGTGTGAGAAAGAATGAGTGTGAGAGTATGTGTGAGTGAGAGTGGGTGTGTGTGAATGTGTGAGTGTATGTGCGAGAGAGTAAGTATGTGTGAGTATGAGTGAGTGGGAGTGCGCCTGTGAGTGAGTGTGAGTGAATGTAGGAGAGAGGAGAAAGAAAGAGGACAGAGAGTAGAAGGGAAAGAGGGCAGAAAGAGAAGAGGAAAGAGAGGAAAGGAAGAAGGGAAAGAGGAGAGAAAGGGAAGGAGAAAGAGGACAGAGAAAGGAGAGGGGGAAGAGAAGGGAGAAAAAGAGGACAGAGAAGAAGAGAGGGAAGCAGGGAAAGAGGAAAGAAGCAAAAGAGGAGAGAAAGAATAACAGAAAGAGGAGGGAAGAAGAAATGAAAGAGAAAGGGGAGAGGGAGAAGAGAATAAAGAGAAGAGAGAGAAAGAGAAGAGATAATGTTCTGACCTCGGCAAAGTTCTAATGTAGTGTCAGAGTACATACCTGAGATCACATGCAACCCCGAGATTCTTTTTTCCTGTGGGCCAGGCAGAATTTCTACTTATCAGTATTTGCAAACTGTGCTAAGAAGAAATCTATACAAAAGATTGCTGCAGCTCTCAGAGAGCAGCATTCCCTGTTGATGTTCTCTATTGTGGGAAGAATTTTGCCTGTGATGTCATGCACTGATTCCATCATCTTTTGCAGGGCTTTCTTTTCATATGTATCAGTGCTCCCATTCCTTGCTGTGATTCAGCCTGTCATCATACTTTCCTCCTCATGTCTACAGAAGTTTGCCAAGATTCTGATGTCTTACTGAATCTGCTTTCTTCACAATTATATTAGTATGATGGGTCCAGGAAATGTCCTCCAAATTCATGACTCCTAGGAATTTAAATTTGGATCCTCTCCATCTCTGATCCCCCAAAGATCCCACTGGATCGTACACCTCTGGTTTTCTTTTCCTAAAGTCTACAATCAGCTCCTTGGTCTTAGTGACACTGAGTGCAAAGTTGTTATCAGTACACCATTCAGCCATGTTTTCAATCTCCCTCCTGTGTGCTGACCCATCATCCCCTTTTAAACAGGTCCTACAGTGGATTATCAGCAAATTTGTGAATGGTGTCATTGTCATACTGAGCCACATTGTCGTAGGTGTAAAGTGAGTCGAGCAAGGGGTTAAGTGCACAAGCTTGTGGTGCTCCACTGTTAATGGAGATTGTGGAGGAAATGTTTTTGCCAATCTGCACTGCTTGGGGCCTGGAGGTGAGGGAATCCAGAATCCATTTACAGGGTTGGGTGTTGGGTGTTGAGGCCCATGTCTTAGAGTTTGCTGATTAATTTTGAAATGTTGAAATGTTTCCTTCTGGGAATGCATGTTTATTTCTGTGTTCTCTGCAGCAGAAACAAACTGGCTGAAATAGGGAGATAAGAATTTTTTCATCATTGATTTGATCAACCTCTACCTGCAGCAAGAAAGCCCCGAGTGAAACACGATAGGCTGCAGACGCTGTTATTGCAGTAAAAACACTGACATTCTGGAGGGAGGAACTCAGCTGGCCACTTTAGCATCTATAGAAAACCGATATATTGCCAACATTTTAGGCCCGAGCCCTTCTTCAAGGGAAAAAAAAAATCAGAAAAGGCAGAAAGTCTCAGAATTCAAACAATGGTGAAAGTGTTAATTAGATGAGATAAGGGTCTAGGTAGAATTTATCATGTCTGTGCAAAAGGAGGCAGGGAATGGACTGATGGCAGGGGAAGCAGGAAGTGGAGGGTTAAAAACCAGAGAAGTCAATATTAACCCCATCGGGTTGGAAGATGGTGTTTCTCCAATTTACGGGTGACCTCAGTCTGGCAGTAAACAAGACCATGGACAGATATGTTGGCAAGGGAATGGGATGGAGAATCGAAATGGGTGGCCACTGGGAGATCCCTGCGGAGGACAGAGCCGAGGTTCTCAACAAAGCGATCTCCCAGTCTGTGTCCAGTCTCTTCAATGTAGAGGAGACCACAGCAGGAGCACTGGATGCAGTAGATGACCCTTGCAGATTCACAAGTGAAATGTTGCTTCACTTGAATGGACTGTTTGGGGCCCCAAATGGTGCTGAGAAAGGAAGTGTGGGCTCAAGTGGAGCATCTCCTGGGGTCAAAGGGGTAAGTCCCAAGGGGACAAGTAATGGAGAGGGAGGAATGGACAAGGGAGGCATGGAGGGAGCAGTACCTGCTAAAGGCAGAAAGGGGAATATGAGTGACCAAGTAAATTTGAGGTCGGGGTGGAAGTTGGCAGTAAAGTAGATGAAGTCAATGAGCTCATCATGAGTGCATGAGGCAGTGGACGAAGAGTTGAGGGACTTTGCATGTGTAGGCTTGTAGCATAGATTACTCCTCATAACCAACAAAAAGGCAGGTATAAGCTGGGGCCCGTGCAGCTACCTATGGCTACCCCTTTAACCTGGAGAAAGTGTGATGAGTCAAAGGAGAAATTAAGAAAGCACAAATCAACATCACTGTTCCCTGCCTCTGGTCAATTCAAACCATAAAACATCACATCCATTCAACAAATTGTTTACTTACCAGCTGGCCCACATTCAGGCAGAGATGAATTACCTTTGAAACAAATTGGTAGCTCCTTTATTTTCTAAAGAGGCTTTCACATTGCACTAGGTGTAAATGTGACAAATAAACAAAGAAAACCAAGTTGGAGGTCATTTATTCCTTCACCCTCTCTTCCCTCACCACCTATTCCCAATTCTTTTAGGTACATTTATTCCTGCAAACAACATGTTCAGCTGCAGGCATTCTAAACTCTGCGTACTTTAAGACAGCACATTAATTATTTTGTGGGTTATTGCCATAATTGTTCTGCATAGATTCAGGATTGATTTATCACAATAACTATAAAGTCAAGTCATAGAAAAACATACCAGCTGGGTGTTTATTCCTCCTATATATTGTTGGCAACATTGAACAAGTCTATTTTTTGTGGGTAGAAGCACACTTTATCTTACTATCCATATTTATATAATGATGTTCAAATTAACCCAGATGTCTGACCACATGGCTATCAATATCTTTAAAATGTTAAATTAATCGCAACCATTTTACAAAGTTTACTAAAATTGGCAGCTCTTTCTCACAGTGAAAGACTTAATTTAAATGGCATCTTTTGCACAATTTCAAAATGTTCAAAAATAAGTTTTTAAAAAACAGCCAGTTCTTTGATAATTTTCACCATGGGAAACAGTTGCTAATTTTGAATCAAGAATGCGCGGCAGCCAATTTGAATTTTACAGTAAAAAAAACTGAGTCTGAACCCTCATTTTATTATTTTTTTAATCCTATTATTCATTGTTTATATTTGTGCTCCCCCCCCCCCCACCAAACCTATGCAGTATTCAATTCAAATAAGTTATGGACATGCACCTGTAATGAATTGCAGTTATTGTTTGCACAAATAAATGTACATATCCATTAACCGTGTGATATTCTTCTGTAATCCCACACCTGTGTGTGACCATTTTTTTTAATTAAATTTTTTATTTTTCACACCATAAACCACATTAACCATGATACATACTTTTTCCTTTTCAAATATATACAGTGCCATTTTCTCCCCCCCCCCTCCCTGTGTGACCATTCTTCATGTGAATCTTGACAGCTGGCTTTCTATGCTACATGGTTCTATGTAACCAGTACTGGTGCCATTCTCAATTGGCATCCAGTAATACACAATGCAATATTCATGCACCTTTCTAAATTCCAAGCAAAGTTGTTTCAGTAATCAGTTCAAGAAGGATAATTCAGAAATGACTGCCTCAGGAAATTTCAGGAAAAGATAAACCGATCAAGGTTGTTTTTCTCGAGAAAGGAAAGTCAAAGAGATACCTTATAGAAGGCCTTTAACATTATGAGAGGTTAATAAAATAAATACCAAGAAAATGTGCTCACTATCAAGGGCTCCATTATCAGCCAACAAACTGGACTGTCCTGGATATCCTGGGAGTCAAGGGTGAAGTTGGATTGGTAAGGAGCAGTACTGCTAAGACGAGGACTAAAGCTACATTTGCAACATGATCTTGACTATGCTGGAAATAAATCCAAATTATTTTGATTTCTGCTGGACTTTTTTTTTAAATGAGTCCCTATTGTGTCCACATGTTCTCTATGAGCCAACAAAAGGGTGCCCATGAAGTACCACTCATTCATGCTGCTCTGATCATAAACAAAGTTACTCATTTTGCCGCGCATACAAAGGGAACTGACAGGGATGGTTATTTTGATGGGTTTGTACTATGAACCCTCTCACCCTCCCCAATACTCAGCTCAAATATGTAGGGAGATTGTATACAATTACAAGAATAGAATAACAGGGTTTTAATAGTCATAGCAGGCAATTTCAACATTCCTGATACTAGAAGCACAAGCAACTTGAGGGACTTGGAAGGAGTGGAATTTGTTACACAGGGACGTTCTGGTCCTATTAGAGATGGGATACCATCAGATCATTTGGGAAATGAGGCAGGTTAAGTAACTGTAAAGGTGTTGTGCTAACACCAAGCGTCCTGCCCCAAAGGCCTTTGACATGTGCAATATGGTAGGCCAAACTGGAAACTTAAAACACATAGCATCCAGAGAAAGTTAGTCTATTACATACAAAATTGGCTAGATGGAAGGAGATAGTGCGATGTTTTTCAAATTGGAGGTCTGTGATCAATGATAAGTTATGGACATGCACCTGTAATGAATTGCAGTTATTGTTTGCACAAATAAATGTACATATCCATTAACCGTGTGATACTCTTTTGTAATCCCACACCTGTGTGTGACCATTTTTTTATTTTTTTATTTTTTTATTTTTCACACCATAAACCACAAAGGCATACAAAGGGAACTGTTTGATATTAATACTATTAATTTTCATGACTGATGTTAATATGGTTAGCATTTTTCAAATGATACCACAATTGATGGTATAATGGACATGAATATCAATTATGATTACAGAAAGATCTGGATCAACTGGGGAAGTGGCCAATTGAATGGTAGATTGAATTTAAATTGGATAATTAAGAGGCAAACCAAGGCAGGACTTGTATAGACATAGTAGAGCAATGGAGAACAGAGTAATCTTGGGATGAAGGTGTATAATTCCCGAAAGGGGATGATACAGGTAGACAAGTTGCAGGTGGCATTTGAAATTGAGTGGTGACTTTTCAGAGGTACACAAAATCATGAGGGCATATACGAGGTGGAGAGTTGGTCTTTTTCCTCAGGGCAGGGGAGTCCAAAATTAGGGCTTAGATGTAAGGAGATAGGGGAAAGATTTAACAAGGGAGCCGAAGGGGTGATGGGTATTTGGATCAAACTGCCAGAGCAAGTAGAAGTAGGCATGATTACAATGTTTAAAATGCATTTGGATTGGGAAAAGGGGCTGACAAAAAGGAGTCAAATGTAGACAAATAGGACCAGCTTTGGTATACAACAGTTGTCATGGATAAGTGGAGTCAAAGGTTCTGCTTCCAGAGCTGTGTAGCTCCATGACTCCATGTGGAATTTGTGGCACCAGTGAGCGGTGCAATCAAATTCACTGCATATATTATGCACTCGGTGAGTGCATAATTTCCTAACTGCACAGTCAGGTATGGAAAAACAATCACACTACTGATTGGAAAACAAAGTCATTGCAAGCTTGTGGTTCCTTGTTTTCAACCTAATAAACTATATTGCTGACTTTAATCTTCTTTTCTAATACTCCATGCAAATAGTGTCTCTTTTGGGAATGCTGAAATGCAAGGCAGAGAGGAACCCGACTCACACAGCACTGCAGTTACCTACTTTTCTCACTTTTGCTGAACAACGTATTGCAGACCTGTTGAGGCCGATGAGTAGAATGAACCCTTCATCTGCTACAATCCACAAATCCCACATTAACATTAAACAATGTAACTAAATGACCAACCAACATCTAAAATAATATTCAGAAAAACTAAACAACTTTGATAACAACAGTTATAATCCCCTTAGAACATGTAAGGCTGAAAGGACTACAGTCTATCTTAGGAGTTCTCTGTGATTTCCCAGTCCTTTCCAGCTTCTTTAACCTGGCATATTAAAAAAAAATGTTTACGTTCTTGAGATGTTTTATGCAAATAGCAAAGAAACAAGATCAATTGGTTCTGTGCACTGGTCTAGGCACCACTTGATTGCACTCAATTACTTATCTCTCAATTAACTTGGCCCCCTGGAATTTGCCACAGGGTAACTGCTGGAAAAATTGATCAAAAAAGGATTTATCGTCACGAGAGCAAGTCAACTTTGAAGACAAAAATGGTTCCAAGTGATCGTGGATCAGCCTTTGGCTGCTCACGAATATACTTTGTGGTTTAGTGTCCACAAGCAGCCTATAACTGGTTTCTACTCTGCTGCTCATTCCCCCAGTTCAGTTTTCCATCCAGCACAGTTCTGCCCTGACCATCTGATTTATATAAGTGTAACACTCCCTGTACAAAGATTAGGTTTTCGAGGAATTCTTCATCAAAATAATTAAGGTAGGGACCATTAATATAATCTGTCCAACAAGTTCATAACTTCAATAATTGCAACAATCACTTTCTTTCTTATCAAATCCAGTGTTTTGGCTTTGCTTCCACTACTGTATTACTGGCAAATGTCCAGTCCCTGGAGAATAGAATTGACAACCTGAGGGCAAGGCTTCTTTATCAGAGATAAGTGAGACAAATCTCAGTTGTTTGCTGTACCAAGACCTGGCTAATAGAGAACACACCGGACACCGTCATCCAACCAGATGGTATCACCATCCATGGACTAGATCAGAACTCAAATTCTGGAAATGGGAGAGGTGGTGGGGTATGCTTTTTCATTGATACTGGGTGGTGCATGGACACTAGAGTCATGTTGACCTCCTGCTCTACTGCCTTAGAGCAAATCTTGATTAAATGCAGACTCTTCTACCTACCCTGAGAGTTATCAGTGATTCTCACCAGAGTTTACATCCCTTCTGATGCCAATTACAAGCAGGTATTTGTGGAGTGGTGTGATCTGGCCAATAAACAAGAGACAGCCCAGCCAGATGCACTAAAAATCTTAGTCGACGACTTTAACCAGGCCTGTTTCAAGAAAACCCTGCTTAACTACCACCAGCACATAACCTGCTGAACCAGAGGTACAGGAGTTTGCACACTCAATCACTGCTGCACCAAGATAAGGAAGGCCTACTGAGTCCATACTTTGGCAAGTCTGATCACCTGGTTGTGTCCCTTCTGCTTTCATACAAACAGAGCCTAAGAAGAGAGGTCAGGACTGCTAGAAGTTGGTCACTGGAGCTGAAGAATGGTTAAAGGACTTCCTCAAGTCAGCAGATTGGATGATGTTCAAGGACTCTACAGAGAATCTAAACGAGTACACCGAGGCTGTTACATACTTTATCAAAATAACAGTGGATGAGCGTGTCCCCAGTAAATCATTCATGGGTTTCTCCAACCAGAAACCCTGAATAACTAATTAAATTTGTATCCTGCTGAGAGCCAGATCACAGGCTTTTAAGTCCGGAGATCCAGTACGGCAGTATGACCTGTGGAAAGCTATCTCTCAGGCGAAGTGGATCCAGTGATCATTGGGGGATCAGAGGTGGAGAGGGTGAGCAAATTTAAGTTCTTGGGAGTAACTATCTCAGATTATCTTTCCTGGACCCATTGCACCAGTGTAACCATGAAGAAAGCACTTACTCAGGAGTTTGCAGAGGATTGGAATGACACCAGAAACCCTGGTAAATTTCTACAGGGGTGTGGTGGAAAGCATGCAGACCAGCTGCATCACAGGCTGATATAGGGGCACCAATACCCCTGAGCGTAAAGCCCTCCAAAAGAAAGTGGGCACAGGCCAGGACATCACAGGCAAAACCCTCCCCACTATTGAGTGCATCTGCAGAGAACACTGCTGTAAAGACCCTCACCACCTAGCACATGCTCTTCTCGCTTCAGAAAAGAGGTATAGGTGCCACAAGACTCACATGACCAGGTACAGGAACAGCTGCTACCCCTCAACCATCAGACTCCTCATGATAAACTCAATCAGAGACTCATTAAAGGACTCTTACTTGTGCACTTTATTGATTTCTTTTTGTTCTCTCTGTATTGCATACTCACTAACATATTCCTTAAATGTTTATCTTGAAATAGGTCAGAGTAAAATAATATTTTCTCCATTGTTTCCAACTATTTAATCCAGCATGCTTTCACTTGCTCTTCTGGTGTGTGCCAATCTATTATTATGCCTCAGACCACTGACCTCCACCCAGATGATATTCATTCATACCCCTCCCACCTGTCCAGATTTTTCTTAAATGTTTAAATGGAACCTGCATTCATCACTTCAGCTGGAAACCCATTCCACACTCCCACCACTCTTTGTGTGAAGAAATTCCCTTCAAGTCCCCCTTGAACTTCCCCCTTCACCCATGTCTTCTGGTTGGCATCTCGCCTAACCTCAGTGGGAAAAAGCCTACTTGGATTTAATTTGTATACCTCTAAATTTGTAATTATTTTGTACATCTCTATTAAATATCCCTTCATTCTTCTTCACTCCAGGGAATAACATTTATCCTGTTTAACCTTTCCCTTCAACTCACTTCCTCAAGTCCTGGCAACATCCTCAAATTTTCTCTGCACTCTTTCAATATTATTGATAAATTTCTTATAATTAGGTGTCCAAAGCTGCACAAAATTCTCCAAATTTGGCCTCACTAATATCTTGTATAACTTTACCATAACATCCCAGCTCCTGTACTCAATACTTTGATTTATGAAAGCCAATATGGCAAAAACTCTCTTTACGACCCTATCCATCTGTGATGCCACTTTCAGAGAATTATGTATCTGTATTTCTTGAATCTTCTGCTTCTCTGCACTCCTCAGTGCCCTTTTATTTATGGAGCATGTCCTACCTTAGTTTGACCTTCCATAATACACCTCACACTTGACTGCATTAAATTCCATCTGCCATTTTGCAGTCCATTTTTTTCAGCTGGTCCAGATCCCTTTGCAAGCCTTGAAATCCTTTCTCACTGACCACTATATCTCCAATCCAAAAATACATCAGGATGAATACAATTAATAAATAAATAGAAAAGCAAACAAGCTTATAATTGCCATTTACTTATTGTGGCCTATTTCTTAATAATGTCAGCAAGGACCTGTCAGATTTTAAAAACTGGTGAATAAAAACAATACTTGTGACATTTGCAATGTACTAACATTGTGTAATATTTTGATTGTATAGTTAGTCTTCAACTTGCGACCTACCCATCTTAAGACTACCCGCATATACGACCTATTTTTAAAAAAATATTTTGAAAAAAATAAAAGTTACACTTTAACAGGGATACAGGCCATGCAAGAGCCAAAATGTACGAACTTACATTATTAGTCGGAGTTCTGGGGCTGGGCACAGCCTCCTTGATTCCCGTGCGAATGTGCAAGTCTTCGGTAGGTGGCTATGCGAGCCTTCGGTGGGTTCGTGTATTGGAGTTCGGTTGGAGCTTGCGCTAGAGTAAGGATGCGATTTCAAATCGTCAGTGCACTTAACTCTAGTACGTGAGCCAACCGAACTCCAATATGAGAACCCACCATGCATGTGTCAACTGGTGACTCACGCATGCGCACAGGAATCAAGATGGCTGCACCCTACCCCAGGACCCCGGAACGCCAACTAACAAGGTAAGCATGGATCAGAATGTGGAAAGATTCACCAAGGTTGATCGACAAATTCAGGAACATTTAAGTTGTTATCAAATCAACAATGCAAGAAAAGATTTGATCAAAAAGTTTGCTTTAAGGCTTCAGTACTTCATGTGCTTGGGAACAATTCTGACTTAGATCCATTCTGAGATACGACCAGTTCTTCGGTCCCCTATTACTTGTACTTCGTCATACTCAATTTATTGTGGAATAGCATGTACAATGCAATATTCAGTCTCAAGAAGATCGTCGTTGCTGTACAGCATCCAAGACAAGTTCAAGATATAAAAGAAGAACAAGAAAAATTTAGCCTGCTGTTTGTGGAAAATCATCAGATCTAATTTCTCAAATATGTAAAGTATATGACAAAGTTGATTACCGTTTATTAAAGGGCACAGAATTTATTACAATTTCAGAACATTCCAAGACAATTTAAAGCCCATCGAACATGGAGAAAATCTAGTCACTGTTGTAAACTAGAAACAAAACTCACCCCAGGTCAATTAGAAGGTAGGATATCAGAAGGTAAAAGTAATTGATGCATGGAATAGGCTTCAGAGAAATCCACTGAGCTCCAGGGCATAAATTGATTTAATAAATAATTCAATCAGTTTCTGCAACTCACAGGACAGTTGCATCGTAAGAAGTCGTATTAGTGGAATAAATGAAATAGGTCAATTTCAATGCGCTGATGGTCCTCAATTTTATTTTTACAGATCAAAAATCATACTTAATAAATAGTATTGAATATGGAGAATATTACACAACTGTTGCCTAATCCCACATATAGATGACATCATGGATCTGAAGTGATTTCTGATCATTGATTAAATGCTAAAATTAGTTTCCAGACTAGAACTTGTAGCCAAGCATCTGTCATTTCTTGTTTTAAAGATGTTCTCCTTCATTCATAATTACAGCAAAAGACAGGAGCAGTTTATCACTTTGACAGAAGTTTTTCCCATTGTCTTTTGTTGTTTTACCAATACAATTGTTCTCTGTATATTTTGTTATTTTTTTAAAAATATGACAATATGTTACTTTCAAAAACCTATGACATCAGCACAATTTGATGCATCGGTGTATGTTAATTAGGATTGCCATTGATAAACTGGGAGAAGTAACAATTAAGTTTATTTTTTCCTCTTATGAACCTGCAAAGCATGCTGAAAATCACCAATCAAGATTTGGAAGACATTTGGGGAAGAGTATGTGCATGAGTGTACCTCCTGCTTCAACTTAAGTAGGTTCGGGAGAATCAAACGAGTTATAATATCAAATGACACAAGATTAGGATTAGGTTAGTTCTGGAACTGGGTCATTTCCAAGAGACTAGTGCCACGAAATGCCAGCTGGTCTGTTGAATGCCACTTTAGTGAGTTTTTTTTTCAGGTGCTAGCTCAGCTTATTTCAAAAGCCAGGTTCTGAAAATCATTGCCAGTATCGACTCCAAGTTGGGTTTTTTATTACCTTGAGGGTCAGAGAAGAATTTTCAAGATTTCTTTGTAGCATTTGCAAATTAGTCTGGTTTTTTAATTCATATCTTTCATTTGTTTCTCGCAGAAGGTCACACAACTTTTCATTAGACTTATGTGGCACACAAAAGATGAAACAGAGACTTTTTCCAATGTCATCCATGAAGGAAGACCTTTAATTCTCTAAATGTTCATGAAATCACCAAAGCTAAAAAACACTGTGAGGTGAGGGAAGGTAATGGTGGATAGGAATTAGGAAGGGTTTAAACCTAAAATAACTATCACCAACAAATTCCAATCTCTGGCTTTATGTATTCATTGGGTAGTATTATATGGCATCAGTTTTAAGTTCCTTACTTCAAACAGTTTTATAGCCTCATAAATCATTAAAATTGTACGTAATTTCTGTGTTAGAAAAGAGAAATGCTGTTTCATTGAGGAAGCCCAGACCTATGATTTTTCAACTGGCTAAGCCAAATGCAATGAGCAAATCAAAATATAATGAAGGTATATATCCTAGTGCAGTGGTTCCCTACCTTTTACTTTCTTTTTTTTTTTTATTTTTTAAATTTTTTTATTTTTCACACCATAAATCACATTAGCCATGATATACACTATTTCTTTTCACACATATACAGTGACTTTTTCTCCCCCCCCCCCTTTCCTCCCAAACCACCCCCCCACCCCCCCCTCTCATCCATTTTAGGTATACAATCTAGGTTGCATTAAGCCAGTCAGACAATGTTGTCATTCAACAAAATTACACCAGAAATTCTACTGAGTCCATTCTTTTCTTTCCTTCTCCTTCCATCAACTTAGGTAATGTTTGTCCCCGGTAGGTTTTCGCTATTGTATTTAATGTAAGGCTCCTATACTTGTTCGAATATTTCAATATTATTTCTTAACCAATATGTTATTTTTTCTAATGGAATACATTTATTCATTTAAATTTGGTAGTTTCTTCCTTTTAATTTGGTTATGTATTCCATTAATATTTAAAGACATATAGTTCAGCGTAGCCCTTTTATATTTTGTTTATCTTCTCTTTCCGTTTTTCCATCATTACCTTTCCTCCTTTTCCATTTCTGTTTTCTTATTTTCAACTCTTTATAAGACAACATTCCTACAACATCTAACATTTTCCTTATTCTCCTATTTCTATCTTATTTATCCCCAATCTCCCCTTCACCTCCTGAGTTGTCCTTTATCCCTTGTCGGACAACCACATCTCCCCTCTCCATTTGGATTTGCGAATCCACTCGCAAGCGTCAACTGATTTTGCAGTGACCGCTATTTCCCCCCACCCCGCCTCCCCCAGAAAAGATTTCACTTTTCATATGTCACAAAGGTCCCTCTTTTAATTCCCTCCTTATTCTCTCTATTCCATTACCTTCCCTTATTAATTCTTGTCTATACTATCTATATTTTCCTCTAAGTACAGATACATTCATGTATGCTCATTGTCTCTATTCACTCTTATACCTCTTTACCTGCATACATATCAATCGTGATCATTTTTACTCTCATTACCCGTCTTCATCCCTCAGTCTATTTTTGTCTTTACCCACATACATATCAGTCGTGATCATTTTAACTCTCATTACCCGTCTTCCTCCCTCAGTCTATTTTTGTAATTGTTCTGCAAATTTTCGTGCTTCTTCTGGATCCGAGAATAGTCTGTTTTGTTGTCCTGGAATAAATATTTTCAATACCGCTGGATGCTTTAGTATAAATTTATACCCTTTCTTCCATAAAATCGCCTTTGCTGTATTGAACTCTTTTCTCTTCTTTAGGAGTTCAAAACTTATATCTGGATAAATGAAGATTTTTTGCCCTTTATACTCCAGTGGTTTGTTGCCCTCTCTTACTTTTTCCATTGTCTTCTCCAGTACCTTTTCTCTTGTAGTATATCTTAGGAATTTTACTACAATAGATCTTGGTTTTTGTTGTGGTTGTGGTTTAGAGGCCAATACTCTATGTGCCCTTTCTATTTCCATTTCATGCTGTAGTTCTGGACATCCTAGGGTCTTAGGGATCCACTCTTTTATAAACTCCCTCATATTCTTGCCTTCTTCATCTTCCTTAAGGCCCACTATCTTTATGTTATTTCTTCTGTTATGGTTTTCCATTATATGTATTTTTTGAGCTAGTAGTTCTTGTGTCTCTTTAGTTTTTTTATTAGATTTCTCCAATTTCTTTTTTAAGTCTTCTACCTCCATTTCTGCTGCTACTGCCCGCTCTTCCATCTTGTCCATTTTTTTTCCCATTTCTGTTAAGGTCATCTCCATTTTAATTATTTTCTCCTCTGTGTTGTTTATTCTTTTTCTTAAATCCTTAAATTCCTGTGTTTGCCATTCTTTAAATGACTCCATGTATCCTTTAATAAGAGCAAGTATATCCTTTACCTTGCCTATCTTTTCTTCTTCTATTTCACCATACTCTTCCTCTTCTTCTTCCTCTGGGTTGACCATCTGTTGTTTCTTTGGTGCCCTTTCCTCCTCTTCTATCTTGTTTCTATTGTCTTCTGTGGTCTCTTCTTGCTGCAGGTGTTCTGCAGCTGTCGTTGCCGGCTGTGGAGATCGACTCCCCAGCTGGTCCCCCCTCCCGTCGGTGTGTTTTTTTTCATTCGCATCGCGCATGCGCGAAACTTCGCGCATGCGCGGTTGCGCACTTTTGCTCGGCTCTGCGAGCCATTTTTGTAGTCCATTATTTACCGACCTGAGGGAGCGGGTTTCTCTCTCCGCAGCGGGCCTCTTCGGACAGGTAAGGCCTTCACCTTTTTCCTCCTTTGTCTTCTCTTCCTCTCTTCTTACCGTTGCTTTCGACTTTTCTTTTTTTGTCGCCATCTTCTTTCCACCTTTATACTCACTTTTCTGTAACTTTTATTTCTGTGCCTTTGTGTTTTCTCTTGTTTTTCCCGACTTTTCTGGAGAGGGCTGGAGTTCACCGTCCGGCCACTACTCCATCACGTGACTCCTCCCCTACCTTTTACTTTCCACGCACATACCACTTTAAGTATTCCCCAGGCCATAAGTGTTCTGTAATTAGTAAGGGATTGCTTAAGGTGGCATGTGAATAGGAAGGGAAGGTTGAGAATCACTGCTCTAGACCCAATTATTACTGAAATATTTTGCTTGAGAAAAATTGTCATTAGCCCATTTCCTTTGGAGTTATGAAACTGTGCACATCACGAACCAATTTGGAATGATTAAAACAGTGGTTTTCAAACTTTTTCTTTTCACCCACATACCTCCTTAAGCAATCCCTTACTAATCACAGAACGCCTGTGGCATAGGGAATACTTAAAGTGGTATGTGAGTGGAAAGTAAAGGTTGGGAATCACTGTCCCAGTGGATAAAGGGAACTATAATAATTGACCTCAGTGTGTTGGAGTTGAGTTGATGGAGGGGGAAATAATCTCGGGTTCCTAAGCAAGGTGAACAGCGAACTGTAATGAGAACAATTAATCTCCATTGCCATTTCCTCAGCAGTCCAATAGCTTGTGAACACTCACAATTCGGCAAACCTTTCAAATGCTTGATGTATATTGGATATCCAGTCCTACAAAACCAAGCCCAGGCAAGGAGTTAGTCTTCCAGAGGGGAGAAATAGAAAAAAAATCATGAAAATGATGAAAGGCTATCAGGTCATTGTGTGAAACATGAAAGTCTGCAGAAGCTGTGATTGTAGTAAAAGCGGATAGGAATGCTAGAGGGACTCAGCTGGTGTTGCAGCCTTCATAGGAATAAAGATATATTGCCAACGTTTCATGGCTGAGCCCTTCTTCAAGGAATAAACAAAGAACAGAAAGGGGTCAGAATAAAGACTGAAGGCTAGCCAGGGAAAGAGTCTAGATGAACAAAATTGATTAATTGGATATAGTAAGAAGAGTGGTGAGGATTGATTTTGGCTTTATGAAAAGATAGAGAAAAGGGGGGAGGGAGAGAATGAGTGCACACTGGAGGAAAGGTGACAGGAGAAGAAGAATTAGGAGAGGGTGTGGGTTAACAGAAAATGCTGGTCATTGTTAATGTCACCAGTGTTAAGGTGCCCAGACAAAAGATGAGGTGTTGATTTCCAATTTGAGGGTGGTCTTAGTCTGGCAGTGCACGAGACCATGGACAGACATGTCAGCAGGAGAATGAAATGGGGAATTAAAATAGGTGGTCAGTGGGAGATTCACGCTATGTGGCATACAGAGCCAAGATGCTCAATGCAGTGATGTCCCAGTCTATACCAAGTCACTGTCATTGAAAATGTTACTTGTTGAAGATCAATCTTCTCTGCCTTGGGACATCACTATAATAGTTCTAGGGCAGTGTCTGGATCAACCTTTTTCAGCTGTTTCAATAAATTTCCCTCCATCCTGATGTTTCAAAGTGAGGGGTTTTACAAATATGGATAAAAGGTTCTGAGTTCCCTGCCTAATCCATGAAGTTCTTAGAAGGACCTGGACTGCATCAAGATGGTCACTGACAAGTTGTAAACAATGGTCATGCTAAATAAACACTGGGCCATGAGCATCTCCAACACAATAGAATCCACTTCCACAATGTTCAACAGCATTAGTAACACCAAATTCCCCACTCTTAGCATCCGGGTTCACCATTGAGCAGTCTTGAATATTGTGGCCTCAAGACTAGAGCTTTGAGGGACTTGTTGCTGTTCCTCAGAGACCTCACCATCTACAAGAACTAGTCAGGAGGGAAAGGAACATTTTTCATTCTCCCAGGTCAATGTAGCTCCAACACCAAAGCCTAAAACTATTGAGGACGATTTGATCAATGCATCTTTAACCACCTTCATTCCCTCCACAATATTTGATTGTCATGTCTGCTATCTAAAAGAAATGGGTTAAAAATCCTGAAACATTCTATTTGGATCATGTGGTGTAATTGTTCAAAGTAGTTACTCATGTCCAACATTCAAGGGCAATTGGTCTTCATCTTGATTCTTCTTTGCTGAATTTTAAACTTTTCCCCATCATCTATCTTATTGCTATTTTCAAATTCATCATCCACAATTTGTCTGCAAACGTGGTTTATATGTAGTCTTAAGATACCCCAATGATATTAGAGTTGCATACAGTTCTAATTTCTTTGTTACCAATAACATTTGGGGCTTATTAACAACACCCAATGTTTTCTTCCAGAAAAAGAGCCTTCAGGATTTTTTCTTACCATCATATTTCACTGCTGACTCATTTTGAGGATATACATGCATTGGTTATTACTGCCTTATGGTAGACAAAGAATCAAAGAATTTCATGTATGTTAAATTCTAAAGGTAATAACAGGCACTATGGGAAGTGAGGGAAGAGATAGCTGGGGCAGTAGTTATGATCTTTGAATCCTGCAGGGGAGATGCCAGAGGATTGGAAAATGGCAAATGTAGTCCCCTTGTTTAATAAAAGGTTATAGCAGGCGGTGGCCTTGGTCCGGCCAGAAAGAAGGAGGCGGCGGCCCTGGTCCGGGCACAGGGAAGGCGGCTTCTCCTCCAGGAAAAACAAGGACTGGTTTGACGAAAACAACCAGGAAATCCAGGAGCTGTTGGCAAAGAAGTGAGCTGCTCACCAGGCTCACCTTGCAAAGCCGTCCTGGCCAGAGAAGAAATTAGCCTTCCGTCGCGCATGCAGCCATCTTCAGCGCAAACTCCGGGAGATCCAAAATGAGTGGTGGACGAGCCTCGCCAAACGAACCCAGCTCAGCGCGGACATTGGCGACTTCAGGGGTTTTTACGAGGCTCTAAAGGCTGTGTACAGCCCTTCACCCCAAGTCCAAAGCACGCTGCGCAGCTCAGACGGCAAAGTCCTCCTCAGCGACAAGATCTCCATCCTCAACCGATGGTCAGAACACTTCCAATCTATTTTCAGTGCCAACCACTCAGTCCAAGAATCCGCCCTGCTCCAGCTCCCTCAACAGTCCTTAAGGCTAGAGCTGGATGAGGTCCTCACCCGGGAAGAGACATATAAGGCAAATGAACAACTGAAAAGTGGCAAAGCAGCAGGTATGGATGGAATCCCCCCCAGAGGTCTGGAAGGCTGGCGGCAAAACTCTGCATGCCAAACTGCATGAGTTTTTCAAGCTCTGCTGGGACCAAGGAAAGCTGCCTCAAGACCTTCGTGATGCCATCATCATCACCCTGTACAAAAACAAAGGCGAGAAATCAGACTGCTGAAACTACAGGGGAATCACGCTGCTCTCCATTGCAGGCAAGATCTTCATTAGGATTCTCCTAAATAGAATAATACCTAGTGTCGCCGAAAATGTTCTCCCAGAATCACAGTGTGGCTTTCGCGCAAACAGAGGAACTATTGACATGGTCTTTGTCCTCAGACAGCTCCAAGAAAAGTGCAGAGAACATAACAAAGGACTCTACATCACCTTTGTTGACCTCACCAAAGCCTTCGACACCGTGATCAGGAAAGGACTTTGGCAAATACTAGAGCGCCTCGGATGCCCCCCAAAGTTCCTCAACATGGTTATCCAACTGCACGAAAACCAACAAGGTCGGGTCAAATACAGCAATGAGCTCTCTGAACCCTTCTCCATTAACAATGGCGTGAAGCAAGGCTGCGTTCTTGCACCAACCCTCTTTTCAATCTTCAGCATGATGCTGAAACAAGCCATGAAAGACCTCAACAATGAAGACGTTGTTTACATCCGGTACCGCACGGATGGCAAGTCTCTTCAATCTGAGGCGCCTGGAAGCTCACACCAAGACACAAGAGCAACTTGTCTGTGAATTATTCTTTGCTTTAGTTGCCCATTCAGAGCCAGGTCTCCAGCGCATGACGTCCTGTTTTGCGGAAACTGCCAAAATGTTTGGCCTGGAAGTCAGCCTGAAAAAAACTGAGGTCCTCCATCAGCCAGCTCCCCACCATGACTACCAGCCCCCCCCACATCTCCATCGGGCACACAAAACTCAAAACGGTCAACCAGTTTACCTATCTCGGCTGCACCATTTCATCAGATGCAAGGATCGACAATGAGATAGACAACAGACTCGCCAAGGCAAATAGCACCTTTGGAAGACTACACAAAAGAGTCTGGAAAAGCAACCAACTGAAAAACCTCACAAAGATTAGCGTATACAGAGTCGTTGTCATACCCACACTCCTGTTCGGCTCTGAATCATGGGTCCTCTACTGGCATCACCTACGGCTCCTAGAACGCTTCCACCAGCGTTGTCTCCGCTCCATCCTCAACATTCATTGGAGCGACTTCATCTCCAACGTCGAAGTACTCGAGATGGCAGAGGCCGACAGCATCGAATCCACGCTGCTGAAGATCCAACTGAGCTGGGTAGGTCACGTCTCCAGAATGGAGGACCATCGCCTTCCCAAGATCGTGTTCTATGGCGAGCTCTCCACTGGCCACCGTGACAGAGGTGCACCAAAGAAGAGGTACAAGGACTACCTAAAGAAATCTCTTGGTGCCTGCCACATTGACCACCGCCAGTGGGCTGATATCGCCTCAAACCGTGCATCTTGGCGCCTCACAGTTCGGCGGGCAGCAACCTCCTTTGAAGAAGACCACAGAGCCCACCTCACTGACAAAAGACAAAGGAGGAAAAACCCAACACCCAACCCAACCAACCAATTTTCCCTTGCAACCGCTGGAACCGTGCCTGCCTGTCCCGCATCAGACTTGTCAGCCACAAACGAGCCTGCAGCTGACGTGGACATTACCCCTCATAAATCTTCGTCCGTGAAGCCAAGCCAAAGAATAGGGAGAATCCTGTGGATTATAGACTGGAGAGTCCTACGTCAGTGGTATGTAAACTAATGGAGAAGATTCTGAAGAATAGGATCTATGAGCAATTGAAGTACAGGATAGTCGGCTTGTCTTTGTGAAGGGAAGGCTGTGCCTCATGAGTCTAATTGATTTTTAAGGAGGTAACAAAAGAAATTGATGAGATGTGGTCAAGGCATTTGACAAGGTTTCCCAGAACGTCGTGAGTCACGGGATCAGTGGAAAATTAGCTGTATGGATAGAAAATTGGCTTGTCAGAAGAAAGCAGGGAGTAGTAATTGAAGGAAAGTATTCTGCCTGGAGGTCGGTGACTAGTGGAGTGCCACAGGGATCTCTTCTGGGACACCTGCTCTTTGTGATTTTTATAAATGACCTGGATGAATGGGTCAGTAAGTGTGCAGATGACATGAAGATTGGACAAGTTGTGGATGGAGCAGAGGGTTATCGAAGGTGATATGATATAAACAGGATGCAGAGTTGGGCAGAAAAGTGGCAGATGGATTTCAATCGGGATAAGTGTGAGGTGATGTATTTTGGAAGGACAAACCAGTAGGCTGAGTACAGGCTTAATGGTTGGTTATTTAAGAGTGTAAATGAACAGAAGGACTTTAAGGATGCAAATCCATATATCCCTCAAAGTTGCTGTACAGGTTGATAGGATAGTTAAGAAGACATATGGGATGTTGGGATTCATTAATATGGGGACTGAATTCAGGAATAGAGAGGTTATGTTACAACTCTACAAATCTTTGGTAAGACCACAATTAAGAGTATTGTGTTCAGTTCTGGTCATCTCATTATAGGAAGGATTTGGAAGCCAATGAGAGGGTGCAGAGGAGATTTACCAGGATCTTGCCTGCATTGGGAAACAATTCGTTTGAGGTAAGGTTACCAGAGCTGGGACTTTTCACTTTGGACCATAAAAGGATGAGAGGAGACTTGATGGAGGTCTACAAGATTATGAGAGGCATAGTTAGGGTGGACAGCCAGCACCTGTTTCCTAGGGCAGGATCAGCAAATACCAGAGGACAAAGACAAGGGAGAGAAAGTTTAGGAGAGACATCAGTATAACATGTCAAATGACTCTAAAAGACTTGTTCACTCAAACCAATGCTTTTATTAACAAAATAATGGAGCGTAGTACATCGAGGTCAACCAGTCCAGACTGACCTGGGTCTGGTTAGAAGCAGCCCTTTATGACCTGCCAGAAGGTGTGGCTATGGTTCTCAGCCAATCACTATCACTATATGTAAATATATACAAATATATAGTGGTGATAGGATCCCATATTATCACAATTATGGGTAAATATGTGTTTAAAAACACAGTTATGAGTGCCTGGAGTGCCTTTCCAGGGATGGTAGTGAAGGCTGAAACATTTAAGAGACTCTTAGACACAGGGATGAAAGAAAAATAGAGGGTTATGTGGTAGGATGTGTTTAGTACTTTTTTTTTTAAAAGTGTATATGGGTCGGCATAACATCAAGGGCTGAAGGGCCTGTACTGTTCTATGACAATGTGCACATCATTCAGATAGTAATATAGAGTGGTGGTTCTGCTTTACAATTGGGCCTTTCAGTTGAACCCCTTAGTCCCAGCCACATCATCATTTTCCATTGGGATCCAGGGAAACACTAAAGTCTACAGACGCTGTGATTGTAGTAAAAACTCACCAAAATCCTGGAAGAACTCAGCCAGTCTTTTCAGTGACTATAGGAGAGAGATATATTGCCGACATTTCGGGACTGAACCCTTCTTCATAAACCAGAAGCAAGAAATCTCAGAATTCAGACAATGCTGGCTGGGGGTGGGGGGGGGGGGGAGGGGATGAATTCAGACCAACAAATGGTGTTAATTGGATATGCTAAGGTACGAGATAAGAATTTATATTTGTGCATAAGGAGGTGGAATGGAGAGAAAGAGATAGGGAAAGGTGGTGAAGGAAGGGGTGGGGGTGGGTTTAAAGAAAGCCAGAAAAGTTAATAGTAATGCCATCCAGTTGGAGGGTGCCCAGCTGGAAGATTAGGTGTCTTTTTTCTCCAATTTATGGGTGGTCTCAGTCTGACAGTTCATGAGAGCATGGACAGATATGTCAGCAAGGGAATGGGTAGGAGAATTGAAATGGGTGGCCACTGGGAGATCCACACAATTGCAGCGGACAAAGCCGAGGTGCTCAACAAAGCAATTTCCCAATCTTTCCGATGTAGAAGAGACCACAATGGGAGCACTGAATGCAGTAGATGACCTTTGCAGATTGACGTGAAATGTTGCTTCTCTTGGATGGACTGTTTGGGGCTCCAAATGGTGCTGAGAGAGGAAGTGTGGGCTCAAGTGGAGCAACTCCTACAATCACAGGGGTAGGTCCCAAGGGGACGATCAGTGGGGAGGGAGAAGTGGACAAGGAAGTCACAGAGGGAGCGGTACCTGTGAAAGGCAGAGAGGAAAGGAGAAAGGAATATGTGTCTAGTGATGACATCACATAGCAGGTGGTGGAAATGGTGGAGGAGGATGTGTTAGATGTGGAGGCTGAGGGGTGGTAGGTGAGGACAAGAGAAATCCTGTCCTTATTGCGCATGGGGGTGGAGGGAGCCAGGGCAGATGTGTGAGGAATGGAAGATATGTGGGTGAGTGCCAAGTTTATGCTGGTAAAGGGAAAGCCACGTTGTTTGAAGAAGGAATACATCTCTGATGATCTGGTATAAAAGTCCTCATCCTGGGTGCAGATGAGATGGAGGAATTGAGAGAGTAGAATGGAATCCTCACAGCAATAAGGTGGGAAGACGTGTAGCTAAGGTAGCTGTGGGGGTTGGTGGGTATATAGAAGATGTCTAACGAGAGTTTGTCTCCTGAGATAGAGACAGAAAGATCAAGGCAAGGGAATGTGTTGCTAGAAATGGACCAAGTGAATTTCGATATAGCAGACAAAAAGTTGAGGGGTCTTGCAGTATGGGTCTTGCAGTATGTATTGCTCCACATAGCCAACAAAGAGGCAGACATAACCAGGCCCATGTGGGTACCCATAGCTACCCCTTTAACCTGGAGAAAGTGGGAAGAGTCAAAAGAGAAATTATTGAGGGTGAGGACAAGTTCTACCAGCCAGAGGAAGATGGTGGTAGAAGGGAACTTGTCCAGAAAGAAACGAAGAGCTTTGTGGCCTTCAGTATAGGAGAAAGGAGGTGTATAGGGATTGAATATGCATGTATACATGAGATGATCGAGTTCAAGTAACTGGACATTGTTGAAGTAATGGAAGGTGTGTGAAGTGTCCTGAATGTAGGTGGGGAGGGACTGGACCCGGGAGGGGGGAAAGTCGAGACCAATTTGGGGAGGGGGGGGCAGGAGCATGCAGGATTGATGGGATAATTAGGTTAGTGAATCTTGGGTAGAAGGTAAGAAACAGGCAGTACAGGGTTAGGAAACAACAAGGTAGGAGGCCATGCTAGGAAGATGTCTGGAAGTGAAGTTCAGAGATGGTGAATGATACTGTGGTTCGATGAGTTCTGGTGGGGTCCTGTTGGAGGGGTAACTAAGAGGAGGTGTCTGAAAGTTGTTGTCTGGCTTCAGCCAAATAGAGGTCAGTTCACCAGACCACAACAACGCCACCCTTGTCTGTAGGTTTGATGGTGAGGTTCAGATTGGTCGGAGAGAGTGGAGGGTCAGGCATTCCAACGGGGTGAGATTGGAATGAGTTGGGGGAGCAGCGATGTCAATATGGTTGATGTCATGGTGGCATTGGAAATGTAAAGATCCAGAGCAGGCAGAAGATTGGAATGAGGTGTGCAGGAGGAGGAGCAAGGTTTAAAATGGGAGAAGGGATCTGTAGTGGTTGGTGGAGAATTGTGCTTGTGGAAGTAAGCATAATGACAGAGCTGACAAAAGAAGCCTTCCATGACGTGGGCAGAAATCATTAAGTTATGGGCAAAGGGGGACGAATGTGCGTCTTCTACTGAGAACAGAACGTTCAGTCTCCGAGAGGGGAAGGTCAGAAGGGATCGCGATGTAGTCTCCTCTACATCACAGAGACTGGACGCAGACTGGGAGATCGTTTTGTTGAGTACCTCAGTTCTCTCCATCACAATAGTGTGGCCATCCATTTCAATTCTCCATTCCTATTCCCTTTATGACATGTCTGGCTTTGCACTGCCAGACTGTAAACTGGAGAAACACCTCATCTTCTAACTGAGCCCCCTCCAAATGGATGGCATTAATATTGACTTCTCTGGCTTTTGTTTAATAACCCCCCCCCCCCCGCACCCAACCTGTGCTTTTCCCTATGTTTTTTTTAAATAAACACAGCCGCTGTGTTCTAGGAAATTATTGCCATTTTCCCAGAATGCATGCTGTGTAAAAGGTTGGAGAGGAATGAGGGTGCCATGCCCGTTCTGATACTTTGCCTCCTCGATGCCTAGTAAATTTTCCGGAACACTTGCAGTCTAAAGTTAACTGCATGCTTTTCATAAACAATGGGGGAATGAATAGCACATATTGATGATATGCATTGTAAGTTCTGCCTCTTTAATTACCACACTGTCTAAACTTGCTTAAGGAAGCGGATATTTTGAGTTTTGGTCATTCATGTGTGAACGGCCAACGACAAGACGTCAGACATTCTTCAGACCAGTAAAATCATGCACATTTGATCTAAAAAGACATCTGTCTCTCCATTCCGTCTCCTTTTGCACAAACATGATAAATTTGTACCTCGTCCCTTTCCATGTCCAATAAATGGCTTTTGTTGTTCCGGATTTCTCCCCCAGCCAGCATTGTTTGAATTCTGAGACATTCTGAGATTTCCTGCTTCTGGCTTATTCCTTGAAGAAATGTCGGCAATACATCTTTCTCTCCTATAGACGCTGGAAAGACTGCCTGAATTCCTCCAGCATTTCAGTTTGTTTTGATATCCAGAGAAGCAAGACTTTCAAATTTCTTCATAAACTTGAAGATATCTTAAACACTCGTGCCAGATATCCACCCTTCAAGAGTCCTATTCAAGGAGTCTGCAGCAGAATCTGTTTCCCCCCATATATTATCCCTACCATTCATTTTCACTCCCTTCATATCAATGAATTTCTGTGATTAATTTGCTCATGCTCTCTACAGATCTCATTTTTATACATTGTGGTGATCGCGTAATTACCTTCATCGGGAGGAGGAGAGTGAGTGTCAAGGTCACCCGTGTGGCAGAGAGCCAATGAGAAGATCATCGGAGTTTAGCTGGGTGGTGTTTGGATAGTTGAAGAATGTAATGTTGTGTCTAGTGAATAATAAAGAAGAAAGTCGACTTCATGGTATGCTGAAAGAAATGGGTGAGTGTGCTCTCCATCTGTTTGTAAGCTGTGGTAAATCAGTGGCGTTTCAACATATACAGGCAACGTGCAAGCACTGAAGCTTCTCTATCACTCTCTTCTGGATCCCTGCATGTAACTCACAGGCAAATTAACTGGAAAATTCCATTATACTTGTTGATTTTCATTGTCCCATTTCCTTTGGAGTGATGGAACCATGCACATAAAATGAGTCAATTAGATACAATTAACAGTGGTTTTCAAACTTTTTCTTTCCATCCACATACCACCTTAAGCAATACTAATCACAGAGCACCTATGGAATAGAGAAAACTTAAAGTGGTATGTAAGTGGAAAGAAAAAGGTTGAGGTCCACTGGCGTAATTGATGATATGCCAAATCTCCTTAGACTTCTTAAAAAGTAGAAGCATGGCTGTGCCTTCTTCATTGTTTCCTTGATGAACCAGTTCCAGGAACTTGAAGGCTGTAACGCTCTCCACTTCCATCTCTTCAATGTGTGTGTTCCCTTGGACTCCCCTAAGGCGTGGGACTCTGTCCAAGAGCAAAGCAGCCAGGTAACTTGACCTTCCCATTGAACCAGTATCCAAATCTCAGAGCCAGTTCATCCACTCTGAGCAGAATTTGGACAATCTACAGATATGAACTGAAGATGCAACACAAGATTCATTCCTTTCCAGCAGTACCCATATACTGCAGCTGAAACACCATCTACCCTACCATGCCCGTTTTAACACCAATTAACAGTTTAGTTATTTAAATACATATATGCACCATTTTTGTTCTTACCTTATCAAGGCCTACACTCTGTCATCTGCACATTCAAGACCCAAAGAGTAGTCCCTGGTTCCACTCATTTTGAATCAGCTTATTTCCATTTGCAAACCCCAGCTGATTATTTGTTTATCAATGCAAAGCTAAATTAAGCAATTAAATATTTAAAATAAAATCATCCTCTTATTCACCAAAGTTCATGAAATGTGTGATTTTTTTGAATTTCTGATCCATTCATAACCCAGAAAATGGGATTTTCGAGACCCCCACAGCTATCAGAGAACAAACTCTGGAAAATCCTAACCATGACAATCTATCATTAGACATCAGATCCCCAGATGTTTCCTCTCTGACCACCCTATTAGGTGGACACTCAACTCACATTATTTGGAACAGCACATGCCATAATCCCACTGCAGATGAACCCAATTCAATTCACCTATCATTGCAAAGGGAGGCACAATCTTTCAACTTCCCCACCCCCCCCCCCCCCCCACCCACCTCCAACACTGCATTAGATCACCTAGACTACAGTTTGGCATTTAATACCATCATAACAGCAAACTGAAGGAGCTGGGACTCTGTTCATCCCTCTGTTACCGGATTCTCCTCTTTTTGGCAGACCTCAATGAGTGTAGATTGACAACATCACCTCCTCTATGCTGACCATTAACACAGGGGCACCTCAAGGCTCATGGTTAGTCCCATGCTCTGTTCCCCATACACTCATGACTGTACAGCCAAATTTGGCTCCAATGTCATCTATAATCTATAAATTCACTGATGACATCCCCGTTAGCTGAATCACTGTGAATAATGAGTCAAAATACAGAAAGGAGATGGAGAACCTGTTTGAGTTGTGCCAGAACAACAGTCTTGCTCTCAACATCAATAAGACCAAGGGGCTTATTGTTGATTTTAGGAAGGGGAGTCCAAGGGAACACACACATTGAAGAGATGGAAGTGGAGAGGGTTACAGCTTTCATGTTCCTGGAACTGGCTCATCAAGGAAACAATGAAGAAGGCACAGCCATCCTTCTACTTTTTAAGAAGTCTAAGGAGATTTGGCATATCATCGATTATGCCAGTGGTCCTCAACCTTTTTCTTTCCACTTACATACCACCTTAAGTATTCCCTATTCCATAGGTACTCTGTGATTAGTATTGCTTAAGGTGGTATGTGGATGGAAAGAAAAAGTTTGAAAACCACTTTTAATTGTACCTAATTGACTCATTTTATGTGCACGGTTTCATTACTCCAAAGGAAATGGGACAGTGAGAATTTTTCTCAAGCAAAATATTTCAGCAACAATTGAGTCTCGAGCTGCGATTTTCAACCTTCCCTTCCCACTCACATATCACCTTAAGCAATCCCTTATTAATCACAGAGCTCCAATGGCATAGGGCATACTTAAAGTGGTTTGTGAGTGGAAAGAAAAATGTTGAAAACCACAGGATTATGCTATCAAACCTGAACAGATGTAATGCAGCTATTGCCAATGGGGCCTCCCCCACCTCCCCACCCCAAGCCCCCCAAACCAGGGCCACAGCACTTTTTAAGTAGAAGCCTTTTCTTTTCACTTCACGTAACATAAATATTTTTTTATTATGTAGTCAGTATGACAGAAATAGGAAGAAACCAAAACATGAATGTTTCACGGGGAAGAGGGCCCAAAAACTTTGAGCAGAGTCCTAGGTCTGAAAAAAGGTTGAGTATGGCTGGTGTTAAGTATACTGGCTAATCACATTGTAGCCTGGTTTGGTAATTCGAGTGTTCAGGAACTCTAAAGGCTGTAGAATTTATCAAACATAGCCTGGTCCATAATAGACTCCAGTCTCCCATCCATTAAAGACATCGATGTAAGTTGCTGCTTCAAGGAAGCCGCCAACATGATAGCGTCAGCTGGTCACAACCTCTTCTCACTGCTAATTTCGGGTAGAAGGTACAGAAATCTGAAGTTCAGCAATTCCAGGTTCAAGAACAGATTTTTATTTTGCAAAGGCAATCAAGCTTGTGAACCTCCCTTTACCATCCTAAATCATGAACTACTCCGGGACAACAAAAAGGACTATTGAAACAACACTTTTTTTGTGCACTAACTTAACTGCAAATATTTATTTATCAATCTATCCATTATATTGATTATCTCTTTCCTTATCAGAATAATTTAATGTGTCTACTTGTGGAGATTGTTTTTTTTTACATAGAAGTACCCGTTAGTCTGCAGTAAGAAAGAATTTCAGTGCATGTACTAATGTGTATGACATTAAACTCATTATGATTATTAATACCATTCACTCAAATTAAAATTTTCTTTGTTTGGGCTCAAACATGAACATAAGCATTGGAGATGTAATAAAGAATGACTATTGATTGCAAAGTGTATCACAAGAGAATCAGCTTCTAAGAGAGTTTGGACTAAAGTGAAATCACTTAGAAAACAAGTGGAGAAATATAATGGTATTACACAAAATCAGAAAGATAGATGACTTTGCTCATTTGTTCACTCAAAGCCAAATGTTCTCATTTTATGATCTGTGTGGCAGGTGAACTGCCAGCCCATGACCTGCTTAGTAATCATTTGGAAGGAATGTGCTTTGAGTTTAAAAAGTACCTGGAACTCTCACAGCATTTTAATTTTCTAATGTTTCCTAAAGCTATAAATTCATGTTTTATGAAGCAAAAACCAATGTGCTGGTTCTACAGGTTTGTCTGCCTCTGTGATAAAGAGACAAAGTATGCCTCTATAAGACCATAAGATATAGGAGCAGAAGCAGGCCATTTAGTCCATCCAGTCCAGTCTGTCATTCTATCATGAGCTGATCCACTCTCCCACTCAGCCCCACTCCCCTTCCTTCTTTCTCCCCATAAACTTCCATACTCTGACTATTCAGTCTCTATCTTAAATATGCCCAACATATTGGCCTCCACAGTCACCTGTGGCAGCAAAAATTCCAAAGGTTCACCACTCTCTGGCAAAAGAAATTCCTCCACATCTCTGTTTTAAATGGGCCTCCTTCAATCTTGAAGTTGTGCCCTCTTGTCCTAGACTTCCCTGCCATAGGAAACAACTTTGCCGTATCTATTCTGTCCAGGCCTTTCAACATTCAAAATGCTTCTATAAGGTCCCCCTCATTCTTCTGAACTCCAAGGAGTTTAGTCTAAGATCCGTCAAACATTCCTCATATGATAATCTCTTCCTTTCAGGCATCATTCTTGTGAATCTTCTGTGAACCCTCTCCATAGCCAGCACATTCTTTTATAAATAAAGAGCCCAAAGTTGTACCCCATACTCCAAGGGAGGTCTCATCAGTGCCTTACATAGTCTCAGCATCACACCTTTACTGTGATGTCCTATTCTCCTAGATATGAATGCCAACATTGCATCACCTTCTTCACCACTGATGCAATCCAGAGGTTAACATAGATATACATACAGTTACAGGCCATTTCAGTCCATGTACCCAATTACACCCATTGACCTACAACGCCTGGTACATTTTGAACAGTGGGAGGAAACCTGATCATCTGGAGGACACCTACACAGACATGGGGCGAATGTAGAGATTTCTTACAGATAATGCTGAATTTGAATCTGGATAAGTGGCGTTGTAATAGCGGTAGCCAAACGGCTATTTTCTGATCTTGTTTCAGATTTCCAGCATCCATACTATTTATACATTAGGTCAGCACAACATCGTGGGCTGAAGGGCCAGCACTGTGTTCTATGTTCAATTAGAGGCAAAATTACATTTTGGTCTTTGTATTTGCTTAAGCAGCACAGGTCTGATCAGCAAAATCAGCCTGATTTTTCATATTTGCCTTGGTGGAGGAAGAAAGATTTTTCGTCATGATTCAAGAGTTGTTAACACATGCAGAGACCCCTGAAGAGGAATGTCTCTTCACCGCTTGCAATCAGCAGAATTGTAACAAAACCAAAAAGCTGCAATGTCTAAATTTCACAATCAGACTGCATCGTTCAGCAGTAAAATGAAGTGTTTGATCAGTTTGGGATCATGTGTTGTTAGCCCCCGGTACGGCTCCCCATACACCACCACTTTTCCACTGGCACCTTGTCTCAGGAATTCATGGCAAATTTACTGGTTAAGGGTCCAGTGGAAAAGCAATTCAATCGGCACGCTGGTGTCAAATCACGTTGGCTGACGCTGGCACACCGATTAAACCAGTGGAAAAAGGACAAGTTGCATCCTTGAACTGTTATTGAAGGTAGACTCTCCTATCCCTGGGGATGTCTTGTGGTCAGTGGGAAAGCAGTTTGTGTCCTGGTTAAAAGTGGCCCCGTAGAAACAGCAAAAATGGCTTCTTTAACCGGGATACTGCACAGCCAATTAACTGGGATGCCAGTAGAAAAAGTGGCTCAGTACAACAAGAACACCATCTACATATTAGAACACGAAAATCTGCAGACATAGTGGTTGAAGTAAAACACAAAATGCAGGAGAAACTCACCAGGTCAAACAGTGTACTTTATGTAGTGTGACGGATTATATCTCAGATTGTGGGAGTTTAGAGTGGAGGTCACAAACAAACACAAACACTTCACAAAACAGATCTCATTTAAAATGCAAGAGCTTTGCTCAAGCCATACACTCCGGGCCCAGGGCCTTTGTAGGGACAATGAAAACTGCTTTGCTAGAGGTTTCCTTAAGGAGGTGCAAATAGAAGAATCCGAGCTCAAGAAACTTCACAAGTAGGTTTAATTGGACATGCTATGGATTATTGTTTTGAAAGGAACACATGAATGGGCTCAGAAGTTTGGTTCCGGTGCCGGAGTCTGTCTGAATGCAGTTTGCTGGTCTAAGAAGGTCATGTGGTTTTGCGAACAGAGGGAGAGGAGACCAAACTGGCTTTCTCTGAGAGGGAGGCGGGGGGGGGGGGGTGGTGGGGGAGAGAGAGAAAACTGGTTTCTGCAGTCATCACAAGCTGGCAGTTTGTTCAAACACTGTTTTGAAAATGGGTTGTGAGTTCTGAGTTCAGCCTGTTGAAAACCCTTGTGGTCCATACAAGAGGAAATGACTTGCTAGAGAGTTTCTCCTGAAATAAGGGAAACAAAAGGAACTCTGTGGTGACCTGCAGAAGAAGAGATTATAATTTGGAAAACCCTGATGGAGCAAGTTTCTTCGGCAAGACACTGAAGTGGCTGATTGGAGGGAATCAGTTTGTGTGTGTCCAAGAAGCAACAAATCTCTCTCTGAAACCAACAAGAACCTTCCTGAGCACTAACCATTTACATTTAAGCACCAGAACCTGATGAAAATGCATAAATGTTAAATTCCAAGCACAATATAAGAATTTCCCAATACCTGTGAACTTAGAGGAGTGAGAAGTGAGATTGGACTGTGAATCAAGGAACTTTGCTGAACTTATATATATTACATACACGCACTTAGAATTAGAAGTGGGATTAAGTTAATAGTAATAAGTTAAAGTTTGATCCTGTTTTTATGTTTAAAGAAAATTAAAAGTAACTTTTGTTTAAGTAACCATTTGTCTTGGTGAATATCTATTGCTGCTGGATTTTGGTGTCCTCTGGGCCTGTAACATTAGCGATGATATAGACACAAAATATACCTTGATGAAGGGCTCAAGCCCAAAATATTGGTCATGTATCTTTATCTTTGCTACATAAAGTACATTGTTTGACCAGGTGAGTTTCTGCAGCAGTTTTTTTTAAACCGTCTACAACTTTGCTGACGATACCACGGCCATGGGTTGGATAACAAGGGGTGATGAATCAGCATATAGGAGTTAGAATGAAAACTTGGCTGAATGGTGCATCAACAAGAGCCTTACACTTAATGTCACCAAAACAATGAGCTGATTTTTGACCAGGAAGGGAAAACCAGAGTTGTGTGATCTAGTAATCATTGGGGGATCAGAGGTGGAGAGGGGGATCAGAGGTGGAGAGGGTGAGCAAATTTAAGTTCTTGGGAGTCACTATATCAGAGGATCTTTCCTGGGCCCAACATACTAATGACAAAGTGAAGAAGAAACATCAGTGCCTCTACTTCCTCAGGAGTTTTCAGAGGTTTGGTATGACACCAGAAACCCTGCTTCGGCAACAGTATGAAGCCCCGAGAAATGCCTTGTATGCGCGCTTCCAGCTTGGCTCCTGACACCAAGGACCAGGTGAGTCAGTTGACGAGTTTGTGTGGACCATGTGGGAGCTGGGTCTAATCTGTGGGTGCTGGGACGTGATGGCGGCAGAGTACCAGGAGGAGCTCATCCATGATGGGCTGGTCTCTCCACCCCCGCTTTTCCAAAATCTCACCCCAGATTGTAGGCCAGTGGCCATTAACAGTAGATGGTACAGCCTGGAGGACAGGGAATTCATTGTCTGAGGTGGTTACTGAGGGAGAGCATAATAGAGCCCAATAATAGTCCATGGTGGTCACAGGTGCTGGTGGTAAAGGGGACAGAGAAGAACCAGATGATGAGTGACTACAGTCAAACCATCAACCGGTTCACTCTATTGGATGCATACCCGCCCCGAATTGATGGCATGATGAATGAGATTGCAAAATACATGGTCTTCTCAACCATGGATCTCAAGTCAGTGTACCATCAGGTTCTTATCCACCCAAAGGACCAGCACTACACAGCATTTGAGGCTAACAGTCGACTGTATCAATTTTTTACGGGTCCCTTTTGTCCTCACAAATGGGGTGTCGGTGTTCCAAAATGAAATGGACTGCATGGTGGATGACAATGGGTTAAAAGTCATACTTGGATAATGTCACCATACGCAGCCATGACCAGAAAGAACATGATGACAACCTACAGAGGGTCCTAGCCACTGTAAAAGCCCTCAACCTAACATATAACCAAAAGAAGTCCATTTTCAGTATGAAGCGGCTAACAATCCTGGGGTACGTGGTGCAGCGCGGTGTGATTGGCCCCTACCCTGAGCGCATGTGCCCCCTCCTGGGATTACCTGCCACAGAACCTCAAGGTTTTAAAAAGGTACCTGGGGCTCTTTTTGTATTACACACAATGGATCCCCAACAATGCCAACAAGGCCCAACTCCTGGTGCAAATCACGACCTTTCCCACGTTGGTGGTGGCCCGTAAGGCTTTCGAGAACATCATGGATGAGATCACCAAGGCAGGAATGCACTCCGCTGATGAGTCAGTCCCGTTCCAAGTGGAGAGTAATGCTTCTGACTTCACCCTGGCCACCTTACTGAACTAGGCAAACAGGCCAGTGGTATTTTTTCGCGCACCCTGCAGGGCCACGAGTGAAGGCACTCCATCGTGGAGAAGGAGTCACAGGCTATAGTGGAGGTGGTGTGCCACTGGTGGAACTACTTGGCCTGCAGGCCATTCACCATGCTGACAGACCAGAGAGACATTGCCTTTATGTTTAGTAACAAACAGCGGGGCAAAATTAAGAATGACGAGGTCATGCGGTGGAAAATTGAGCTGCCCTATATAACTATGAGATCTTGCACTGACCAGGTAAGCTCAACAAGTCACCCGACGCTCTGTCTAGGGGAACCTGTGCCAGGGTGCAAGTAGATTGCCTCCAAGCCCTCCACGATAGCCTCTGCCGCCCCTGGGTCACAAGGCTCTACCATTTCATGATTGCCTATAACCTTCCCTACACTCAGTGAACGAAGTCAGAGAGCTGACATGCAATTGCCCGGTCTGTATGGAATGCAAGCAGCAGTTTCACAGACTAGAAAGATCCCACCTCATTAATGGCACTCTTCCCTTTGAACGTCTCAGCATAAACTTCAAGGGTCCCCTCCCGTCCACAAATTGGAACAGCTATTTCCTGAACATTGTGGATGAATACACACACTACCCATTCACCATTCCCTGCCAGACATGACCACAGCCATGGTCATTAAAGCACTTCACACCATATTCACTCTGTTTAGGTACCCCACGTACACACATAGTGACCGGGATTCAGCATTCATGAGTGAGGAGCTGCGACATTACTTCCTCTCCAGGGGCATAGCAATGAGTAGGACCACCAGCTGCAACCTCTGAGGGAATGGCCTGGAAGAGAGGGAAAATGACACCATTTGGAGGGCAGCCCTCTTGACCCTAAAGACAAAAGGGATGACTGTGTCCCAGTGGCAAGAGGTACTCGCAGGTCCCTACTCTGTGCTACTACGAATGCGATGCCCCATGGAAGATTGTTCTCCTTCCCTAGGAAGTCAGCATCAGGAACCATGCTGCCAGTCTGGCTGATGGCCTCCAGAAGCACGTTAGTACCCACAAGGTAGACCCACTGGCGGAGGAAGTGTTACTCCTGCATGTGAACTCCCAGTATGAGCTGGTAGGTACCCAGGCAGACGGTGCGAAGGGAATCCCAGTGCAGAGATAAGCCAGCCCAAGAACCACCAGGGTTGAGGACTTAGAGATCTCACCCCCAGCACAGCCCTCAAATGTTTCCCTCCTCAGCTACTGACTAACACCCCCCCCCCCAGACTCTCAGACCTGGGAGACACTGACATGGTTCAGTTGCGCAACAGCCAACCCAGTGACTGAGTCATTGGGCCGCTGGAGCAAGAAACAGAGCGGGATTGTGGAGGTCCCAACAAAGGGTAAAACCACCAGAGAGACATTGCTGTTCAACTCATGGACTATAAAGACAGTGCCCCGCATCACCCTGCCAGACTCTATCTAAAAAGGAGGGGTGAATGTGGTGGAACATGGTATTGCGGACATGTTCCCCACTGAGCTGGACAGGATGGCTCACCTGCTGTACTGGTAGCCCCTCCCCTCAAGACGCCTAATAAAGGCCGAGAGCCCAAGTCTCCTGCCTGCCCTTGGACTTGAGCCAGCAGGATGCTGAGGCATGCTTAGATCTTTAGATCAATAAAGACTCTGGCCCATATTTCATGTCTGTGAGTGTGTACTGATAATAACCACACCAGCAGTGCAAGTATAAGACAGCTTTAATAAACTAATATGTAAACTAAGAGGTCTTGTCTCTCTGCAAGACAAACCTGGAAGGCCTAACTGTAGGTCTGGACTGCTTCATATACAAGGTCACCGGGGTGACCCCTGGTGACCTAGTGGTGTAATTACATATCACCACAGAGTGATCACTGATCGTGCTACACTGCTTAGGCAAGAGTTAGATGGAGTGTTGCTGTGAAAGATGCCTTCTGAGAGAAAAGAGTTTTGCTGGACTTCACAGGAAGGATATGAACATTACAGGCCCTAGGTCAGTAAAGGGGACCAAGACAGGAGTGCTCTGGATGAACTCCTCACCATGGATGGGTGCAAGAGAAAGTCCTGTTGGTCTGTAAACATGTCACTTTGGTGGACTGAAAGTGTTCCTTTGTGACTATTCTCATGGATGTTTGTCAGGTTTATTGATGGAAGATGTGTTATTTTGTGGCAGCCCTTTAATCAAGATTTCAAGCTCATTGTCATTGCTCCCAAAGTCCCTTGGAATATGTTTGAGAAGATCTGTCTATAATTAGGGTGTTCTGTATTTTTCTCCATTTGAAAGCACACGGAAACACTTGACATCCTTGGCCACTGAGCTACATTTGTGACTGTGTGAAGTGCCAGTTAATGAAATAGACGAAGGTGGCGTAGTTACGCAGTAATCATGGCTTTTATTAGCAGAAACTTGTGGTGCAATAATGAAAGACAATGGGTGCATGCACAGTTATAGCCAAGGGGAGTGTCTTAAATGGTAGAGATAATACACGTCCAATGTCAGTAAAGCAGAGCTAGGCACAGTGAGAGACTGACAGCTCAACATAGATTCACCACATTGTGGCGTTTAAATTCCATGATAATCGAGAGGCCACAGTTATGAGAGCACTGATATCAGAGAATTATAGGAATGGAGAAGATTAGAAAAAAATAGAGGGGCGAGGCTCCAGAGGGATTTGTAAAAGTCAACGAAGGTCAGAAAGCACAACAATGATGAATGAACTTAGTCTCCCACAGGTCAGTAGATGGACAACAAGGTTTTCAATGATGTTATGTGTTCCAACTTAACAAGGTTAGTTGGAATGTAGCTAGTTGCAGTTACAATCGTCAAATTCAAAGCTTTGCCTATTGGGTTTCAGCAATAGATGGAGCGAGTAATAATTTCAAATGGGTGGGTAATCAGGAAAGGAAATCACCAACCTTAGTACCACAAATTTCTCATGCTCAACATTTCAGGGTGGTGGTGAGGTAGGAGGTTTACCATTGACAAGGGACAAATCAGGAATGTGATTGGACTGAGGTGAGGTGGAAAGAGAAAATGTTGCACAAGATTGGAAATTAAAGAGCTGAGCCTCAGAGGTCAATACATGACAGTTTATAACTCTCCTCAGGATCCATTACTCAGAAATTTTGTTGTTGGCATTTCAACGGGTCAATAGCATTTACAAATTTCTGAATTTTATTGCCATCAATGAATGAGACCTTTCATTTTCATTGTTATATCAACAAATGATAGGAAGTGACATTCAAGCATAGTTTTAATAATTGACACCATACCATGATATGAGAGTTGCAGAAGTTGCAGCCTTTACAAATTATCTAATAAAATATGAACCCAGGTAATAAACAAGAAACGTATATTTCCTTTATTTGCAATTATTCATCTAAATAGTTTACTATGAAAACAGAAGTCTGTAATGCTTTGAATGTCATTGATACTTTTGGTAACCACAAATACTGCCCCATGTCATCAGTTGGCACTTTGACCAAAACAATTTACTGTGTAATTTATAACAGCACTTGACTGATGTTTACAGGAAAGATTTGTTTAATACTAAAAAGAGTGCCAAATCAGGCTATAAGTACTCCCCAGTGCCTTAAGATTACAGAAAACAAGTAACGATTTCCAAAAGCAATCTTCTGAGTCAGATATCTTCCTAATCTAAATGGCAAAGCATTTAATAAACAACCGATAACCATGTACAACAAGAGTAGTTCTTGCGAATGTAGATGTTTAAAAGCACTGTTGGCCTCAGTGTGAACTTTTATTAGAATATCAAGGAGCGCTGTGAAAAATTCCTTCTTTAAATTAAATGTCTTTTGTTTCTGGTGAGTTCTTTGTAGGCCTGTGGATGTGAGCTGGCACAGTACCTCACACAGAAATACGGAACACTAATACATTACCGGTGGAAACTATTTCATCAGTCTAATGATTACTTCCACTTCCAAATGAGGTTCATGGGAACATCATACTCAGCACTTTTCTGAAATAAATTGTGTCTTAGAGGATTATATTTTCTGTGTCTTAGAGGACTATCTATGGTTTCTGAAAATAGATAAAAAGGATTTTGCCAGTTGGACGTGATTTAAAATCATGGATTCACCTTGCTTTAATAACCCATCTCGGTGCAATATATCTTTTTGAAATGTTAATGATACAGCATTGGGGGAAGCCGATTCCAGCCAGAGATCTGGACTGCAAAATTACATTCAATTAACCTACCAACTCCCTATGTTTTTGGAGTGTGGGAAGAAACTGGCGAACCCGAAGAAAACCCATGCAGCCGGTGTTGGATTCGAACCCTGGGTTGCTGATCCTGTAATAGTGTTGTGCTAACCGCTACACGAATTGTGCTATCCTTTTTTAATGTACTTATTGAGGGAAACATATATTCATGCCAAAGAAAGAGACAGAGGGAAGTTCAGAAGAGTAAGGTAACATTTCAAAAACAACACGATTTGTTTCCGTGGCTGTGGTCCGCTGTTAGACAGAATCAGACACACACAAGGTAAAGACTGAACAACAGGCTTTAATCCACAAAAACCTCCACAGAGCCAGGCTGGCTGTGGCTGCAGCAACTCTGTGTGAGGCCTCGGGAGGCCGGCGCAGGCTTATATCCCAGAGGGTGATTGACACCCGACCGGGTGGGGCTTGATCCATTTATGCCGACTGATTGGCAGCCGGCCAGGTGTTGTCCTGTCCCCTTACTCTCCTGTAGGTACAGAGCGTGACCCCTGCAGTAGGCCAGTGGTGTACCACCACTGTGGATTTGAAAACAGAAATGCTTCATTCATGTACAATACAATCAGTTAGTGCCGGTTTTCATTTCTTTCCCTATTGCATTCTTATCAGTGACCTTCCTCCACTGTTTATCATAGTTCTTCTTTTTCTTTTACTTGCCTTTCTCTCCCTATTTCTGTCACGTTCAAACCGTGAACTGGAGCTGTTTCAGGAAGTCGACCACCTACCTACAATGGTTATGAAAACATCCAGGAGTACATGAGCTCACTGACTGGCTACATCAGCAAGTGCACTGATGGTGTCACCGAGATCAAATGCTTCACAACCAGGGCTAATCATAAACCATGATTGGATGTAGAGGTCCGGGCACTTCTGCCTTCAGGACAGAAAACAAGATGGCACTAAGATCCACCAGGGCTAAACTCCCTGGAAGGCACAGCATGGGTGCATACGGAAGATCCATTGACAGCTGTGTGACATTGGTGACATGGGTGCACGTGGCAAGGGATCAAGACCATAACAGATCAAATGAAAACTTTGCAAATTAAAGACAACATCACTTCACTTCCAGACACACTGAGCATCTTCTATGCACGGTTCGATGAGAAGAACAGGCTGATGTCGAAGAAAGCTCTATATCTCTCTGATGAGCAGGCCCCCTGCATAGCTGCAGCCAAGGTAAGAAGAAACCTATCCAAGGAGAACCGATACAAGGCAGCAGGATCAGATAACATACTTGGTCAGATACTGAAGGACTGCACAATCCAACTGATGTCCTTACAGACATCTTGAACACTACTCTGCAGCAGTCCATTATCCCTCTGGGTTTTAAGACAGTTACCATCATCTCAGTATCAAAGAGGGTGACAGTAATAGGCCTCAATGACTACTGCCCTGAGGCACTATGAAATGCTTTGAGCATCTAGTGATGGAAAGAATACCTCCCAGAGACAGTATACCCATTTCTTTTCACCTATAAAAGAAACAGTTCAACTGATGATGGTTAGCCTTGTCCCTCCATTCCACCTGACCCACCTGGAGAATGATGCCTCATTCACAAGGCTACTTTTCATGGGCTTCAGCTCACCACTTAATACAATAATTTCCCAAAGGTTGATGGAGAAGCTGTCCTTTCCTGGACTCAACACCTCTCTCCATAACTGGATTCTGCAAAGACCACAGTCTGCCTGGGCCAGTAGCAGGACATCCAATGCTGTCAAGCTGAGCACTAGTGCACCTCAGGACTGTATGCTCAGCTTGCTCTTTTTCACATCACTAACCCATGACTGCAACGCCAGTTCCAACAGAGTCATCAAGTTTGCAGATGAAACAAAAGTAATTGGCCTCAAAAGCAATAATGATGCATCACACTACAGAGAAGAGATGGAAAATCTTCTGACATGGCATGAGAATAGCAAACTGACTCTCAACATGGACAAGGTGAAGGAGATGATTGTAGACTTCAGGAGGACCAGGAATGTCCACTCTCACTGAAAACTCATTGAGGATCCCTTGTATCCCGCACTTAGCATCTTTCAGTTACTCCCTTCATGAAAGAGAAACAGAAATATTAGAGCTAATATTACCAGGCTGAAAAACAAGTTCTTCCTACAGGGAGTGAGAATGCTGAATGACTAAATGAGCTGCTCACAATAACCATCCAAGACTACTATTGATTAAACAATACTTATTTATTTTTATGTATGTATATTTGTCATGCTTATGTATCGCTTGTCTGTACGTGTGTTATGTCTGGTTGTGTGTTTGCACCGAGGTCTGAGGTTATACTTGTGCAATTGGATGACAGACAAAAAAGTTTGAGTTTATTTATCTTTTGCAAATCATATTTCATCTTTTCTGCTCATCAGAGGATTTTTCCACAAATCCAGAGAGTATTGGGCACAAATTTTATGAAGAAAGCTAAAATCTGTCACCCAGTTCCAGGTATAATATTACAGACCATGTTGGCCTTAGCTCATGCCTTCACATTGCATTATGTGCTATCATTTATTTCTAATTTTCTCACAGGATGCAGCATCACAGCATTCAATGGTCCTCCTGATTGCTCCAGTCAGCTGCCTTTTTAAAAGCTGTTCTTGTAATAAAGATACTCCGCACACAATGGACACTGCTTGACCTAATGAGTTTCTCCAGCTTTGTGTCTTTACTTCAACCACACTCTCTGCAGATTTTTATGTTTTACTTCTCATTTGTTCTACATCTTGATTTCTTCCTTACAATGGAAACCTAGCCAAAAATCTGTTTATTGCAATCTTTAGAAGTTTAGCAGATATGTCTGCAGCATTTAGAGGGAATCGAGTTCCAAGATTGCTTTAATTTTCAGGTGAAAAGGTGCTTCTTAAACAACCAGTTCTTATTTCAAGAGGCTCCATAATTCTGGACATCATTTGTCTTACCAACTTTCTTTATTTTAAAGGCCTTAATTAAACTGGTTTTATTTTTCTGAACTCAAAGAAACATAGGTCATTTTTATATGTCCCACGCTTCTATGATTAATTCTTTAGCTTCTCAACAAATTACATCTTTCCCGAGTAGCAAGCCTAAATTTAAACCCCACACGAGGTGGATTATAATCAAGGTTCAATATGTCCAAAGCATCATTTCCTCACTTACCAATCTCAGTCTTCTTGATGTAAAGGACAATATACATTAACATTTCTGATCACTTTCTGAATCTGTGTTCCCACCCCTACAACTTACAGTATTGGGCTTCCTAAATCTAGGCTAAATTTTAATGTGAAAAGAAACCATCAATGAGCTTTTGAAAGCTGTATTTGATGAGAACATCAAATTAATAGGGGATTGCTGCAGGTGGTATGTGAATGGAAAGAAAAAGTTTGAAAGCCACTGTTTTAACCATACCTAATTGACTCATTATGTACATGGTTTCATAACTCCAAAGGAAATGGGCCAATGACAATTTTTCTCAAGCAAAATATTTCAGTAACAATTGGGTCTAGAGCAGTGGTTCTCGACCTTTTTCTTTCCACTCACATATCACCTTAAGCAATTCTTTACTAATCATTGAGCTCCTATGGTATAGGGAATATTTAAGATGAAATGTGAGTTTAGGGGGCAGTTTGAAAAGCACTGAACTTGAGTGATATTGACACTTTGCTAAGATATTTACATGTTCATTGTTTGCAATAAATCTTCAAGAGAAGATGGTTTCCCACCCGAGTTTTAGAAAAATTTAAAGGATTTATTGATCCCTCCTTTTATGGCAGTATTAGGCCAGGTAGCAGAAATGCACACTCTCCAAGAATATTTTTCTACAAAGATAACAGTAGTACAAAATAAATAGAGAACCTATTTCATTATTAAATACAGCTTATAAAATAATTGCAAAAAATTTAGCAAATAGACTGACGATGCTTTTACCAAAGCTGATATATATGGATCAGATAGGGTTTGTAAAAAATAAAGACAGTCTGCAGATAATATAACTAGACATTTGGCATAAAAGAGGGGAGATTTAAGTGTGGTAGTGGCTTTAGATGCGGAAAAGGCATTTGATAGATTAGAATAGGATTTTTTTGTTTAAGGTGTTGGAAAGATTTGGGTTGGGACAGATATTTGCAAATTGGATCAGAGCTTTATATAATGAACTTAAAGCTAAAATTGTAACAAATAGACAGGTTTCTGCATCATTTCAGTTAACTAGATCTAGTAGACAAGGATGTCCATTATTGCTAGCTTTATTTATTCTAGCTATGGAACCACTTGCAGAATTGATCTGATCTGACCCTACTACTAAGAAATTAAAATTAATTGAGAGGAGTATAAAATTAATTTATTTGCTGATGATGTTTTGATTTATTTGACAGAGCCAGTAGGTTGATATATAAATTATATTTAAGATTGGAGGAATATGGGAAAGTATCAGACCATAAAATAAATTGGGACAAAAGTGAAATTATGCCTCTCACACAGTGCCAAAGAGACAACCAATTTAAATGGGCAGTGAATGGTATAAAATATTTAGGGATATGGTAGATAATAATTTATATAAATTGAATTATTCACCTTTACTTAAGAAAATTGGAGAAATATTTGAATAAGCCGATGGTGTTGCCAATAACTGTAGAGTTAACAGTGTTAAAATGAAGATATTCCCTAAAGTACAGTAGCTTTTTCAAACATTGCCAATACAGTTATCACAAAGGTTTTTTTAAAGAATTAAATAAATAAGAAAATTTCTCTGGAAGGGTAAGATGTTGAGGATTTCTTCAGATAAATTAACATGGAAATTTGAATTAGGAAGCCTAAAGTTTTCAAACTTTAAAAATCATTACAAGGTGGCTCAAATGAGGTTTCTTGTCTCATTTTTTGAAGAGGGAGGAAAGTCAGCATGGATTAAAATATAAATGAATAAAATAAGAGAGGGAATAGCAGAACACTTTATATATAAATGGGAACCAAAATTAATATCGGGGGAGAGGGAAACCCCTTTGTTTATTAATACCTAGAATAAGATAAACACTGAAATTGGAATGAGGGGGACTATGCTTTCTAAAAGCCCCCTGGCATTACATTGGTTAATCAATTTTTAAATATTTGGTCTTGTAAAGGAATTAGATATATAGAAGATTGTAAAGGAATTAGATATATAGAAGATTGTTATGAAGGAGGAAATTTAATGTCACTTGAACAATTTAAAATATATATGGGATACAAAACCTTTTTGTTATTATCAACTAAGGGAATATTTAAGAGCTAAATTGGGTCCAACAATGTCATTACCTAAATGTAGTGATGTGGAGAAGTTGTTTCATAATAGATATATAAAGAAATGTACTTTCAGTCAAGTACATTTTATTGCAAAAGGGATATATAGGTCAAGACAGAGATGGGAGGTGGATTTAAATATTAATATTAATGAACAAAATTGGTTGGAGTTATGCCAAGATATTATGACAAATACAATAAATGTTAGATACAGATTAGTTCAATATAACTTTCTACATTATATCTTCTGCCGCAGAAATTAAATAGATTAAAGTCAGATCTATCAGATCAATGTTTTAGATGTAAGCAGGAGATAGGAACCTCTTTACATTCTACTTGGTCCTGTGAGACCTTTTTGGATAAACTTGGGAACTTCTTTTTAGAGGAACTAAATTTGCACAATTTCCATTGTTGTTTTTATTAAGTAATATTGTAGGAATAAGACCAAATCGAAATTAACTATATATCAAAAGAATTTGTAAGGATTGTGTAGCAGCAGCAAGAAAATGTGTTGCAGTAACATGGAGATTGGACTCTCATCTAGGTATGGAGCGCAGAAATGCATAGTTACATTCCCCTTGAGAAGATTACTTGTAATTTAAGAAACAAATATATGTATTTTTGAAAATTTGGCACCTGTATTTTACAAATTGTAGGAATTAATTTATAGACATTTGCCTGAATGTTGAGAGCCTTGTTAACTTCCTTGGAAGAATTTAAAAATGTAAATGGTTAGACCGTGTGGTGGGTGATGTCTGCTTGGCAATTAGTTTCCTTTCTTTCTTGTTTCTTTTTATCATTATTTCTTTCTTTTGTTTATTTGGGGATTCTTTGCTGGGGGAGGGAGTTGAGGGGTTTTATACCATCATGTATAATGGAACTGACACCAATAATTGATGATTGTATTTTGCATTTTGCTATTATATGTATGGATATAAATTTTAAATAAAATATTTTTAAAAAAGCTCTATATTCCAGTGATCACAGTCCAGGTTTGTGCATTGATCCCTTGTGATTTAATCTTTAGAATCTAGGTGTTGCTCAGGCATTATTCTTATGTCCATGATTCAGTCCCTCTGTGGCAATTAGAAACATATGACATAAAAACTCCATAATCAAGTTCACAGACAACACCATGGTGGTTGGCCTGATCAGAGGAGATGATGTGACAGCCTATATGGTTGAGGTCCAGCACCTGGCTGTGTGGAGTGCCGTCATTAACCTGGTCCTTAACATCCAGAAGTCCAAGGAGATAATTGTAAACTTCAGGTGTGCTGGGAGCCACACTCGTGTCCCTATCTATATCAATGGAGCTGTTGTGGAATATGCATCAAGCTTTAAATTCTTTGGTGTCCACATTTCTGATGATCTTATTTGACCCCTAAACTCTTGCATCCTGATCAAAAAAGCACAACAGCACCTCTATTTCCTGTGGAGCATCAAGAAAGCTCATCTCTGTCCCAGGATACTGATGAATTTCTATCGCTGTACCATTGAGAGCATACTTACCTACAGCATCTCAGTGTGGTGTAGCAACGATCCCATATTGGACTGTAAAACACTCCAGTAGGTGGTGAAAACTGCCCAATGGATTATCGACACCCAGTTCCCCACCATTGAGAACATCTGTCTGAAACACTGCCTGGGCAGGGCAAAAAGCATCATCAAGGATGCATCTCATCCTAACTATGGACTTTACGTTCCTTCCATCTGGTAGGTTCTACAGGAGACTCCGCTCCCAAACCAACAGGTTCAGGAAGACCTTCTTTCCTGAGGCTGTGACCCTGCTGAACTTTACATTACAAGACTGAGCAGTATTGTACTGTACTGTCAGTACTTTTATCCTTGTTTGTTTACTGGACCTATTATTTTTATTCGCAGTTACTTGTAAATAACACTATTATTTGTACTTCTGGTTAGATGCCAATTGTATTCATTGGTTTTGTGTCTGTACTTGGCACAATGACAATAAAGTTGAATCTAATTTAATCTAAATGAACATGGATGTGCAGTTTACTGTTCTGTCATTATAAACCACTTAGAAAAAGGATGAGTAGTTGTGGACCGTACAGATCAATGTGGTGTCTCACTGGTTATCCCCATCAATATGAGTTTCAGACCATTATTCTCATGCCCTACCCTCTGACACTCAGCATTTTTCCTAGCCATGATAATTAAGTGGTTGAATTAATCTTAAGCAAAATTATCAGCAAGGACCCAGGACCATCCTTGGCTGCTGTGGAAAAGGGTCCTACTTTAGGTTCACTTTGCACAATGTAAAGATTATTTTCTCCACTCAGGAGGCTACAGGTGTGGCTAAATACTTCCTTTTATTTATTTATGAGATAAGACTTTTCAGTAAGGCAACCATTGACTGTCCATGGGGGATAGTGAATTTCTTTCTTAAATAGTTGTGGTTCTTCCTGTGGTCTAGGATTTACACCAAGGTGATGTAGTTCCATGTCAGAATGGGGTGGAATTTGTAGGGGTACTTGAAGGTAGTGGTGTTAGCACAGGCCTGAAAGCTTTTGAGAAGTTCTTCGACAATCACACTGATCACCTTCCTCAACTTTTTTGCTTCTGGATCCTTTCGGGAATCTGGATCTCCCAATTGGCTTTTTGTAACTATGGACTTTACTTTACTAGATTGACACAGTTGTATGGGTCAGTGACACTATTGAGGGTGATGAGGTTAAGCATCTGTCCATACTACCAGATGGAAAGAAAGTAAAGTCCATAGTTAGGATGAGATGCATCCTTGATTATGCTTTTTGCCCTGCCCAGGCAGTGTTTCAGATGAGGCATAAGATGAGGCATGATTTTCAATGAGGACAATAATGGACATCAGTGAGGCCAGATGCTTGGCCTCATCACCCTCGATAGTGTCACTGACCTATACAACTGTGTCAATCTAAACAGAAGAATCAAAAATACAGATACATAAAATTTAAAATAAAAACAAAATGCTGGAAAAACTCAATGTCTTGCACACCTGTGGATAAAGTAACTTAAGATTTCAGATTAATGATCTTTCATTAGAAAGATTGCCTCTCTCCAATCTATTATGGATTTTAGACTCCAAAGTCGGGCAGGGGGGAAAATAATTTTTTTTAAAATCACAGAAAAAAATTAACATTATTACTGCCTGTGTGGTCATTCACATTGGGCATCTTTTCAGATTGCAAGTAGCTGAGTGTACAGTCCTGGTGGTTGTACAAGCAGTAGAGTGGATGACTGTCAATGAATTTTTCTGGCACGATTTGCACTGCAGGCTTCCTCCAAAAATTCCTGCACCTCCCTTTTTAGACTGCCCATGTTGTGGCAAAATTCCTTGATTGTGCTGTCACATGCCTGAAGTAGGAGGCTATTTTGAAGACTTGATAATGGGGCACACTTTGTCATATCCAGCCCTGCATTACTGTGCTGGAGCTCATTTGAGAAAAGCCCCCTGATGTAAACTCTTCTCAGCTATCCTTGCTTCTACCACTCTGTTGTTGTCACTCTGTGCTCGACTCTCTCCGGATGTCCTTGCAGCTATCACTTTGTAACAAAATCTGCCCCACTATTCCTGTAACCACCAAATAATAAAATAACATGAGGAATAGAAATAGGCCATTTGGCCCAGCAAGCCTGGCCATTCATTCAACAAGCACATGGCTGACCTTGCCGTGGACTCAGTTTCATTTACCTGCCTTTTTCCAATCATCCTTATTTCTTCTACTATGCAAAGATCAACCTGCATTTTAAATGTATTT